>NC_056741.1:1366197560-1366900060 GCF_019279795.1 Protopterus annectens
TATAAGGGGGAAGATGACCCCAATATTTAAATATTTTGATTCATTTATTAACTAGCTAAACACACAAGGGGAAAATGCCTGTCTTCGGGGTCGAGCCAAACTAAGAGCACTGTCTGCTTAAGTGACTTAAACATTAGGGAAATGGAGACCAATAGAATCAAACCCCAGACTACAGGACAAATCTCATTAGGAGCTCATAGCCTTAATCTTCTACAATACACTGTGAGCCATCTCTCTTACTGACTTCCCTAATCTTGCTTTTTTATATTGCAGTGAACCTTAGGTTGAGTTGGGCAGTGTATTTTAAAGGAATGTAGAGATGATTATAACCATAAGATTTTCTTCACTGCCCTCCCCCCCAGCCTTTCATAACCTTGTTTTTTTCACACAAATTTCCAGATACCATATACTCCTCACACAAAAATCACAACTGGTGCTCTTACAGGCAAGTCTAACATGTATGCCGGTCTCACCACACCATTTTTGGTTTTATCAGCAAACAGGCTGGTCTAATGTCTGACAGACACATTAAACTAGACAAGTTCCAACAGTAAACCCTGTGGTATATCATACGTTACCTGCTATGTTTTTCCTTGTTGCTTCTTCTTCAGCTACCACCATCTGCTTTGGAATATGCAGACAGTTTTCTATTTCTTCTTATAATGTGAGGATATATACCGGTTTTCTTTGACTTCTCACCAACCTCCCGAGAGAAGCAGGACTAAAGATTCCTAAAGAACCCTAGACTTCTTGCCTGCCTCACTAGTGATGCAGGCTGATGTGGTAACACATCTAGCATAGCCATGCTGTAACTAATCTATAATAAAATTAGCATTCAGGAACTAAGCCAGTCTGCATTCAGAATACCATAGCCTAAGTTTAAAGTGAGATTTTGGAAGTCCTTGGCTCCTTCAAATAAACATCTCTCTGAGTGGGGACTAATATTCCCCTCCTACAATCATGTGGTACTACTAAGTTCATCAAGAATTACCACCAAATCAAAGTACACTGATATGTAGCTCTTCTGGATTTTTTGCCTTAACTACCTTTAGGGTTTCCAGTTTCTTCTCCATGCTACACCCTCTCTCACTTTATTTCTATGCACAATTGTTTCCCATACTGGCTCCCTGTTCGATAATTTGAAAATAAAACTTAAATTCACTACAGTGCTTTCAAGGTAACAATTTGAAATGCCAGGACCTGCTAAAATGAGTTCTAAAACAAGGAGACTGAATGGATGAAAAACAGACGTACATATATGAGAGAGGGTTCTGGGAATATTCCCTTTTTTCCGAGGTATGGCAATCTTGGAGTTGGTATATATATATATATATATATATATATATATATGTTTGGGGTGTGGGGTGTGCAGGAGGACTTTACCCCTGCAAAAAAATAAGTTAAAGGAAGACAGCAAACTTCAAGATTCACTCTTTCCCTGGGTTTCTGGGTTTTCAGTCTTTTTTGGCTTGTTGCCACTTGGCATTTCACGTACTTACATTGCAATAGGGAGTCATTTTTAAACTAGACTCCAGCCTTTTAAAGTAATCCTTTACCCATTTTTTATACTGCATGAAGACTTTTTTTTTTGCCCAACCTTCACTTTAGCTTCTCTTTTTCTTGGGATGCTTTGACAAACATGAGATGATTGACCAAAAATATATTGCTTGAAACAAATCTTGGTCAACATCCATTTCATTGAAACTGCATTTCACTGGTCTGTATTATTTGTGAAGTTATGCTCCCCAACCCCTACATAAAGAAGGCTGTACTGTCTGCTCTCCTACTGATGTTATAATCATATCCATAGTCACTGTAACATGCAGGTAGGGAGAAACTCACCTTTCAATTAACCATTTGTAGGAGTTGGCAGTGCATTATTCCAGCTTCTTCTTTAGTTTCTGCCAACCTTCCAAGTTAATTCTCATACTATGTCCCAAAATACTGTAGTCTGCCCTTTTGGATTCACCAATACTTTTTTTTCTGGCAGCACTTTGAAGGAACAGACCACTGCTCCAAAATATACCTTGGAATGAAGCCATTGAAGAATCACTCTCATAAAGATGATATCTGACTACAGAATGGGGAAGGGGATGGGTCTTATAATGTGCAAACTATTATCTGCAAGTAGCATTGACAGATACCTGCTAACACAGCAATGACCACATGCCTGATTGAATACAAATTAAATCATAAAAACAAGAGAGATTTGGAACACAGAAACGACATGCTTATTTACTACTGAAATTAATCCTAGGAAGATATAATACATCGAAGACAGACAAACTCCATATGCCCTCTTTCCTCTCTGAACCAGAAAAATAACATCCTCCTTTGAGGCATTAATCTAAACTGGTTTCACTTTGAAATATCAGTAAGGCCAGTGAAATCAAACTATGCCTGCTCAGTTTGTTTAGCTTAGGTAAAAATTCCCTGTTAAACCATTTCATTATTTTTACAATTTTTTTTCTTTTTTGTTTTTAGTAGAGAAAATGTTATCTTGGGTGTGGTTAATAATTTTTGTGAATACTTTATTAATGAAATTAAGAGCCTGCATTTGTAATAAGGATCTTAGTTAATAGGCCAAATAATATTAATCAGAAGAGGTACTCTACAGGAGAAAATTGTGGCGACTTAAAGATATCTCTCAGTGGGAAACAATACAAGTCCAGATAGCCAGTTTAGGTAGTGCTCAATGTGCAAAGAACATCAGTCATACATGGCACTCAATGAATCAGGGACAAATCACAACAGAAAAAAGGACAAATCCTGACATAATCAGGAATCTTTTAAAATATTAGCACTCTTGAGACATTGACAGAATAAGAGAATGTGAATTAATATACATATTACATTTTCTAAAGTAAAAGAAGTCAGTCACTCTAATTAATGATTACCACTGTTTATCAAGTGTAATTACCACCTTTTCTCAAAAGTCACCAGTTTTAAGAGGGATTAAGAGGGATAGAGATAAAATTTGAGTCAAAATCAGGAACATCCCTGAAAATCAGGGACAGCTGAGAGTTAGACAAGCATTTTCAGGCGTTTGGCATTTTTAAGGACGCACTATATATTGACAGAATTATTTGGCATTTGGTTACATATGGCAGGAGATTATATTGATTGCTTGTTTGGTCTTTATCTCCATCAGAAGCCAGTCATGTAGTGGACTGGGTTGCCTCCCCCCACACGGTGGGTGAGCTGGCACTGGTCACTGAGTCACACCTTCTGTCAACTCCTCCAGTGTCTGATCTGCTACTCAACATCTGACATCTAGGTTGTAGTCACACTTTATCCTTCTGTACTTCAGAGATGGCACTTTCATACACAAAACTCTAGTTTTTCACAATAGTTTAAGGTGTTTGCTTTTTGCTGAAGGAACCTGTATGTAAAGTGTTATACAAAGGTGTGAAAGAAGTTTCACTGAGTTTAGCAACTGGTCCTCAGTACTGCAAAAGGGTATGGTGACTGGAAGTATTGCACTGTGATTCTCTTCTGGGCTAGACTGGTTGCCTGACAGCTCAACTCACAGAATTTTTTGCTAAGTAATTAGTATAATGAAATGGAGTGCTACAGGCAGACAGGTACGCTCAGACACACCCACACACACAAACTACACTTTCTTAACTAATGTACACATACTTTTCAGCAAGCTGAACCTGACGGATACTGTCCAGTTAGATGTAATGTTCCCAGAGACAGATCGAACTCTGGCATTGTAATGCTTGTGATGATCCTTGTGATGATCCTGTTTGAAATACAGACTCAAGAGGCCCACGGTGAGGTCACAATGACAATGCGAAATATTGGAACAGAGTGCTTCTTCCCACAGATGACGGCCATATCTGTCAAAAAGATAGTGAAAAAAAAACAGTTACATGTTAGTGTTTTGAACTACCTAAAAAAACTCAAGGAACAGGAAAAGCAAGCACCTGGTTACAGTAACAGCACTCCTTTGCCATTCATTTAAAGAAATCAAACCCAAGGCCATCTACAGTCAAATACCTTCCTTTACAACACATGGGTACTACCAGTGTACAAAGTATAAACACCAGCCAGGCATGTTTTAGGTATTTGGAAGTACAGCTTGACATGCCTGGCCTTCAGGCTTGCAAAAGGACATTAACTGCAGGCTTAAGAACTCTAATAATGTCAGTGTCACAAATAAAAATAGGAAGTTCCTTTCCTGTTCCATTAATCTAAAACATTCATTTACTTTGTATTTGTTTAATAATAACTTGAGAAAATGTTCATATACTATTAATTATCTATAACAGATAAGACTTCACATTTCCATGTGGTTAATGGCAAAAGGAGACAATAAGTCTTCTGTATACTCCATTTTATTTACCACATCTGCACAAAGCTGGCAAACTCCTTAGTTTGCAGCTGAAAACAGTAAAACATGAGGCACACCTAAATCTTGGTCCAATTTTTCTGTCAATCCTATGACCTGGACTTCTGTGCTCTGTCTCTGTATATAACCATCTCAGTATCTTATCCACTGCCATGTCTGAATTTTTATCTCACTTAAGCCACGGCAATAGGGATGAGGACCATCAGATCACCTAGGGTCCAGAGCCACATAGTAACATTTACCTAACCTAATTATCCCTTTCTGAATTTTTTGTTATCTTGTGAATGTGTCTTTAAATATTTTCTTGGTCGTATGCAGGCAGGTCTCAACAATGTGTAGGCTGTCAAGTTTTTATGTGTTCATAGAGATCTATTCCATGGGATTTCATCTGGGGTCAAGCTGCATCACCCTCCCACTCACCTCACATATAAGAACACTGGTCACTGGCTGCCTAACTCTACCATCCCACCTAGCCCTCATGGCTTAGCCTCGCTATAGGAACTCTGGTCACTGACAGTATCAACTGGTATTATAACCCTTATAGCAGTATCAAACCTGCTAAATGTCAGAATATCAGGGAGACATGTTACTGCAGATGATCAGTGGAAAGTCGTACGCATTGGTCAAAGGACCTTTGTTCTTCTCTACTGAAACTCAAGCTAGAGTAATCTGGGAATTTACAAAGAACTACATTTGATTGCCTAAACCTCCAACTGCATACAATGTAATTATTAACAAGGCACTTGTGACTGCTTGTGTGTACCACAGTCTAGTCAAAGCTTTATTATACTCTCTATACTTCATGTATGATTAAAGTAACATACTGCAAAAGAACAGTAACTTTCTGTATCTTGCTGTATAACAGTTTGAAGATCAGTAAGGTTTACAGTTGAGTTTTGATATCACAGCAACACTAACATTTTGAAATTTGACTTATCAGACCATACTTCTGTGAAAAGGTATCACAGTGCAATGTATCAATTTTCTGTACCAAGAAATAAATGACTTTTTGTAAACAAATGAATTCATTAAATAAAAACAATACAGGTGGTTGTAAATACCTTACAAAATGTCCTTTCCAGCAAAATCTTCAGGAGTTGTACCTGCAATGTCAGAGGCTCAAAAGGCAGCACACTAGACTTTGAAGATCAGAAGGCTATGAGCTCTATTCCCACACTAGGTGAGTGGACTCGCACTCCAGTACTAACACTGTGTTGCAGCATTACAAGGGTACTAGCCATCCCAGATGGTATGTTAAGTCGAGGTGCCCAAGCTGATGATAGCTCATGCAGGTAAAAGATTCCATGACACATATGGGAGAAAAGAGTAAGGGAAAATCCCTGATGTATTACCCAAATTTTCCCATCCATCTTCCTCCAAAACAGACACATGCCTTAGCTGGACTAACCTAATCAAAAAAGTAAAAATATGCGACTATAGTGAGGAAGATGATGGGAAAAGGTGGAATACACCAGGTGTGAGTTATTAGAAAAAAAATGTTGAAGGTGAATCCTAAATGCCTCTTAAGCATTTAAAATAATCAAAAAAATTGATCAGTGATCGTATATTAAATAAAAGAAATTCTGACTCTCTGCAGCTCAGGCTGTGCCTTATATTGTTAGATGATGATAATGTGCACAGTGACTGGGCTTTGATGTTCAGGTCTGCATTATGCTCTCAGCAAACCTTCCGAGAGTTGACACCTTGCTGTGGGTGTCCAGCCATCCATTATTGTATGTAAACTGAAATTGTATTTTACTATGTAGCTGTGGATTAAAACAGTAGCTAATTTTGCCTTGAATATGCCCATTTTCCTTTGCAGTACAGGTTACCAGCACACTGTATTCACAGACTCCTATCAATCCCAGTGTGACCCCAGGTCCCTAGACTTTGGGACATGTGATATAAACCAATTCTTTCTGCACCATGACAAAGTTCATCCTAGAGATGGTAGTTAAGTGTTAACAGCAGTGCTGAGAAATGCAGCTGTGCCATACCATTGACTTTTTTTAAATAAACCATACTGCATTCTCTACCGCACTTTCCTGTAACACACTTTGGCATGACTTCAGCCTGAAAACCCATGTAGTGAATTGAAACAGAAAGAAATGTATACAGATAAAAATATAACGATCGAGTACTGCTGATTCTGCCATTGTGCACAGGCAACATCTCTAAAGGATCCCAGGATCAACTCACCAACTCAGCTACTACAATCAAATAAAAATATAAATAAAAATAATACCCAAGTTTAGAAATCCTAGATTAATATGTTTTCCCTGTGAATAACCAACTATCTAGTCCTATAACATTCTTATCAATACCTAAATGCCTTATACAATCACTCTGCTTTGCTATCATTCATCATGGCTTCCTAACCCTCCTAAGCACTTACTTTCCCTCCTACATCTTCAGTTCAGAACTATTTCCTAATTTCTATCCATACCTACCTCTCCCTTCTCTTTCCCTCTCTCCCTAATCTCAACTCCAACACCTAGAACACCTCACTGCTTCATCATCCAACCATGATTGCAGTCGTCATATTTCTGTTCCCTTTATCTCCCCTACACTAATCACTTTACTCTGATCACTAATAATCTGCCATCCCATTTCTGTTTCCTTCATCTCCCCTACATTATTCACTTTACTCTGATCACTACTAATCCCCTCTCTCAGACGGAACAAGAACCATCGATATTTATAGGATACTCACTTCTGTTTGCGTTTGTATAATTTCCAGGTATTGCCACCTTATGAAACTGTACCCTTACCATAGTCATTTCCTTCTTCTTCTGATGTCTATCTGCTTTAACATAAACCACCGTACCACACAGACTGCTTAATTAGCATGCACAACTCAATTTCACGTACAGTTTCACTGTTTTTTACCATACTTATCTTTACAATACTTTTATATACTATTTGTATATTTTGTACCATTGTACTTTAATCAGTAATCATTTGTCTATCATGTATTACTGTATAGTTTTTCCCCCTTGGCCTCAAATAATAACTGGCTCTCTCCAGAAAGACTATCCTGGTTAACAACTGCAATAAATAAACAAACAAATGAATAAATAACCACATGGCAAACCAGGATACTTAGCCTCAATATTCCTGTTAACTAGAAGCACTCATCCTAATTTAGTTCTCCATTAATTTTCTGCCCAAGCCATCCAATTTCACTCCGTCAGTTTTAAACGTACCTTTTGCCATTTTTAAACTTACCGTTTGTACTGCACTTGATACGATACATTTAATGAAGTATTTGAATGATGCGACTCCCATGTCAGGATATATCTGAAGTGTTTGGAATTCACTTTTACTTTCTCTGGTTTTCCGAGTCTGACTTCTGTAAGTAAAAAGAAATCAACTACTCAGGCAACAAATACTCTGACTGCATATCAGAAACAAAAACATAATAAAAATATATGTAGACTATTCACATTAGACCTAGGACACTTATTGGCAAACTATTTCATGCATACAAAGTGGGTACCAGTCTCCTGTTTCTGCAGGCCTTTTGCTTTCTATAGAGTCCGTGCTTACAAAGGAGTCACGTTAACACTAATGAAGATTAGGGTGATTTTATAAGGCAGGTGGTGAAATATATACAGTGGATATAAAATGTGTACACACCCCTGTTAAAATGCCAGGTTTTTGTGATATAAAAAATGAGACCACAACAAATCACTTCAAAACTTTTCCCATCTTTAATGTGACCTATAACCGTACAATTCAATTGAAAAACAAACAAATCTGTTAGGGGAAGAAATATAAAAAATGTACAATAAGCTGGTTGCATAAGTGTGCACACCCTTAAACTAATACTTTGTTGAAGCACCTTTTGATTTAATTACAACATTCAGTCTTCTTCGGTAGGAGTCTATCAGCATGGCACATTTTGATTTGGCAATATTTGCCCACTCTTCCTTGCAAAATCGCTCCAAATCTTTCAGATTGTTAGGGCATCTCTTGTGCACAGCCCTCTTCAGGTCACCCCACAGATTTTCTATTGTATTTAGGTCTGGGCTTTGGCTGGGTCATTCCAAAACTTTAATGTTCTTCTGGTGAAGCCATTCTTTTGTTGATTTGGATGTATGCTTGGGGTCATTGTCATGTTGAAAGGTGAAATTCCTCTTCATCTTCAGCTTTCCAGCAGATGCCTGAAGATTTTGGGCCAAAAGTGACTGGCATTTGGAACTGTATACAATTCCCTCCACCTTGACGAAAGCCCCAGTTCCAGCTGAAGAAAAGCAACCCCAAAGCACGACACTGCCATCACCATGCTTCACCATGGGGATGGTGTTCTTTTGGTGATGCAAAGTGTCGTTTTTGCTCCAAACATACCTTTTGGAATGGTGGCCAGAAAGTTCAACCTTGGTCTCAGACCATAACACATTTCCCCACATGCTTTTGGGAGACCTGATGCATTGTTTAGCAAAATTTAGCCAGGCCTGGATGTTTTTCTGTGTAAGAAAGGGCTTCAGTCTTGCAACCCCACCCTATATCCCAGACATATGGAGAATACAGGACATTGTTGTCACATGTAGTACACAACCAGTACTTGCCAGAAATTCCTGCAGCTCCTTCAGTGTTGCCGTAAGTCTCTTGGCAGCCACCCTGACTAGTTTTAGTCTTGTCTTTTCATCAATTTTGGAGAGACGTCCAGTTCTTTGCAATGTCACTGTTGTCCCATATTTTCTCTACTTTTTGAGGACTGTCATCACTGTGTTCCACGGCATATCCAACGCTGTGGAAATTTTTTTGTACCCTTCCCCTGACTGATACCTTTCAACAAGGATATCCCTTTGATGGTTTGTAAGCTCTTTGCGAACCATGGCTTTTCCTGTAGCAGGCAACTGAGTAAATGTCAGGAAAATCCTACTAGGACAGCTGAACTTTATTTGGGGTTAAACAGAGTCTCTTTTAATTGATGGCAGGTATGCACCCAAGAAGACTGAATGTTGTAATTAAATCAAAAGGTGTTTCAACAAAGTATTAGTTTAAGGGTATGCACACTTATGCAATCAGCTTACTGTACATGTTTTATTTTTGATATTTTTCCCCTAACAGATTTGTTTATTTTTCAATTGAATTGTAAAGGCTATATAGGTCACATTAAAGGTGGGAAAAGTTTTGAAAGGATTTATTGTGGTCTCATTTTTTTATATCACAAAAACCTGGAATTTTTAACATGGGTGTGTACACTTTCTATATCCACTGTAGTTATTAACCACTCCAGTGCTCTTTTCTTAGGCTATAGCTAAAAAGGTTATATTCATCCTCTTTTAGAAGTCATTATTCTGTCCACTGACCTTAACTCTTTTTAGCTTGTAAATTCTGCAGATAATATTAACTGACAATATGAAATAATCAGTTTTGTAAAACAGGTTGTACAGTCTGAGTCTTAGCTGCTAACCTGCCTACTCGTTAGTCTGTGGTCGTTGGTCCTAACATAGCCTGCTACAATGAGCAAGACTTTTTCATTAAAAAGAAATTAAATAACATTTGTTTTTATTTGTAGATTCACAGAATGTTACTAGGCTACCTATCCCGAGGGCCGTTCTAATCCTAGCCAAGTTTTCCCATAAGAGTAATGATGACCTGCATCCGCATAAAGCATTGACAGCCAGGCATTTATTAGCCACTTCTCTCCATAAGGGACATGGGTGGGTACTGGGCCTGGTGTAAATTTTATATTCCCCATCCACTGGTCTAAGCTGTGCTTAAACTGGGTAACAGACAAACTCAGCTTTACATGGATTGGAAGCCTTTTCCATAGAAGAGGCAGTCTGTGGGACACATCTGTCTCTCCAGCATGTTCTGTTTAAGTCACAGACAAAATTCAGGTTCCTACATCTTACATTTCTGTTACTCTGATTTATAAATATGTAGGAAATTTATAAGTATTGGGGTTTGCAGATGCCTTTTATGCCAGGCATAGATCACCCCTCAGCAAATGCTACACTTTTTTTCCCCACATTATTTATTTATTTTTTTAAGTACAATTTATTTTTACTTAAGCGCACAATTTGTTTTACTAATTTGTTTTACTTAAGTGCAATTTATTTTAAGTGATCTTGGATGGTACATGGTGGGTTCTGTCAATATATTGACTGGGAACTTGTTAACTATGGCCTGAAAAACAGCTCTTGTACTCACTTTCCTTACTTATCTAGAGGAAAATAGTTTTTTTATTCAGGAATGTCCAAGGGTCAGCTCCCAGTGTTCTCTCCTGTCTATCTGATGAATCTGGGATCTTGAGGCAATGTAGAAATTGCCTCATGTACACGGACAACCCTCTCCTCCTACCACCCAACACTACAACCTGAGAGAGATGCACTTATCTAGCCAAACTGGAGGTAAAGCTCTCTCTAACAAAGACTGAACTTGACAGTCATGAGGAGAAGGTAAACATTTGCACCACACCACATTCATCACATAGTCTCACTAAATCTACACCACCAAAATCCACACACAGTAACACAAAAACATTTACAGAGGCTCTCAATAATAATCTGTCTAAGCTACAGAGACCTCCAAAGCAGAAACGCAAGCAACCTCCATCCCACAGCACAACCCAAATGACACATAGCCCACAGACTCAGTGTGCCAATCAACCACAGCCAATAAAGCAAAACAACGTACCCAACACACTAGTCATAGGTGACTCTATAGTCAGGGACACTGATGTCCCACTCACCAGGCTAGACAAGGAGAAGGTTACTGTCAGCTGCCTGTCGGGTGCCAGGATCCGCCACACAACCCACACACTCGGGTCACTCCACACCAAGTACAAATGACTCCGTCATTGTCCATGTTGGTGTGAATGAGCTGAGACGTACCTCCCTGGACTACATAAAGAGAGACATGGAAGAGCTCTCCGATCTTGTAGCCCAGGCAGGTATGACCCTAGCCCCGAGTAGCATTCTGCTATCACCCAGAATGATACCGCAGTAAAAGGTCAAAATGATTGGCTTCAACAATTGGTTAAGCTTCTGGTGTCATTCTAAGGGGATCCAGTAAATGTCTGCTTGGGATGACATGGTCGACAGACCACGATGCTTTGCCAGAGATGGCCTGCACCTGTCGCCACTAGGATTCCAGATACTGGCTAAGGCTCTTGCTGCGCCTATAGTGCCTTTTTTAGGTAGGGTTCAAATAACAAATTCACCACCATAACAGGAACAGGCAAACAAAAACTGAAGGTAATGCTACTCAATGCTAGAAGTCTAAATCTCAAAATGCACTCACTCGAGGCACTCCTTGAAATGGAGAACATCGATATCTGTGCAGTGGCTCAGACCTGTTTCAAGGCTCCAGAGACCACCCCTGCACTACCATGCTATAACTCATACCACACTTTTCGGCCCTGTAAGCTGGACCAAAACACCAAAGGTGGAGGTGTGTCCATATTCATTAAGGATATCCACACCTCCAGGGTAGTTGCTCAGCATAATTCATCCGAGGTTATCCAAGTGCAACTAACTCTGGGCAAAACTGCAATCCAAACTGTAGCTTGCTACAGATCCCCCACCATGCCCCAGGATTCCCACTCCTCTTTTATTGATGTACTGGAAAATACTGGAAAATATTAGGGTTCAACCAAACACCCTAATAATGGGTGATTTCAACTACCCCACCATTAACTGGGAAAACTACTCGTGTACCAACTCCTTAGCTCAACGCTTTCTGGAATTCATAAACTCCAATGCCCTAGATCAACTTATCCACACCTGCACCAGGGGCAACAATATCCTAGACCTAGTCATTACCAACATGAGTGACCGGTGTTCCACACCTGAAGTCAACTCCACGTTGGTCCGATCCGACCATAAGCTTAATCACCCTTGATATCCACATCCCGCCCCCAACCCCCATTAAGGAAACTACAGTAAAAAAAATTTTCCAAAGCCAACTTCATGCTTCTTATGACAGAAGTGGTGAATGGACAATACAGTTACAACTGCTGAATCCTACACAAATGCACTCTAAGCACTTACACGAGTGCATGGATCGTGCTATCCCAAACAGAACCAATACGCTATCCTCCAAAAAAAAGGAAGCCAATCTGATGGTCCCCTGCCATAAACAAACTGTACAACAGAAGGAAGAAACGGTTGCAAAAGAGAGTAAAATCCCATGAGTGGAGGAGCTCCCTGGTCAGCCTCAGTAAGAAGCTGATATCCCTTATAAGATCCTCCAAAGCTAGCTACAAAAACAAAATCGCCACTAAATCCAAGGACAACCACAAAGCATTCTATAGCTATGTCAAGAATCTAGATGGCAACACCCAGATCTGCTCTGAGTTACAGCACAAAGACACGAAAATTAAAGAACCAACTGATATTGCCAACATCCTGGCAGATCGGTTCAGTGCTAACTTTACATCCCCCTCTCACCCCCTAAAGGTGCCCATATCTATACAGGATGAATGCAGTGTCCCTGTAATCACAACTACGCAGGTAAAAGCTTCACTCTCTAAAGCCAAAAACACAGCATCCATGGGACCGGACAACATCCCAGGCTGCATTTTACACGAACTTCAGAACGAACTGGCTCCCCACTTAAGCACCATGTTCAAGAATAGCCTCGCATCAGGCTTTGTGCCCACTGAATGGCACACAGCAACAGTTATCCCACTCCACAAAAGGGGGAGCCACCACTGACCCCAGGAACTATCGACCTATTAGCCTGACGAGCCTGGTCTGTAAGGCCATGGAACGTATCATCATGGAACTCATAAACAAAGACATTGGTAACCTCCAAACTCTGGATCCCACCCAGTTCGGGTCTGTGAAAGGCAGATCATGCCTCCTGAACCTGATCGACTTCGAGGCAGTCACCAAAGCTGTGGATGAGGGTAAGGTGGTTCACACAGCCTATCTTGACCTCGCCAAGGCTTTCGACACCATCCCCCATTCTGGAATTATAGCTAAACTCAATAAACTAGGTATAAATCTCTACGTCACAAGATGGGCTGCCAACTGGCTCACTGACAGAACCCACACTGTAAATATTGCAGACTCCAAATCTGACCTCAAGGCAGTGACAAGTGGAGTGCCACAGGGTTCCGTCCTGGGACCTCTCCTGTTTGGTATCTACTTCTCTGAAGTACAGGCTAACACAGAAGGCCTCTGGCTGACGAATTTCGCAGATGACTGCAAACTAGGAGCCATAGTCAAGTCCCCAAATGATGTGGACATCCTACAGGTGGGTCTCACTGAGACAGATGCCTGGTGTCAGAGCCATGGCCTCAAGCTCAATGCCAAAAAGTGCAGTGTCATCCCCTTTGGTAAAAACTCTGTACCCATGAACTACTACATAGGCAGCAATCTACTTAAAACCAAATGCATGATAAGAGACCTTGGGACCCAGGTGGACAGTAGTCTCTTCTTTGCTAGTCACATCGCCACAGTAGTCAGGAAGTCCTTCTACGTGGCACACCTCATCATAAAAGGGTTCTCAACCAGGAAAAAAAAAAGAGGTCATTGTTCCCCTCTACTCTTCACTCATTAAACCCATTATAGAGTACAACATCCCTTTTGGAATGTACCTCACAAGACATCTGCAGTAGCTGGAAAGGCCACAGAAGTACCTCACAAAAGAGGATTACTGGCCTCAAACAAATGCCCTACACTGACCGCCTTAAAAAAAACTCCAGCTTTACTCTGTAGCATATCGCCTACTCCGAGGTGAACTCTGCCTAACATATAAAGCTATGTCAAACCCAGAGCTGTTGGACATGCTACACCTAAAGAAATCCCAATCCCTCCAAGCTACATGCTCTAGGGATCTAAACCTTGTCACCACAATAAACAGGACATGCTGAAGAGATAGATTCCTGTCCCAGAGACTTCCTATACTCTGGAACAAGCTACCCATCTATGTCAAACAAAGTTCTTCATTAGCACTCCAAGAAAACTCTTGATGAGTGGATGGGAAATAGGAAATACACCCCGGGGATCACTTCTGTGTCTCTGCTGGACAGTGGCACAGGAAAATAACTTTCTTGGGTGGCATAAGCTATGGTACCTTGCTGTCTAGGCTTGCGTAGGCCCTTGGGCCGATAGCCTAGTACCTACCTATGAATCCATGTCTGTCAGTTTAACACAAAGTTAAGGCTATTAACTGCTAACAACCATCAAGTTCACACTGTAGATTTTGTGATTCTTTTACTCTGTGTAACCTGAGTAGGTCACTTAACCAGACAGTACTCCTGGACAGAGCTCTCCATTACTTTGCTCACAAATCAGAGACCAAGACCCCAAAATTAGGGACAGTATATTTTTAAAAAATTACTCCAATTTGCTTGGAAAATTAATAGAACAACTTTTGCAAAAATAAAAAAAAATTCCGACGAGTTAAGAAGTATGAAACTGTAGTAGCTGGCATTATTACTTAACTGGAATCTCGTGAGATTCATCAGAAAACCAAAGATTTCATGAAAAGCAGAGCAAAAATATGAAGCAAAATCAGGGACAGTTCAGAGCTCTGCTCCTTTGTCTCGCATGAAAAGGCAGATGGTGTCTAGAAGGTTTTCCCGGCTAATAAGTAAAAAGATAAAATAAAAATTCTGTTGGTGACATCATATCTCTAGCTACAGACATGTACTCTGAGTAGCATGCTCCACTACTTAGAGCTTGATACATCTGATGGAATGGGATATTTATAAATAATGATTCTTAACTCGCATATGACTGGATAATTAGCATGTTATGCGATGCAAATCTTAGATTACTGCCTGGGGTAACAGAATAATTAGAATAATTCTTACAAAATTCACTTATTTTTAAGGCGACTACAAGAGCATTGAATGTTAAGTGCTTGCACCTATATTTAAACAATAAAATAAAACCTATGCTGTAAATATAACTTTGAAAAAGCTAGTAGTAGAAATACCACCATGGGCCTCCCTGAAAAGAAAATTTCCCCCTAGTAAAACTCAGCCGGCCAATAAGGAATAAATTAATAAAGTTTTTTTTTTTTGAACAGATCCAGCTCATAAAGACAATTGCACTGGTCAGTAGTTTGATTCTGAGAAAACAGTACTGGCCTACACAAAATACAAGTAATGCAACTGGTTCTGACTTCTGCTCCTGACTGCCATATATGCATGTGTGCACCAGAAACAAACTGCAGACTGACTATGCAGTGAAAGTGAGAGGAGGCAATTATCTGGCCTATGAATAACAATGAGGACAAAGTTTATTGCCTCAAAGTAGTGTCCGTTTAAGTGACTTGTTCAAGGTCACACAGTAGGCAAATGACGGTTGGTGTAATCAAACCTTATGCCACAGGAAGCAGCTTGTTAATAGCTCATAGTCTTAATATTTTGTGCTAACTATCAGACTCCTTACTCTTATACGGTTTATCCAACCTTGCTGATTTCACTCAGTTTCTCTGGCTAGATACATAACTCTCTAGTCTTAAACAGGCAGGCATTACTCTTGCAGGCAAGTTTTTTCTTTAGATCTAAGTTCCTATTTGACTTAAAGTTATAATTGTCCATCATTTCACCTTTTACCTGTACTATTGTTTATCTGCCGAAATGTGAATAACATTGCAATAAAAATGTCAAGAAGGGTTAGTCCATTCACCTTGTGAAGAAGATAATAAATAACTATCTCATGTACACAAAAACAGACACATGCACATGTGCAGATACACACACATGCATGCACACACAAATATTAGTTTACTATGTAAACCCAGTTAAGACAGTTAATGAGTTAAATAAAACACATAAAAGCCTATGAGTAACCAAATATTCGGTACTTCTTATTATGAAGTAGAAAAAACATCAGATGCAGGGACTGGACTACTTGTAAGCAAATGCTGGAAAATTGTCTCTCTCATAAAAGGCCTTGTACTGAGGCTTGCATCATGGAGGAAATGTGCTCACCAACAAAATGAAATTCTAACTTTCACAAATGTTGAAATCTGTGGCAGATGGAAGACAAAATACTAGTGTTTAAGCAAGCAGATGTTTTGCATGACTCTTTTAGTTACCCACTGCATCAGAATGTCTGTTTTCTACAAAGTCATACACTCTCCCCATCTGTACACACACAACTTTTTTTTGAAGATGCACCAGTTAATATGTGCATTACTCAAGAAGTCTTTAGAAGTCAGTGTGACAGGTACAAACTGTTTCAGGAGCATTTGTGGAAGTCTGTGTATACATTTATGTATTTATTTTTACATTTATTATCCGGGTTAGTCCAACTGGGCCCAGGGTGCCCTTTTTCAGCTGAGATCCGAGGAGAAAAACTCCAGGAAAGTAACTGAAAATAAGAAAAAAAACCTAACAATTCAAGTTGCAAGATATGCACTTAAAGCATCTTGCTATGCAATAACTTTATTACCTAAAAACTATCTGTTCTGCACACCTGTTTATACTAATACTTTGATTACAATAAGACAGTAAAATTATAATACAGCTGATACAGGTGTTACATAAAGACAGAACTGCACTGTGAACCTTAGAGAATGTCAGATCAGACACACAAATATTTTATTTAACTCATTAACCGACCTTGAAAAGTAAAAACAAGCTACACGAATTCAAGGAAGGCATTTCATGATATTTGTTAATATTTAAATTCTGGCTAGAAAACACAGGTGAAAGTATGACTCCATTGACAAGGGGTAATGTATGCAAAACTGCAACCTCATAACAGTAATTGCAGTCAGAATACAAGTCTTACAGAAAAAGAAAAGTAAAATATTTTGTTACCCTAAAAGCAGGGTCAAAAACTAACAGGATTCTTGTTGATGTGTGTGTGTGGGACAAAGAGGGGCTGTGGCTGTTTTCTAATTGGCTGGTGGATGTCACTGTGAGTTTAGGTGGGATAAGAGTTGTACAACTGCAGTACTTCCTGTCCCAAAACCATTGTAGACCATATAGTATGAGAAAAAGGACATCTATCAGTGATAATATTAAATTCTCCTGATTCCCATGCTCCAAAGAACAATAACTGGATGGAATTTATGAACATCACATTCATATTCTCTTCATGAATTAATGTAAAAGCAAAGACCTTGCTTGATTTCAGACACCATTGTGCACTTTTAGGATACAGGTGACCAAACAGCCCTATTAGTAAATAAAATTCCACTTACCCCTGAGGTAGTACTATTTTCCAGTAGAGTGACATGCATTAATGACGCAATGTAAACTACTCTCTTTTCACTTACAGAAACAGCTTCACAGGTATTGCATGCCTATAAAATACTGCTAAAGCAAACTATAGTACAGTGGAGAAGCAAGTTTATTAATTTATGTAAAACTATTTGTCATCTTTCAGCATTTACAAATTTGGGTCTACCGATTCGTAATTACAGCACCATAGCAGTATTCATCAACTGTCTATCAGTTGTCATACACTAAAAACAGATTAACACAACCAGAGTAAGTAACCTGTGGCAAACACCTCAAAAGAAATTTGGACATTAAAGCAAGTCCACACAATCACATCTATCTTCTGCCCCAGACTTAATTACATCCTTCTAATGTCGTGTTACTCATTTGAGATTGCTGCACAAATGGGATCAACAGGGGAGGCAAAGGAAGCACATTAGTAATTAAATATAGGTATAAGTAGACACACACACACAGCAGAAAAGGATTAAAATATCACTTCAAACACACAATCACTTCCAGACCCCGGCAATGGGTTCAGACTATGCCCCAGCCACTTATATGAAAAACAGTTGACTTCAATTCAATTGCAACCGGGCAATAGTTTGAATAATATCCAGCCCCTAAAAAGGTATAACGAAACGTTATTTAAGTCCACACAAACTAAATTAGGACAGATGAGAACTAAGTTTGTGAATTTCACTATAATTCCTAAAAACGGAGTTTTATAATTCCTTTAAGGTTGACTGCTCGAACCACTCATTTAATCCCTTAATCCAACGGTAATCACTTGGAAGTTAACTTTCACAACAGTAAACTGCTACACCAATTGACAGTCGTACCAGAGTCGCCCAATGCCACTGCAGCGGCAACCAAAAGTAGAAAAACAGTCGCCACCATCCTCGTCGAAGTTGGAGTGCCTAGTGTATGCCCCGGCTCGAGCTTTCTTTCTGCTGGTTCTGTCCTTCTGTCAAAGAAATGATTTACAGTTCGCTCTAGTGATGAAATGTGTAGGCGCGAAGGGAGCCTCCCACTCCGTGATCTCACTGAACCAAAAAAAGGAATACTAAGTTCCACTTTACAAGTTACTGAGAAAAAAAGAAGCCCCATAAAAATACCGCCTGGGCAATCCCCTGCGAACTACTCATGAAGTACTCTACAAAGAGGAAGGCTGGAGATTCTCAGGAAAGCCGCTGTGAAACGAGTCCAAGAACTAGTTCCATTAGCTACGGTTACTCGTATAACAGCCAGACAACGTAAAAAGGCGGGCAGCCTTCACCTTGAAGTTAATTCACTCACTACTGGCGGGGTCATATCTCTGTCTATCATACCTCTATCTATCATACCTCTATCTATCGTACCTCGCAACACACGCAACCGTTCAGATTTTTGCAGAATGTACAGATTTTTGCTTTATAATTTTGGTCTCTCCCTCATAAAGCTTGGGTGCTTTGGCAACTTATTGAGGACTGAAGTCAGTAAATAATGACAACCTTTTGAGTTTCAGACATCATATCCTTCAGATAATACATGATGATGCAAAACCTTTTATTCTCTTTTTAAGTTTACTAGAGCAGTATTTAAAATGTGTTCCTATTTTACGGCCTTTGACCCCCCCCCCCCCTTATGTTTGGTTTGTTTTTGTCCAGATTTCTTGTGCTAAGAGCAAGAGGTGAGAGGTACGTTAACTGTCTATAAAATGCGCTCAGTTTAAACTCAAATATCGTCTTGTTTCTACAGATATTTCTCTGTGTGGTGGTGAAGGATGAATTCAGTTTTCTTATGTCCGCTTTTTATTTAGAGACTAAGTCAAGTGGAAACTAATCTCACTGTTGTTGTTTCCAAGCAGAGACCATGTAAGTTGTGTACCCCATTAATTATAACCCAGAAATAAAATGAAAAAACTCTGAAAATAATCCAGCAAGGAAAAAAGTGCGTCCCGCATAACTTCCCTCTGCACCTGCATACTTTTCCATGAAATGCATTAGTCTACATGCTGCACCCTTAATTATGTATTCAGCTTATATAACATTTTCTTGCCAATAGAATGAATCATCCCCATGCAGAATGTGAAAACATCTAGGAAATACCAGATTTTCAGTATTCCGTAAGTGTGTGTGTGTGTGTGTGTGTGTGTGTGTGTGTGGAGTGTCTAGCATAACTCTCAAAGCCCAAAAATAGGGAGAGATTTTAAATATTGCTCTTATAAACTTAGAAAGCTGCTAGAGTAACAGGGTTTGTGTTAACATACATTTTCCAGAATTATTTGAAGTCTGAAACTCATATGTATGCCATTATTTAGTGACACCGGTCCTCAGATCACCCCAATCATTTGTCGGAAAACCATACATTTTACGAGGAATAGACCAAAAATAACGGGACAAAAATTGGACAGTCTGCGAAAATCTGGACTGTCGAGAGGTATGCCTGAACTGTATATTTTTAGGAGGGACAGTGCTTTAAATGTTAACAAATTTCCCTGTTCCACATTGAAGGGGGTTGTCACCCATTTTTAAGATTTTTTTTAACAAATATATTACCCATTTTTACTACATTCTATACAAGGGTCTACCAAAAGAACGAACTCACATACATGGAGTTCAATATACAAGAACGCAATTATCCCATCCTCAACGCTAAAATGCCGAAGGTAAGGTATTTGCACAGTGCTAGCATTAGATAGAGTCGTTGTTAGGGTCAGGGATGGTGAGTTAAGGTTAGGGCTCGGACGGCGAGAGAACAGTCTGGAAGTTGCTGTACACTTTGTAAAATCTTGCCTACACCACAGCCAAGGCCTTGGTCTGGCTAAAAGCAACCATTAGGCATAGAAGTAATGCCAAGCAAGATGCCGCTCCATTACAGAATGGAACTGCACTCACACCTGCGACGAGATAAAAAAAAAAAAAAATAGCCCATTCTTCGACCCGGCACTTCTCACTCCAAGGTCCCGAGGTGTGTCTGACATTGTACAGCAGTTTGTTACAAGCTGCCACAAAGTGAAATACATTGCTTCAGTGCTGACGCAAAATCAGTACTTCAGTACCAACATACTTTTACATGAAAATGCAGGTGCAGAAATGAATGCTCTATCAACATATCAGCATCCCGTCCCCTAACACCCTGCACCAGGCGGGGAGGCTGCCCCTTCACATCACCCTAGCTATGCTTCTGTTAACTTGTTAATTGATAGAAAACTGTGTGTGTGTGTGTGTGTCTGTGTGTCAGTTGTTTATAGTTATTGTGAACTGATAACGTGCTTAGCTTTGTAACAATTTATCGAAGGAAATGACAGCAGTCATGTATTAATGTCATTATCACTTCTGAATTTACTTACTAATCAATATTATTATGGGGTCTATCTTACTGGAAGGGCTCATTACAAAATGAATTCCCATAAGACAACTTTCTGTTTGTACCGCCATCTTCTTCTTTCGGCTGTTCCCGTTAGGGGTCCCCACAGCGGATCGTCTGTTTCCATTTCTTCCTGTCCTCTGCATCATGCTCTTTCACACCAACCACCTGCATGTCCTCTCTCATCACATCCATAAACCTTATCTTAGGCCTTCCTCTTTTCCTCTTACCTGGCAGCTCCATCCTTAGCATCCTTTTCTCAATATACCCAGCATCCCTCCTCAGCATATGTCCAAACCAACGCAATCTCGCCTCTCTTGCTTTGTCTCCAAATTGTCCAACCTGAGCTGACCCTCTAATATACTGATTCCTAATCCTGTCCATCCCAGTCACACCCAGTGCAAATCTTAACATCTTTAACTCTGCCACATCTAGCTCTGATTCCTGCCTTTTCGTGAATGCCACTGTCTCCTACCCATATAACATAGCTGCTCTCACTACCCTCTTGTAGACCTTCCCTTTCACTCTTACTGGTACCCGTCTGTCACAAATCACTCCTGACACTCTTCTCCACCCATTCCACCCTGCCTGTACACTCTTCTTCACCTCTCTTCCACACTCACCATTACTCTGAACTGTTGATCCCAAGTACTTAAACTCATCCACCTTTATCAACTCTACTCCCTGCATCCTCACCATTCCTCTACCCTCCCTCACATTTACACACATATTCCTCTCCTCTCTAAAGCATATCTCCACCTCTCCAGGGTCTCCTCAACCTGGTCCCTACTCTCACTACATATCACAATGTTATCTGCAAACATCATAGTCCACGGGGCCAACTGTCTGATCTTATCTGTCAACCTGTCCATCACCACTGCAAATAAGAAAGGGCTCAGAGCTGATCCTTGATGTAATCCCACCTCCACCTTAAACATATCTGTCACTCCCACTGCAGTCCTCACCAATGTCACACTACCTTCGTACATATCCTGTACCACTTTTACATACTTCTCTGCCACTCCCAACTTCCTCATACAATACCACAACTCCTCTTTAGGCACCCTGTCATATGCTTTCTCTAAGTCCACAAAGACGCAATGCAACTCCATCTGACCTTCTCTGTATTTCTCCAACAACACTCTCAGAGCAAATATTGCATCTGTAGTGCTCTTTCCTGGCATGAAACCATACTGCTGATGACTAATCATCACCTCCCTTCTTAACCTAGCTTCCACTACTCTTTCCCATAACTTCAAGCTGTGACTGATCAATTTTATCCCTCTGTATTTACTGCAGCTCTGCACATCACCCTTATTCATAAAGATAGGTACCAAAACACTTTTTCTCCACTCCTCAGGCATCCTCTGACTTTCCAAAATTTCATTAAACAATCTGGTTAAAAATTCCACTGCCATTTCACCTAAGCACCTCCATGCTTCCACTGGTATGTCATCTGGGCCTACAGCCTTTCCATTCTTCACCCTCTTCATAGCTGTCCTTACTTCCTCTTTGCTAATCTGTTTCACTTCCTGAGTCCCTATCCCCACATCATCCAACCTTCTTTCTCTCTCATTCTTTTCATTCATCAGCCCTTCAAAGTACTCTTTCCATCTACTCAACACACTCTCCTCACTTGTGAGTACATTTCCCTCACTATCCTTTATCACCCTTACCTGCTGTACATCTTTCACAGCTCTGTCCCTCTGTCTAGCCAATTGGTACAGGTCCTTTTCTCCCTCTTTAGTGTCCAATCTCTCATACAACTCTCCATATGCCTTATCCTTAGCCTTTGCCACCTCTCTCTTTGCCATGTGTCTCATCTCCTTATACTCATGTCTACTTTCTTCATCTCTTTGACAATCCAACTTCTTCTTCGCCAGCCTCTTCCTCTGTATACTCTCCTGTACTTCCTCATTCCACCACCAGGTCTCCTTGTCCTCCTTCCTCTGTCCAGATGTCACACCGAGCACCTTTCTAGCAGTCTCCCTTACTAGCTCTGCTGTAGTTACTCAGCTATTCGGTAACTCTTCACTGCCTCCCAGTGCCTGTCTTAACTCTTCCCTGAACTCCACCTCACAATCACCCTTTTTTAACTTCCACCATTTAATCCTTGGCACTGCTTTCACACTCCTCCTCTTCTTCTTGATCACCAATGTCAGCCTACAGACCACCATTCTATGCTGCTTAACTACACTTTCCTCTGTCACCGCTTTACAGTCTCCAATCTCCTTCAGACTGGCCCTCCTACATAAGATATAATCTACCTGTGTGCATCTTCCTCCACTCTTGTACGTCACCCTATGCTCCTCCCTCTTCTTAAAATACGTATTCATCACAGCCATGTCCATCCTTTTCGCAAAATCCACAATCATCTGACCTTCTGCATTCCTCTCCTTAACACCATACCTACCCATCACTTCCTCATCCCCTCTGTTCACTTCACCAACATGCCCATTGAGGTCTGCTCCAATCACTAGTCTTTCACCCTTGGGTACACTCAACACCACTTCATCCAACTCACTCCAATATTTTTCTTTCTCATCCATCACACACCCAACTTGTGGAGCATATGCACTAACAACATTCATCATTGCACCATCAATTTCAAGCGTCATAAACATCACTCTATTAGACACTCTCTTCACCTTCAAAACACTCTTGTTATACTGTTCCTTTAGGATAACACCTACCCCATTTCTCCTGCCATCCACACCATGATATAAAAATTTGAACCTGCCTCCTATACACCTGGCCTTAATTCCCTTCCATCTGGTCTCTTGCACACACAATATATCAACCTTCCTTCTCTTCATCATATCAGCTAGCTCTCTCCCTATACCAGTCATACTGCCAACATTCAAAGTTCCTACCCTCACTACTACACTCCTAACCTTCCTTCTCTCTTTCTGCCTTTGGGCATGCCTTCCCCCTCCTCTTCTCCTTCGGCCAACAGTAGCCCAATTTCCGCCAGCACCCTGTTGGCTAACAGTACTGGCGGTGGTCGTTGTTAACCCGGGTCTCAACCGATCCGGTATGGAAATATGAAATGTTCTCTGCATAAGTAATTTGGCAAAGGTTTTATGCCAGATGCCCTTCCTGACGCAACCCTCCCCATTTATCTGGGCTTGGGACCAGCACAAAGAAATGCACTGGCTTGTGCATCCCCAGTGGCTGGGTTCTGTTTGTGCCACCATCTATTGTTCAATTTCTGAAGAGTTATCTTCTATAAGCCCTCTCTTATGAGCCCATTTCATATCAACAGATGTCCATACATTCACGGCTGCATTAAAAAGAAGTTATGTACTCACCATAACGTTCCATGTTTGTTGTCCAGTATCTCGTCTTCAGTCTTGATGTTTGGGTTCGGAGCCAAAACTCGTCTCTGACTTGGCCTATACTAAAGCTCGAGAGCTTCTACTGGTTCGAGGCTGAGTCCTATCCCATGGTGTTTAGTGGCTATTCCCCAGATCTCGTTTGAGGAAGAAGGTTCCTATGATATGCTTAATATCCAAAGGGATAATAACTGAAAACATATTGTCATAAAGATTAACAAGAAAAGGCAAGAAGGGAATCAGATCTTATCTGCCAATTTCTGAAAAATTTCCTCTAGATCCTCCAGGTTGGGGATGGCTGGGAGGGATGGAAGACTGAAGGTAAGATACTGGACAACAAACATGGAACATTATGGTGAGTACATAACTTCTTTATGTTATGCTGTCCCATCTCACCTTCATTCTTGCTGTTTGGGACAGAGTTCCCAGCACCTTTTTCTTGGGTGGCTCAAGGGAATAAACTCCTCAGGACAGTGGAACCAAAGGATGCCCTATTCCAGGAGGCCACATCTACTTTGTAATGAGTAATAAAGGTATGAGGGTTAATCCATGTAGCAGCAGCACAAATTGAATCCAATGGAAGTCTGGATTGAAAGGCAATGGAGTTAAATACTGCTCTAGTTGAATGCCCTTTGATTTTCCCTGGTGGTTCTTTATTATGGGAATCATAGACATATGTGATGGTCTCAGTAAGCCATTTGGACAAGGTAACTTTTGAGATTGCCAAACCTTTTTTATTTTCTGAACAGGAGACAAACAATTGGTCTGACTTTCTAAATTCTTTGGTCCTATGCAAGTAAAAATGCAACTGTCTATGCATATCCAGTTGGTGGAGATTATACTCTGTCTTGTTGTCATAGGAAAAAACACTGGTAATTCTATATTTTGGTTTAAATTTGCTTGAGAACAAACTTTCAGAAAGAAGGAAGGATTTGTTCAGAGGGAAACTCTATCTTTGTGGAAGATCAAATAAGGTAGACAGATAGACAAGGCTTGCAACTCTGATACTGTCCTGGCTGAAGTAATTGCTGTTAGGAAGAGTGTTTTCCAAGAAATAAATTTTAATGAACAAGATGATGCTGGTTTGAAAGGGGGCAGGATCAAAGATGATAATACTAGATTGAGGTCCCAAGGAGGAGGTTCTCTGAAGGGAGGTCTTAACAGAAAAGTACCCTTGAGGAAGGCTTTGCATAGCCTATGGGACAGTAGACTAGATCCTGATTCTCCCACATGATAATTAGAAATAGCAGCTAACTGAACTCGAATAGTGGCTGCTGCTGCCCCTTGATTAAAGGTTTCTGTTAGAAATGTCAGAATTGCAGGTATACATGCTGTAAAAGGATCTATATGTCTTTTGTCAGCCCAACAAGAGAACCTCTTTCATTTGCTTGCATAGAGATTCCTAGTCATCTGCTTGTGTGAGGAGACTAGAATGTGATGAACTGCAGGGGCCAATTCTGGAAGCCTGGCTAAGAGCGGAAGTGGAGCAGCCAAGCTGTCAGCTTGAGGGTGTGGAGTGCAGGATGGAGTGTTCCTGACTGACATGTCAGAATATCCAGCACTGGGTCCAGGATCCATGGGTCTTCCTGAAGGTAGGGACAAAGAAAGGGAAACCAAACCTGATGAGGCCAGTATGGCACAATGAGAATTAACCTGCGACTCAAAACTTTGCTTTCTGTATAACCTTTGGAATCAAGGGGAAACAGGGGAAAGGCATAAAGAAGACCCAGGGGCCAATCATGAACCAGTGCATCCCTCAGTGACTCTCCCAGAGGGGAGATTAGGGCAAAGTAGTTGCTGCATTTCATATTGAAGGGAGTGGCAAAAAGGTCACAGCAAGGCTGGCCCCATTTGCATAAAATGTGATTCGCAACTTCCTGACTGAGGGACCACTCGTGAGGCATGAGAATTGCTCTGCTTAGCCTGTCTGCTATAACGTTGGATTTCCCTGGGATATGCATTGCTGTCAGAAAGCATTGAGAAGATATCGCCCATTGCTACACTCTCTGGGCCTCTCGACATAGGGCTTAGGATCTGGTTCCCCCCTGTTTGTTGATGTACCATACCACCAACATGTTGTCTGTCTGAATTGCAATAGTCCCCGTGGGAAAATAGTCCTGAAGTGCTTGCAATGCCAGAAGCACGGCCCTCATCTCTAGGACATTGATATGCAAATGGTACTCGTGATATTTCCAAACCCCTTGGACCATCTGTCCCAGATAATGCCTCCCCCACCCTATCTGGGATGCATTCATGATTACTGTAGTGATAGGTTGGGGAAGTACAAATGGTCTGCCCATTGTTACCTGAGTGGACTGAACCCACCAAAGTAGGTCCTTCTTACAAGAGTGAGTTATGAAAATTTTGTGAGACATGGGTAACTCCTGCATGGACCATTGGGCAAAGAGTAGCCACTGCAATATTCTCAAATGAAGTCATGCCGTGGGAAGTAGTGTTATCGTCGCTGCCATAGAGGCTAGGACTTTTAGCACAAATCTTTCCTGTACTCTGTTCTTGTTGAGTAAAATAATCACTTGACTGCGTAACGTCTGATCCTTTCTTGAGGTAGCCTTGCCAACATGTCATTTGTATTTAAATCTGCACCAATGAATGTAATATGCTGTGATGGCAACAAGGCAGATTTTCTTGCATTTATAGCAATGCCTAGTCTTGAGAAGAGATGGATTGTGTAGTCTCTTGTTTTGATCAGTAGTTGCTTGGTGGTGGCAGTTAGGAGCAAGTTGTCTAAGTATGGAAACACCTGGAATCCCTGACGTCTCAGATGAACTGTGAAAACTGCCATGCATTTGGTAAACACCCTGGAGCTGCAGTGAGTCCAAAGGGCAGGGCACTGACCTGGTAATGACTGGCACCCAGCCGGAAGTGTAGAAATCTTCTTGAGCGCCTGTCCATCTTTATGTGGTAGTACACATCCTGAAGATCTAACGAGCACATCCAATTGTCTTTTCCCAGAAATGGGAGGATAGACTGCAGTGTTACCATCTAGAACTTTGACTTTTTCACCAACTTGTTTAGTCTGCTGAGATCCAATATGGGTCTCCAGTCCCATGTCTATTTTGGAACTAAAAATAACCTTGAGTAAATTCCGGATCCTAGTTGGTCTGCGGGGGACTTCTTGGATGACTCTTTTTTTCTAGCAACTTTTGTATTTCTAGTGTTTCTTGATCCCTTTGACCGGGTGGAATGTCTGGGATAGACTTTGGCGGATGAGGTGGACATTGGAAATGGGATGTTGTATCCTTTGGATATAATGGACTGTACCCGTTTGTCTTGCATCAAATTCAGCCAGGCTTCTGGGTACAGCAATATTCTCCCCCTGACTACCTCCAGAGGTGGATAGGTGGGCCTCTTTTCAGGAGCATTGGAAGGGCCTACGAGAGAACGTATCTCTGTCACCCTGGTTTTGCAGACTCTCTCTGCCATTTGGATGGCGTTTTCTGTTGTAACCCCCTCTGCCCCTGGGGGAAGGATCTCCACAAGTGTCAGATAAGACTCCTTTGGATTTATGGAACCACATTTTTCCGCCCTTTTGACCTTTAGGATAAGGTCTGGTAGGGGCGGAAAAATGGACTCCAATGGCAGACAGAGTCTTAGCATCTTGTTTGCTCCTGCTGATAGTTCCTTTCACTTTCGGCCCGAACAATGACAAGTCATCAAAGGGAGTGTCAATAACGGAAGAACGGAAGGGTTCGGCAAACTCACAAAGGCGCATTCAGGAATGTCTATGAAGCGCTATTCCTATGCCTGCAGCCCTGCTTGCTCCATCAGCTGCATAAGATATGAGGCGCATGGAGGAGATAGATATGGAGGTTAAGGTTGCAAGCTGGGAGTTAACCTTATCAGATAAGTCCTGGGCTGTAGCATCTTGCAGGGTATCTCCTAGCTCTTTTAGGAGATCCCTCTGAAGTTGTGTGAAATGCCACAAATAATTCAGTGAGCGTAAGGTAAAGACTGCTGAGGAGAACATATGCTTCCCATATCTGTCCATCGTACAAGAATCCTTGTTCGGTGGATGAACAGATACAGATGTTTCAGCTAACTCCTTTTCTGTGGCCATTGCCACCATCATTGCATCTACAGGAACCCCTTTAGTTAAATACTGCCTATCTTCCGGGGCCGAAATGAACTTATTAGACTTCCGTGGAACAGGGTCCACTGAGTCCGGACAGTCCCACAAGAGGTGGAGGGGCAAGAGCCAAATTCCTCCAGGTATACCAACCCATCTTCAGAAGGGGAAAGGGACTTCCAGCAGCCAGTCCTCTGCTTAAGGATCTCCAGGATGTCTGAAAAAGAGACATCCTCAGAGGATGCCCTTGGGGACCCTTCTGAATCCTCTACCAACTTCCTCTTACACTGTCTCTTCCGAGGGACCTCCTCCGGGGATGTTCCAGGGAGTATCGGAAGAGAAGGATCCACCCATTGTGGCTTCCTGGGGCACTGGCTCTCTACTCTGTGGATGATGGAGAGGTAATGAAGAGGTGGACACCAGTCCCTTAGGGGGAAGAGAGGCTGGAGCCGAAGGTAGAGCAGACTCAGTTGAGAACACACTCTGCATCACCTCGTAGGCAACGCGGTCCTGGGCCGAAAGAGACTCTGGCCCTGAGAGGCCAGGAGAGCTCCTTGGCATCGAGGAGGGTTGCTCTGAGGCAGATGTGGGAGCCAAACTCACCTGAGCCGAAGCACCGAGTGGGAGAGCCAGTTCCGACAAGGGTCCAACTCGACCCCCCCCCCCGGAGCTGACCAGGGTGTGTTGGCCCCCAGGTCCCACAATGGATGAATGCATCGAGGAAACCAAAGCAGATGTCGGAGCCTAGATATCAGTAGTGATTACTGGCTCCGGCAGTTCCAGCACAGCAACTTCCATACTCTCTGACTCCAAACTCGTTCGAGTTGCAGGAGGAATCAGCATAGTAGGGGGTACCATTGTCGTCTCCAAGATCTGATGGGCTGTGCTCAAGAAAATTTCTGTTAGGGCCTGGGTCCGAAGCAACCTCTTCACTACTCGCTCCATGTCATCAGCCAATAGCCTGGAGGATCTAAAGGAATGACTGGAAGACTTGTGGCTACCTGCCACCAACTGTAGTAAAGAAGACACCGGCACTGAGTGAACAGGCTCCAAGGATGGTGACCGGCTCCTTTTTTGGCTTTACAACGGTTCCGATGAGACAGATGGAATTGAGGAAGAACCATGTTTCTCAACCCGACAACTTTCAGAGCCGAAGAAGTATCAAGTTTGGTGCTGCTTGTCGGCTCAGACATCGGAGCAAATGAAGCAGACTTTTTTGTCGTGTCTGATTTTTTAGTCTGATTTCCTTCATCTACTTTTACTAAGCCCCTCAATATAAGCTTATTCCTCCTCTCCTGCAAGACCCCGGCACTAAAACTATGACAAATGGAGCAGGAGTCTTGAAGATGGAGTGGACCCAGACAGTACACACAACTAGTGTGTCCATCAGTAATGGACATCTTTTGACTGCAGGAATCACACTTTTTAAATCCTGACTTGTGTTCCTTAGCTGGTTCCTTAGACATGTTAGCTATAAGGAAAAAAAACTCTCAATAAAAGTTAGAACAAGCTATAACTTTTATAGAAAAAGGAAGATATCAAAAAACAGATATCCAAAATAAGATATATATATATATATATATATATATATATATATATATATATATATATATTTCTTTTTATATAAGAAGAGAAGGAGAAGTCTCTAAGTTAAACGGTTATCTCCTCCACCAGAGGAGATGCCTCTAACTTAAACGGTGTACTAAAAGGGGAAAAAAGGAAGAAAAGGGGCAAGAATCCTCTAATTTAAATGGATTCTTGAGGAGACAACAAGGCCCAAAGAAACAGACAGCCACAAAGGTAAAATTACAAGGTTCAGAGAGCCTAAAATAGCACAAGGCTATTACGATAGAACTAATAAGTAAAACAGATCATTATTAGGAAGTAACTATTAGAAAATATATAAATATTAAATTTTACAAGCCTGAGTCAGTGAAGACAATCCTGAAGCTTCAAGTGGCAAACAAGATCTGGGGAATAGCTGCTAAGCACCATGGGATAGGACTCAGCCTCAAGCCAGTAGAAGCTCTCGAGCTTTAGTATAAGCCAAGTCAGAGCCGAGCTCCGAACCCAAACAGCAAGAATGAAAGTGAAATGGGACCACATAACATTCATAACTTATGGAAATTCCCTGCTGTGGAAGCCTGTCGTCTGGCCAGTCTATCAAAGCCTACCGTTGCTTTAAGGTATGCTGAACATCACCTAAACACTCCTCATGTAGTGTAGGGCATAAAGGTGACGTCCAGGCGTACCATCCTCAGAATATCTAAATTAATTAATTAATTAACTATATAACATAGCTAAATCCTGGAATAACCTTCCCCTTGCTTTATCTTCTGCCTTCACTATTACAGTGTTCAAAAACTCACTTAAATTACACTTAATGAATTCCTGGCTATGTCCATGCATTACCTAACCTTCACTGTTTCTACCACCCCAGATAGCTTCATATCCAATTATATCTACTGTAATTTTTCTACAGTATCAGGAATTATATTTTCTGCTCGTTTCTAATATGTATACTAGCTCATGCTAAACTTACAGTAATTAATTTCTATAAGTAGTCTCTGTCTGTCTCTATAGTCAGTTATACTGCTTATCTAGTGTTAATTTCTGTTTCTGTATCGAAAGTTGTACTTTCTATCTAGTGTCAAATTTTATTTTTGTATTGATAGTTGTATTTTTTCTATTGTCAATTTTTTTGCTTCTGTATAGATGATCATATTATCATATTGTTCAACTATTTGTTTTTCTGTACTGAATGTGGAGCTTTTCTCCCCGGGCCTCTGCTGTAAATGGACATGTGTCCAGTCAGACTATCCCGCTAAACAAATGTAAAATAAATAAATAAAATAAATAAATAAATAAATCTTTGCCGCCAGTCCGAATGCTGTTTTTAACCATCAATCTGTTTGCCTCCATCCATTTTCTGCTGTTTTTTTCTGTATGTTTGTATTCCGGTGATTACTCCTGTTTGCTGAAGTCCTCACTGTTGCAGATAAGTACCCAGTTGAGGTTTTTGTTTTTTACTTGAGTTTTTTTGTGCTGTTTGGGGGGGGGGGTTACTGCCATCCAGGAAGGGTAAATGCCAATGTGGGAGACAGATTCCCCATAAAGACCACCATGATAAGTGCCTTTTTTTGCCTAGGAGCTTCTCATGACCCTACATCTTGTTCAGTTTGTCAGGCGTTTGTCCCTAAAACCTTATTAGTAGGCTTTCTTCCCTTTCATTGTATCTAGAGAGTCATTGTTTTAAGCTTCTTGCTAAAGATATTATGGATGGAACTTCCCACCCCAAGGGTCAACCATCAGGGAAGAAGAAGGTGAAAAAGGTAATACAGGAATCTTCCGCTGTCCAGCCTGTGCCAGATGTTTTTCCCAGAGTTGTTACAAACCTGGAGGCTTGCCTGGCTATGTTGTCAGATTTCTCTGCTGCATCTGGGTTGGAGGCCGGCGAGGATTTGTCAGGCAGCACGTCCGATGAAGCTTTGCAGCCGTCCATTTCAGACGTTCAGGGGGAACCATGGTTGATTGTTTCCAAGAGGTCTGGGGGGGGGGGTTCTTCAGGTTCTTTTTAGGGATGAAGTTCCTATTACGGTTGTGGAATGCCATCCTGAGTCAGAGTCTTCTCAGTTCTCAGTAAACGAAACAGAAAACTAAACATGTTTTTTTCTGCTCCTAAGGATGCACAAAGTGAGTGACAGGCCTTTACTCTGGAGTTATTTAGTGCTTTACTGTCATTAAGACCTCCTCAAGGACTGTTGGTTCCTGCTCCTCCTTGGTCCTCTTCTACACTTAAAAGGCCTAGGGAATTGAATTCTTCTGAGGAAGAGTTGGATTCTGATGAAGAATCCCTTACTTATTCTACCCAGATTCCTTCTCCTTTAGACTGCGGGTCTGAGGATGACGACTCTCATACTCTAGATAATCCTTCTGAGGAAATTTCCTTTGGGGACACAATCACTAGGATGATGGAATTTTAAAGTGGGATTGTGCCCAGGTTTCTGATATCCAAAAGAGGTACTATGAGTTACTGCAGATAGAATCTTCTAAACCTGCGATTATTCCTCCCATCTTGGCTGCTTTACTAGATGTTTTTTTCCAATACCTCTAAAGTGCTTGATTCTATGCCCCCTGCTCACAAGAAATCTGGTTTTATGGGGTGCCTGGGGACTGTTCCATTTTGTTCAAATGTCCTGCTGCTGACCCCTTTGTGATGTCTGTAGCCTCTGATACGTCATCTCAATTGCTTCCTTCGTCCAAGTTACTGCCTTCTGACAAGGACAGCAGAACCATGGACAGACTGGATAAGAAGGTTTATACTTCGGCTACCCTAGCTTTTAAGACTATTAATTATCAGGTCCATATATCTAGGTATATGTTGGCTCTTCTTTCTCAGACTTGTCTGTTTTTTCTGATCTTCCAGACTCTGAGAGAAAATTTTTGCTCTTTCCTTGCTAGGGACTTCCTCTCAAGTAGTTCATAATTCTATCAAATGTTGCTACGATGTAGCGATGCCTCTTGTAGGGCTGCTGCTTTTGATTAAGTATTGAGGAGGTATTCTTGGCTTAGGCTTCAAACTTTACCTGATGATATTAAGGCTAAGTTGATGGATGCTCCTCTGGGAAATAAACTTTTGTTTGGGGAAGTGGCTTCCGGTTTGTTTAAGTCTCTTCAGGACAAAGGGAAGGCCTTACAGGAGCTTAAACATGTGTTTGTTTCTCCTATGCCTAAAGTTCAGAGAAACTACACTTCTAAGCCATCCTTTGTTCGTAGGTAATCTCACCCTCCTGCTGAAGGTAAAAAGGTTGGTAAATGGGCTCCTCCTGCTAAGGCCACTCAGACTGCATGGATTCAAAAGCCTTCCTTTCCTGACAAACCAGGTGCTGTCTGACTATCCACCTGTTCCCAGCCACATTCCTCTTTCTCTTCACCTCTCACTTTCTCTTCCTGTCTAGCTTTGAATCACCAAGGATTCTTGGGTTCTGTCAATCATTCATCAGGAGTACCTCATGGTGTGGATTTCCTGTCCTCCATTTATGGGCATTCCTCAGCCTTTTCGAGAACAACTTCCTTTTTTTTCTCAGAGGTGCTTCAAGATCTCATCTCAGGGTACTATTCAAGAGGTGCCTGTGTCGCAAAGGGAGAAGGGGTTTTATTCAAGAATGTTTCTAGTGCCCAGAAAAGAGGGTACTTGGAGAGCAATTCTGGACCTCTCTGATCTAAACACTTTTCTGAAGGTGCCTTCCCTTCACATGTTGTCCCTTCAGACCCTTTTTCTTCTCTTGCTTCCTTAGGCCTTTTGGGTGTCTCTGGATCTCAAGGATGCTTATCTCCATATTCCGATCATCCTCTTTTCAGGAAGTTTTGGCATTTCTTTATTGTTTCCTGGTATTTTCAGTTCTGTGCTTTGCCCTTTGGCCTTTCTATTGCCCCAAGAGTGTTCACCAAATGCCTCGCTCCTGTGATTGCTTTTTGCAGGCTTCAAGGGATCCAAATATTTCCTTACTTGGATGACCTGCTGATTCAGGCATCATTTCCAGAGGTCCTTTTGCAAAATCTTTGTTTTACCATTTCTTTTCTTCAGAGCCTGGGGTTCAAGATAAACTTCTAAAATTCTTCCCTGACTCCTTCACAGGATCATGTCTTTCTGGGTTGCAGGATTCAAACAGTGCTAATGCTGGCATCCCTGCCTCCTCCAAAGGTCTTAACTCTCATTTCTTACTTTCAAACTCTTCTTTTCCTGTCCTTCATTACAGCCTGGGAGTTTCTGAGAGCTCTGGGGTTCATGGCTTCCACCATTTCAATGCTCCCTCTGGCCAAACTCCACATGAGGAAGTTCCAGTGGTTTCTGAAGTCTATGTGGCTTCAACATGGGCATCTTATAGACTTTATAGTTCCTCTTCTCCCTTGTCTCAAGAAGGAACTTCTGTGGTGGATTTAGAAGTTTGTCACTGAATCCAGAGCTCCCTTTTCATCCTCCTCTTCCCTCTCAGGATCTGTTCACAGAAGCTTCAGATGTAGGATGGGGAGCAACCTTTGCCTCCCTGAAGGTTCAGGGAGTGCGATCGCCTTGTCAGCAGAAGGAGCATATCAACATCAAAGAGATGAGGGCTCTTATGCTGGATTTTCAGGCCTTTCATCCTCTTTTCTCTCAGGGGCCTCTCTAGGTATTCACAAACAATTTTACAGTTAAGGGGGGAACAAGATCTTACCTTCTTTGCTGGCTGGCACTTCTGGTATAGAATCTGGCTGTCAAGTATCAAGTGACTGTTCAGTTAGTTTATATTCCTTCAGATCAGAACATTGTGGCAGACACCCTGAGCAGGTCCTTCACTCAGTCCCACAAATGGATGCTTCACAGGGATGTCTTTCTGGACATTGTTCACCAGTGGGGTACTCGTCAAGTAGATCTCTTTGCCTCCCCTATGAACAGACAACTACTTCTGTTTTGTGCCAGAGTCTCAGGTCCTCTGGTCTGATAGGTAGCCACCCTCTCATTTTCTTGGAAGGGGATGTTTCTTTATGCATTCTCTTCCCCTTCCTCTCATTCCAAGAGTGCTGTTCAAGATTCAACAGGATGCTCCCAAAATCTTGTTGGTGACTCCCTTTTGGCCATGGCAGCATTGGTTCCTTCTACTTCTCTATCTAGGCAAGGGCAATCATCACAAGTTACCTCACAGGGTGGATCTATTCACACAAGACAAGGGATCTCACCTCCATTCCCACCTGTCTACGCTTCAACTGATACTGTGGATGATAGGGTTTTGAGTCCTCATAGGTTCATAGGTAGGTACTAGGCTATTGGCCCTAGGGCCTATATAAGCCTAGCCAAAAAGGTACCCTGGCTTTCACCACCCAAGAAAATAATTTTCCTGTGCCCTTGTCGAGCAGAGCCACAGAAGTGATCCCCAAGGTGAATTTCCTATTTCCCATCCAATCATCAAGATTTTTCTTGAAGAGTGCTAATGAGGAGCTCTGTTTGACATAGATAGGTAGTTTGTTCCAGAGTATAGGAAGTCTCTGGGACAGGAATCTATCCCTCCAGCATGTTCTGTTTATTGTGGTGACAAGGTTTAGGTCCCTACAGTGTGTAGCTCAGAGGGATTGGGATTTCTTTAAGTGGAGCATGTCCAACAGCTCTGGGTTTGACATAGCTTTGTATGTTAGGCAGAGATTGCCTCTGAGTAGGCGATATGCGACGAAGTAAAGCTGGAGTTTTTTGAGACGGTCTGCATAGGGCATCTGTTTGAGGCCAGTAATCCTCTTTGTGAGGTATTTCTGTGGCCTCTCCAGTTGTTGTAGATGTATTGTGAGGTACATACCAAAAGGGGCGCTGTACTCTATAATGGGTCTAATGAGTGATGAGTAGAGGGGAACAATGACCTCTTTTTTTCTGGATGAGAAACCTTTTGTGATGAGGTGTGCCACGTAAAAGGATTTCCTGACCACTGTGGTGATGTGATTATCAAAGGAGAGACTACTGTCCACCTGTATCCCAAAGTCTCTTATCACACTTTCGGTGTTAAGTAGACTACTGCCTATATGGTAGTGCATGGGTACAGAGTTTTTACCAAAGGGGATAACAATGCACTTTTTGGCATTGAGCTTCAGGCCATGGCTTTGACACCAGGCATCTGTCTCAGTGAGGCCCTTTTGTAGGATGTCCACATCATTAGGAGTTTCGATTATGGCTCCCAGTTTGCAGTCATCTGCAAACTTCATTAGCCAAAGACCTTCTGTGTTAGCCTGTACTTCGGATAGATACCAAACAGGAGAGGACCCAGGATTGAACCCTGTGGTACTCCATTTGTCACTGGTCTGAAGTCGGATTTGGAGTCTGCTACTATCACAGTGTGGGTTCTGTCCATGAGCCAGTTGGCAACCCATCTTGTGACATAGGTATTTATACCTAGCTTAGTGAGTTTATCTATAATTTCAGAGTGGGGAATGGTGTCAAAAGCCTTGGCAAGATCTAGATAGGCTGTGTGTACCACCTTACCCTCATCTATGGCTTTGGTGACTGCTTCAAAGAAGTCTATCAGGTTTAGGAGACATGATCTGCCTTTTACAAACCCAAACTGGGTGGGGTCAAGAGTTTGGAGATTACCAATGTCTTTGTTTATGAGTTCCACGATGATATGTTACATGGCCTTGCAGACCAGGCTCATCAGGCTAATGGGGCGGTAGTTCCTGGGGTCTGTCGTGGCTCCCCCTTTGTGGAGTGGGATAACCGTAGCGGTGTGCCATTCAGTAGGCACAAAGCCTGATGTGAGGCTATGATTAAACATGGTACTTAGGTGGGGTGCCAGTCCATTCTGTAGTTCATGTAGAACGCAGCCTGGGATATTGTCAGGTCCCATGGATGCTGTGTTTTTGGCTTTGGAAAGTGTGTTTTTTACATGTGCAGCCATGATTACAGCATTCTTCCGGTATAGAGATGGGCCCTCTAGGGGGTGAGAGGGAGGTAAAGTTAGCACTGAACTTATCTGCCAGGATGTTGGCAATATCAGTTGGTTCTGTATATTTAGTGCCATTGTGCTATAACTCAGAGCAGATCTGAGTGTTGCCATTGAGATTTTTGACATAGCTATAGAATGCTTTGTGGATGTCTTTAGAGTCAGTGGCAATTTTGTTTTTGTAATTAGCTTTGGAGGATTTTATGAGGGATCTCAGCTTCTTACTGAGGCTGACCAGGGAGCTCCTCCAGTCATGGGATTTTACTCTATTTTGCAACAGTTTCTTTCTTCTGTTGTAGAATTTGTTTATAGCAGAGGACAACCAGATTGGCTTCCTTTTTTTGGAGGATAGCATCTTGGTTCTGTTAGGGATAGCACGATCCATGCACTCGTGTAAGTGCTTATAAAATGCATTTGTGTAGGATTCAGCAGTCATACCTCTATTGTCCGTCTGCATGAGTGTCATGAAGTTTGCCACTTCTGTCTTAAGAAGTGTGAAGTTGGCTTTGAGAAGTTTTTTTACAGTGGTTTCCCTAATTGGGGGTGGGGGCAGGATGTGGATGTCTAGGGTGATTAGCTTGTGGTTGGCTCTGGCCAATGAGGAATTTACCTCTGGTGTGGAACACTGGTCGCCCATGTTGGTAATGACTAGATCTAGGATATTGCTGCCCCTGGTGGGGGTGTGAATAAGTTGATCCAAGGCATTGGAATTTATGAATTCCAGAAAACGTTGAGCAAAAGAGTTGTTACATGAGTAGTTTTCCCAGTTAATGGTGGGGTAGTTGAAATCACCCATTATTAGGGTGTTGAGTTGTACCCTAATATTTTCCAGTGTATCAAGAAATGAGGAGTGGGAATCCTGGGGCATGGTGGGGGGTCTGTAGCAAGCTACAATTTGGATTGCGGTCTAGCCCAGAGTTAGTTGCACTTGGATAAACTCGGATGCATTATGCTGTGCAACTAGCCTGGAGGTGTGGATATCCTTAATGAATATGGACACGCCTCTGCCTTTAGTGCTTCGGTCCAGGTTAGGTGGCCGAAAGGTGTGGTATGAATTATAGCCTGGTAATGCAGGGGTGCTCTCTGGAGCTTTGAACCAGGTCTCTGTCACTGCACAAATGTCAATGTTCTCCATTTTAAGGAGTGCCTTGAGTGAGTGCATTTTGAGGTTTAGACTTCTAGCATTGAGTAGCACTATCCTCAGATTTTGCTTACTTGTACCTGTTATGGTGGTGAATTTGTCATTTGAACCTTGCCTAAAAAAGGCACTATAGGGGTGGCAAGAGCCTTAGCCAGTATCTGGAATCCCAAGGGTGACAGGTGAAGGCCATCTCTGGCCAAAACTCGTGGTCTGTCGATCATGTCATCCCAGGCAGACAAATACTGGATCCCCTTAGAATGACACCAGAAGCTTAGCCAATTATTAAAGTCAGTCATTTTGCCCTTGTACTGTGGTATAATTCTGGGTGATGGCAGGATGCTACTCAGGGCTAGGGTCATATCTGCCTGGGCTACAAGATTGGAGAGCTCCTCCATGTCTCTTTTCATGTAGTCCAGGGAGGTACATCTCAGGTCATTTACACCAACATGGACAATGACAGAGTCATATTTGTACTTGTTATGGAGTGACCCAAGTGCGTGCATTACATGGCTGATCCTGGCACCCGACAGGTAGCTGACAGTAACTTTCTCTTTGTTTAGCCTGGTGAGTGGAACATCAGTGTGCCTGACTATAGAGCCACCTATGACTAGAGTGTTGGGTTACGTTGTTATGCCTTATGGGCTGTGGTTGAGTGGCGCACTGAGATTGTGGGCTATGTGTCATTTGGGTTGTGTTGGGGGGTGGAGTTTGCTTGCGTTTCTGCTTTGGAGGCCCCTGTTGCTTGGGCAGGTTTTTATTGAGAGCCTCCGTGAATGTAGGTGTGTGTTTTGTGTTTCTATGTCTGTGTTTTGATGGTGTAGGTTTTGAGGGACTATGTGATGAGTGTGGTGTGGTGCAAGTGATTACCTTCTCCTCTTGACTGTCTACTCCAGTCTTGGATGAAGACAGCTTTACTTCCAGTTTGGCTATATAAGTGCATCTCTCACAGGTTGTAGTGTTGGGTGGTAGGAGGAGAGGGTTGTGTGTGTACATGAGGCAATTAATGCATTGCCCCAAGATGCCCAGATTCATCAGGTAGACAGGAGAAAACACCAGGAGCTGACCTTTAGACATGCCTGGATAGGTGCTTATTTATTAAGTACCAAAAATTGCTTTGCTCTAGACAAGTGAGGAAAGTTGAGTACTGTAGTAATTTGTAGCTTATTTAGTGCTTACAATGAGTTCTGAACAAGTGCTGGGCTCAAAGAAACAATTTTGAGTGTTGAAACTAAAAAACTGGCTAGTTTTAAGAAACAAAATTAAGCTAGAAGGCTTCTCTCCAACACAGAAAGGTTTGGGGGATCAGAAGCTTACAAATAGTCCTGAATTCAGCAAATCTGTATGTGGACTAGACTACTTACAGGAAAGGCAGGAAACAAACTTAGAATTTTTTTTCTTCCCAAATGCTCTCTTTGTACAGAGTAGGAGTGCCTGAAATCAGAATATGACCCCACTGCACTCAGCTGAGTGAGCAAATGAGATTGGCCCAGAAGGAGTATCCAAATATAAATTTACAAGAGGGGAGTGCAATTTCAAAGCCACCAAGATTAACACCAAAACAAAAAGAGGGAGGGGGGTGCGAACTAACTGTAGAGACAGAGAGCCACAATTTTCAGTTCAATTAATATTCAGTAAGAAACAAAAACATATAAAATGCAGTACTATATGAAAAAAAGTGCAGATAAAAGTGTACTTAAATTCGCTTATGCATCCAGTTGATTGCAGGCAGAATATTAGCCGGCTAAAGCTCAAGTATTTAGCAGAAAAAAAAAAAACAAAATGTACCACTTATATAAGACAGCCCCTCAGCTGAAACACAGAATATCAAGGTGAAACCTCATAGACACCTTTTTTTCTGAGGACGTGCTGCAGGTCCCACAGGAGGCCAGGAAACCTACGACTAGGAAATCCTAATAATCTAAATAGAAGAAGTTTTCTATTTGGTGTCTTTATCATGACCTGGACCCACTTACTGTGCATGTTCCTTTGGTTCTCTCTTATTTATGTGTGTTGCTCAATGTTGGCTTGGCCTATTCTTCTGTTAATTTAACTATTGTATTATTTAGGTCCTACGTTATGTGAGGAGCATTTAGGTGACATTCAGCATACCTTAAAGCAATGGTAGGCTTTGGTAGACTGGCCAGAAGATGGGCTTCCATGGCAGGGAATTCCCACAAGTTATGAATACTGCAGCAGCCAAGACAAGGATATCTACTGTTATGGTAAGATTTTACACAACTGTACTTTTTCAGCAAAAACACAGTATAGTATAGAATATACAAAGTATAATTTTGTTGTAGAAGTCTCTCTTCGACATCATTTTTACTAGATTGTCCCTGCCTAGCAATTTTGTTTCATAATGTCTTCCAGTATGGAATCCCACTTTCAGAATTACTGGTGTGGAAGACTTGTCCCTGGATGTAGCACACCAGAAGCTCCACGTCAACATTCCACTAGTTTACATTACCATTTTTGTGATCTGGCCTTCTGTGTTTGCTCTTCATTTTGATGTCACATTGTCCTCTACCCCCTTGTAATTTGGTTTTGAGATTCACAACCCATGTGGTGATATGCAATATGTTGCATCTTATCTGCTACCATATTTGAGATGTGATCCTGTTACCAGATAGTGTTCTATTCCAGCTAGACTTTATAAAAACAAGAACAGTTTAGTATCTTCTCTGAAAGTTACTCAGCACTAGCATGGAAACAATTTACAGATAGCTTTCCTACCTAAGCATAACTTCAGAAATGTTATACTGAATGGGTTTTGTGGCAGATAAAACTGGTTGTCACAAACCATTGCTATGATATTTGCAATAATAATGTTTAGCTCAAAGTTTTATTTTTGATGGAAGTCTGTCAGTTAAAGCAACATTTCATAATGATTGTTAGGTAGAAAAAACAGATTTTTTTTTTAGATATTGGCAAAACTACTCATCAGAGCAGTTGTTTTTTCTTAAACCATGCTTACAGCTGATCTCCACAGTACTTTTACATTTGAAATTGTAAAACTTCACATATTGGCTCCAGATTTAAAGAGGGCATCATACATGGTATAATTATTATAAACATTAATTTATTTGGAAACAAGGTAATGTGCAGAAATGACAGATGTACATGTCAAGACTGTACTCTTAGAAGTTTTGTTGTTGCTCAGCATTGTCTCTTGTGCTGAAGTTGATAGTATGAATATCCCCAATGGTGATTAAAAATGCACATTGTGAAGGATGAAAAATATAAAATGCTTGCTTACAGAAAACAGCACCTTGCTTGTAGTTCTGAATTAACAGTATATAAACATGTCGAGACAGCCTTTTCTACAGTGCTAAAGATGCCAGTGTGAAATCCATCAATGGTATCTAAAAATACACAGTATGAAGGATTAAATAGATACAAAATGTTTATTTTCAGAAAACAACACCCTGTTTGTAGTTCTAAAATCACAACATATACATATACATCTATATCATGCCAGCTTTATCTCTTGTTCTGAGGCTGACAATGCGATTCCTCTCCATACCAATTAAAATATGCAGGTCTACTTCAAGCACCAAAGTTCCCAGGATTCATGTACCTATAGTTGCAGGGGCTGCTGCTCGTGCTCAGACCTGACTACATGTTCACATTAGGTGCCGTACCAAAGCCAAAATACAGTAGGTGAGATTGAGCAAGGTAAGTACAGCACCTATGAGCAGGGAGCATAGATTAAGGTTTCAGGCAGTGTTTGGAAGGGAGATTTAGGTTTAGTGGTTTGAGGGATTTTAGGGTTATGGACAGATCAGGAATGTTAGAGTGCTTAAAGAGAGTTTAAGGTTTAGGGAGCAGAAGGAGGGAGAGTTTAGGATCAGGGAGTAGAAGTGGAATTTTAGGTTTAAGGAGTGATCGGAAACTGTAGGCTTACGGAAGGGAAGTGGAATTTTAGGTTTAGGGAGCAAGAGGGGAATTTAGGATTAGGGAGTGTGTGCATGGTGCTATGATAAGATTAGGGGCTGAATAGAAGTTTTAGAGATAGGGCCCTGGTAATCTGTGCAGTTCAGTAGGGTCAGGTGGTAGGAAGGCTAGATAATTAAGTCAGATTGGGCAAGTGGGAGTTAGGGCACTTGCCATTTAGAGTAAGAAGCAGAGAGCAAATATATCAAGTGTTACTAGCACACAAGCACTTGTAGTAGACCCAAAATACACATTGTTGTTTAGTACAAATATTTGAAAATTTAAGGAATTTCCGCATAGGTCTTCAAAGTTCATGGTGCTGTTTTTACTGAGTCAGGGGATCCCACTGCTAATAGCCATCAGATAACTGAGACCAGCACAATATGCTTGCAAAACAATTAGGGTTACCACCTGTCCCACTTTGCGAGGGACAGTCCCTCTTTGGGCAGTTGTGTCCTGACAAAAAATTGTAATAATGGCATATGTCCTGAGATTTTAGGGCAAAATTATTTCTTATATTTTATGTAATAGTTGCATAAAACAGTTATTCTGTATCTGAAATACCTAAATGTTATAAGAAACAGAATAAGCAACTAAAATGCTACAAGAATAAGCTTTTATTTAGGCAAAAAAGTTAAGTTCTGTCCTTTGTACTGGCCGTGGGTATGTGTCGGCCTGTAAAATCTGATGTCTGTATCAAAAATGTCCCACTTTGGCCATTTGAAAAGGTGGCAACCCTAAAAACAATGAGTGCAGACATCCATCTGTATAATAAAATGTGCAGCTGTATCTTGGTTGGTACATTACAGATATACTGAAAGACCTTTTCTTGACATACTAGACAATGCAGATATTTGATAATGCAGATATTTGATAATATCTGCTAAGAAAAATGGTTGACATCTGTTTTTAGACTCTACAAAAATTATGCCTTTTATGTAGCTTGTTTTATACATATATATATATATATATATATATATATATATATATATATATATATATATATATATATATATATATATATATATATATATATAAAATATCTGACACATGTAGGGTTATATACTGCCTGGTAAATTTCAGGTGTGTTGAAAGATTTCCACTATTGTGCTGAACACGGCAGACGCTTGATCATATATCCTATCAAAAATGTAATAACCACGTTTTTGCCATTGCTTCTGAGACCGTACAGAAGAAAGCAGAAGCATGCAATCAGGCCTTATATATGGATTTTTTGTATATACTGTATAAAGTATTCCAGTGATAGCATGTAGGTCTGTACCTTGGATGGTATATTTCAGATGTCTTGAAAAGCATTTTGCTAGCATGCTAAATAGTGCAGATGTCTGGTTATATATTTAAAGAAATGAAACTATTAACATTTGTTTTTATAGTCTATAACAATGATGTATTATATAGGAAGTGGTTTTATATATACTTTATTCTAATGATAATGTGAGCCACATAGATCTATATAGTAGGTGGTATATTTCAGCTGTACTGTCTGAAAATCCTTTCATTATCACATTGAACTCTACTAATGTTAGAGCAAAATTTCTAAGAAAAAAATATTTTATTTTGTTTTAAGAGCCTGCAAAAAATAACCAAGTTGTTATTATTGTTTTTGAGTCAAAACAGACTCTACAGAGAGCGGGAAGGAACATTCATGCTTTTGCAGATATAGTACAATTTTGCAATGTACATTTAATCCATTCTGCTGGTATTGTGAAGGTAGGTTGGGAGGTTGGGTGGCCATGTAAATCTGGGCATTATATGTTATATTTCATATGTATTTTATGGCTTGTTGTTAGGTTGCCAAGTAAACTAAAAAATATAAGCAGTACATTTAAGGAGAAAGACAGGCTAATATTTTTATATAACATACAAACCTAACATATCTTCAAGTCTGTAAATTATATTAAATTATTCTTTTTCTGGATGATGGCACCTTAGTGAAGGCTGTTGAAGTGTTTCCAAAAACTGGAGACATTGCTCTCAACCTTCCATCTGTATAACGAGGAACATTACCTCTCATAATGTGGAACAAATGACCAAAATGTGTAGCATCTACCAACAGCTTAGCAACAACTTCAACTAGGAAGCTCACAGGATGGTTAAAATTCACTAGTTTATACTAATAAAAGTCCCTTTAATGAATTAATGTGATTCAGTGCTATTTACCATGGGTATCAGTTAAAAAAATTCCTAACACTGAATTTGATTCAGACCCTTTCATTGTGGAACTTCAGGAACATGAGTTTTCTAAGACCCAAAATGAGGAATGTTCCTTGTAATGATGTACACTTGAGAGGTATGACTGGAATAGCTACAACCAAACATCAAAGTTTACTTTGAAGAAGAAAAAACAAAAGGAAAAGTGAAAAAAATATATATGCAAACAGCAGACATACATAACCGGTTATTGGAAGCACAACCACACACACACACACACACGCACACGCACACGCACACACGCACACACACACACACACACACACACACACACACACACACACACACACACACACACACACACACAGAAAAAAAAAACAGCAACCCATCTGATAACTCTATACCTTCTGAAGGCATTTTGAATACAAAAGGCACTGAACTCTGCCATTACCACTATATCTGCAAAGACTTAAACCTCTGTACACACTGAGGTAGCAGACACAAACTGACAGGTGAAATTTTTTGGTTTTGTTTTCATTTAGATAACACCTGCAAAAGTACATTATAGTTGTAAAGAACATCTCAAAACACAGAAATTTGCTGCTTTAAATAACATAAAAAACAATCAATTTAAAGTGCCCTTTGTTAGTGAGGTACCCAAGCCTGCAACACCTGAGAAATATTGTCTGGATGATAAATACATAGTAGCCTCTCCAGATTTAGTAATAAATCAATTAGAAAATCTTTATATACCATACAATAACAGTTTTGATATTACCATAGAAAACAATCACAGACTATTGATTCACATTTCCAGCAACATATTTGTGTGATCAATCAATACAGACCCAAAGACAAAAGTAATGTTTGTAATATAGCTTTATGTTAAATATGCATTCTAGTGTGTTTCACTGGAACGGTTATTACTGAATAAAGGAAAAGAAACCAACCTTTTCCATCTCATATTTACACTTTAAGAGCTGCCATCCATTTACTAAGAAAAAAGTTTGGTAAAAGAGCAGCCGGAAAAGCTGGCCTGGATGATTTCAGAAAAAGATGTTTTTCTAAATGAAAGAGACAAATTAATCTTTGTATCTAATGAATAAGTTTATCCTTTTTTTCTCTTTTGGTGAGGAGGTAACCATAGGTAGAAGGGATAAATTTAGGCCGATTTTGGTTGAAGAGCTTGAATGTTGGATCATTTCCCCATACAGGGGTAAAAGAGAATAAAGCTGTTATAAGAGGGCAGTGGTACTGGAATATGATTCCATTGCCAAGATGGTTAAAAGTGTTATTCAGAGTAAATGGAGCATTTTTATGATGGACAATATCTTAGATATTTTGGGTGATAAACCTGTTTTCATACATAAAAAAGGATACACTTGGAAAATAGGTTTTGAGTATAAGAGTAACAAAATAATGATAGGAAGGACACTAGAAAGTGAGGATCACACAATCAAAGAACATACATTCATCAAGGTTAAAGCTCCAGAGACCCCAATAATTTTAAAGGAGTGGGGAACTGTCTCACTAGAGGATTGGCTTATATTGCTAATTGTTCTAACTTATATTGTATTTACACATGAAAAACAGAACATTTTTTTTACGTACAAGGATATATGAGCATTACTATGATATTTCCTAAAAGGGAACTAACATTGCTCTTTATAGTCACACCTTTGTAAGTGGAGATAATTGTGAGTTTAAATTTGCCATTCTAGAAAAGGTGGCTAAAGATCCCAGAAGAGGTAACTGGGAAAACAAAATTGGAATAAAATAAACAATGTGGCAATTAAGACTGAATGCCACCGAACCCCCTGGTTTAAATGATGTTATTTCTTTATACTGTGCATTAATGTCACTGTCCTCCAAGTTATAGGAATATAGGTATTAGTTTATGTATCTAGCAAGGTTTTTTTAGCTCAGAAATCTCTACTTTTTAGGAATGGTTCAGTACCATTCATTTGGATATAATTTTACTGGGGATTTTTTAATTATTTGTTTTAGAATGTCATTAAAACTACCTTATTAAAGTATTTGTGTAGATTTTTACATAGAGGCCTATAAGTGGTTTTAGATAGATACACGTCTATATTGACTATTTAGTTAACTGTTAGCAAAGTGTCATGTGTCTTTGTTTGCATTTAAGCAGGAAGCTATGGCTATTTATTCAGTTCTGATGAAGTCCTGTTAGATTTAAAGGATGAAAGTGCTCAACACTGAAAAATCACATTTTTGTTTGATTACTTGAATTGTTTATTTTTTTTACAATTGGCAGAGTTCTACCTCTGCACTAGAATGTATTTGTTTGGATAAGGATACATTTATTATAATTATCACTTAGGCTAGTGGGAGCCAGTCCAGCAGAAACATGCTTAGATGGTCTAAAAAATGTAACGTGCTATAAAAATAAACAGCTAACAGAGCAGAAGGCTGTTATCAGATAACTGCCCAGCAGATGGTTCTAACATTCCCCTACTTCTCTCCAGAGTACCAAGATTGTCACAGGTTCATAGGTAAGCTGGTAGGCATGTGGTCCAGAAGATCACTGAAGATCGTCACTCAGTTTCACAATTGCCCCAGAGCACTGTCTAACTAAAGTACTTGCAGTCACACATTAAGCAAACTAAAGCTGATAGATTCAAACCCTAGAGTATAGGAATCAGCTTTTTAACAGTGCATAGGCTTAATCCACTGTGTTATCTGCTAATAATGTCTGCATAAATTTTATGACTGCCCTACCCCAACTTTTTGTCTTTCATGTGCATATTCTTTCTATGACTGCCCTACAATGCCCACCTTTACTTCAGGGTACCAACCAGGGTAAGCATTTTGGGGGCCCCTAGCAAATGTCAAGTTGGGGGCCCCCCTGGGCACTTTCGGTCTAAGTATCACCCTGTCACTGCCACCACTTCTATCCATCTTTTTAGTTCATGCTGCAGGCTTTTAGGAGTAGTACACACAGACTGACCTGTAGCTACAATGATCTTATTACAACAGGCATACATACCACACTGTGTTGGCCCATCTCACAAAGGGACATTTTACAGTTACTGGCATTAAGGTGTAACTTGGATACATTACAACAACTCTATGTACAGGGGAGAACTAATGTGCAATGGAACCCTAGGCACTGCTTAAAAAAACACACCCTCCAGAGTTTCCCCCTTGTTGGGCTTTCAACTTATACACAATACTTTTTTTTCTTCCATTTCTCACATTTTACCTTTTTTCTTCAGCTTTTTCAAGAAGCCATAACTTTATATATGCTCTAAAGTTCTTTTTAAGTTTATTTATTTTTTTTACCCAATGATGGCTTGAACAGAAATGATGATTAAGGAAAGAAATTCAATGTTGCTGCTCAGCTTTAGTTTTCCTTCCGCCTTTTCAATATAGTTTCTTAACCAAGACAGCACAGTAATAACCATTTAGGAAATAACTCAATTAAGCCGGTGCCCCCAGAAGCTAGAGCATTTCCCAACCTTTTAATCCAAAAGTGGCCTAAACAAAAATCGTGAGTAAGAAAAAAAAATTTCAGTCTTATTTTTTTTTTCAAAGAAGACAAGTTGTATCCAAGGCTTAAAATTCAAAGCTGACAAAATAGTAGCTCAAAATAAATTAACAAGTCAATTGTTGTGGGGATACGCAGAACATGTACGGGAATACTGCCTGCCTCCCTAATCCTCCCAAAAAGACAGTCACTGCCTATGCAACCCTCTAGTGTTAGATTGGAATGAAAGCAGAGATTCAAATGGCCGCAGCCATATATTTCAAGTGACTTCTGAAATACATATACGTAGCATACCTACTTACTCTTCAATCCTAACCCCCAAAGGCAACCAGCTGTATATGTGCCTGATGTTTGATTGTGAGGAAAGTGAAAATAAATAATGATTGCAATAATGTATTCTACTTTGCTGCTACCAGGCAGTACCCTGCCCCTACAGGAGGTAAAGTAACCTTCTTTGTATACCTCTGAGGTCTGTTAGAAAAGTAAAGGAAATGATAACTACACAATCCCCTGCACCCTCATAACCTACGGTAAATGTCTGTACACAAACATCTGAGCAGGGATGTTTTAGAATGTTTGTGGTTGAGGACAAAGGCTATTATCAGTTTTATCCTAACAGGGTCATATAATAACTCCATTCAGGCTAAAGAGTGCAATCAGAAAATGAAAGCATTTTTTTTCTCGTCATTTTTCCTCAACCAAAAACAGCTTTTTTGGGGACCCCACAGTCAAGGATGATTAAGGGAGCCTCCTGTATCCATTTATACAGTTTAGGGAGTGGGGGCCACCAGATTCCTAGAAGATCTAAGTGCTTGAATGCTCTGTGATATATTTTATGCTTTACTTTTGAAATATAATCACTTGTTAGTTACATTTTTATTGATACCCTGAAGAATAATGTGTGCGTTCCGGCATTATTGGATATGTGCATTGATAAAAATCTGTGATATTTTTTACACACACACACACACACACACACACACACACACACACACACACACACACACACACACACACACACACACACACACACACACACACACCACAGCAATGCTAATTTTGTACTTATTTCAGCAAGTACATTGTACAACACTAGTACTACTACACAAGATCAGTGACTGCGTTTAGCAGTCATCAAACAGCAACAGGGATAAGTCACTTTTATTTACCTCAGTGAGGAGTAAATTAATACCTATCACTATCCCTGATTTCACAAATATTCCTGATTTTGTCTCATAATTTTGCTCGGTCACAATAAATCCAGTCATCAGATTTTTATACTTATTGTCTAAAAATGCATGTTGATGCAAAATGTGTTATTATAGTAACTTTTTAAATGAATTAGTGTAATATATAAAATGTGCTCCTCATTTTGAGACTTTGTTATGCTATTATTTTTATCACTGAACAGAATTCTTCAGCAAAGATGTTGAGAGTTACAGTATCAGTTGTTCTGCCAGTATGTATAAAAACCTTGAAAGAGAAATCATTTCTGAAGATTAGAAGCATCAGCTCTTCTTAAACTCCACAGTTTGCACTGAGATCGGTCACCCTGGGCTGCTGATCGCTGTAGTGCTTACTTTGCTTATGTTCATTACAGCTTTGTCCTGACAGGGTCATATCACAGTCCTGTTCAGGTTAAAGAGTATAACTGAAACTTAATACATTTTTTCTCCTAATTTTTCCCCAACCAACAACAGTTTTTGTGGGGCCCCCACACAGTCATTGATGATTAAGGGCCCCCCTCCAGCCACAGTTATTGCAGGTACCTAAAACTGGCTATGTTGCTAATTTTAGTGAGGAGGATGTCCACCATCAGAGCTTAACCTAGGCAGGGGCATTATGTCATTGGTAAAATATTTAATGAAATTGTAAAGCTTGTTACTTGACAAAATACTGTTACTGTAACTAAAGATGTTTGAATTTTGAAGGAGATAAATATGAGTTATTATTACTTACCTGCTTTATTAAGTATACAAGATTGCTGTACTAGCTTTTGTTGGTTTGACAGACCTGTTACAAAATATCAAGATAAGATAACTTGCTGTGGTTGGGGCCCCTCCAGGACCAGGGGGCTCCCAGCGACCGCAGGATTCGCTGGTGTCTAAAACCGGCTATGGGTACCAAGCATGTACGTGGAACTCCTGTGACAGGCTCACCCAAATGTCTCTCAAGAATGTTCGCATAACTACCATGAAGGATTTCAGTAAACACTCCATCTCTTAAATGCAGCAAGAATGTGTGCACAGCCACTGGTACTGTCAGTCTATTTCATCCAATTCTCATCCTTGTGACCATCACATGTGTGCTCATAAGGAATGTAACCCTACCAGTTTGCACAGTGAACCATCGGTCAATGGGATTGTTTATGGCCAGCACCAAACAATTTATCACTATACAGAAAGGTAAGAGGTGCACATAATCCTCTGATACTAATGTGGATTTCCAAACCTCTGAAACTGGTGAAGGTACTGCTTTTGAGCAATCACAGGCCTTTAATGCTGACATAAACAAACAAGGACCTTTTCAAGCTGTCTGACTCAGACAACTATATCCCTATTTATCTAGATGCAATAAAAAGTATGCAGTCTCAATTGGGAGAATTTATTCAGATATTTTGGTGCGTAAATGTAGATTGCAGAGCAACAAGAGATCATTAGTATTTGGCATACATAGAGCTATAGAGCTGTTGTTGGGCTGAATAAAGTCTAATTTGAGAGATTATGATTTTGTACAGTTCCTGTGTTCTTACCCCATCAAACCTCTTGTAGCTTAGATGCTTTAGAGCATGTATCCAAATTACTCAACAAAAACAGAGATTTGTGTCAATAGAAAACCCACCCTTGTGATCACAAAGGTGCATAATTATTCATAGGGACAGACTCAGAGATATTTGAAGTCTGGTATCAGTTTGCAATTTGAAGCACACACCTAGACTCTTAATGTCCTACTATATAATACAATACCATGCTTTACTAGTAGCCAAAGAGCCCTGCTAAACCAGAGCCTAATTTATCAACACATAATAGATAAGGCAAGAGAGCTATAAAAAGATGCAGATTTTAGTTGAATATATAATTGTTGCTTTAAGCCATGTGCTGTTTTTTAAAGCACGGCTAAATGTGGCAGTATTTGTTAATTTCCAGAGCCAAGGAAGCACTAGGTAATAGCTTACAACAGGCCACTACAGGTGCCCCAAAGCAATATTTCTCCTTTGGCATAATGATCACTACTATGGTATTAAAAAGCACATTTTTTGCCCAAAATGTATGCCAGCATGTAGCAAATGTATCTGTATTAAAGATTTGCCTTAAGTAAAGCAATGACTTGACTGTGGCATATACTGCAGTTCAGTTACTTATTGAACACAACACAAAATGGATATTGTCATTTGTCTAAATTGTCCAAATTATGGATTTTTAAGCTCATAGGTTCTTACAAGGTATGTGATCTGGTTGGCCATTTAGACCCTATCTATGTAACCCAAAGTGCTTAGTGGGTGGATTACCCATCCTGCGTAATGGTCATTGTGATTATACCTGGAATAAATTTGTGGGTACCCACACACTCATTAATGCAAAAATCAAATGAGGCCAATATGTCACATTGCTTGACATGCAAGGGAGCTTGTTCCATAGGTAGGGGATTCTTTGGGTGATGAGCATATATCCCTAAGGAGTCCTATTTATGTTATAATGAAGGTGTTTGGTCTTTGGGCTGAGTATTCTTAATATTACCGATGCTACTGAGGTGGAGGAGGTCTAGTAGAGCAAGATCAAGCATAACCTGGAAGGGGGGGGGGGGGGCAGAGATCACCACATAGGAGCTTGTATGAGACAGAGAAAAGTGAGTAGGTTTTTAGCTTGTCTAGGTAGCTAAGGAAACATAGACCTTTAATTTATTTTAGTTAGAAAATGTTGCAGTCTTTCTAGCTGGGCAGGGTATGTGAAAAGTTACAATTCAAATGATGGTGTGTATTCTGAAATGGGCCTGGTGAGAGTTGAATAGGGGATTCTGACTTCCTGAGAGATGGAGTTTATGTGTATGGTAATTAACTTGGCAAGGTAAAATAATTTCCTAACTGTAAGTGTCATGTGATGATCAAAGAATAGTTCATTCCCAATGAAAGTACCTAGATTTCTAATGACTGTGTCAGTTTTAAGTGGGGTCCTCTTTATGTGGCAATCTGTAGGATAGACCTGTTTTCCAAAGGCAGCTATACTACTGTTTTGTTATTAAACATAAGGCTGAGGTCATTACACTAAGTGATGGTTCTGGCAAGCCCCTGTTGGAGATATGAGTGTCCATGGGGGAGACAATAATAGCACCCATTCTGTAGTCATCACAAAGCCTGACTAGCTTTAGACAATTGACATCTGCTTTTACAGCAAAGTAGAAGCTGAAAAGGAGGGAGCCCAGGCAGATGTAGGATATCACTAGTGATGTACGTTTTAAATGAGAAGGTGCTAGTAAATGTACTGTATACACTGAAGTCAGAGAGCCAAGGTACAACCCACTGGGTGCGTTAGAGGGGTTGTGTTTAGACTGAGATTGTCAGTAATGCCAACATGGCAAATCATACTGAAGGTTTTAGTGAAGATCATACAGGAGGTGTATGCACAGACCAGCCTTTGTCAACAAGCATCAATAGCATCTGCAAAATATTAAAAAATATCAACCAAATTAAGGAAACAGTATCTACCTTTCAAGAAGCTGAACTGACATGCATCAAGGGTTTGTATTGTGGGTCACCACTTTCATTGTTTATAAGGCTGACCAAGATATTATGTGACCTCACAGATAATACTAGTGAGGCTAATAGGATGATAGTTACCACATGCTGTGATGGTGCTGCCAATATGGAATTTTACCATGACAGCTGTTCTCCTGTGACCATACCCCCATGGAAAGACTAAAACTGAAAAAGTTTAGGATAGGTTCAGTCATGTTGTATTTTGTACTAACTAGGAATTTCCTTGTATATTGTCTGGGCTCATGAAGCTATTATTTATAGATCTGGATGGAGCTTCTAGGATCTGGCCCATAGCAATTTTTGGGGGCAGGGAGTTTAGTGATTCAAGGAGGGAAACATGGGAGTGAATGTGAGGGGTGAAACTGTAACTGCGTTTGTCAGTTAATGCATTGGCCATGGCGTTAATATCAGAACAGGTAATGCCATTTTACTGCAGCTTGATGCAGTGTTAAGTGAAACTTAGTATTCATAATATAGTTAAAAGAGCCTTGTGGTTATCCTTTGAGTAAGTGGTTACTTTCAGTTTCAGTCTTGCCTTTGTCTTCCTGTTGTTGTGCTTGAGTTCTTTGCTGGCCTTCCTAGGCACCTTCTTGTGGTGAAAGGTGAGGAATCTTTTAAATGAAGCAAGCTCTTTTTTCTTATCATACAGCTTACTTTTTTGGAATTTCTACCAGAAGGGTTTATTTTGTATTACTCATTTTTTCTCCTCTTATTATGGAATTAATAAAAATAGTCTGACCACGCAGGACTAATTCACCATAAAATTCAGTAAGCACTTTTGTCTAAATAGAATGGTAAAGCACACAGGAAGTGAAACATTTATAGAAAACACACTAAACTATGTGAACAAAACCACCAATAAAGATTTTACTATATTGTGTTTATCTTTAAAAGTGCAGTTGATGGACATGTAATCATTTAACCCTGGTGGCCTATCAGCAGCTAATTCTAGGTACCAAAATAGTTCTTTTTTGTGTAAAATCATTTTTGACAATGACCTCCCTGTCCTGATATTGTACCTTCTCTAAAACACTACAAAGAAACGTATTGAAATTTGGGCAAAGAAGACCATGTTTTGTCAGAGCATTGTTGCTATCATTTTTTTCTTATATGCAGAAGCATTGAGAAGAGCGGTACAGGTCATCCCAATGAAACAGGCTAGTCTGTCAGTCATCAGCTCCCGTGATGACACACACTAGAGATCCATGGAATTACATCAGTTAGTCAGTCAATTATGGCACCATTCTCTGATATGGTAAAATGCTGCTCAACACAAGTTTCATTCCCTGGGCTAGAGCATATAAGGTCATTCACCCTGAAGTGGAAGCCTACAAGATTGTACTCACATTTGGGGGTGAGGGACCTAGGGGTCACATTAGGTATGCTGGTTCCAGAGAAACCGTTGACCATGACTGGATCTTTGCTCAGCCTGACAAATGCAACATAGGTTATGTCTGACTGTGGAGTCACCATGTGGCCACAGCTTCTGGAGGTTTTATGGGTGTACACCTGGAGCCAGATCAACTCCTCCAAAGTGTGGTTAAAGTTGCAGGTGAGGGTTCTTTATGGATATGTCACTATGCGACTGACATTCACATAAGTGTTATCTGTGAGGCTTAGGCAGTGATTTCTTCATGAGCTCAGCATAAATGGCTTTAGCGCTGTTGGGCTGTGATGCATTGGTAAACTTCTTACTGACATGCAGTATATGACTGGCAAGTGTTCAAGCTGATTAAATATTTATAGTTCTTATAAGGTGTGTCAATGCAGGATAATAGTAAAGCATTGTCAGTAAGCATGAGACCATGGCTACATGGCCTCAGAAATCCTAGTCCAAGGATGCAACCAACCAAAGGGGACAAAGGAAGCTGTCAACCAATGGGGACAATGCAGACTGTGAATGTTGAAATGGATGAGTGAGTGACTGGATAAGTTACTAACTGCTTAACCTGGTAAGTTACCTCAACGATAGAATAAAAATTGTCTTACATTCAACAGTGATTCATTTATTGGCTATTATCTGGCTACTGCTGGTGTTGGTCTTCTTGCAGTTGCATCAGTGAAGAATCAGTGTAATTCTGCTTCTTCTCTCACCATGAGCAAAACAACAACTCTACTCCCAAGCCAGTTCCTGAGAAGCAGATCCTTGGCCATTGAGTGAACAGTAGATGTGTCCCAGATGTTGCAGTGGTCTAGAAGCTTGTAATCTTCTGTTGACAAGTGCACTGGATAGTGTGTTCAGCAGCTCAGCACAATGCAGCAGGGAACTACACAATGGTGCAAAATTTAATCTGAAGAAATTCCACGAAAAATGCAACCAGACTTATCAGATGAATAAATCCAAAAGCCACAGGACCCAGAGCCAAAATAGAAGTAAAATGTTTAATTTTAATACACCACGTACACCAAACACGTAAAACCAAGCGCTTTCACCCGGCCACTGCCAGACTTTTTCAAGGAATGAATACTTGCAAAAGCCATCCCTTCACCATTAAATAACAATTTTCTAAGTCAGCTGATCAACAAATTAATTATCATCAATTAACTTAAAGTACACTTTCAAGCCCATTCAAAAAATGTGTACTTGTTTTTCCGTATCATGTATTACAATTCCCAAATCAATCATTTGCATAAAACATAATCAAATTTAAAAATTTTTTATATAAACTAATCATTCTAAACTTGATAAAAATGCTTTATAAAAAAATATATGTTATTAAAAAGTGCTTTTAATTAATTGTTATAAAACATAATGATATAAAAATCAAATTTATTCAGAGCCTAGCCCTTCTTAATTTTAAAGCACACCCAATGTTTGTGCTATCGTTTAATCCCGGGGTTCTAGTTGAGTCCAGTCTTAATTGCCAATAAAGTTCACAATATTCCAGATGGGTCTCCCAACTCCCCCCTCTTACTTCTGGAGTAACTTGCTCCAGGACCATAAATCTCAAATTCATATTGTTACAAACTTGGGAGTGTTTAAAAAACGCATAACTCTCCTTCCCTCTAAAAATGTCATAAAAATGTTCATATACTCTCTTTCTTAAAAATCTTTCTGTTTTGCCAACATAAAAACTTAAACAATGCGTACAAATTCCTAAATATACCACGCCCTTTGCACCACAGTTATAATATTTGCTAGATCTAACTGTGAACTTCCTATCAGGTGAACAGTAGATGTGTCCCAGATGTTGCAGTGGTCTAGAAGCTTGTTGTAATCTTCTGTTGACAAGTGCACTGGATAGTGTGCTCAGCAGCTCAGCACAATGCAGCAGGGAACTACACAATGGTGCAAAATTTAATCTGAAGAAATTCCACGAAAAATGCAACCAGACTTATCAGCCAGTCAGAGACAGCTAGAAATCAATGTCCCCTGCTATTTCTCTAACCATGAGCAAAACAATAACACTAATCCTAAAATGGATTACCAAGAAGCAGGTCATAGTCTCTACAGCATTCACAGTCTCTAGGAAAGCTAGGTATAGATGACACTTTGCTCTTTTTCTCACAAGGAACAAAACGGCAGCACTATTCCCAAGCTGATTCCTGAGAAGTATTTTGCAGGCTGTCCAGTGATCAGTAGTCTTAACATACATGATGAAGATTTCAAAAGTAAGTTGGAAAAGGTGATTAATGTTGCTGGTATTACAGTGTGCAGCTAGTTTCTGGGAAAATATGAAAGGGAAGGTAACAAAAGATTTTTCAGTTTATAAGGAGGGTTTACACAGTATGGTCTTGTGACTATTGTGAATAGTATGATCAGATGTGATAAACCAGAGATTTTAAATTTAAATGTAAGTAAGGAGCTTGTAACTCAAGAGCCACCAGGTTTAAAAAAGAGATGGGCACAGCGTGTGGAAATGCCAATATTGTCACAAATGAGCGGTATCTGGCAGGTATGAAAGATTAAACCTTGTAATTTTCTACTTACCTTAAATAAAATCATAATTCTCAATTCCTCCCACAATTTAGATAGAGTTGATTCTTTCATAGTTAGAGTGCAACACAAATGTTTGGCAGCTGACCTTAACTAATGACTTTCTTTTAAAACTTCAATGAAAAACAAATTGAAAATGAAACCACAAATTTAAAGTAAAACAAATTGCTGTAAAACAAAAGCAAAGGATAAGAACCAATATAATCATGCAAATTATCAAATGAGTGGGAGGAGATATTTCCCAAGCTGGTGATGTCAGCATGCATGGTGTACTAAGACATAGTATAAACTCACAGGATAGTGGCATGCCATACATGGTATGCTAGGACAAAATGGAGATTCCCTGGGTAGTGGCATACCATGCATGGTGTAATAGGACAAACTGGAGACTCCCAGGATAGTGGTATGTCATGCAACGGGTACTAAGACGAAGTGGAGATTTCTAGGATAGTGGCATGCCATGCATGTTGAATTAGGACAAAGTGGAGAATCCCAGGATAGTGACATGCCATGCTTGGTATACTAAGACAAAGTGAAGACTCCCAGGACAATGGTAAGTAATGCATGGTGTACTATGACACAGTGGAGATTCCCAGGATAGTGGCACATCATGCATTGTGTACTAGGACAAAATATAGACCACCAGGTTAATGAAATGCAATGCATGGTGTACTAGGACAAAGTGGAGACTCCCAGGAAAGTGACATGCCATGCATGGTGTAATAGGACAAAGTGGGGACTCCTAGGATAGTGACATGCCATGCATGGTGAACTAGGACAAAGTGGAGACACCCAGGATAGTGGCATGTCATGCATGATGTACTATGAGAAAGTGGAGGTTCCCAGGATATTTGTACATCATGCATGGTGAACTAGGACAAAGTGGAGACACCCAGGATAGTGGCATGTCATGCATGATGTACTATGACAAAGTGGAGGTTCCCAGGATAGTTGTACATCATGCGTGGTGTACAAGAAGAAAATAGAGACTCCCATGTTAATAGCATGGCATGCATGGTATACTAGAACAAAGTGCTGACTCCCAGGATAGTGGCATGCCATGCATGATGTACTAAGGCAAAATGGAGACTCCCAGGATAGTGGCATGCCATGCATGATGTACTAAGACAAAATAGAGACTCCCAGGTTAATAGCATGGCATGTATGGTATACTAGAACAAGGTGCTGACTCCCAGGATAGTGGCATGCCATGCATGATGTACTAAGACAAAATAGAGACTCCCAGGTTAATAGCATGGGATGCATGGTATACTAGAACAAAGTGCTGACTCCCAGGATAGTGGCATGGCATGCATGGTATACTAGAACAAAGTGCCGACTCCCAGGATAGTGGCATGGCATGCATGGTATACTAGAACAAAGTGCTGACTCCCAGGATAGTGGCATGGCATGCATGGTATACTAGAACAAAGTGCTGACTCCCAGGATAGTGGCATGGCATGCATGGTATACTAGAACAAAGTGCTGACTCCCAGGATAGTGGCATGCCATGCATGATGTACTAAGGCAAAATGGAGACTCCTAGGATAGTGGCATGCCATGCATGATGTACTAAGACAAAATAGAGACTCCCAGGTTAATAGCATGGCATGCATGGTATACTAGAACAAAGTGCTGACTCCCAGGATAGTGGCATGCCATGCATGATGTACTAAGACAAAATAGAGACTCCCATGTTAATAGCATGGCATGCATGGTATACTAGAACAAAGTGCTGACTCCCAGGATAGTGGCATGGCATGCATGGTATACTAGAACAAAGTGCTGACTCCCAGGATAGTGGCATGGCATGCATGGTATACTAAAACAAAGTGCTGACTCCCAGGATAGTGGCATGGCATGCATGGTATACTAGAACAAAGTGCTGACTCCCAGGATAGTGGCATGGCATGCATGGTATACTAGAACAAAGTGCTGGCTCCCAGGATAGTGGCATGCCATGCATGGTATACTAGAACAAAGTGCTGACTCCCAGGATAGTGGCATGCCATGCATGATGTACTAAGACAAAATGGAGACTCCCAGGATAGTGGCATGCCATGCATGGTATACTAGAACAAAGCGCTGACTCCCAGGATAGTGGCATGCCATGCATGATGTACTAAGACAAAATGGAGACTCCCAGGATAGTGGCATGCCATGCATGGTATACTAGAAGAAAGTGCTGACTCCAGGATAGTGCCATGCCATGCATGATGTACTAAGACAAAATGGAGACTCCCAGAATAGTGGCATATCATGCATGGTGTATTAAGACAAAGGGAGACTCCCAGGACAGTGGCATATCATGCATGGTGGTATGCTAAAAGTTGACAGTTTTTTCAGATTTTTACTTTTGGAAATGCAGCTCCATGTTGTCAACTTATATTCTGGGACAGGTGTTGGCTAGAATTTGGGTTCCCTGTTTTGCCTGTGGAGTATAGATGGATTGACTGCTGAGTGAACTGCTACATCCTCTTAGTAGCATTTTTACTGCATGCAATTATTTGTATATTTTTTACTTCAACTGGTATAAAAAAAAGCTCATACTAAGCTCAAAGTGGTTGAACAGCTAATTGATTTAGAGTTGCCTTCTAGAAGACACTCAAAGGAGTCGGTTGTAGCATCACTAAAACTGCTGCTAGGCTAGGCAACTTGCACATATTAAAAAAAATACAGTCTGCATTTTTAATAATTTCAGACAGCAGACAGACAAAATATAATTGTCAGGTGTTAAATGATTCTGTGAATACAAGGCAAAACATATTAAAAAGTAATTATTAATGGTTTATTTATAACAGCAGCTATGTTAGCTTTGATGTTTTATATATGTTTTATATATATATATGAATGTATATGGCTTTAAGAGTGCATTGATTGTTTTGATAATATATAACACATTATTCTGAATGTCATTCTGAAGAAGTCTTTGTATAAATAGAGATGAAAGCACTAAATGTATTGAGGAGGCTGAGTGGTGTTTTTTTCCTGTTGGAATTTTGGTTTCAATACTCCTGTGTTAGCAGTTTTGTTTTAAATGATTTATTTTATATCCAGTTTTCTCTTGTATGTGTGTGTGTGTGTGTGTGTGTGTGTGTGTGTGTGTGTGTGTGTGTGTGTGGTTCTCGTGGTGGAATGGTTTTCTACAGCAATCTAGGAGTTTAAGTCTTCATCAACCAGTGTTGTCCACTTTCCCTACTCTATTTATTTTCAGCTTATATCCTGTTTGGCACAGTTTTCATCTTCTAGGATATTGCGTCTACTACTGTTGCTGGATTTGATAATACGTGTTGTCCTTTTTCAGATAATATTTCACTAACCATGTCAGATGTGGGTAGATCTATGGAAACCTTTTCACATAGCTATTATGTTATCTAAAATCACTAGTTACACTGTGAATTAATCTAAGACTAATTTACTTGTATTTTGTTATTCTAATGTTTCTGGGGAATGGACCTTGCAATGTGGAGTCTATTCAATTCTTAACATGGACCTTTCTAACTGCTTTACATTACCTAGGAAGTCTGTGCTGCTTAGTGTGTAATCATAGTGTTAGTAACAGCATATTAACCAGTAGACTACCTAGTCCAGCTACTGGGATAACCAGGTAAGCTGCAAACACAGAAGACCTATGAGGAAATGTACAAAAATGTTATACCTGTCAGCAGAAGGGCATTAATACAAGACATGAGCCGCTATAGGATTAAATTAGTGAAGCATATATATGTGTGTGTGTGTGTGTGTGTGTGTGTGTGTGTGTGTGTGTGTGTGTGTGTTTGTGCGTGTGTGCATGTGTGCGCATGGTGGGTTGGGGGCTGTCATACTTCTCAACTCCCCTAGTCTAATGAGAAAATCCTGAAATATTAGGTCAGGGGAAGCACTGAGCACCATGGATAACTCTTGACTATTGTACCTTAACAGCACTTAAACCAGACATGGGTTGTGGGGGACACTGACCACCAAGGATAACATGAAACATCATGAATTAATGGTACTTAGGTTTGGGGAACAAAAGACATCAGGGATACAATAAATAGGATGCCATAAAGGCACCCTGAGCTTGCCTAGCTCCCATACAGGATATTAATCCTCTGCACTACCACCACCACAAGATACCAGAGATAACTATTCATGGAACTTAAACAAGAAATGGGTGGGACTAGACACCAGTGATTACTTTAAACAATATGTCTTAATGGCACAGTGTTGAGGGAGGCATTAAAGCCAGGGATTACTTTAAACAATGTGTCCTGAGGGCACAGGACTGAGGGAGACAATGGACACCAGGGATACTTTTCATAGCATGCCTTAAAAGCCCATAAAAAATATATTATTTGGAGTAGGAGTGACCACTAGAGACTTAAAGGCAATAAAAAAGATCCATACTCTATACCCTCCCACCTAAAGGAACATATTAATCCTCTGCATCACCACTAGGCATCAAGGAGAACATTAAAAGTAGAATATATTTGTAAATAAGACAGAAGGGAGAAAAAAGGTTCAAAGTCTGTACCCTTGCCACAGGAATCTACATTAACTCATTACTCTAAGCGATAAGTTAACATAACAGGGTTTTTCCCAAATAATAAGTATTTTGGGTATTATTCAAGCACTGCAACAGTTTGTGAGTTACTAATGTGAGGGCCAGAGCACCTTTAAGCAAACCTCTCAACCTCTTAGCACAAGAAATCAAGGCAAAGCCAAAAATAATGGGTGGACAATGACCTACAATCAAGGACAGATTTTAATTACTCTTCCTATAAACTTAGAAATTTACTAGAATAACAGCTTTTATTAGCACGCATTTGGTGAAAGACATGTATTCTGAGATGCAAATGTCTGTCATTATTTACAACCTGCAGTCCTGAATGGTTTGCCAGAAAAACATTAATTCACACTGAAATTACACCGGGAACCATGCAGGCCAACACATATGCTGTGGTAGCCAGGAAAAACACAAATTGTATGAGGAACATAACAAAACTATGAGGCTAATCTGAACGTTGTGAAAAAATATGGACAGTTAAGAGGTATGCCTATAAAAGGCAACAGACGGTGCATCCTCTCAAATCAGACACAGTTGAGAGGGATGGAGGTGCCTGTGTAGGGAGATGCTTCAGGACAAAGTTGGTAGGAGCACTAGATGACGGGTCTACTTTATTTAAACGAAAACGCGTTACGTCGAACACCACTCCGACACATATACACTGAACCGCAAAATAATCGAACGCACAAAACCGCAAAACTCAAAATACCGAATTGTCATACTTGGCCACCCCCACCGCCCGAAATATACTACCCACCCAAACAAAATAAATAAACCACAAATATACACCAACCAAAATCCTACACTAAACCCCACATACAGCACTATCTATGCACTATCCTTAACCCCTCCCTAACCCTAAGGTCCGTAACTACTGCACACTTACCCTACGGAGCTATACCCAAACAAAATAAACAAACCACACACATACACTAACCAAACCCCTACCTCAAACCCTACACTAAACGTTAAATACATTACCTATCTTACATTATCTATCTATGCACTTACCTTAACCCGCACCCTAATCCTAACCCTAATGTCCGTAACTATCGCACACTTACCTTATGGATCTGTAGCTCAGATGGGCCAACCAAAACACTTCGACATTTCGAATTTCGCCGTAATTTTGCGGTTTTGTGCATTCGATTATTTCGCGGTTAGGTGTATATGTGTCGATGTAGTGGTGTTCGACGTAACGCGTTTCCATTTAAATAAAGTAGACCCCTAGATGACACCAGGAAGAATTTTTTGAAATGTGATATTGAGTCACATAAAAAATTAATAGAGCAACACGTCTAATATAGGAGGCAGTTTGTGCCGAATAAGAAGAATGAAAGTCTAATGTCTGACATTGTTGATTGACTATAATCATTCGTGATAACAAGGAGACTTCAGGGGCATTCTGATAAATCATGGTCACATCTTGTGTGTGTGTGTGTGTGTGTGTGTGTGTGTGTGTGTGTGTGTGTGTGTGTGTGTGTGTGTGTGTGTGTGTGTGTGTATACACTCATGCATGTGTATTTGAAATGTGTGTAGGACAGTGAATGGGAAGTTGCCTGTACAAATGAGATACATGGGCCACCAGTGTTAACTACTACAGACAAGTAATAGCAAACCAAAATCACTTCCAAGTAGTCCACAGCAGATGAATACAACATTAATTTAATAGCAGGATAAAATACAGATAAGTGCTTTCACAGTAAGCTTCATCAGATCTAAAAATACATTGCTAAGTTCATCATTATAAAACACAAAGACTATTCCAGATAGCCAATCAATTTAAAGTGCATCTAGCAACACTAATTACCATAGTCACTTAATAAATCAGTCTTAAAGTTACAAGCAAAATATAAAAAATAAAAAATAAATAAAAAAAGAAAAATAATATAGAAATACATCCTGTGTATATATGTTAATACTTAATATATATACATTTGTAGATTTTACAGATTTTATTTCTTTTTCAAGGGTCTGGCTCTCAGAGCCGGCTGTATAGATATACTGTCATTCAGCTCTGGGTGGCAATGTTTGTTTGTATCTTTCGGCTTTTCCCAGTTAGGGGTCGCCACAGCGGAACTCCAGTCCGCTAATGATTGGCAGTAGATTTTTACGTGCTGGCTTGCCGGGCCTAACGCACAACCTTCAACGAAGGAACGCCCATTCATGCATGATGCCACACAAAAGATGCTCTAACTGAGAATTTAATAAAAAAATCCATCTAAGCTCTGCCTGATACGTTCTGTGTGTAAGATCCCCCTTATTAATGTTCTCATACATCAGTTCTAACACCAAAAATCTAAAGGTATGTTCCTGCTGTTTTTTGGTTTGCACATATTTTCCTACTACAGAAAAGTGCTGATCTGCACACACAGTAGTTAATAGCAGTTCAGAGAAATGCAAATTAACTGATAATGTTATCTTTCCTCATTGCAGCTAATGTGTCTGAATTGCAGATCATCACATTGCAGAAATCAACCCTTTTTACCACAGCTCTTAACACTGGCAGTGGGGCTATTTCTGAATTCATTGGAATATCTTACCCTTCTGTGCTAGTGCTTTTACGAATCACAAGAATCACAACACGTTTTGGTGTATCAAGCCTGCTCTGTGGCACACAGTGTTTGTAAATAGCGCTAAACATCCTACTAAACCACAAAATAAAAGTGTCACTAATAAAATGCGTCTAAAATAAAATGTTTATTCATTTATTATTTTTAGTTATTTATATTCGTTTACTGGAGTAGTGCACTGATCTCAATGGACCATTTGTAGGCAGAGTCCGGGTGAATGGAATCATATTTGAAATGAACAAAACATATTTACAGATACAAGGATATGCTAAAATCATATACGTATTTACAGATGCAAGAATATGTTCAAAAAGCAGTTTACAATGTCAAAACATGGATGGAAAAATGTTTGTAGTTTGCTGACTTATATAAAATAGTTCTCTGAGAGCATTAAGTTTGCAAAAGTTTGTAAACACTGGGCCAATAGTTGCCCCGATTGTTACACATTCTGCTTGTAACAATTTCTATTAAAATAAAGGAAATTATTGTGCAGTATTATTCCCAGTAATGTACACATTAAAACAATGTCCACCATATTCAATTTCACTTATTCTGCAAGGAAATTTCTCAAATAATCTGGTCCTTTCTGTGGTAGCTAAGAAAGCAGCTGATATGGCAATGAACAAGGCATCAGAGAAACTTTACTAGCTTCTGCAAAGTGACTCAGCAGATGGGACAAAGAGCCTCTGTCAGGCTGCAAGGCAAAGATAGAAGGCTAAAGAAGGCAGTCATCAGACACTATTCATAATGGATGTCAGCAAGAACCTGCTCACCAGTCCACAGGACATCAAAGGCAGATGGAAGGATTACTTCTAGAAGCTTCTGAATGAAGAAAACCCAACAGAAACTGTGCTGTTCCAGACACAGTCTGTAATGAATGAGGAGGGAGAAGAACCCAACTAGAAGAAGTAAGAACAGCACTAATTAAAATGAAGTCAGGGAAAGCAGCAGGCTCAGATGAAGTCATGGCAGATATGACCAAAATGTTGAGTGAGTTGGAGAGAAATGGCTCCTGATGGCAGTCATCATGGTGTGGCGAGAAAGGCATACCCCAGATAACTGGATAAAGAATAACAATTCTTCATAGGTTCAAAGGAGATTACTAGGCTAGGGGCCTTAGGGCTCTTACAGGCCTAGGCATATTAATTCTTAGTTGGCTCAATTGTCTTTGGTTAGATGGATGTAATTCACAGAGCATGTCTATGGTAAACACCAACTACCCCTGTCCATGAGGGACATGGGTGCCACCCCAGGGGTGAATTGGTGGTCACCCATCCATTTGTCCAGGTTGTGCTTGAACAGGGTTAGTGAGGAGCTCTACTTCATATGAATTGGAAGTTTATTCCAGAGTGGGGGCAATCTCTGGGAGGTATACCTGTCTCTCCAGCACGTTCTGTTAACATTACAGGCTAGGTTAAGATCCCTAGAGTGAGTGAGTTTTGTGCCATTTGACTTGTGGCTGTGCAGCATATCCATCAGGGCAGGGTCAGAGTCTGCCCTGTAGGCCAGGCACAAGTTGCCTCTCACCAGCCTGTACAATACAGAGTACAGTGGCAGGGCTTTCAGTCTATCCACATAAGTCATGGCTTGGAAGGCCTTTATTTTCTTGGTGAGAAACCTCTGTGGTGTCTCCAGTTGCTGCAGATGTCTGGTGAGGTACATGCAGAAGGGAGCATTGTACTTTATAAATGGTTTGATGAGGGTCGAGTACAGTGGAGTTGTAACATCCTTAGACCTGGATGCAATGCCCTTACTTATGAGATATGCAAGGTAGCAGGCTTTCCTTACCACTGTGGAAACTTAGTGGTTGAAGTTCAGATTGCCATCTAAAGTGTTGGCCAAATTAATAGAAATATCAACAAATAATTGAAATTTCTTAGTTTCTTTAGTGATTTTCAGTCTGGCTTTTTGAGAAATTCACTAGATCATTTCATTTTGCTAATTCTTTAAGAAAAAGCTATTTAGCATGAAATTATTACATGTTACTTACCTACTTAAAGAGAAATTATGTCATAATGATGCGGCTCTATAGTCTTAATAATGGATAAATTGGCTGACTTAACACCATGAAAGCATGCAAAAGTTGAGATTCTGCTCAAAGAAGGTGTTCCTGGATCAGAAATCGATAAGAAGGTCAGAGTTAGTTAGCAGTCTGTCAGCCGAATTTGGAAGAAACTGAATACCAGTGAGGGTTGTCACCCAGACGTTCTGGCAGATGTGGTCGCAGAAAGTCCACAACTCCTCGAGATGATTTGTATCTGATCAGAGAATGCCATGAGAATCACAAGGCATCCAGTAGACAGCTTCAGGGGATGCTGGAACAACAGGGTTTCACAGTGAGTTCCAGAACTGTTTGACATAGACTTCTGGGTGTTGAGCTTCAAGCTTGCAGACCTCTGAAGAAACAGAAATTATCCAACCAAATGTAGGCAAAAAGATTGCACTTGGCGAAGGATTTTCAGAACTGGTCAGAAGAAGATTGGGAACGGGTTGTTTTTAGTGACAAGAGCATAATACAATGTTTGAATCATCAAGTATAATATGTCAGACGACAATCTGGAGAACAGATAAGGGATGATTGTATCGTTCAGTGCGTCAAGCACCCCACTCAAGTGATGGCGTGGAGTATTATGAGCATTTTTGGAACAGGTTGGCTCTACATTGTTCAGGGAAACATGAAGCAGGGACAATACAGACCCATACTACAGCAACATCTGGTCCCTCAGCTCTATGACTGGGCAAAGAAGAAGGGATCTACTGGGAAAGGGTACTTCATCTTCATGCATGATGGTGCCGGATGTCACAAAGGTTGAGAAGTAACAAGTTCCTTGAAGTCCATAGTATTGAAGTGTTATCATGGCCAGGTAACAGACCAGATATGAATCCAATAGAGAACTTGTGGGCTATTCTGAAGTCAGAGATAAAGAAAAAGACAATAACAAATAAACAGAAGCTTATCGAAGAACTCATTTCAGCTTGTGTGCACAATGCTTCTATGACTGAACATTGCCATGAACTTGTTCATTATATGCTTCAGCAAGTTAAATCCTTGATAATGGCCAAAGGGTCATTCACAAAATAGTAGAACATTATATTAGAACATTTTCTCATATAACATGAATTATATTATTTGCCATTTCATATACTTGTATTGAGTTATATGGTGAGCCAACAATAAAAACAAAAATAAAAAACTATAAAACACTGATTCCTATTAATTTGGACAACACTGTAACTGTGTTCCCAGATCTCTCACCAGTGGGTTTCAACTTAGGGGGATGCTGTCAATATTGTAATTAGCAGGGAATTCCACTTTGCCAAAAAGGATAATAATGCACTGTTTTGCATTTAGTTTTAGACCGTGGCTTTGGCACCAGTCATTTGTCTGTGTTAGCCCCTCCTATAATATGTTAACTGAAAAATTATATACTGCCTTTTGCTGGTTTCTTTCTGTTACTTGCAATTACATGCATGCATACCACAGTTCATTTAACTATTTATTGTAATCAGCTGGTCTTATTACTGTATTGTACTGAGTACAATAAATACACGAAGACAACTGTTTCAGTTAATACGCTTTACTGTCACATTCTCCTTTCAGATCTACAAGCATGCAACACAGATGCTGTCAGCTCTCTATGGCAAATTACCAAAGCTTGTTTATACACACTCATATTTATACCAAAAGGTCTGATATTTTTCTCAAAGTCTGATGTACAACAGTTCTTTCTTTGTATAACAGTTTTCCGTGGTTCTTTTAATTTATGATTTGTCCTTGATTCTTTCAAGTTTGGTGGTCCAAGGAAACTCAGTTATCTGAAATGTGATGTTTTAATTTTATCTTGCTTGATGTTACATCTCTTTACTTTGTTGATGTCCTTCCAGCTGCCATCTGCGCAGTTATTCTTACAGACTTTGTTTCTCAATAACATACTCCTTTACATGGATGCCAATATCTAATGCTATGCCAGCACACTTACTACTTATTTCTCAGCATTTTATACTATTTCAAAATTAACTCTTTATATTTCATATCATTCTTGCAACTTTTTATTCAAGCTAATAATCATGCTAGTGAAAAGATAGAGAACTATTATTCTTTCATTAACATTGTTGGGGGACTCAATGATTGCATCCAATTTGCAATCATTAGTGAATCTGGTAAGCCAAAGGCTGCCTACTTGTAGCCTGGATTTTCGAGAAATAGATTCTAAACAGTAAGGGGCCCAGCACAGATCCTTGTGGTATGCCACTGCTGATGGGTCTACTGGTAGAGGTATAGTCGGCAAATTTGACAGTATGTCTTCTGTTGGTGAGCCAATTGCCTACCCGTCTAGTGACATAAGGGTTAATCCCCAGCTGGGAGAGTTTCTCAGTGTACCTGAGTGGGGGCATTGTGTCAAAAGCCTTGGGTAGGTCAAGATAGGCAGTATGCACTGTCTTACCTTCATCCAGGGCTTTAGTGACTTTCTCAAAGAAGTCTACTAGGTCTGATAAGCATGATATACCCTTAATGAAGCCATACTGGTTTGCGTGTAGAGTTTGAAGGTCACCTATGTCCTTGTTGATAAGATCTGTGATGATTCTTTCCATGACTTTACAGATGAGGCTGGTTAGAGTTATGGGTCTATAGTTCCCAGAGTCAGCTGATGACCCCCCCCCCCCCACTTTGTGCAAGGGGATTACTGTTGCTGTTCTCCACTCTGCTGGAACAAAGCCATGTCCCAGGCTATGGTTAAAGAGCACATCAAGTGGGTCTGCTAGGCCCTGTTTTAGATTGCTTAATAAGAATCCTGGGATGTTATCTGGTCCCACTGAGGCTGTGTTTTTGGCCTTCAAGACTGCAGGTATAACCTGATCTCTAGAGATACTAGGCAGAAGACTGGTGTCAGGTATCCTATGAGGTGTGGTAGTGGGGACAGGGGAGTGAGATTTTTGCCAAATCTGTCAGCTAGCAGGTTGGCAATTTCTTCTGGTACAGAATGAATGGTACAAACTATTGCCAGGTCAGCACATAGCTGGGCATTCCCTTTTAGATTTTGGATGTAGATAAAGAATGCCTTATGATTATCCTTAGCTAGGGATGCTATTTTTATCTTTGCAATTAGCTTTACAGGACTTTACAAGATTTCTGATTTGCTTGGTCAAGCTGTGGAGGGAATTCTTCCTCTGCTTAGTCAGTTCCCTCTTGTTCTTAGACATCAGTTTCTTCCTTTTATTATATAATCTGTTTATACTTGAAGTCTACCAGGGTGGCTTGTTTTTTTTAGGAGGATCTGGTTTTAATCTGGTCAGGCACAGCCGAGTCTATATACTTACTTAATTGTTTATACAGGGCATTTGTGTACAACTCTGCATAGGAGTCATTGTTGTCTGTGATTGCGGGGGGATATACAACTTTTTATACCATTGCTTAGTAGGCTGTAGTTTGCTTTGGAAAAGTTTTTTAGTTTTTTTTTTTTTGTTCCTGTGATGGTGACAGGTTCAATGGATAGTTCAACATGAGACAGCTTTATGGTCCGACCTTACCAGGGAGGGTTTCAAACAGTGACCCCCCATATTGGTGAGTACTATGTCTTTCACATTTCTGCCCCTTGTGGGGGTGCAGACTATCTGTTCCAGAACATTTGTATTAACAAAGTCCAGGAACCTCTGGGCAAGCATGTTTATGCTCATGTATGTCACCCAGTCAATGGAAGATAGTTGAAATCTCCAAGGTGTTGGGCTGTGTGGCAAGTGACTCTAGCATGTCCAGGTAGGTGGTGTGCTTTCTTGGTTCATAGTGGGGGACCTATAGCTAGCAGTGATGTGGTAGGGTATTTTGCCTATAGTTAATTGGACATGGAGTAGTTCAAGAGAGTTGTACTGTTTGACCAGTCTCAAGGTGTACTTGGCTTTAATGAAGATAGCTACACCTCCATCTTTGGTTCTTTCATGCTCATTTTGTGGTCTGAATATGTGGAAGGTCGAGGCGCTATGTGCGGCCTTGAACCATGTCTCAGTGACTGCACAGATGTCACCATGTTCCAAGGTGAGGAGTGCTTCCAGGGAGTGCAGTTTCATGTTTAGACTTCTAGCATTAAGCAGCAGAACCTTGAGTTTGTCTCAAGTGGATTTTGTTACATTAGAAATGTTGTTGTTTTGACATTGCCTAAAAAAGGCATTATGGGGTAAAAAAGTGCCTTTGCCAGTATCTGAAAGCCCAGTGGAGACAGGTGCAGACCATCTCTGGCAAAGCAGCGTAGCCTGTCAACCATGTCTTCCCAGAGTGACAGATACTGGATCCCCTTGGATTGATACCACAAGCTAAGCCAATTGTTGAAGTCAATCAATTTTTTTAATATTGTGGCATCATCCTGGGTGAATGTAGAATGCTGCTTTGGGCTAGAGTCATACCTACCTGGGACACAAAATCTGAGAGTTCAGTCATGTCTCTCTTCGTAAAGTCCAGGGAGGTATGTCTCAAGTCATTCACCTGAACATGACTATGACAGTCATAAGAGTGCTTGTTGTTAAGTGACTTGAGTGCATGTGTGATTTGATGGATCTTGGCACCTGACAGGCAGTTGACCGTGACCTTCTTCTTGTCCAGCCTGGTGAGGGTGACATCTGTGTGTCTCACTATGGAGTCGCCTATGACCAAACATTAAGTTTTGAGGTGTTTTGCCTTAGGGGCTTATTTGCTGAGACACTGGTGTATGTGTTATTATGTGTAGTGGTTTCTATTCACATTGCAGTGTGTACATTTGGTTTACATTTGGGAGATCTCTGATCTTTTGGTAGGCTTCTAGTGAGTACCTCCATGTATGTGGGTTTATGTATTGTGACTTAATTTTGTGTGAGAGGTCAGGTGTGCGTACGCTGACAACCTGTTTGATGTCTGGTTTGTTGTTACATGATATAATTGATTCCAGTTTCATAGTGTACAGTAGAGAGTTGATTATCCAAACTAATTGGGACTTAGGGTAGTTCGGATAATCAAACATATAATTGAACCAGATAAAAAACATCTAAAATCGTGTCTTTTTCTGTGCACAGGAATACACCTTTCAACCATTCAACGATTCCAATGGACAATAAAGAATATTTTTCACACATGAGCTGGCTACAAGCTCAAAAAATATGCTCAAGCAAATACGTATAATGTTTACATATTCAGACTTTATGATTTTTCTTACTCGAAAACTTTGGAAGGCTGGTTCTGATAATTGACATTTCTGATAATCGACATTCAGATAATTGCCTCTTTATCGTAATTACATCTCTCACATAGGGTATTTGTTTGTTGTAGGAGTATGTGGTTGTCAGTATACAGCAGACGATTACTACGTTGCCTCAGGATGCCCATGTCAATCAGCCTGGCTGGTAAAATGATGGGAAACTGCCCATCCATTATAGCAGGCTTTTATCATATGTACTATTAGGGAAGGAATTGGGCATGTTTGACCAGTTTTTGTGCTAGAACTGACAAGTGTGCTTTTTTTTATTGAAGGCTATGGATTATAAGTGTGGTAATGTTGCTCAGCGTGCTTGTAGTGCAGTAGGGAAGCTTGGGAGGGTTCCACTGACAGATGTCTAGGGAAAATTCGAGTTTCAAGGTGTTTGCATATATACAAGGCACCTCTAACCCCTGTTGTATGGTGTGCTGCAATGCACAAACATGAGGATTAAATACAGGTGAAATTAAAACACTTTTAAGCTAATCTACCAATAGGAAAGCACACAATGAACTTTCTTCCAGCAATCCCCAGCTCAGACAAGGCTGGATCCATAATCTTCTACCACAAAGGTGCAGGGGAGTTCTTCTTAATGTAAGATGGCTGGTTTGGTGCTCAAGTGGATCAATAGCAGGCTAGATTCAGCAGGTCTGAATCTAATCTATGTGATCTACGTATCAGAACAGTGGAAACCTAGTGCAGAGAAGTGCAAAAAAATACTTAGAGCCTTTTTGTGTATTTTTTTGCTCTGATAGACCAGGTACCACCAGATGAACAATCCCAGTCCTCCCAATGCAAAAGCACAATAAAGGAGTGTCCAGAGTGAAATGCTACCACAAACAAACTTAAACGGTATGAAATGCTACCACAGACAGACTTAAAGATATAGATAAAGCAATGTACTTTAAACAGGTTATAAAAGTGTGGTTATTCAATAAAAGTACTTTGCTTTGAATAAATAAGCCAAGAGCCACTCAATTTTACAGAATAAATTAAGCCCTCCAACCAATAAAAATACATTTAGAAATCTCAAGTCTTTCCTCACCCTTAATATACCAGGCTACCTCCCAGTGCACTAGATGGAAAATCCACTGATCTCTTTTGTGTAAAAACAATCGTTTGCTAGGGTGTAACTAGATCAAGTAGAACAGAGAATGGGAGGCTAAATGTACTTTTTCAATATAAACAAAAGGAAAGGCAAACAAATAATTCAGGATATAAACAGCAGTGTAGAAAGGAAAGGCAAATAAATAATTCAGGATATCAACAGCAGTGTAGAAAGGGAGGAGCTTATTGAGCTCAATTTACAGAAAGGATGGGAAGCTTTAAGTCACCAGTTTAAAAAGGCAAATCAACAAACAGGAGGGTGGGTGAGAAACACAGCAGGGAACCACCAGCAGTGGTTAAATTTATGCAGGCTTCAAATCTTTTCAGTGAAAGACAGAGGCCCAGAATTTCACTGAGTATTTATCTATCATTCAAGAGACAATTTAACCAATAAAAACACCATGTGAAATGAGCAGCCTAGATAATTTGTGTCCACCTCTCATGTAGAACAAAACTACCAGGCCAAGCAGATTTCTTAAAACAGAAAACAAAATGAAGCAGGCATCAGAAAGCAGCTCTAAAAGGTCACAGACAAAAATATAGGTTTTCTCACCCAACAGGGAATCAACAGCAGTGCTTCAGTTTATGCAGGCTTCAGATATTTTCAGACAAAGATAGAGGCCTAGAATTTTACTGAATATTTAAGTATCACTCAAGAAACTATTTAACCATTAAAAAAACTGTGAAATGAGCAGCCTAGATAATTTGTGTCCACCTCTCACACAGAACAGAAACACCAGGTCAAACAGATTTCTTAAAGCAGAAAACAAAATGGAGCAGGTATTTAGTGCCAGTGTACAAGAGCAGTGGGGATATTTACAACTGTGGGCAATGCAGAGGTATCAAACTCCTATCATACTGCATGAAAATACTGGAGAGGGTGATTGATTAAGGAATGTGCAGATTAGTGGAAAGTAAGATGGGAGATGAGCAGGTTGGATACAGATCAGAATGCAGCACAACCAACCTGATATTTGCACTGAGAAGGATAGTGGAGAAGAGGCTAGCGATGAAAAAAGAGTCCAACTAGGCATTCTAGACTGGGAGAAAGCATAAAACAATTTTCCAAAAAAGCTGATTTGGGCAGTCCTGCAATGGTTTGAAGTCCTGGAAACATTGGTGGAATTAATGCAGGCTAGGTACAAGGACCCAATGACACAAGAGTGAAAAGTGGTTAAACTCACAGAGGGGCTCTCAGTGAGAGTGGTATGCATCAAAGTTCAACTCTGAGTCCACTGCTATTCATACTGGTGATGGAATTTGTTAGCAAACAGGTCAGAGGGCACAGATCAACAAAGCTGTTGTATGCAGTTGATGTGGTATTACAAGAAGACTCTGAACAAGAACTTCAGCAAAGGACAGGGGAATGGAATGCAAAACTGAAGGCACATGAGATGAAAGTTAGTACAGAGAAGACAGCTGTCATGGCAGAAAATTTGGAAAACAGGAAGTTATTTAAAACTGAGATAGAAGGGAAATAGTGGAGTAAGCTGGTGGTTGAAGAGAAGAGAAGTCTGAATGAGGAGGTCAAAACTGAATAGGCGTTGCTGCAGCCACTGACAAAGCGTGTCAGAGGTCGTATGTGACAGAAGAATGCAAAATAAGCTGAATATTAAAGGTTTACAAAACAGTGGTACTGCCAGTGCTTCTGTATGACACAGAAACCTGGCAGTAAAGGCAGAGTAGATAAAGAAGCTTGAGATGATGAAGTGCCTAAGATGGGGAGTAGGAGCGACACTATGGGACAGATGCACAAATAAGGACATCAGAGCTGGAGCCAAAGTAGCTCCAATTGCAGAGAAGGCCAAGGAGAATAGATTACAGTGTTTTGGTCAAATGTGTAGGAAAGCAGAAGACAATTTGGGGAAGAAGATTTAGGAGAGACAGGAAGAAGGCAAGAAGAAATGAAGATGTCTAACCAAGAAATGGATGGACTGCATGACAGGAAACATGTGACATCAGATATGACTGTGAAAGGACGTAGGGTGGTGACAGGGAATTGAGGGAGGTGGTGATAGTAGACATGATAATCCTTGATGATGATAATGATGATTTTTGTGGAATACTAATGTGCAGCCTTGCAATGTCAGTGGTAGCCAGAAGAATGTGGGTGTTACTCATAAAAGTTTGTGCTGAGTTCAGTAGGGTTACTATGCATTAAATCTATGTATGAAGCCCATACCTGTTCAGAAAAAGAAAATCATTACACAATGGAGCAGACTATGTGTGCAGTCTAGCCCCACTGAGTAAACATGGTGCTCCATGCACAGAGTACATGTGCAGAGCATCCCCCTCTCAGTCATACAATCATACACAATTCAAAAATCCACCACCATTGGAGTACTCGTTAGTTCCAGTGGGTAACCTATAGGGCATCAACCATGCCTACTAATTGTGCTGTGTTCCTAAGCACAGTGACCTCCCCCCCAACTTACTAGCACAGTCAAACAAATACATAAATAAATAAACTCTTAATTCTATTGCATGACAGGAAAGATCCCAGCCAGGAATAGCATATTAGCATTTGTTACAGCGCAGACACATCTGCTAAAACACGGTATTTTATCCTGACTCCAGATAGAGGCACTGGTGAGCTCCTATCAAATGAAGCTTGCCCAGATGAACATTTTCCTGAATGTCTTTGATTTATATAAGCATGGAGATGCTTTAGCTCTTCAGAGGAATTAACATCGATATTATGTGGATTATTGCTCATCAGGAATTCTACAGCTTCATACAGAGGTTCCCCAGAACATTCCAAACAGTAAAAGTAAAAATGAAAAGTTGCTAGCAGTGTCACTGTAAATTGTCATTTTTCCTATCATGTTGGTTTCAACTGTATCCATCCCGGGAAAGAAGGACTTCAATAGATTGTTGTTGTTGTTGCTGAAAGCTCTTCGTTAGCAGTAAGACCAGCACTATTGTTCCCTTTTTCATTAGCCTTGTTGTCTTTGAACAGTTATAATCTACATCAGACAAGCTGCTTTTTGTATCTTATTCAATATCATTAAAATGAGTCTGTGTATCTTTCACAAAGTTAGAACGTGATGTATAAAGCTTGGTGCATGCTCGTAGCGTAAAACAATCCTAAATGGCCTTGGTAGTTTTTTTCTGTTTTTTTTAAACATATAAAATTTTATTTTCTTCTTCCACACTCATTTATATGCAGTCTATATGTACAGAGCATTTTCACTGTCCACCTATGAGTGCTGGATTCTCTTTTTAAACCACACACTTTATCTTTTATATAATTTCACCTGCCAGAAATCAGTGATTCTATCTGGATTTTTTGTTAGTAATGCATATCATAACTTTCTAACTTATTCCCATGCGCCATCTGTTTCTTTTATTAAACTTTCCACTGGCTATCTGGTAAATCTACTATATCAGTCTGTTTTTAATATTCATTGCTGTTGATAGCTGGTAACAGCCCAGTAACGACAGCTTTCAGACCTATTAACATAACTATAAGTGTTTTATACCATCATTTTTTAATCTGTATACATTTCCCCCTCCCTCAGGTACTAGGTACTTTTTCTTATTACAGTTTGCAAGGGGTATTCTGCCTCTTGTAAATGTATTTCCCTCATTTACTTGATTCCTGTTTTGTCTTTCCTGTTCTTCTCCTCCTCTTCCTCTCCTTCATCTCCTCCTTATACAGCTGGAGTTTATCTGCTTTCCGAGCTTGGGTCCTTTCCTCGCTCCCTGGCATTTTTTACTACCTCCTTCACTCACGGGATTTCCCATGCAGTCTCTATGATAATATAGCAATAACCCACGCCTGGGTGTGGGTACCCATAACGGTTGGCGTGGTTCCAAACAAAGCCAACCGCAGGCGTGACATTATTTAAGAAAAGAAACTATTACTTTTCTTAAATAATGGCATAGTATAATGCCTGTTTGCTGCCCTTCCGCAGATGTCTCGCGGTACATCAGAGTTGGTGAGAGTTGAAGCAAGATCTCCATGTTAAATGAGTTTAACATAGCGAGACAGTTTAAATAAGCAACGGACATCTCCGCTGCTTATTTTAAACTGTCTCGCTATGTTAAACTCATTTAACATAGCGAGATGTTAAACCCATTTAACATAGCGAGTTATACTAAGGAAAAAGTCCGGGTGACTGGACCTTTTCCATTAGTATAACTCGATTTAACGGCACGCTGGCCAATCAGTCATGGTATAATTCTTGAGTATTCCTAGATGCAGTGTCTTTTTACCCCACTAATCCTATCCTCATCTCTCTTCTCATTTCTCCTATTACCCTTCCTTTGGTGTAATTGACTGTCAGCTCACTCTAGTAAGACTACCAAGCTTTTGACAAAATCTGGCCCTGGATGCTATAAAAAAAATGCTCTGAAAGCAAATGAAATCTTAAAAAATAACCCTCTCAATGTTAATGCTAGTAATGTCCGGCTATGCTATATTCTATCACATTTTTACTCTATCATAGCTTTATTCTCTTTTTCCGTTCCTTCTGTTGCACCCTATTTAATGTTACCCCTCCTGCTTGCTATGGATTTATTTTTGTGTGACTGAGCATGATTTAAACTAGTCATGCCCATCCAAGTTTGCAGCACAAATCTGAGACCATGCAAACCAGCTCACGTCTAGCTGCAGAGACATTTTAGACTGCATAGCTCTGTGTCTCACTTTTTTGTTTAAACAGGCTTACTACTCTTATTTTTTATAACTGCCTGCTATATATACTTTATCGCATTGTATGAATATCTAATTTTTACTTGAATAGTATATTCCAATCACCTGCCCCTGTGTACTGCAAGATGAACACCTACAAAAGATCAGTCTGAAACAGCTAATTTTGTGTCTACAGGTTAACATTTTACACTGTATAATCTGTAAGCAGGACTGGTAATCAGACTAAGTGTGCTTGCATTTGGGCCCCATTCCTAGTAGCAGTCCCTTATGTCCCTACATGTTTAACAGGTCTATATTAGATCATCGAAATGGCAGAATTTTGAATGATCTAATATCGAACCCAATATCACGAACGCTGAAAACAGCGAAGCTGCACAAAACCGAATTCTTTCCCAGGGAAAGAATTCGGTTGGCCGGTGTTGTGGCTTTGCTGTTTTCAGCGATGTGGTGGAAAGTTATGGGTTGGGTTAAGGTAAGAGTGCGATTATGCGGATGTTCGGGTTAGGGCGCGGGTTGGGTGAGTTAAGGTTAGGGTGTGGGTCAGGTAAGTGTGCGATTGTGACAGAATTTGGGGTTAGGGGTGGGTTAAGTGAGTTAGGGTTAGGGTGCGGGTGAGTGTGCGATAGTGAGAATTTGGGGTTAGGGGTGGGTTAAGTGAGTTAGGGTTAGGGCGCGGGTGAGGTGAGTGTGTGATAGTGACAGACTTTAGGGTTAGGGTCTGGGTTTAGGGGTGGGTTAAGTGAGCTAGGGTTAGGGAGTGGATGAGGTGAGTGTGCGATAGTGACGGACCTTAGGGTTAGGGTTTGGGTTAAGGTAAGTGGATAGATAGCAGTGTATGTGCAGTGTAGTGTAGGGTTAGATGTAACTTTTAAATGTATGTGTGTGGATTGCTGCTTTTTAGTGTGCTTGTAGTGTCTGTGTGTTTCTCGGAACAGCAAATTTTTCCCCTTGAAAAAATTCGCTGTTTTGAGGTTTCGATATTGTTAGGGTTCGGGTTTTGCAGTTTGACGTTACGGCATTTGATAATGAGCTGTTTCGATGATCTGATACAGACCCTGTTTAGCTAGGTAGCATAGTCCTGGATTCTCCCGAACCACCAGTATATAGTGCTGTAGTCGGTGTCTAGTTCCCCCTTTCTATTGAAAGCTTTAAAGGTCTTGCTTACCAGTATAACTCTTGACAATTGGCATCTTTATCAAAATATTCTAACAAACTAACAATATTTAAGTTAGCATTCCCCTCTCCAGGCTTACTGATTGTTTTTTAAGAAAGCCCCTTTACCTGTTGTTCTTGGTGCATGTTATAAAAGGGTCCACCTTGTGCTTTATGCCCGTCTCCCTCTCCCTGACCTGGCTGAGGTTTTAAATTTCCTTTTGTTTTGGCACCAACTGCAGATCCCCTTTCCTGTTCTACAGAGATGTTGCATTTGTGCCTATGTGTGTAAGTTACCTATGTCCAATGATTACCTTGTCTTTCAATATGTTTCTTAATTGTTAAACGTTGGTAGTGTTTCCAGCTATACAGCTTGCTGACTGCTTGCTGAATGTGTATTATTGGAACAAGTTTCTGCTGTTTTACATGTTATCTGAAGCTGACTGCTGCATTAATATCTGCTGCACTATATTGTTATGTGTTAGAGTTCACTCGGCTAGTAATGTGATTAATCCAAGGACCGCATGTGTCCCACTGATTGATACTGCCTATTAACTGAGTTTTGCTATAGTTGAAAGTCTACATGCTTAGTGATGATAGTGAGATGCTTGCTTTGAGACTTGTAATTATCTGACCTAGTTTTTACACGGTTTATTTCAATTCCACCTTGTGCTTCATCCTGTTTAGAATGGAACGGCCTGGCCAGTCCGCTGTTCTTGTCTCTTTGGGAAACTGTATTTTCTAACTTAGTGGTAAACTCCTTGTGTTATCTCTATGGTGTGATGAATAGGCCTGTACCAGTTCCTTTTGCCCTAATTTACCTTGCTGTTACCCTAGGTTTCTGCTATTGTTTTTTTTTATTTCATCTTTCTGACCCTAGCTCTCTGTTCCTCGCTCATTCCTTACAGAACAACATCCCCATCAACAATAGCATAACAGCTACTGCTTAACATTTTAACCTGTTACTATGCATAAACTTACAAGAAACATATAGGTTAACCTTTTACTAAAATTAATCTTACATGAATCAGATTATCTAAACCTTTTAACGATCCGTAAGTGACCTTTTTACAGCTTTATTCAGAGCACACTGTAGGCCATACTAGGCCATCTACTACCCAGTACTAGGCTCATTCCCAATACCCAGTGCAACCTGGTGGCTATAACTTTATTGTGGGTCAGCTAACTTTATAATTACAACTATAGAACTGGTTACAACTCCTCCATTGCGGTAGCACAAATACCAAATCCCATCACTCTTTTTTTCCACTACTACTTGTGAATTACTTGGTTTCTTGTATTAATACTTAGTTTTTCTTGATACATTCCACTGCATCAAACAAATAGCTAATCCACCAAACTATTATGATTTGTGACTTACCCTGTGTATTCTTCTTATTCCACAGCATATCAACTGCATCGGGAATTAAATCACCTGCCCCTATGCACTGCAAGCTGAACACCTACAAAAGATCAGCCTGAAACAGCTAATTTTGTACCTACAGGTTACCATTTTACACTGTACAATCTGTAAACAGGATTAGTAATCAGACTAGGTGTATCTGCAGTTGGGCCCCATTCTCGGTAGCAGTCCCCTATGTCCCTATATGTTTAACTAGGTAACATAGTCCTGGAGTCTCCTGAACCACCAGTATATAGTGCCGTAGTCAGCATCTAGCTGCCCTTTCTATTGAAAGCTTTGAAGGTCTTGCTTACCAGTATAACTCTTCTTTATCAAAATATTCTAACATACTAGTAATATTTAAGTTAGCATTCACCTCTTCAGGCTTACTGATTGTTTTATTTTAACAAATCCACCTTACCTGTTGTTCTTGGTGGAACCCTGCGCCTTTTGCCCTCACTACCACTTGGGCTGACTCCGCTCCTCTACCCTACCCCATTTTCCACCCATCCCCGCTACCCCTAGGTTTATACCAAACCACGCCATCCACTTAGCCTACATCAATCACTCTCTAGCAAAATCCTCCTCATCAATCAATCCCCTTGTTCCACAACCCATACACCCCTCCCACTAACAGGACACACCCACATTATCACAAGCCAATCACCATGCATACAGTCAATCTCACCATTCTCTTTCTCCTAGTACTAACTCACTACCTTACCTCCTACCAAACCATCCTTAATGCTACCATTACAACCCCATCTAAGCATACCTCCTCTCACACATCTCCCACCCATCACTACACTCTACACATATCCCCAAGAAGTCACCACCACATTACTCTCCCACCTCTCTTCGGTATACTCCTCCCAACCTCTACCAAATCACTTACTACAAATAAGCACATTACCATTCTAACCAAACTAATCAAACTCTTACTCCTTATTAGCCACCAACTGATCCTAGCTGGAGACATACACTCCAACCCAGGGCCCAACCCTTGCAAAAATACCCCTTCTTTCCCATGCCTCTTGCAAAACCAATCTTCCTTCTCTACACCAAAAATAGCCTTCTACAACTAAGCTTAAACATCTAAAGCATAAACAACAAAGTTCACCTACTACATGCGTTGATATCCACCTATTCCTCAATCTACTATCCCTAACTGAAACATGGTTAAAACCTACAACACCCAACAGCAAATTCCTCTCACCTGGGTACAATGTATTACATAATGATAGATAGGTTAATAGGTTCATCGGTAGGTACTAGGCTATCTGCCTGAGGGCATTTATAAGCCTAGCCAGAGTGTGTCGGCTTTCATCACCCCATTGATTAATTAACTGATCCTCTGTCAAGCAGAGCCAATGAAGTGATCCCAAGGGTGTATTTTCTGTTACCCATCCACTCATCAAGGTTTCTCTTGAAGAGTGTTAGTGAGGGGCTCTGTCTAATGTAGTTTGGAATTTTGTTCCAAAGCATGGGGAGTCTCTGTGACAGGAATTTATCCCTCCAGCATGTTCTATGTATTGTGGTGAGGTTTAGCTTACTAGAGCACATGGCTCGAAGTGACTTGGATTTCTTAAGGTGGAGCATGTCCATCAATTCTGAGTTGGACATGGCTTTGGAAGTCAGGCAGAGATCACCTCTGAGTAAGCGATATGCCACTGAGTACAGCCGGAGTTTTTTCAGTCGAGCTGCATAGGACATGTGTTTGAGGCCAGTAATCCTCTTGGTGAGGTACTTTTGTGGTCTTTCCAGCTGTTGGAAGTGTCTTGTGAGGTACATCCAAAATGGAGCATTGTACTCTATGATGGGTCTGATGAGTGACGAGTAGAGGGGCACTATAACCTCTTTATTTCTAGATGCAAACACTTTAGTAATTAGATGGGCCAGATAGAAGGATTTCCTAACTACTTTGGCAATATGATTGTCAAAGGAGAGATTACTATCTACCTGGGTCCCCAGATCTCTTATTACCTCTTCTGTATTAAGGGGGCTGCCACCTATGTGGTAATTCGTGGGTGTTTTGTTTTTCCCAAACGGGATGACTAACCAAAAAAGGGGGTGGGGTAGCATTATTTTACAAAAATAACCTGAAAATATGTACTATTGATCCTCCTATCCCGCCCCTTAATACTTCTGAACTTCTTCTAGCCAAATTCAAACTTAGTGACAAAATAAATAAATCAGTGGTATCACTGGCTATATACCTCCTGGCAACAATATTCCCTCCCTAGAAGCCCTTTTATATTGGGTTAATCAAAATCTACACCAAGAAACAATCATCCTAGGTGACTTTAATATTGACTGGCACACATGCTCAACTATTAACCTCACCAACCATATTAATCTCTATAGCTTCTCCCAGGTCATTCACTCTAGCGCTAGGCTAGGAAACACCAAAACCAAAGAAAATCTCTTAGATTGGGTCTTGATAAACAAGACCAGTGCTCCCTAACAACCAGGTGTCCTACCAGATGCCCGCAGAGACCACCAACCCACCTTCTTACTAAAATAAAAAACTTATACCAACTCTACCCCACTATTTCAAACTACCCAGAACAAACATAACTTCGACCCAAACAAATTCAGACTTGAACTAAAATACCAAAATTGGAACATACTAAAAGAAATTCCCCTAGAAGAAGCTGTTAATCAATTCATCACTTTCCTAACAATCCTAAATGCCCATGTCCCACCTCGTACCACAAAACTCAAACTGAATATAGCCCCCTGGATCACCAAAGAGACTAAAAATAAGATAGCACAAATAAATAGAGACTGGCATCACTGGAGAGCCATAAAAAACTACAGCAACTAGAAAAAAATTCCAAAAACTCTGAAATGAAAATAAAAAAAAAATATTCTCCTGGACAAAAATAATTATTTCCTACATTTGCAAAACAGGCACCAACACAATCCCCAAAAATTCTGGGCAGGAATAAATAAATTACTTTGTCCTGAGAAAATCCTTCACCCCACCACCGACCTCCATAAGCGAAATCATAGATAACATGACTCATTCAATAAATACTTCAAAGAAACTATTTCCAAAGTAGTTCTATAACAACTCACTACTATTACCAGTATCCCTGAACCTGCAGTCAGTCTCAAAACTACCTTCCAATTTCAAAAGTAGACAAAAGCATCAACAAAGGGAGTATAAACTGCTTTAATCAAATTCCAAATGGTAGAACCACAACCAACATGAAATGGATATTCCAATACAAGTTAAGCTCTGTTGTCTGGGACCCTTCACCCAACAAAGGACCATATTTTCTTCTCTTTTGAGGCTTATCTCCTAAATTAATGTATCAATCAGGGTAGTTGGATATCCTCTCTGTTCAAATAATTCCTTTATAAACTTGGTTTCCTCAACAAAAGATTTAAGTTCACTACACATCCTTGATGCCCTGATTAATTGACCCTTTACTATTCCCTTCTTTTGAGAATATGGGTGTTCATTTTCAAGTCCGTATAGTTGAAAATGTTAAAATTACCTAATCTGTTCTGAGGTTTACCCGTGTAATTTCTAGGGAGAAGATTAATTATCTAGATATTAGTATATACAAGGATTTTATTGGAAACAGGTTTAAGTCCAAGACACCTTCTCAAATTCATACCTACATTTTAATAGTGAACACCCATATCCAATCCAACTACCCTGATTGATAAATTAATTCAGGAGGTAAGTCTCGAAAGAGAAGAGAAATATGGTCCTTTGTTGGGTGAAGGGTATACGGAGGAAACAACTGGGACTGTTGTTGATGAAACTTATAAATTGGCTTTCATACACACATTTTCCCCTTCCTCACAGGAGGTGGAAAATATTATTAAAAAATATTGGGCTGTTTTAACAGTTAACCTGGAAATTAACAGGACAGTTACAGAGACCCCAATGTTTATTAGGAGAAGGGATATGAATTTGAAGGAGATGTTTGAAAGACATATTACTGTCAGGAGACCATTTAACAGTGTTAAAAAAGCTTGAATTTACAAATGTGTTTTTTTGCAGTCAATGCAATTTTATTGCAGATAGGGAAGAGATTTCATTTTGAAAGCCAGGGATCTTCATTTGAAACCAAAAGAGCACTTTAACTGCATTAATAGGACAGTGGTTTGCTTGATTATATGTGAGGCTTGTCCAAGTTTTTATGCAGGGAAAACTGAGAGGACAATTAGAAAGTGGGTGTACGAGCATTCGCATGATGTCTCTCATGAGAAAGATACTAATACACTGGTCAGATACCACAGAGAATGTTGCAACAGTAAATTTATATTTTTTGTCTTAGAACAAGTTACACAAGACCCCGTGGGGGGGGGGGGGGTGGCAGTGGGAAGCCAGACTGGAATATAAAGAGTTATTCTGCCAAATAAAATTGGATGCTGCAAAACCTCGGGGTTGAATGAAACTATTAGTATCAACAGCGTCCTTAAGATTAGGGCAGCCAAGTTATAGTGGGTTTTGTTGTATTAGCATATGAGGGATAGTGTGTTATTAATTTTGATTTAACTATTTATTGAATTACTGGTATAAAATGTTGATGACCTGTACTGTTTATATTTGAATGAGACATTACATGCAATTTGATGTTTGTTTTAAGAGGCTGAACCCACTAGGGAACCATCAATGGGGTTTCACAATATTTTTACATTGGCATACGTTCACAAAAAGTAAAAAGAAGTATGGATGAAAAATGTTTTTTTATCATAATAGGTTTTAAACAATTGTTTTATATGTTAATTGGTCAGATGATATTAACGGCAAGGGGGCTTATTTGATTGGTTGATGTTTAAATAAAAGTACTGTGAGTTGTTAATTTATTGTTCTAATGAAGTCTGGGAGATTCCCAGACAAAATGCTTAACTTGTATTGGAATATCCATTTCATGTTGGTTGTGGTTCTACCATTTGGAGTTTGATTAAAGCAGTTCGTACTCCCTTTGTTGGTGTTTTTGTGTACTTTTGGTGGCTGTTTGCTTTTGGGTGATTACCTTCCAATTTCAACCCATCCTCACCAATTATGTCAAAAAATGACTAACTAAACCTAAACCTACTACCCTAGCAGCTGATGGCATCCCTGCAGAATACCTCCAGTTGGCTGCTAATGAGCTCACCTACCCAGTCTCTGTTCTGATTAACAGATCCATATCAGAAAGCCCCACCCCATCTATCTGGAAAACCTCCTACATCATCCCTTTACATGAAGGTGGTACATCCACTGACCTCACCAACTATTGCCTATTGCCATCCTGTCCCCACTGGCAAACATTCTTGAAAAATGTATACACAGAAACTTATGCCGTACCTACTTCATAACCAACTACTCTCTCCTACCCAGTATGGATTCCAACCTGCCCACAGTACAACCACAGCCCTTTTTTCATCAACCAAAACAGACACTTAGATAAACTAACATCTGCCATATTCTTGGATCTGTCAAAAGCCTTCAATATGGTCAACCATCCTAAACTGCTCCACTCCCTCACTAACCTTGACCTTAGTAATCATTCACTAGCCTGGTTCCAGTACTATCTACAAGGGAGACAACACGCAGTTCGATGGGACAACAACCTATCTTCACTGCCACCTATTACTACTGGAGTTCCACAAAGGTCCATTTTAGGTCCTCTTCTATTCTCCATCTTCATTAATGATCTCCACAGTATCTGCCAAGATGCAACTGTTATACAATATGCAGATGACTCAACATTAGTCTGCTCAGCCAATAACCCCAACAAACTCCTCTCTATCACCCAAAAAGCCTTCCAAACTACCGAAACCTGGTTTCTTAACATAAAACTTTTACTTAACCCCACAAATACTAAATTGTTGCTATTTAAACCAAACAAATTGACGCCAGTGCCCAACTCATTCAATATTGTGTCCAGAGATGGGACTATCATCTCTCCAGACACTCATACTAAACTTCTGGGAGTGACTATTGACAACAACCTCAAGTCTGATCTTAAACCAAACTATTAAAAACATCCACAAAAAACTGGGCAATCTTTATAAAAACAAACCATTTCTAACTAAATCTGCTAGAATAACCATAGCTCAAATCCACTTCCTCTCCCCACTATTATACGCCGCTTCTATCTTCACCAACCTGCCCAAAACTGAAATGGCCAAGCTCAACATCTGCTACAATCAAATTGCCAGATTTGCTACCAGTGCCCCCCACCGTGCCCATCACTGTCAGTCACTACATCAACTTCATTGGCATGAATTCCCAAATCTCCTCTCATTCCACCAGTTCTCTTTCTCTCATAAACTCTTACTACCTCCTGAAAAAACACCAGCACTATCTAATCTTCTTAAACTACAAAACAATCCCAAACACCTTTGCACTAGTGAGAAAAGACTAATCAAGGTGACCAAAACCAATAACTCAGCAGTTGACTCTCTGGAGTCGGGGAATTGGGGGCAGTTGTAGTGATCCAGTAAACCTGCTACTGAATTGCTTTTTTTGCTGTTAGTGTATGAGGTTATGTGATAAAAAGAAGGTTAGTGTTTTGTAGCACTGAGATTTAAGCATTCTTTTATGTAAACCCTCTGTTGTTGTTTTACCTGAAGGGCTACAGTCAATTCACTTTACTTAATGCATTCTGTTGCCAAGTAATACACTCCCAGAAACAAAGTGTTGCGTCACCTCCTTCAAGCATCCACAAGCCAGGGCAGGAAAACTCTGACATGGTTGTTGTCCCTTACATGAAAGCTTTCTCTGCTTATTTTCTATCCCTTTTCTATACTACCGTCAGTTCCCTTCCACCCTTTTTCATTGGAAAGTGTCTATGAATGAGTGCTGTGTGGGTCTGCTCACACAATTAGAATTATTAACTTTTTCTAACTGGGGACTGCATTCCATTATCTTTTTTTCATCAGAGTTTTCATGTCTCACAAAGATTTAATTTAAATCACATAATTATAGTAAATGTATGGCTAGCCACCCACCGGTGTGAACCTTGGCTCTAGATGATTATCACTGTTGAGGTGATACTCTTACAACATGTGCAAAAAAGTGGAAAGGGCTGTGGCTGGATGCTATGCAAAACAATTTTGTAACACCTAAACTTTTCTAAAATGTCTTAATTAAATCAAAGATTTGAATGCATGCAAGATTATTGTACTTTGCTTGGGTGCAGTTACTGGAGGTCCAACCATAGTGATCCAAATCATTATACTATTAAACATGCCTAAGATGGAATGTCTTATTGTGCTTCCAGTATTCTGGAAGGCAGAAACATGGAATCATGAAGGCAGAACTAAACTATATGTAAAGTTCTGAGGTCAATATTTTCTATCTAGAGAAGGTACCTATAGGCTGCAGGCAGAGCCGGATCATAGTCAAACAAGGCCTTAGTCAGGGTAATGGGTAATTGTCTCTCTCTCCTTCCCATCTCCTCCAAAATTAACAAATCCACTTCCGTGAGTCTTTGTACATTTTCTTCTCTGCTCTGCTTAGCATTCTTGTGACTTTCCTTTGCAAAATATAGATTTGATTTCTTTTCTTTTCTCTGAAGGGACAGAAGACCTGCACACCATATTTTAGCTGTAGCCTGACTAGTAACTTGCAGTCCTATATACCATAGTCATGCCATAGTCTGATGAATAACTTACAGTACTGTACACTGCATTCCAGCTGTAGCCTGACTAGTAACTTGCAGTCCTATATACCATAGTCATGCCCTAGTCTGATGAATAACTTACAGTAATGTACACTGCATTCCAGCTGTAGCCTGACTAGTAGCTTGTAGTGCTGTATACCCTATGCCAGCTGTAGCCTCACCAGTAACTTGTAGAGCTCTATACCATATCTGAGCAGTAATCTCACCTGTAACTTGCAGTTCTGTACAGCCTATTCCAGCTGTAGCCTGACCAGTAACTTGCAGTGCTGCATACTATATTTCAGCTGTTGCCTGACTAGTAACTTGCACTGCTGTACACATTATCTCAGTTGTAACCTGACTTTAAAATTGCAGTGCTGTACACTGTATTCTAGCTGTAGCTTGACCAGTAACTTGTAAAGTGGTAAACTAAACTCTGTAGTAATTGAACTGCTTTATTTCCAGATGCATCCGAGTACCTCGGTGATGTCATCACAGCCTTCTCAGTCTGGATCTGATGTTTACTTTTACAGTGAATAGACTCCCACCTCATTCTCTTGTATGATGTTGCTGAGCGTGTCATTTTAGTGGTCCCTCTCATCCCACTAAATACAATACTGTACTTCAGCTAGCACTATTAGAAGCCAACACTGCACTGAACCTCAGTTGTCCCTCTCAGTCCACTCAGGAAAAACTGAACCTTAGCTGTCCCTGTCAGCCCGCACAGACAACAATGAATCTCAGCTATCTCTCTCTCTCTGAGCTTATGTTGTAATAATATTGAACCTCAACTGTGCCTGTCAGTCCATTCACAAAATGCTGAGCCTCAGCTGTCCCTTTCATCCAAATAATATAACACAGGACATCAACTGTCCCTCTCAGTCCAGTCATGCATCACTATACATCAGCTACTCCTCTCATCCCACCCATTTAGGATACTGAGATCCACCTGCAACCTCTTCACAGGGGTATCTCCATTTCTAGTGATACCCCCAAGTTTCCATACATAACAGAAATATTCTAATGTGCACTGGCACTGGACGCAGACAGACCCCAGTGGAATTCCAGTAGCCATTGATTTCTGCTAACAATGCTCTCTTCATCATCACCTTCTTTCCATTTAGCTATTCTTCAGATCAATTAACTATCTACTTCCCCCTCCATCTCAAAGTTTGCATGTTTGCCATCTGTGAGAATCCGAGTAAAGACAGAAGATAAAGTAGTTCAGTTATGAGAGAGCAAAGACCACAATGTCTAAAAATGTCAAATACCAAATCCACTACCAAAGAGTGGGGTGTGGACCCTGGAATGATCACAAAGTGGAGTGTGGACCCTGGAATGAGTGCTGACATGGCTCCTACAGGGGTAATTTCCAGGAGTTTGATACTGGGTTTTCAGCACTTTGGTCTTTCAATATTAGGGTCTCAGGGTTTTGATTTTTAAGATTGCATTGTTCAAGATTGTGATAGTAAAATGGGTAGCTCCTGTAGACATAGGGAGTACTAACCAAGTATTTATGTTGTTCATTGACTGGGCAGTCAGACGGGGGGGGGGGGGGTGCACACTTACAGTGGAGGCCTGGAGAAAAAAGGTTAATTTAATTAAATCAGTCATCATAAAAATTAAGGCCACATAGTCTCATCCATCTTCCTTGACTTATTCAAAGCCTTGACACTTTCTCTTATCCTAAACTACTAACTGAATTTTCATGTCTAGGCTTCTCGCAAGTTACACTATCCAGGTACAACAGCTACCTTAGCAACAGATAACATACTGCAAAATGAAAACACACCTTCACACCAGACCTCTCCAAAGACAGAACTGATTCTTTTATTAACACACTTCACAGTACTGGTACCTCAGCCTTTCGCCTTCTCCTGGAATACTCCTGTGATACAATCCCATCACTATATATACACACATATCAAGTGCCAATTAATTAATTAACTAAGAACCCAATTTACAAAAATGCATAGACTTTGAGTAATTGCACTTAGCCACATATGCAAAATTGTAAACATAATTATACACACATTTTTTTAAAACTTGTTTTTTATAAAAATATCTTTCAACATTTCAAAATAAATACATATTTCCTATTTTTAAACAATCAAATTATTCTCTAAATTCATTCCATTAGGAAACAAAGTATGATAATTAATAATCATCCTGCTTTTAAGTCTAATTAATTCTCTTTTAAAATTTCCCCTATTGCCATTTGGTCATGCTAGAACACTGAAGAACAAACAACTGTGTGAACCCTTATGTTTGGACAAGAAATGGGTAGCTACTGGGCTTTCTAACTTCTGCCTCCTAACATAACCTAAGTATTCCAGAATCCGGACTTTAACCTTCCTAGTTGTCTGTCCAACATACCAGCATGGAATGGAATGAATTTAGAGAATCATTTGACTGTTTAAAAATAGGAACTATGTATGTATTTAGAAATGTTGAAATATATTTTTATAAAAAAAAACAAGCTTTAAAAAATGTGTATATAATTATGTTTACAATTTTGGATATGACGTGTGGCTAAGTGCAATTACTCAAAGTCTATGAATTTTTGTAAATTGGGTTCTTAATTAGTTAATTAATTAATTGTACTTGATATGTGTGTATATATAGTGATGGGATTGTATCAAAGGAGTATTCCAGGAGAAGGCGAAAGGTCGAGGTACCAGAATTGTGAAGTGGGTTAATAAAAGAATCAATTCTGTCTTTGGAGTGGTCTTCCTTCCTTTGTGGATTTTCTGTCTTTTAAATTTGAGGGTACCCATAGTTGTTCCAGTTATATATATAGATACGCCATTAAACTATATCACCAATGATGATGGTTTTTGGCATCCATACATAGGTACGTGTATTAGATTGTTCACATGGAGCTTGGTTAGGTTTATTTATATATATTATTTTTTACTGTATTTCACTGTATTTTTTATTGTATTTTTTATTGTATTTTACAACATCAAGTATTTATTGTATTTTAAACTTACATCATTCATGTTTACAGTATACCTTCCCTAGGTTATTTAACCTAGGGAGGGTAGATACACCTTATAACATGAGATTGTATATTTTATTAGTTTAAGGAATGTATTTAATTGTGTTTCAATTTGTTGTAGGTTAGGTACATTTTATTTTACCTACGTAATTATTTTAGCATTAGGGTATGTGTTAGTGAAGTAGCACACAACCTTTAGTTAAATACTTTTAATAATTTATGTTAATGTTTTCATTTTTCATTTCGTTTTATATTTTATATTTTACATTTTTCATTGATCTTGAAGTTTTTGCAACAAATTCATTTATTATTTTACTGTTTCATTTTCTTTTTTTACTTTAAATTTTTCAGTGATAGCAGTGATTACCAATTAACATAAATTGGGAGTGTATATAAGAACTATTGGTTGTTTAAGTGAGTAGTTCTGAAGAAGTCTTCGGTGGAAGACGAACCCTAGGTTAACGTGCGTTCTTGTCTTTGCTATTGATTATTTAGCTGGTGGTTTTGTACTGCCACACAACACCTTGGTTTGGCGTTTCTCATTCAATAAATTGTTTTTTTCATTGCAAATTGGTCTTTGGGATTGGTCCTGCTGTTCGAGCAGCTGCTACCATGGTTTTGGATTAGTTGTTCCAGTTATGTTTGAAAGAAGACAGAGTCAAGCAGATGCCCTATGCTGACCGTCTAAAAAAACTCAAGCTATACTTTGTCACATATCATCTACTCAGAGGCGATCTCTGCTTAACATACAAGGCCATGTCAAACCCAGAGCTGTTGGACATGTTACACTTAAAGAAATCCCAATCTCTCAGAACCACACGCTCGAGGGATCTAATCCTTGTCATCACAATGAGCAAAACATGCTGGAGGGATAGGTTCCTGACCCAGAGACTCCCCAGACTCTGGAGTAGACTGCCCATACATATCAAGCAGAGTGCCTCTTTGGCCCTCTTCAAAAGAAACCTTGACGATTGGATGGGAGATAGGAAATTCACTCCGGGGATCACTTCAGTTGCCTTGCTAGACAGGGGTCGAGGGAAGTAAATATTGTTGTATGAAATAGCCAGGGAATTGTTATGGCTAAGCTTGTATTGGCCCTAGGGCTGATAGCCTAGTACCAGCCTATGAACCTATACTGCTTAACTTGCAGAGAAGTCTATTGCAGAGCAGGGAAAGAAGCTGGGTGAGGAAGTTATACCTTTATGCCTCCATCATGTTTTTTTATTTGCTGATATAGGTTGAGATCTCTGGTCTTCCTCTAGTGACATGATGTATTACCAAAATAAGGTCATACTCAGGAAAAGAATGAAATAAAATGATACATACTTGCATATTATGCTGCTAATAACACCGTGTTTGGAAGTTAATGTTAACTCAATAATACTCTAGGTCAGTCTTGAAAAACTTACTTAGTGCTAGATTTATGGAGTGTAGTAAAGCAGTTTTTTAGACTGGCCATGCTGCAAGGTGCACTGGGAGGTATAGCAGTCCACTGTTTTTACATTTCTGACCTGAGATGAAAGCTTGTCCTTGAGCCTCACCATATGATGTGACATATACTGCTACCTTTCATTAGCAGGTCTGCCAACTGTAGTACAGAGAATGTGCTTAAACTGATGAGATGTCAGTGAGGCCCCATCAAGACATCTCAAAAGGAGGCCCTTGTCCTTCCCCGTCATTGTTTTGTGTAATATTCTACCTACATTTTAATGTTCCAAGGCAGTGTCATAGATGATGCTATTCACATCCATTACTCTCTGGCCTCTTGACTGTTTTCACTTTTGTTCAAGAATACTCATACCACAACCCTGCCCCATGGATTAGAGGGAAGAAGCCCTCAAGCCACCCAAGACACCCCATGTTCAACTAAAGGACTGCATGGGAAGGACAGGAATGAGTAGCCCATATCATCTCGTTCACCCTGGGGAGAGTGAGGCAGCTGGAATGGCAACACCTTCAGATCTGCAGATATATAATGACAAACAGTGAGCCTAAGAAGTCTATGCTGTAGTGATGTACCTAAATTTCTGGTTGTACATGAACACCCTCTACACGCTCAGAAATCACCACATAAGCACCTTCTACAAGCTCAGAAACCACCACACTGAAGGTTTAGTGGGGGTTGGTGTTAGACCTGATCCCTGACATGTGAATCATGGTTCCTACTCTTATTGACCACATCTGTCATTCCAGAGATCAATTGGTTCATATGGTTCTCATCACCAGAAAACGAATGGTTCAATGGAGTGGTTAGGAGATCATCAGTGGAGGACTGAGAACAATATCAACAACAAAGAATACCCACAGACCACCTACCCCACCACCAATTTGACATGTCCCTTCAAGAGCACTACTACCTTTCCTTTAGTGTTTCTGGCTTGCATCTTTTCTGAGATCCTAAATGCCCCAAAAAATTCAGGTATGAGGTTTGACACACTAATTTTTAAACTTATCGCTACACATCACAGGCAAAATGTTGTACATTTGTCTAAATACCCTGTTGTCCATGGGACACCTAGCATCCTCCTTCTATGGCTTCTACCTTACCCATCAACACAGTATTACATATCTTGGCAGAAACAATGGACTTCTCTTCCCATAAGTTGGATTTTTGGTATCACCTGAGAGCAGTCACATTTGCCTGTTTTTGCCCTATCACGCCCCTTTTGCCTCATAATTACTACATTTTCCATTGGTTGAAGCACTGGGGATGCTCAGCATCTGAAGTAATCCCAGTGCTCCCCAGACTGGATAAAATGGCATGGTATGACTATGTTAGCTTGCTTGGCTTGAAATCTTAATGACTATTGTACTAAAGCGCATAGTAGTCATTATCTCTCATAAACCCTTAGAACCATCAGGATACAGCTTTGCTGCTAGCACCAGCTCTCCAAAGTGCACCCACTGTGAGCCCAAAAAAGAATCTGCTGTTCCATCGCTGACCTAATTAACATTGCGGTCTAAAGGTTAAGGTCAGCACCCTAATCTCACCATTAAAAGCCTCGCTGGTAATTAATAGCTTTCATGCTTACCTTTTCTGACCAAGACAGAATGCTTTTATTGCAAAGATGGTCCTGACATATTTCTTTTGTTACTACATCTGGGAATAACACTTAAAGGATTAATTATTCACATCATCTCATTATGCTCCCAGGCCTTTTTCCTCATGAGCCGGTGAATCACTGACTTTTAAAAGTAATTAATGAATCCTAGCTTCCAGATAATGGTCTGTGGTCCACCTCGTGTGCTACAGTTCAGTGCAATTGTAGTTAACAGAGTGAGATGAACATCTCCAACACCTGGTATATCAATAATTATACAATAACAGGTCACTGATATTCAAAAATATACATGCTTATTGGACAGTCCAAACAGCATGCCCAATGTAAATCGAGCATATACCAATAAAAAAATGTTGGCTGCTGAAGTATCATTGAATGACTGGACTTTTCTGACAGCATCTGCTTACAGGACAGCAAAATATGAGAAAAATCAGGTACATTCTGCAAAAATAATAATCATAAACATACCTGGTTTTCCTTGTATTTTGGCTATCCCTTGTAAAATCTCGGTAAGGGAAATTATTGATGTTAAAAAGGAAACAGTTTATTTTTGCATGTTAAAAAAGCAACTTGTTTAGGTATCTGGCATGGCTTCCTCCTCTCTTGTGCTCTATAATTCTCTTGTAACATTGCATGTTATATGGGTTCATGGGTGTGCTTTCACATAGCAACAAAAAGCTGTGATATCAGTATATGTAACTTGTGAACAACTAGGGAGTAGGATGCTAGTGACTTGCATTAACGGCCTACCATGGATCAGCACCGTGCCTAAAAGCATTGCACCTAAGCCTGCACTCTGAAGGTGTCTCAATTTCTCACAACTGGTTTATTAAAGCAGGAATTGTCTATGTGCTACAGTATTAGGATGGCATTTCATAGTACATGAGGTTTTGAGTAATTGCCTTGAGCTAAAACGAAGGTTTTGCATGCCACAGATGTCAGGCTGTGTGCAGAGATCACATGAGAGGGTCTGCAGAAAAGCAGCTGTTACAGTAGACAGAATGTAGAGATTTCAGGTACCACATGCCATACCTCACATTTTCTATACATTGCTAAAATACATCAAAAAGGAATTTGCAGAGCAAAATAAGTAAATAAATAAATAAAAATATAAAATGCCTCGGTACTAGAGCAGAAAACCACTCATGAGGTATTCCAGTCATGAAATTATCTAAATGCCCATTCAACACTGCAGCTCACTGATAGAAAGTAGTCATTCAAAAAAAAAAAAAAGAAAGAAAAAAACATAACCGAAACCTGTGGTGGTAGTAAGTTATGAAATGCATGAAATGTGATAAATCTGTATAGTCTAAAATTAAGGAACTCAGTTTTGTGATTCATGGCTTTATTATTTCCACAGACATACAATGCAGATAGTTCATGCATCATACTCCAGACCCACAGGTGTTCATGTCTATATCTATTAGAATTAGTCACACATACCAATCACAGAGACGCATAATAATAATAATAATAATAATAATAATAATAATACAAATAATAAAAATACAATAAAATTTGTATCTTCTGTTGAAGTGCTACCTTAAATTAGTAAACTGACTGAAAAATTGTATTTTACCAACAAAGAAACAAGCAGATTTGCAAGTAGCTAAATAAACAATATTCTCAACATTTCCAGTTGCAAAACATGAAAAATCAAACGCATTTCTTTAAGTAGGATGGATGCTTATTTCTATGTTGGTAAAAGCAATAAAAGGCTAAAAGATAGGATATGTGAACATCAATCTGATATACGAATAAAAATAATTACAAATGCACTCTATAAACATATTAGTGAGGAAGATTTCACACATGCATTTAGGTTTAGAAATAGTCAAATAATTTTCACTAGTAAGAGAGGAGGTGATTTATTATTGAATACAGAACTTGCTAAATATAAATGGATATATCTTGTTTTAGGGCTGGGTTATATCCTGCTCTTAATACTGCTGTTTCTACTAAGCCAGCATAAAAGCAAAAATGTAATCTTCTATGATATTATTAGGAAACAGTAAATTGTCTTTATTGGAAAATCTTTAAGGAAATTGCATTTTAACTTTTGGGTTGCACTTGAAGTTGAATGTGTTTCATATTTGTCTAATTTTTACTAATTCATTTTTATCAGATGATTAATTAATTCATTAATTTGATTGAATTTAAGCTGCTGGTGTTATATAACTGTTATGTAATACTGAAAAAGACCTGGTCTTCAAAGCTTTATATTTTATGTTTTATTAAAGTTTATCCAGGTGGTGTACTGGAGTCTTTTTTTGTGGTTTCCTTGTTGGAAGTTGTGTTTGGACTCCTTTGGTTGCCGTATCCCATTTACTTGTATTCCTTGGACATATTCATTTTATAGGTTCATAGGTAGGTACTAGGCTATCGGCCCTGGGGCTTATACAAGCCCAGCCAAAAAGGTACCCTGGCTTTTGCCACCCAAGAAAATTATGTTCCTGTGCCACTGTCATGCAGAGCCACAGAGGTGATCCCCGGGGTGAATTTCCTATTTCCCATCCAATCATCAAGATTTTTCTTGATGAGTGCTAATGAGGAGCTCTGCTTGACATAGATAGGTAGTTTATTCCAGAGTATGGGAAGTCTCTGGGACAGGAATCTATCCCCCCGGCATGTTCTGTTTATTGTGGTGACAAGCTTTAGGTCCCTAGAGCATGTAGCTCGGAGGGACTGGGATTTCTTTAAGTGGAGCATGTCCAACAGCTCTGGGTTTGACATAGCTTTGTATGTTAGGCAGAGATCACCTCTGAGTAGGCGATATGTGATGGAGTAAAGCTGGAGTTTTTTGAGACGGTCTGCATAGGGCATCTGTTTGAGGCCGGTAATCCTCTTTGTGAGGTATTTCTGAGGCCTTTCCAGTTGTTGTAGATGTCTTGTGAGGTACATACCAAAAGGGGCATTGTACTCTATAATGGGTCTAATGAGTGATGAGTAGAGGGGAACAATGACCTTTTTTTTCTGGATGAAAAACCTTTTGTGATGAGGTGTGCCACGTAGAAGGATTTACTGACTACTGTGGCAATGTGATTATCAAAGGAGAGACTACTGTCCACCTGTGTCCCAAGGTCTCTTATCACACTTTCGGTGTTAAGTATACTATCGCCTATGTTGTAGTTCATGGGTACAGAGTTTTTACCAAAGGGGATGACAATGCACTTTTTGGCACTGAGCTTGAGGCCATGGCTTTCACACCAGGCATCTGCCTCAGTGAAGCCCTTTTGTAGGATGTCCACATCATTAGGAGTCTCCATTATGGCTCCTAGTTTGCAGTCATCTGTGAAATTCATTAGCCAAAGACCTTCTGTGTTAGCCTGTACATCAGAGAAGTAGATACCAAACAGGAGAGGACCCAGAACTGAACCCTGTGGTACTCCACTTGTCACTGGTCTGAAGTTGGATTTGGAGTCTGCTACTTTCACAGTGTGGGTTCTTTCAGTGAGCCAGTTGGCAACCCATCTTGTGACATAGGGATTTATACCTAGTTTAGTGAGTTTATAATTCCAGAGTTGGTGATGGTGTCGAAAGCCGTGGCAAGATCTAAATAGGCTGTGTGAACCACCTTACCCTTGTCTATGGCTTTGGTGACTGCTTCAAAGAAGTCTATCAGGTTTAGGAGACATGATCTGCCTTTTACAAACCCAAACTGGGAGGGGTCCAGAGTTTGGCGATTACCAATGTCTTTGTTTATAAGTTCCATGATGATACGTTCCATGGCCTTGCAGACCAGACTCATCAGGCTAATGGGAATATAGAACAAAACAAAAAAAAATGACAAACCTAATTACTATATTCTTCTATAGGAGCAGTCTACTCAAACATATACATTATCCAGTTCACTGAAGAGCAATATTTTTGGAACTTCAGATTACATTGCTTTACCAGACGAGGAAATATTTAACATCAAAACACAAATACTTAAATGTTTTTTTACAATAAAATAGACAAAGCAATGCTACAAGGTATCCCATTTTCTAAGTGTAGTAATACCCTCCACCGTGGCTAGTACTGGGAAATACTAGCAATTAGGAAATCAATGAGATCCTGCATGCACAGCATCAGGTCTCAGAATATGACTGCTCACCATGACAGATATTACTACTCACATAAGACCTCTAGTGTTGCTGCATACTTGGGGAAGGGTGCTTCTCCCGTCTTTTAATATTATTTAATGTCAGAGGTATAATAGTAGAGGAACAAGGAGGTGGGGGCATACCTCTCACATGCTGAGGGATGCAGGGAAATTGCCACTCCTTTAAATTCATACATTAATGGTATTGTACTATGTCTGACTTAATTTAGTATGCATGAATTGATTTTGATATACAGATGATCTTTTTATGCATTAACGTTTTATTATATGGTTTTGATGTATTGTGATTTGATGAGGTTACATTTAGTAACCTGACATGAAACTAGCTGGTTATTGTTGATACATTTCTTATAAACAATTCCATCAAGCAGCACCAACTTCTTCTCTACTCCAGCAACATCCAGGGTCCACGTTGTTTGATAAGTTACTTAATCAGATTACGTTCTGTGGCAGCCTAAATAGTGGCTTACTCTAGAAGGTTATGCAGTTAATGAATAGAAAAAAAACTCAGAGGGAGTTAAAATAACTTGATTGCAGGTTGTAGAACAGTCAGAAAACAAAAAAAACAGCAGTGAATAAGTGAATAGGTGTGCCAGTCAGAGACCTCTCATGCAAGTCAGTGTTCATGTCTGGGCAGATGTCATCACTGAATAACAAAGCAGATCAGCATTTCATTATTTAGCCTGTCTCCAGAATGGGAACACTTTTTCTTAAGACTGTTTTTGGGAGTGTATTTCGGCATTCATTTATATTAACCCTGTATTGTTAATGTCAGGCTAGTCATACTGAAGTGTCTCTGTGCTCACTCTGGGGTGCCGGGTCCTAGAGGTGCCCACCCACAGGGCATTGCATCTGCTACTCTGATTAGCATCACCATGTCACATATCAGGAGAATAATTCAGATCCCTGTATAGTAAAATAAATGTTTTTTTGCACGTGGCAGTGTGGATTCTCTACTAAATATCCCACTTTCTTATCTGGAATTTGTGTCCAGGTAGTCAGATATTTTATGCCCCACCAAACCATGGATCCAATGCTCTCCAAGGTCAATACTGGTGCATGAAAATGGAGTAGGGCAGAGAGGTCCTACTGCTACTCATGACAGCTTGGCTTGTTAGGTTATGGCCCCAACCCCATTGCTTAATGATTAAGTTTAACTAGGCTGGGTGAGTAATGAGGCAAACCTCAGGAAGAGGATCCAAACTGGGTCCCAGACATGCATCCAAGCCAGCCTGCTCCCTCCAACTGGCAGTATCTTCATGTCACTACCTCCACCAGAACTACAACTGACCCAGACTATCATCATCACAGCCTTTCCCATCCCGGGGTAGACATGCCCATCTGCGTTGTCAAGCGCCTGAGCAACTAATCAAACTCAGGTCACCTGACCTGTAGTCAGGGCTTTATCCCACTACACCACCAGTGAGACTTAATAGAACTAAACTATTAATTCAGATAAAGCTACCCTCTCATGATTTGAATCCACCTGTCTCCAAACACCTCCTAGCTGACAATTTTGGTCTCCTAATGCAAGTCATAACTGAGTTTATAAGAAACCTGTAGTACCTGAATATTTACATGAATCAAAAAAAAGAAAGAAAGAACAAAAAAGGACACCAGAGGAGAGAACCAACACCATGTTGGCACTTTATGAGACTGCACACTTCACTGAGGTTCTGGGTACCATAGATTGCAACCATATTGCTATTAAGTCCCCACCTGGTCCAGAAAAACATAGATACGTAAATATGAATGGCTACCTCTCCTTTAACTGCTGGATGGTCTGTAATGCCAGGGGCATTATCTATAATGTGACTATATACCACTTGGGAAGTTCACATGGTTCACCCCTATGGTATATGTCTTACCTATACCAATAGATAATGGGCTATGCACATCATACCTCTTAATTGTCCAGATTTTTGCCTAATATTATTGGTCTTTTCCTCATAACATTTGTGGTTTTCTGGCAAATTATCGAGGTTTGAAGTCACTAAATAATAGTAAATAATGACAGCTATTTGAGGTTTCAGACTTCATATCCTTCAGAAAATACATAATAGTTCAAAATCTGTTCTTCTAGCAACTTCTAAGTTTATAGGAGCAATTTTTAAAATTTGTTCCTATTTTTGGGGCCTTGTCCCCCATTATTTCTGTCTTTGTCCAAATTCCTTGAGCTGTGAGGTTGAGAGGTATGACGCACATGACTAACATGCATGTATGCTGGGTGCATGCAATATATAATTCTGTGTCTTGTATTTTGCAGATGATGCCAAATACGTCCTTGAGCTCTGGAAAATGACTCCCAGTCACAGCCCGGAAACAAAAGCAGAAACGTCTGGCATCATGGCCTGTGTAAAAACAAGAAATATCATGGGAAGAGTCTCTGGACAACTGAAGAGTAAATCCCACATACTTGTAAGACATCAACAAACCCACACTAGATATGGATTGGGCAGGGTACAGTCATCATCACTTGCAGAGGTAGGAAGGACTAAGTGACAGCTGACTACAATACTACAATGTGGGGTGTGGTCATGAGAGGTGAATGTGGTAACCACATATTCTGGTGGATCATTGGGTGTCAAGGTTAATATCTTCCAATGGCTGATATGCGTATCACTAAATTACTGATTGTGGCATACATTATGTTGGCTAACGATGTCAGGGTTGAATTTTTCCTACAAAAAGGATGAACTACAGGACCTGTGAGACCACCATGTGGAGGTGGCCCCTAGGCACAGACTGAGAAATATCTCCATCCATGACCAGGGCTTACAGGCCATGTGTTGGAAATTAATGCTAATACTTCATAAACAATACTCTGTGTCCTCTGAGGTGGGACACCATGGGCATGACTTTCCCATAGCCATGGATATTATGCCTATGCTGGACTGGAGATAAATCTTAACATGTCATATGGATGCACCTATGGAGGCTACATTCACCACCAGTGACCTGAGTAGCAGTACTATTTCACTCTATTGATTTTTCTGGTCTCTGGGCAGCTGGTGCATGTTCCATTGCATGCCACGATCACACATGTCCAGCTTCACATTGCAATATGTAGCATCTATTTATGACTGCATCACAATGTTTTCTGATTTTGAGTGCTGCACTCATATCAGAGGCAGTATGGAGGTCATGGTGGTATTGGACTCCCCTGCATCAGTCTCCTGTGGTGGTTAAGGCCATGTCTTCATGTGTATCATCTGGTGGGGACACAGAAGGAGCTCATTTGGGACATTTACCTACAGGTGGTAAGACAAGATTTGCTGAGGCTATGCACTTAGCAATGACCTCCACAGTTTCCTCTGAATGAGAGGGTATGGGTGCTGTATCCACCCTAGAGTGTCAGAGAGAGGGCCACTGTGTCCTCAGACCATGTTATCTGCATGCCACCATCACTGTCATCTTAGCAGACCCACTAACATCAATTCTTTATTGCCCCACTGTTCTGGAGCATCCAGCAGTGAAATCTGTGAGTGCATTAAACTTGACCAATTTGTGAGCTCACAGCTTTATAGTTGTATTATCCTCATGTGGGATGCATACTAAAACACATCTTAACTATTGCTGCACAATGTTCTGTAACATATGCCTTATTGTGATTTCCATTGTGCTTGCAGACCAATGGCTCCTACTGGATAAAGGTGCAGATTGTCAACAATCATATCTATTCCACTATACGCATTCCTATGTGTCACATTATACTATGGCCAATACATCACATTTGGACACACAGGCAGTAGGTGCCAGGCCTGCACCCACATCCAAGCTACCAGCTAATATGAGAAGCTGGTGTACTTGCCCACCGAGTGACACCGAATGTTCCTTCAACCCTATCAGGCACATCATTGCTGATTGTACATCCACTGTAGTGATTGTGTCCATTACTGATGTCTTGAGTCTTCTGTTTTGCATAGCACAGTACATTTCCATCCATGTTATGACCTTTCCATGGCACTCACATCCTGCACAATACCCTACCAGATTTTGGCGCTCACATATTGTTCAGCACCTCCTTTGGCTAGTACATACATGACATGTATGGATAAGACCTGCTGTAGCACATCATTCTCCTGGCTTGTGAAATCAAGGCATTGACTCTACAAGTATCCATGCCTATACCTGTACATCTGCAGACAAAATGTGTTATTTAGTGGTTTTATGTGCTCAGCTACATCACACATGTGCCACTGTCCACAGCATCCTCTCACTGTATCTACCTGTCTGAATATGGTACTGTAATCCTGTCAATAGGCAGGACCATTGTAATCCACCACCCTATATATGCCATGCTATCCCATGTAATATTCTGTGGCCACTGTATCCACCACAAGCATACACAAATATGCCTTGGTAGTGTATGGTGGCCCTGCATGTGACATGTGTTTCTATCTGGGTGCCTCATTGCCTACAGACCTTCACTTGACTGATCACTAAGTTTCTGTCCTTGTTTGCCACATGTGATGGGGGCTACCCATGTGTTGCCCACCCTTGTATATATGTTAGTTACACAAAGTACACACTGGAGCCTTCCTTCCCACTGAGAGGCAGCATGTTCATTGTAGGGATAAAGTATCTACATTACTAGCCTAATTCTCTTTCTTGTCTCTGTAATGCTGCACATCCAAAACACCTTCACAGTTATTCCAATAAATTCCATTCTTATGTTCTACAGTTGTATTGCATGGGAATGGAACAGTGCTTCATATCTCACTAACATGGGCCATGGGGAGAATACTAACATGGCCAGGTAGTGCTAATGTCTGCGAAGTGCTCAGTCTGTGTACTACACTGCCTATAGTGAGTGCAATAAACCATGGATGTTTTGTGTAGCAGGAGGCTTGTGGTATATATGTTCATCCACAGGCCATTGAGCATGCTAGTGTTGTGCCATTGTGCGATGCTGCCCTGCATGGCACATGATTCAGCAATGTGTGTGTCCATGCATATGATTTTAACATGTTATTCCTAAAGTAGATGTAATGGGTAGCCATGGCTGGGGTCTATATTATATCATCGAACGCTTAAAAAAGCGAACGCTGATTGATTGACCTAATTTAAGCGAAAGCTTACAATCTCGAACTGTCAGATCAATGATTTTTTTCCCATGGAAAGAAATCGCTGATCCAAAACACATACACACAACACAAGCACACCAAACAAACAGAAATCCATACACATACACCTAAAATCTGATACCTAACCCTACACTAAACTATGCACACACCACTAACTACCCACTTACCTTAACCCAAACCCTAACCCTAAGGTCCGTCACTATCGCACACACACCTAACCCGAGCCCTAACCCTAACTCACCTAAATCACCCTAACACTCACATCTACACAATCGCACACTTACCTGAATCCGACCGGTAACTTTCCACCATAACACTGAAAATACCAAAGCAACAGAAACGGACAACCAAATTTTTTCCCTAGGAAAAAATTTGAGTTTCTGCTGCTTCGATATTTTGCAGTTTCGCGAAAATAAGTTTGATCAATCAGCGTTCGCTTTTTTAAGTGTTCGAGGATATAATATAGACCCCATGGCTGCTTCCTTCAGTGGCAAATGCAGGACTCCTGTATTGTGAAATGTGGAGGGCAGGATTTGCCTTTTCTTCCTACACAAAGACTTCAAGGATTACCTGCTGGGGAAGTTTGATGGCTTTTTTAAAATGGTAAATGCTTGCTTCAACATGGCATGGGTACTGTATGATGACACACATCATTAATGCAGGGGAAAAGTGCAGGCATATGATGACCTGAGGTGGTACCACCCTGACCTGCTTTGCCAGTGTGAAGCAGAGAATGAACTTTTTATATGACATTTATATTCTACTGCATTATGTTAATCCCATGCACATAACAATACTTCTTTTGTCTTGCATATATTAAATACGGTTAAGTGCTGCAGATAGCAAGAGTGCCCGTCCATGCAGTGGTGTGTCTGTGACTTTTGTATAAGCTTCCATGCACAAATATGATGCTGTTCATGTTATTTGTCTATCTTAGCATATTCTTCCCCTTTCAACTATCATTTGGAGGTCCATTACATATAGCTGACATGCTGGCACTATTCCTTCCTTATTATATCCATAAGTAGCTTTTAGGTGTAACTGCATTCATCTCAATCTCTGTTAGACACTGTAACTATTGTTGGGTGACCACATGCCTTTGTGTTTGCCTTGGGGTGTGGTTGGGGGAGCAAAGGAACCACTGCTGAAGGTGACATGGGAAAATAGGGCTGTGCCATCAGCTTTGGCATCTTAGGAGAGGGTGGTGGTAAAGACTCCTCTTCTGAAGCTGGACAGGGGATATCACTTTTGGTAATAAGGCTACAGATGCATAGGCTAGTGACTGCTGAGGTGTGGTGGCAGGTGGACACTCAAATCGGTAACATGAAGTGCATTATTCCCTGGGTCAATAAGCTGCTGGCTTGTGTCCAGCTGCTCAGCCTGGGTTACCTGGGATAGCTCTTTCGAGTGAAAGCTGGACATAAAACTAATCAACCAGCCAAACATGAACTAAGAATTCACTGACAGGATGAAGTTTGGAAGTAGAGGACATGATGGTATAGAGAGGACTGGACATTCTATGTATCCGGGAGACAAGGTGGAAGGGTGGTGCAGCAAAGCCATTTGGCTTGGGATCCAGAGTCTACTACTCAGGAAGAGGACAGGCTAGAAATGGTGTGGTATTGTTGTGAGACAGAGGCTTCAGAAGGCAGTGAGGGATGTCATTAGAATTAGTGACAGACTTACTGCAATCAAACTCCAGCCTAATGATAGGACGGTATTCATAATCTCAGCATATGCCCCACAGCAGGGTTGTGATAGTGACATGAAGAGAAGAGTACATTCAGACAGCAGTTGCAGGACTTACTAGATAAAACAGAACATCATGAATTGGTGTTAATAATGAGTGACTTGAATGCACATATTGGGACAGACAGAGTAGGATATAAGGACTGCCTGGGTCCACATGGGTGGGGCAGTGGGAATAAAGAAGGATAAGCCATTCTGGACTTCTATCTGGCAAATGGCTTGATAGTAGCTAACACATGGTTCAGCAAGAGAAACAGTTACAAGATCACATACAAGAGTGGCCAACATGCAACTCGAGTAGACTTCCTCCTTGTAAGGACAGGGCACGGGGGTAAAATCAATGATTGCAAAGTCATCTCCAGTGAAACAGTTGGCCACCAGCATAAACCACTGGTTGTCACAATCAGCTGCAAGCAGTGGTTAGAGAAGGCTCTTAGGTCAACAGAGGCCATGCTTAAGTTCTGGAAGTTGACTGGAGAGAAAGTACAACAGTTCAAGGAATTACTCAGGGATCTAGCACCCCGAAAGGATGAAGAAATAGGCAGAGTTGAAGAAGAATGGCAGCACCTCAAAACAGCATATGTGTGGACTACAGAACAGATATGATGCTGATACAGGTATGGATGTAAGGTACATAAGGAAAGCTGGTGGTGGAATGCAGACGTCCAGGAAGTCATCAAAAGAAAGAAGGAGTGCAGGACAAACAGAGACAGAAAAGACAGACGAGGCTACAAAGGACTACTGGTTGTCTAAGAAAGAGGCTGAGAAAGGAGTTGCAATAGCAAACAATAGGGCATCAGAGGCAATCCAGCAACTTCTGGAAAGTGACTTGGTAGTGGCACAAAGAAACTACATCAGGTTGCAAGGCAAAGGCAGAAAGATAAAGAAGATAGTCAGACACCCTTCATAAGGGATGCCAGCAACAATCTGCTCAGCAGTCCAAGGACATCAAAGTCAGATGGGGAGAGTACTTCTAGCAGCTTCTGAATGAAGAAAACCCCACAGAAGCTGTACTGCTCCAGATACAGCCTATGATGAGAGAAGAAGAGAAGCCCACCTTACAGGAAGTAAGAACAGCACTAAGGAAAATTAAGTCAGGGGAAGTAGCAGACTCAGCTGAGGTTACAACAGATATGATAAAGATGCTGGGTGAGATAGGAGAGAAATGGCTCCTGAGGGTACTCATAGAATGTGGAGAGAAAGTCGTATCCCAGATGACTGGGGAATAAGAATACACACGCCAGTGTACAATAACAAAGGGGACATCCACAGCTGTGCAGCAGTATCAGACACCCGTCATACTGTATGAAAATACTGCAGATGGTGACTGATAAATGGACATGCAGAGAAGTAGAAAGTAAAATGGGACATGAGCAGTTCAGATGTAGGTCGGGGTGCAGCATAACTATCCCAATGTTTGCAGTGACACAGATAGTTGAGAAGAACCTAGAGATGAAGAAAGCATGCAAATGGGCATTCCTAGACTTGAAGAAAAGAAAGATGATCTTGGCAGTCCTGTAGTGGTTTGAAGTCCCAGAAACATTGGTAGAATTAGTGCAGGGTATGTACAAAGATCCAATGACTCAACAGTGTTTGGTCTCACAGAGGGGTTTCCACTAGTAGTGGGCATGCATCAGGGTTCAGCTCTGAGCCTACTGATGTTCATACTGGTGATGGATTACATTAGCAAACAGTTTGGAGGGGACAGATCAACAAAATTGCTGTATGCAGACAATGTGGCATTAGAGGCAGAATCTGAGAAAGAACTTCAGCATAGAATTGGGAAATGGAACGCAAAACTGAAGGCACATACGATGAAACTAAGTACAGGTAAGACAGAGGTAATGGCTGCAAATTGGGGAAATCAGAAGAAGCTGAGAACTGAGACAGAAGGAAATATAGTGGAACAGGTTAACAACTTAACAAGGGGTGGTTCAGGATAAAGGAAGTCTAAATGAACAGATCAAAACTAGAATCAGAGGGGCTACAGCAAACTGGTATAGAGTGTCATGTGTAGCATATCACAGAAGAATGCCAAAGAAGCTGAAAAGTAAAGTGTATAAAACAGTGGTGCGACTGTATGGTACATAAACCTGGGCAGTAAAGGCAAAGCAGCTGACGAAACTAGAGGTGGTGGAAATGAAGCCCCTGAAAGGGGTGATAGGATGCACACTGTGGGACAGATGAACAAATGAGGACATAACTGCAGAAACCAAAACATCTCCAATTGCAGAAAAAGTCAAAGAGAACAGATTACAATGGTTCAGACACATGAGTAGAAAACCAGAAGACAATCTGGTGAAGAAGATTTGGAACAATCAGGAAGAAGATAAGAAGAAATGAGAGTATCCAGCAAAGAGGGGGATGGATTGAGTAAGAGAAGATCTGCGACAGTCAGGCATGTGCGTCAAAGAAGGCAGTAGTGTGGCATTGAATCGAGAGAGATGGGGACAGTTTACATGATACCCTGATACCAAAGAAGGCAGTAGTGTGGCATTGAATCAAGAGAGATGGGGACAGTTTACATGATACCCTGATACCAAAGAAGACAGTAGTGTGGCATTGAATTGAGAGAGATGGGGACAGTTTACATCATACCCTGATACCAAAGAAGGCAGTAGTGTGGCATTGAATCGAGAGAGATGGGGACAGTTTACATCATACCCTGATACCAAAGAAGACAGTAGTGTGGCATTGAATCGAGAGAGATGGGGACAGTTTACATCATACCCTGATACCAAAGAAGGCAGTAGTGTGGCATTGAATCGAGAGAGATGGGGACAGTTTACATCATACCCTGATACCAAAGAAGACAGTAGTGTGGCATTGAATCGAGAGAGATGGGGACAGTTTACATGATACCCTGATACCAAAGAAGACAGTAGTGTGGCATTGAATCGAGAGAGATGGGGACAGTTTAAATCATACCCTGATACCAAAGGAGGCAGTAGTGTGGCATTGAATCGAGAGAGATGGGGACAGTTTACATGATACCCTGATACCAAAGAAGGCAGTAGTGTGGCATTGAATCGAGAGAGATGGGGACAGTTTACATGATACCCTGATACCAAAGAAGGCAGTAGTGTGGCATTGAATTGGGAGAGATGGTGACAGTTTACATGATACCCTGATACCAAAGAAGGCAGTAGTGTGGCATTGAATTGGGAGAGATGGGGACAGTTTACATCATACCCTGATACCAAAGAAGGCAGTAGTGTGGCATTGAATCGAGAGAGATGGGGACAGTTTACATGATACCCTGATACCAAAGAAGGCAGTAGTGTGGCATTGAATCGAGAGAGATGGGGACAGTTTACATCATACCCTGATACCAAAGAAGGCAGTAGTGTGGCATTGAATCAAGAGAGATGGGGACAGTTTACATGATACCCTGATACCAAAGAAGACAGTAGTGTGGCATTGAATCGAAAGAGATGGGGACAGTTTACATGATACCCTGATACCAAAGAAGGCAGTAGTGTGGCATTGAATCGAGAGAGATGGGGACAGTTTACATGATACCCTGATACCAAAGAAGGCAGTAGTGTGGCATTGAATCGAGACAGATGGGGACAGTTTACATGATACCCTGATACCAAAGAAGGCAGTAGTGTGGCATTGAATCGAGAGAGATGGGGACAGTTTACATGATACCCTGATACCAAAGAAGGCAGTAGTGTGGCATTGAATTAGGAGAGATGGTGACAGTTTACATGATACCCTGATACCAAAGAAGGCAGTAGTGTGGCATTGAATCGAGAGAGATGGGGACAGTTTACATGATACCCTGATACCAAAGAAGGCAGTAGTGTGGCATTGAATCAAGAGAGATGGTGACAGTTTACATGATACCCTGATACCAAAGAAGGCAGTAGTGTGGCATTGAATCAAGAGAGATGGTGACAGTTTACATGATACCCTGATACCAAAGAAGGCAGTAGTGTGGCATTGAATGAAGAGAGATGGTGACAGTTTACATGATACCCTGATACCAAAGAAGGCAGTAGTGTGGCATTGAATCGAGAGATATGGTGACAGTTTACATGATACCCTGATACCATGTCAAATATAGGAAACGGGTTAATGATGATGATGGTGATAATGATGATGATGAAGGTGGATACTTGGATAGTGGATAATGGCAACAGATGAATAGCATTAGGGTGGGCAATGCTACAAAATTATTGGTGGGTGCTAAGGCAGAGTCAATGGAGCAGGCATCTAGCCTGAAGGGCAGGGAGTTGATTTCTGAGAGATGAGCTACATGAAATAGTAACACCTACAATCTGCTAGTAAATTAACTTTTTTAACATGTCTAAAATCATGGCTGGATGAAACCCTGGTCCATTTCTGTAACATTTATGGACTATTGTAATGTCCTTTATCAAGAGATGTATGACAGTGACCTCTGAAGTGTGCAGCAGATGCAAAATGTACCTGCCCAGGTACTAATTGGGGCTCTTGTCCCCTAGATTATTACATACATCCCTTATCTTCTGAATGGGCTACTTTTGGTTAGGTATTTCACTTTCAAGGTCAGGTTACTGCCTACCAAAATCCATAAACAGTATAGGACTTCACTAAAAGATCTGTGGTTATTCAACCCACTGCAGTCAGATTCACCAGTGATGGTTTGATATGTATTCACAGTAAATTATCACAAACATTAGGAGTCTGGGTTTTTAACTTTTCTTGCACAAGATATGTGGAACTACTTCTATCATTTAATAAGAAACCAATTGAATGCTGAGGAGTTAAAATTCACCTTTAACACAATTTGTTTTTCACTTGGTTGCTTTATTGTAAAATCTGTCCACTGATTTTTTTTTATGAATTGTTAGAAGTATGTGTTTTCTGCTTCTGACTTACAGTACAGTTTTATTAACACTTGTTATTTATTATTTCTTTTGGTATGATATTTTTGCTTGATCTCTGAGCCTGCTAAAGTTTGTGTTAATTGTAACAAATTTCAGTTTGATAGAAATAGAGTTGCGTAAGGCTGCCTGAACAGAAGATTGGTCGCTTGGGGCCACTGTTATTGTGTCTTCAAAATCATTGTATTTTAATGATGCAGTCATTCTAGTTAAGCACCTCATTTTTTGTACAGGAGCATCAGTTATGTATTTAAAACGGGGCACTACATTTTCTGCATTGATTCTGAGACATTTTGCATTGCATTTTGGTCGACATGAATTCTACATTATAGTTCTGTATTCTCAGACAGGATGGGTGGAATATTTTGTATTCCAGGACCATGTTCTATTTCAGGATCAGGCTTGTTTCATTTATATTATTGCATTCGTTTTTAGTATTCTATTTATAATAAAATGTGTTTAAACTCAAATCCCTTTAGGCAGAAAAAAAATGCAAAGTTAGGCCCATAACCTTTAGCAAGCCCACATACCAAAGTTCAAATGATAACACCTGGCTTTTCTTCTAACAGCCTACTAATAATGATTTTGTGGCTGAAGGATGTTTGCTTGATAAAGATAATCATCAGAAATGCATGAATTAACCACAAACCGAATTACTGTCAGGCTAACCGCCTATCAGTTAAAAGAAATCTTTCTGCTCCCTCAGCTGCAATTTTTGCATCATGCTAATTACCTTCCATAGCACAGCCTCATAATTAGTGGTTACAATATATCATGCTAACGTGAATCAATATTTCTGAGGAAGCACCTGGAGTCACTACTTACATCAAAAAAGTGTTACGTTACATTTGCAAAACTTCAGCTTTATTTATCATTTTTTTCATCCATTATCCTACGTTTTGACTTCTTTCCCTCTCTCTGTCCCATCCCATCCTAAAAGGGGTTACATCCCTGCTACTTTTGTATCTTTGAGGTAGATAAATGGTTGACAAAATTTACTGAGAATAAGATGCCAAGTGTTTGCCACTTGAAAAAATAGACAAATCATACATTCATAAACATTTCCCTGAGGCAAACCCTTTCCCTTTGACAAGCTGCTGCTGTAACACCAGCTTCCCTGTCCAAGGAGCTGAAGTGTTAGATTCTGATGTGGCACTAATGTTGTGCATTGTACAAGTGCACGTGGGCAAAATGCTTATTTTACTGAAATGTTTGCATGCAGAGCTGGCCTTGTTGCATGGTAAGGTCCAAGGTCTATAATATCCACTGCATACTGATGTTCTCTAGGATAGCCATTTAAAGTGTAAAATTTACTCCAGGTCTATAAGAACTGTAGTCTGATGTTCTCTGAAGCAACCATGTAAAGTATTAACTTCTGCCAAAGTAATTTTCAAGGTGCCAGGTACCACCAATTAAAAAAATATATATTTTCCCCACAGATGTAACTTACTCAAGACAGAGTAAAGGGAAGCCATCCTTAAAAAAAAAAAAAAAAAAAATTCTTAGAATATTGACATGGTGTTATATTAGATTGTCTCTTTAATTAAAATATGGCAAGCATTTAAAATCATGATCTTTAGGTCAGTTAAGAATTTTCAAATTCATTAACAAAGGGGTCTTAAATGGGGGCTAAAAGTAACTAAAATAAGGTGCTAGATAATTACTGTGCATCAGCTGGTGATCAGCTGATTTTCAATCAACTACAATGACTTTTTTCTTCTCTTCAATAATTTAAATTGCCGACCAGTTATCTTTACTCTGCAAGAAAAACACAAGCAAGCTATATCTGGGTTTATTGGCCTGAATATAAACATAAAGACTTAAAAAGAACAAAGTCATGGACATTCAGAAGCCATGTAGCTGAAACACTTGATGTCCTTAAGGGGTTATTATAGCAATAACCCATGCCTGGGTGTGGGTAATGCTGGATTTACCCACGGTTGGTGTGGTTTGGTCACGAGGGCGAAGCCTGAGTGGCCAAACAAAGCCAACCGTGGGTAAATCCAGCATTACCCACACCCAGAAGTGGGTTATTGCTATTGTACAATGACATTATTTTAAAAAAAAAATAGTTACTTTTCTTAAATAATGGCATTGTATAATGCCTCCTTGCTGCCCTTCCGCAGCTGTCTGGTATTCTGCGGCAGTTCTGATGTACTGCGCATGCGTATGCCTACAAAGTACATCAGAGCTGTGGGCAAAAGCAATGGAAAAAGCAAGATCTCCGTTGCTTTTTACTGTTTCGCTATGTTAAATGGGTTTAACATAGCAAGACAGATTTAAAAAAAGCAACGGAGAATCTCCGTTGCTTATTTTAAAGCTGTCTTGCTATATTAAACCCATTTAACATAGCGAGACAGTTTTGAAAAAAGCAACGGAGAAAGCAAGATCTCCGTTGCTTTTTACAAACTGTTTTGCTATGTTAAATGGGTTTAACATAGTGAGACAGCTTTAAAATAAGCAACGGAGATCTCCGTTGCTTATTTTAAAGCTGTCTCGCTGTGTTAAACCCATTTAACATAGCGAGACAGGTTTTAAAAAAAAAGCAACGGAGAAAGCAAGATCTCCATTGCTTTTTGCACACTGTGTCGCTATGTTAAAGGAGTTTAACATAGTGAGACAGCTTTAAAAATAGCAATGGAGATCTCCGTTGCTTTTTTAAACCTGTCTCGCTATGTTATACTCCTTTAACATAGCGAGACAGTGTTTTAAAAAAGACTTATACTAATGGAAAAAGTCTGGGTGACCGGACCTTTTTCCATTAGTATAAGTTGATTTACAATGTGCATGCTGACCAATCAGCGTGCACGTTTTGGAATATTAATGGGGGAGTCATGGTATAATTGCATCTATTGCACGATCTTTCATTACAAGAGGTTTAAGGTAACCCACAATTAAAACTCTAGCTTCTCTAGCTTAGCTGGGGTTTTCTTGCATTTTTTTACTGCATTATCCTAAAACGTATTTTTGTCTTTGATGATTAGTTGGCAACATATTTTTCTTTTTATAGATTTGTATTTAGCATTTTCATTTAATGTAAAGAATGCTACATCTTGTTTTCTGTATTTTTATGAATATATGTAAAAAAACAAAATACATTCAGTGCTTTGAAGAAATAAACTTACTATTAAATAATGTCTTGTAAATATGTATATTTCTCCTTGGAAAAGACAGACTCTATATATGAATTGTAAATAATCTGAGTTTAAGATGCTTGGAACTATTGCATCTTGGAATGGTATCGATGCAGCAGTAGCCCTGAAGACAGAAATATTGTTTATTCTTAGACAAGAACTGAAAATCATATAAGAGATTGCAACAAGTCTGAAAATGGGGTCTGTAGAAGCAGTAGTACCCGAAGCAGAGGGCTATATACCATCTGAAGGTACTATGTAAGTTTTGTGAACTATTAAAAAATCTGGACTGGATGGAGAGAAGCATAATAATTTCTCTTTAAGTGTTCTTGTTTGCATCATCACCTTTGTTTTTAATCATTCTGGATACTTAACCATAGATCACTGTTGCCAAATATATATGGGTTCTACCCCCACTGCAACCAGCCAGCTTCACAATGCTTCCATGCTCTCCAACCATCAGAAGTTCAAGCAGAGCTCCATAAAAGTACATTTGGCGGGAGGCAAGAGCCCTAAACACAATATGAGGAAATGAAACAAACAGTACATATCTACATGAAAGGTATAGAGAAATCCACACCCTGGCAACACTAAAAAATTCCCAACAGGAATAGGGGCTGGAGGGAGGGGATTGCAGTACAATGGGGGTTTATTAGAGCAGTACTGTTATGTAAGTCCACCTACACAATGGTACTGTGTCCAAACATAGATCACTACTGCAGTAGCATAAGCTATATGGTAGGTTACCATAGTTTAAGGAAAAAAATGAAACAAAAGGAGGATACCAACAAACTAAGACTCCTGGAGACCCTGAAGAATGCTCCTAGCAAAGCCTAATCAAAACGTGGAAAAAGAATCCCGTTTACAGTGCTTTGTAAAACTGTGTACAGAGCAGCATAATGGTGCCGCCAGACTAGTTTTAGAGTCCACCCATTTTCAGGAAGCCAGCACTGATGCCAAAAGCCCTTGTGGAATGGGGTGAAACCCTGCCTGAAAGTGGTTTATTATGCTGAGTATAACAAGAGGCAATAACCTGAGACAACTTGTAAATGTTCTGTTTTGAAGCTGCCCTTTTCTCTTACAGTCATAGGAGACAAACAGACAATTAGCTTTCCTGAAGGTTTGAGTTTTAGCTGGCTAGTATCTGAGCTGGCTGTTGGCATCTAAAGTGTGAAGGATCCTTTCTCCCATTTTTCTTAGGTTCAGAAAAGAAAACCCCGAGATTAATAATCTATCTTAAAGTAAATTTTGAGATCAGTTCAGGAATAAAAGGTAAGATTTGTTCTCAAAGAAATTCCATCCGTGTGGAAAACAAGGTAGGATTGATTCACTCATCTGTAACTTAGATGCTCACCTAGCAGATGTCAGAGAACTGAGTAAAACAGTCTTCCTAGTTAAGAGCCTTAATTCATCCTTATGAGCTGGTTCAAATGGAGACAGAGGTAGCTTCTCAAGAACAAAGTTTAGAACCCACAGAAGAGACACCTCATTCCTAGGTGGATGAATATGTAAGACCCCTTTTAAAAATTGTTTAACTTGAGCATTAGTAGAAAGGGGTTGGAACTCCAAGGGCATCAATCAAAAATGGCCGATAAATGAAAGGCCATTGGACAGTAAATCACAAAAATAATGAAGAACCAGAGGCGATAGTCCTAAAGAGTATTCTGGGTCTTTGACCAGCACCTCTAGAACATTTTTTCCACTTACTCATATATGATTTTCTAGTTACTAGCTTCCTTACCTTCCTTAGTACCTGCTGCATGTATTCAGAAAAAAAGGTGCCTAAAAAGTATCAAAATGGCATCACTCAGGCAGTCAGCTGAAGATTTTCCTTTTTCTATATTAATTGAGACTACCTGTAAATTAGATTTTGCTTAAATTAAGTCAGCTTTATTTGTGTAGTTATGAAAGACCATATTGATTCAAATACAGTATGAGTAAAGTGAGCCAGTGTATCATTGCATATAATTTAGTAATACAACAGCTATAGATTTATTTTTTTATAATGCTGACTGGATATAATTCATTCGACTTGCCCATAATATCCGATAGCAGTAAATTCTCTCTTTTTGGCCAAATATTTATTTATTCAATGAATAATAGTAGACAATAACAATTTAAAGAACATACTTTTTCAAATGGGCAGAAAGAGTTCCATCCCTGACTTGTATTAAATTCAGTATTAAAATATTCAAAAGAGTAAGCAAAATACTGTTATATCAGAGAAAACTAGAAAGACAGATTATGAAGTTACTCATTTTTTGGTGGTGATATTTGCTCACTTTGTTTTATTAATTTATTTTTGCCACGTGTTGCTGTCCTTCTGGCAGGCTAGATTGAATTTCTGAGGAAGCATGTGCCTCTTTGTGTCCCTTTTCTCCCCAAACTATACATTCTTAATCTAGTTTGAACAGTAGTTATTATCCCCTGACTCTAGTAACAGCCTGACATAATTTGAGGGAGAATTAATTAAATTAGGCAGAACTATTAGATAATCTAAGTTTGCAGCTCAGGTTGAAAAAGATGGCAATGTGGCAGTTGAAGAGAGAGAAGATGGTGCAATTAGAGTCTCAGATAAAGGGGAAATAAAATGACCATATAAACATGAACTGATGACAGTAGAAATGGTGAACAGAAGTCAGGGTGAAATAGAGAAGGTCAGCATGAAGTGGTGATCCTCAGGACGTACTAGTCTTATGTGAATAAATGGCATAAATGCTCACTCTGTGCTGATAACATTAGGAGTAAATTGCTTCCTCGGGATGAGGATGAATATATGAATTTTTTGGTCCGTACTTGAAGATTTTGAAAGGATTTTATTGTAAATCAAATTAACAACAGGCAATGTGTTGAACTGCCAATTTCTGCAGTCACCAAAAAGCTTTAGATGTACTTAGTCAAAAGAGCGGGTCTATATCAGAACATCAAAGTATTAAAACTTTGAATGTTCTGATATCAAACACTATTCAGCGAACACTAAGAATAGCAAAGCTGCAGAAGAGAGAATTCTTTCCTCGGGAAAGAATTCGGTTTGCTGTTTCTGTGGCTTCGCTATTCTTAGCACTGTAATGGCAAGTTATGGGTTGGGTTCAGGTAAGTGTGCGATTGTTTGTATGTTAGGGTTAGGGGCGGGTTAAGTGAATTAGGGTTAGGGTGCGGGCTAGGCGTGTGTGCGATAGTCACAGACTTTAGGGTTAGGGGCGGTTTAAGTGAGTTAGGGTTAGGGCTATGGATTTGGAAATTAGGAAAGATTTTGGCTTTGATAGGTTTGTTTTGAATAGCTATAGAAAACCTACTTACTCTGATTCCCTTTTACATTTCTCTAATTGTCATCCCTTATATCAGAAGAAAGCAACTATTAAAGACTAATTAGTTGGATTAGTGAGACTGGTCACTTCCATTGATACTATTTTGAACCAATCCAATAACTTAGTTACTACGTTTATCAGAAGAGGGTACCCACAAATTTTCTTAATTCCAATTCTGGAAGAAGTTGTTAATGAATTGAAAGCAGTGACATATAGCTCCCTCATGGTTACAGGAGTGACATATAAAAACAAAAATGCAACTAATGAGGATACAGATAACACAGAGTATAACAGAACATTTATTACTTCCTTTCGTGTAGACAATTGGGCTACCTGACAAATTTAGACATTTATTGGGGTTACAACACAGATTAATTTTTAAAACAGGTCAATGTTTTAAGAATTATTTTGAAAAATATGGACACAAATATAAATTACAACAATATGAAAAACAGGGGTACCTTAAATGTGGCCAGTGTCCACACATATTAACCCCAAATTTTATTTTGGTAGGAAAACACATGGTCCACTCAAGAGGCTATTTCAATTACTCCTTGCTGGGTGTTGCCTATATAGTAAATTGTCAACAGTGCCCAGAATTTTCTGTTGGGAAAAATGAGAGGAAGTTTAGGGAGCAAATTTATTAGCATCCCCATGACAATCAGAAGTTAAGGTCCAGTAATGTTTTGTTTAAGTACATTCATATTTATTCTACACATAACTTTCATGTTTTTTTATTATTGAGCATATTTATAAAAACCCTAGCGGGGGTCCATGGTCAAAGTTAATTGAAAATTGGGAATGATGGTGTCAGCTATTTTTAAATGCTTACAGTTTTTTTAGTCTTTATCTTTATTGTGTATTTTTTACACATTGTTTGTTTATGCTTATGTTTTTATCATCATGTGTTATATTTTTTGGTCTCATCACTATATACTACGACTTGTTGTTTCTTTAAAATTTGAACTACCAGGATGGTTCGCTATTGGTTGTTGAAGGTCATTGAGATTTGTGAGTTGATTGTTTTGATGAAGTTCCTGCATCAGGGGATGAAAGCACTAAACATTTTCTTTGTGTGGAGTTTTATCAAAATGTTTGGTTGTGTACTGCATCTCCAGGAGTGTTGTTTCATTTACTAATGTTTGTTTTTGCTGTTCTGCCTTGGATTTAGTTTAGAAATGGAGGACTGGGCAAAGTAGAGAAATGTAAATCTGGAATTTCTGTAGTTTTCAAAATGCTGACAACAAATTTGCTTAAAAAGGTGATAGATTAGTCACCACCCATTTTTTACAAAAAATGTAATGCACAGTGTGTTCATTAGCATCTACTTCACAAGCTTAAAGTTTCAAAACTTTGAAATGCAAATGGTCGAGACCATAAGATCAAAGTTTTGAAACTTGGAATTTGTAATAAAAAAATATAAACAGTTTTTTTAATATAACAGCAAGGAGGATCCACTTAGGGCAGGTAAATGCTCAGAATCACAGTAAAAAAGTTTTAAAGTCAATAAATAAATAATGACTGGAACTGAGTGACAGTGAGAAAATCAAAATAATCAGAGCGATGCAGAAATTAAAATCTTCACTTTTAATATAAAAATAATAGGATAAGCACTTTCGCAAGTATCTTCATCAGATCCAGAAGAAACCAGATACTGAATACATATATATATACCTGCAAGTAATGACTCATGCTCCTAATTAGATAGCGTACAAACTACTACCCATCATTTTTAAAGCGACAGATTATATATAACACAATAAACAAAAATATATATAAGATTCATCATATAACAGTACTAAAAAAATAAATTACAAAAAAACAGCAAATTGCATTCATACTTATCTAAAAATTCTAACTAGAATTTTTTTTTAATTACACAAAGCTACATATATATTATAGGTTAATACCTGTTATATAAAAATGTGGATATATCAGTATGTGATATTTCATTTAATATTTCTGTGTTGTTTTAATTTTGGCCTTATAGAGGCTCTCTCATTCAGACCAAAACCTTTATCAGCCCTTAGTAAAATAATCCATTGCATCTCCTTGCTTTCTGTGTAGGTTCTAATATCACCTCCCCTCACATTCGGAGAAATAGCTTCTAGCACCTTAAATAAAAAGTGATGTTTATTGTTATATGATACAATATGTTTAGCTAAAGCATTATGCAGTGTACCTCTCTTCATGTGGTAAACATGCTCCCTCATCCTATCTCTTAGGGGACAGTTGGTCTTGCCTACATAAAATGCCGGGCAGGACTGACAAGTAGCCAAATAAACCACATCTGATGTCATACAATTGGCATCAACTTGTATCTCAAAAACATTCCATAAGTCTGGTTGAAGAAACTGAGTATTACTGTCAATAAGATGGCAAAAGTTGCAATGCCCACATGGCTTAGTACATCCACCCTTGTTATTACTTTTTATAATTTTGGGATAACATAGCATCCTTTTCAGATTGTGCTTATTCCTATAAAGGAAATTAGGTGTCTCACCTACAATCCGTTTCAAATCACAGTCAACATGTAAAATGCCCCAATGTTTATTAATGACTTCCTTAATTTTAAAATAATCAGAAGAAAACTGTTGAAAATCTAATACTTTGATTATTGCAATTGCCACCTACAGGATTATCAGATTCCCTGGGACCAAAATAAGGGGCCGCTGTGGTAGAACGCAATTCGTGTATGTCATCCAAATGAGAGTTAATTTCAGTATAGGTATAACCCCTATTAACCAATCTATTTTTCAGACTGGTTAACTCAATTTCAAAGCCATCGTTCATAGGATTTAATCTTGAGGCCCTAATAGCCCGTCATCTTATAATGTTTTTAAAAACATAAGGGGGATGCATGCTAGATCTGGAGAGTAAAGTGTTACTGTTTCAAACCTTGCGATACACCCCTGTATTAAATATATCATTGGGTAATCTCTCAATGAACAAATATAAGAACTCTATCCTACGTGAGGAATGGTGCATGGTGAACTTGAGGCAAGTCGTCAAGTTGTTCATCATGGAATACACGGATTCTAGTTGTTCAATTGATCCATTCCATAGAATGAAAAGATCATCGACAAAGCGTCGATAAAACACTACATGCTGCCTGAATAATTCTTCATGAAAAAGGACATGTTCTTCCCAGTATGTAAGGAACATATTTGCGTAGCTATTGGCACATGATGTGCCCATTGCTATGCCCTCCTTTTGCCTATAGACAGTGGTCATGAACATGAAGAAATTATTTTCTAAGACCAACTCCAAAAAATACACTACCAAGTCTATTAAAACCACAGAATAGTTACTATGCTCCTTTAAATATTCAGTTACATAAGTCAGCCCTAGGTAATTGGGAATGACAGTGAACAAGGATTGTACATCTAGGGTAGCAAATAAGTAACCAGTTGTTGTACTAACGTATTTAATGCATTCATAAATATCAATAAGAAACTGTCTAGAATCTTTTAGTACTATAATGTTGTTACTCAGTACTTGTTTTAAATGTTTTTCAATAAAAACAGAAAGGTGCTCTGTTAACCAACCATGGCCTGAGACTATAGGTCTCATCGGTGGATAAAGGGGGTCCTTGTGTATTTTTGGCAGGCCATTAATAACCAGAATGACTGGATGTAAAATATTCAGATATTCATAGAGATTTTTATCTATTAAATTACTTTTGAAAATATCATGCAAAGAATGTCTCACATACTTGATCATTGTATGTACACTTTCCAGGGAGACAATTTCATAAGAATCATCTTGCAGCATAGTAGTCATGCTATTAATGTAATCAGACATGTTCAAGATGACTATTTTATCACCTTTGTCGGCGGGTCTGATAATGATACTAGGATCATTCTTTAATTTATTCAAACAAAGCCTTTCTTTATGTGAGAGATTGTCTCTTGTTCTAAATGCTTGTCTAGTATCTCTACTACCATAGTAACTATACAATTCATCTTCTGTTAATTTGAGATAAGCTTCCAAAAGGGGATGGTGAGCTGGTGTAAAATCACTTAAATTCTTAAAAACAAAATTATTATCCTGTGATGAATTAATATTAGAGTCCTTATAGAGGAACTTAAGCATGATGTTTCTACAAAAGATTCTTAGGTCAACAATAGTATCAACTAATCTGCTCTGATTTTTAGGGATAAAATTCAAGCCTTTACCCAAGAGCTGAATGTCCTCAGAGGTGAGTACAACATCAAATAGATTATGAACTAACGCTTGTTGGTCCATATTTTTTTGAGAGTTTTTTGTGTTGCAAAATCCTCTGAGAGTTTCCTCTTCTGTCTCCCTCTGCTTATGGAGCGTCCTCTTTGCGGGCCTTTCTCCATACGAACAGGCAGGGGAAAAGACAAAGCATTGGTAAAGGGCCCATCCATGTTGGCCTTTCTAGGTCTAACAACGCCCTCTCCATTTGCATCTATAGAAGCAGGTTTATTTTTAATGATGTGTACATCTGGATATAAGTTCGTATCTGTACCCATACTAGGGTGGACAATATGTATAACATCTACAGAGTCATTGTGATTATCCGTGATAGAGTCAATTCCATGTAAGTCACTTATAACAACATTGTTGATCTTACTCACAGTACCCATATCCACTGTACCTGAATTTAAAGCATCATTATGGCCACAGGCTTTTTCGTTGTCATTTATCCTAAAATATATCCTATAGTGAATTTGCATCTAATATACACATGGCGAATATCAAATTGGATTATAATCCATGAGGTGAAGATCGTGGCATCCCAAGAGGTGAAGACCGTGGTTACAATGCCCTACAGTTAAGGTTTCAGCAGCACTTGAAAGGAACGACTAGTTCTTCCTGGTTTCTCAAGAGTAAGTCAGTTATTGATGATGCAACTGGAGCGACTGTGGACTCGGATAAACTACACACACTTCTCAAAGATATTGAGAAAAATTTAATGAAATTAAAGCGCCTTCAAGCGCAGAGGATGCATTTCCAATTTTGCCTGGAAAAGAATATAATTCCACGTGGCTTGCATGTTTTTACAATGCCCAGTCAGGGGAGAGATTATCCTGAACTATTGGTGCAATGGCAGCGACTGAATATAGAGGTAAGTCGCAAATATTTACAGCTTCTTATTGACTTCTTCCTTCCGGAGGAAGCAAAATTGACAGATAATATCAATATACAGCAACAGACCTTATTTAATGACTTTCCAATGGCATTTGTACAGTCACCATTTGAGAATTTATTAGATAGTATCTCTGCATTTGAGCGCAAATTGTTACAACAGAAACGACATAAAGCCACCAGGGATATTAATGATTTCAAGCAAGGCCATGACTTCATGTGGCCGAGACACATCCAAGGACAAAATGAAATCGTCTCACGAACAATAAATTATAACAATAATGATAACAATTCTTTAAATAAGCGGCCTGATTCCGATGATACAAACTCTCGGAATGTCACTGTGAATGAAACGCACAGTGAAGAGCGTATGAAAGGTGACATTTCAGGCCCTAAACACAGTTAGGATAAATGACAATGAAAAAGCCTGTGGCCATAATGATGCTTTAAATTCAGGTACAGTGGATATGGTTACTGTGAGTAAGATCAACAATGTTGTTATAAGTGACTTACATGGAAATGACTCTATCACAGATAATCACAATGACTCTGTAGATGTTATACATATTGTCCAGCCTAGTATGGGTACAGATACGAACTTATATCCAGATGTACCCATCATTAAAAATAAACCTGCTTCTATAGATGCAAATGGAGAGGGCGTTGTTAGACCTAGAAAGGCCAACATGGATGGGCCCTTTACCAATGCTTTGTCTTTTCCCCTGCCTGTTCGAATGGAGAAGGGCCCACAAAGAGGACGCTCCATAAGCAGAGGGAGACAGAAGAGGAAACACTCAGAGGATTTTGCAACACAAAAAACTCTCAAAAAAATATGGACCAACAAGCGTTAGTTCATAATCTATCTGACGTTGTACTCACCTCTGAGAACATTCAGCTTTTGGGTAAAGGCTTGAATTTTATCCCTAAAAATCAGAGCAGATTAGTTGATACTATTGTTGACCTAAGAATCTTTTGTAGAAACGTCATGCTTAAGTTCCTCTATAAGGACTCTAATATTAATTCATCACAGGATAATAATTTTGTTTTTAAGAATTTAAGTGATTTTACACCAGCTCACCATCCCCTTTTGGAAGCTTATCTCAAATTAACAGAAGATGAATTGTATAGTTACTATGGTAGTAGAGATACTAGACAAGCATTTAGAACAAGAGACAATCTCTCACATAAAGAAAAGCTTTGTTTGCATAAATTACAGAATGATCCTAGTATCATTATCAGACCCATCGACAAAGGTGGTAAAATAGTCATCTTGAACATGTCTGATTACATTAATAGCATGACTACTATGCTGCAAGATGATTCTTATGAAATTGTCTCCCTGGAAAGTGTACATACAGTGATCAAGTATGTGAGACATTCTTTGCATGATATTTTCAAAAGTAATTTAATAGATAAAAATCTCTACGAATATCTGAATATTTTACATCCAGTCATTCCGGTTATTAATGGCCTGCCAAAAATTCACAAGGACCCCCTTTATCCACCGATGAGACCTATAGTCTCAGGCGTGGTTGGCTAACAGAGCACCTTTCTGTTTTTATTGAAAAACATTTAAAACAAGTACTGAGTAACAACATTATAGTACTAAAAGATTCTAGACAGTTTCTTATTGATCTTTATGAATGCATTAAATACAATGGTACAACAACTGGTTACTTATTTGCTACCCTAGATGTACAATCCTTGTTCACTGTCATTCCCAATGACCTAGGGCTGACTTATGTAACTGAATATTTAAAGGAGCATAGTAACTATTCTGTGGTTTTAATAGACTTGGTAGTGTATGTTTTGGAGTTGGTCTTAGAAAATAATTTCTTCATGTTCATGACCACTGTCTATAGGCAAAAGGAGGGCATAGCAATGGGCACACCATGTGCCAATAGCTACGCAAATATGTTCCTTACATGCTGGGAAGAACATGTCCTTTTTCGTGAAGAATTATTCAGGCAGTATGTAGTGTTTTATCGACGCTTTGTCGATGATCTTTTCATTCTATGGAATGGATCAATTGAACAACTAGAATCCATGTATTCCATGATGAACAACTTGACGACTTGCCTCAAGTTCACCATGCACCATTCCTCGCGTAGAATAGAGTTCTTAGATTTGTTCATTGAGAGATTACCCAATGATATAATTAATACAGGGGTGCATCGCAAGGTTTGTTGCAGTAACACTTTACTCTCCAGATCTAGCATGCATCCCCCTTATGTTTTTAAAAACATTATAAGAGGACAGGCTATTAGGGCCTCAAGATTAAATGCTATGAACGATGGCTTTGAAATTGAGTTAACCAGTCTGAAAAATAGATTGGTTAATAGGGGTTATACCTATACTGAAATTAACTCTCATTTGGATGACATACACGAATTGCGTTCTACCACAGCGGCCCTTTATTTTGGTCCCAGGGAATCTGATAATCCTGTAGGTGGCAATTGCAATAATCGAAGTATTAGATTTTCAACACAGTTTTCTTCTGATTATTTTAAAATTTAGGAAGTCATCAATAAACATTGGGGCATTTTATATGTTGCCAGTGATTTGAAACGGATTGTAGGTGTGACACCTAATTTCCTTTATAGGAATAAGCACAATCTGAAAAGGATGCTATGTTATCCCAAAATTATAAAAAGTAATAACAAGGGTGGATGTACTAAGCCATGTGGGCATTGCAACTTTTGCCATCTTATTGACAGTAATACTCAGTTTCTTCAACCAGACTTACGGAAAGTTTTTGAGATACAAGTTGATGCCAATTGTATGACATCAGATGTGGTTTATTTGGCTACTTGTCAGTCCTGCCCATCATTTTATGTAGGCGAGACCAACCGTCCCCTAAGAGATAGGATGAGGGAGCATGTTTACCACATGAAGAGAGGTACACTGCATAATACTCTAGCGAAACATATTGTATCATATAACAATAAACATCACTTTTTATTTAAGGTGCTAGAAGCTATTTCTCTGAATGTGAGGGGAGGTGATATTAGAACCCACACAGAAAGCAAAGAGATGCAATGGATTATTTTACTAAGGGCTGATAAAGGTTTTGGTCTGAATGAGAGAGCCTCTATAAGGCCAAAATTAAAACAATGCAGAAATATTAAATGAAATATCACATACTGATATATCCACATTTTTATATAACAGGTATTAACCTATAATATATATGTAGCTTTGTGTAATTTTAAAACATTTTTCTAGTTAGAATTTTTAGATAAGTATGAATGCAATTTGCTGTTTTTTTGTAATTTATTTTTTAAGTAGTGTTATATGATGAATCTTATATATATTTTTGTTTATTGTGTTATATATCATCTGTCGCTTTAAAAATGATGGGTAGTAGTTTGTACGCTATCTAATTAGGAGCATGAGTCATTACTTGCAGGTATATATATATATATATATATATATATATATATATATATATATATGTATTCAGTATCTGGTTTCTTATGGATCTGATGAAGATACTTGCGAAAGTGCTTATCCTATTATTTTTATATTAAAAGTGAAGATTTTAATTTCTGCATCGCTCTGATTATTTTGATTTTCTCACTGTCGCTCAGTTCCAGTCATTATTTAGTTTTTTTAATATATTTTTGCAGGGGGGGGGGGTGGCTAGCCCATTCCATGCTGTGTGGCGATCTCCATTCAAAATGTTCGAAGTTTCAAAACTTCGATCTTATGGTCTTGACCATTTGCAGTTCAAAGTTTTGAAACTTCGAACTTGTGAAGGGCATCTGTTCATTAAACCTTGGAGATTTAGGGGATTACTAAAATTGCTAGCTTTTCTTTGTGTGTTTGTGTGTGTGTGTGTGTGTGTGTGTGTGTGTGTGTGTGTGTGTGTAATAATGCCCTACAAATATATATGATTTTCCATGAATATCAATGAATCTGTACATGAAATGTAAATAATATAGAAAGAAATACTATTCAAAACAACGTTTATGGAGGTCAAAGATAGTCTGTGAAGAGTTCAGCCTTTTCAGATGACACATGGAAGCAGCAGTATTGTTGAAAGTCTGAGGATCATAAGTTTGAGTCTCAAAACAGCAACATTTTAATTAGGGGGAATATAAATACTAATTACAAAATAGCTATCTTGGAGATTTCCCCCATATCCAAGGTACAGTTATCTTAGAGTAGAATCAAGTTTTGGAATTTGCTATTAGCTTGCAGAAATTGCACTTTAATGTTTCTGGATAACAATATTGCATCTCACACTTCTCATAGGGCATGCAGTATCATGTCATTAATCAAACCATTTCACTGTAGCAGATACTAAGAGACATAACTATTTCAAATAAATGTTCCTGTTTATCTAATCTGATACTCTATACAATCATCTTCATTTAAAATTATCCACTACCCACCTCTACTAGTGGAAACTGTAAATGTATGAAGAAAACCCCACAGAATCTGTACTGCCCCAGAAACAGCCTATGATGAGAGAAGAAGAGGAACCCACCCTAGAAGAAGTAAGAACAGCACTAAGGAAAATGAAGTCAGGGAAAGCAGCAGGCTCAGATGAGGTCACAGCAGATATGATAAAGATGCTGGGTGAGATGGGGGAGAAATGGCCCCTGAGGGTACTAATAGCAGTGTGGAGAGAAAGGCGCATCCCAGATGACTGGAGAATAAGCATACTCGTGCCAGTGTACAAGAACAAAGGGACATCCATAACTGTGGGCAGTACAGAGGCATCAAACTCCTATCACACTGCATGAAAGTTCTGGAGAGGGTAATTGATAAACGGATACACAGAGTAGTAGAATGTAAGATGGGAGATGAGCAGTTTGGATTCAAATCAGGATGCAGCACAACTGACCCAATGTTTGCATTGAGGCAGATACTTGAGAAAAAGCTAGAGATGAGGAGAGAGTCCATCTGGGCATTCCTAGACTTGCAGAAGGCATATGACAAGGTCCCAAGAAAGCTGATCTGGGCAGTACTGCGGTGGTTTGAAGTCCCAGAAACATTGGTAGAATTAGTGCCGCATGTACACAGACAACCCTCTCCTCCTACCACCCAACACTATAACCTGTGAGAAATGCACTTATATAGCCAAACTGGAAGCAAAGCTCTCTACACCCAAGATTGTGCTAGACAGTCAAGAGGAGAAGGTTAACACCTGCACTACACCTCAAGCAACACTAAACTCACATATGTGGAGGCCCTTAATAGTAACCTGCCAAAGCAAGAAGGACCTCCGAAGCTGAAACGCAAACAAACACCAATCACAACCAGTGTCACATAGCTCACAACACCAGTGTGCCACCAAAAAAATGCCCCTAAGGCAGGACAACGTACCCAACACTTTAGTTATATGTGACTCTATAGTCAGGCACACTGATGTCCCACTCACCAGGCTGAACAAGGAGAAAATTGCAGTCAGTTGCCTGTTGGGTGCTAGGATCTGCCACATAACGCATGCACTCAAGTCACTCCACAACAAGTACAAATATGACTCTGTCATTGTCCATGTTGGAGTGAATGACTTGAGACGTACCTCCCTGGACTACATGAAAAGAGACACGGAAGAGCTCTCAGATCATGTGACCCAAGCAGTTATGACCCTAGCCCTGAGTAGCATCCTGCCTCCGCCCACAATGATACCACAGTATAAGGACAAAATGATTGATTTCAACAATTGGCTAAGCTTCTGGTGTCATTCAAAGGGGATCCAGTATCTGTCTGCCTGGGACGATATGATCGGCAGACCACAATGCTTTGCCAGGGATGGTCTGCACCTGTCGCCGCTGGGATTCAGATTACTGGCTAAGGCTTTTGCCACCCCTATAGTGCCTTTTTTAGGCAAAGTTCAAAGGACAAAACCACCACTGTAACAGGTGCAAGCATGCAAAATCTGTAGGTAATGCTACTCAATGCTAGAAGTCTAAACCTTAAAATGCACTCTCTCGCGGCACTCCTAAAAATGGAGAACATTGATATCTGTGCAGTAACTGAGACCTGGTTCAAGGCTCCAGAGTGCACCCCTGCAATACCAGCCTACAACTCTTACCACACTTTTCGGCCACCAAACCAGGACCGTAACACTAAAGGTGGAGGAGTGTCCATATTCATCAAGGATATTCACAACACCAGGCTAGTTGCCCAACACAATGCGTCTGAAATTCTCCAGGTGCAACTAACACTAGGTAAGACTGCAATCCAAATTGTAGCTTGCTACAGACCCCCCACCATGCCCCAAGATTCTCACTGCACCTTTCTAAACATACTGGAAACTATTAAGATACAACCAAACAACCTAATACTGGGTGATTTCAACTACCCTGCCATTAACTGAGAAAACTACTTGTGTACCAACACCTTTGCCCAACGGTTCTTGGAATTCATAAATTCTAGTGCCCTGGATCAACTAATCCTTTGTCCTACCAGGGGATCCAATATCCTAGACCTGGTCATTACCAACATGGGAAATTGATGCTCCACATCTATGGTCACCCCCTCATTGGTCAGGTCTGACCATAAGCTAATCACACTTGACATCCACATCCCACCCCCACTCCCCAGTAAGGAAACCTCCATAAAAACTTCTCCCAAGCCAACTTTATGCTACTCAAGTCAGAAGTGACAAACTTCATGACACCCATGCAGATGGGAACTGAAAGTTCGACTGCTAAATTCTACACTAAGGCACTGTATGAGCACATCAACTCGTGCATGAATCATACCATCCCCAATAGAACCAAGATGCCCTCCTCCAAAAAAAGGAAGCCAATCTAGTGGTCCCTTGCCATAAACAAACTTTACAACAAAAGGAAGAAACTGTTACAAAAAAGAGGAAAATGCCAGGATGCAGAAAACTCCCTTACTAGCCTCAGTAAGAAGCTGAGATCCCCCATAAAATCCTCCAAAGCTAGTTACAAAAATAAAATTTCCAAAAATTCCAAAGACAACCACAAGGCATTCTATAGCTATGTCAAGAATCTAAATTGCAATGCTCAGATCTGCTCTGAGCTACAACAGAATGGCATTAAATATACTGATACCAAGGATATTGTCAATATCCTGGCAGATCGATTCAGTGCCAACTTCACCCCCCTCACCCCCTACATTGCCTATCTCAATACCAAAAGATTGCCAAATTCTGGTAATAATGGCCATTGGCCACACAGGTAAAAAGCACACTCTCCAAAGCTAAGAATACAGCATCCATGGGACCAGACAACATCCTGGGCTGTGTACTACATAAACTACAAAATTAACCGGCACCTCACTTAAGTGTCATGTTTAATCATAGCCTCACCTCAGGCTTCGTGCCCACTGAGTGACGCACAGCTACAGTTATCCCACTCCACAAGGGGGGAATCCACTTTGGATCCTGGGAACTGCCGACCCATCAATCTGACGAGCCTGATCTGCAAGGCCATGGAATGTATTATCATGGAACTTACAAACAAAGACATTGGTAACCTTCAAACACTGAACCCCACGCAGTTTGGGTTCGTGATGGGCCGATCTTTTCTCCTAGATTCAGAGGGGCTGCAGCCAACTGGCATAGAGTATCAGGTATAGTCTATGACAGAAGAATGCCAAAGAAGCTGAAAAGTAAGGTGTACAAGACAGTGGTGCGACCAGTACGGCTGTATGGTACAGAAACCCGGACAGTAAAGGCAGAACAGTTGAAGAAGCTAGAGGTGATGGAAATGAAGTGCCTGGGTAAGGTGATAGGATGCACACTGTGGGACAGACAAAGAAATGACGACATAAAAGCAGAAGCCAAAGTAGCTCCAATTGCAGAAAAGATCAAAGAGAACAGATTATGGTGGTTTGGGCAAATGTGTAGAAAAGCAGAAAACAATCTGGTGAGGAAGATTTAGGACAGACAGGAAGAAGGTAAGAGGAAGTGAGGACATCCAGCAAAGAGGTGGATGGATCGTGTGAAAGATCTGTGACAGTCAGGCATGAGTGTTGAAGAAGGCAGGAGTGTGGCACTGAATTGAGAGAGTTGGAGACAGTTAACACTACACCCCGACCCCATGTAGAAAAATGGGAAAAGGGGGGGGCTGCTGCTGATGATTTTATTTAAATTTAATAAACGTTTATTCATATATTTTGGACTGAAACAATTTTATAGAGACATATGGTGACACTGTTTTTTTACTGCTACTAATTATTTAATGACCTCTGCTTAGAACTTTGAAAGGAGACCTACAACATTTAATGGTGATTAGAAATTTATTAGTCAGCTTGTCTAAAATAGCTACTATACTCACTACTGTACTGGAGATGGTTTAGCAAAACACAGGCAAGTCAGATAAGCAGGTTATGAAGTTACTGAACATGCAATGACAGAATGTCTTCAGTTTTGTTAGTCTGTAACTGAACTTTAACAGACTGTAAAGATGTTTGTGTTCTTGTTACAGGATGACAGCCGAGTGCTTTCATTGCAAACAGAAAGCACCAGAAGTGTGTTACCTTAGACCACTGATCATGGAAACCCACATGTGAGTAATTGTTTCTAAAGCAGCTTTAAGCCAGTCTTTGCTGTATTGTGGTTGGTAGTGAAGAATCTAGATGAGTGTTCATCACAATTTCTAACTTCATAGTGGTGAGGTTTGCTGCCCCTAGCTGTAACACATGCTGATGTGCAACAACTGACCTTTAGCAACTATTGTTATTAGTGTGTAAGAAATAGCTCTAGAGTTTGGGTAAATACTGTCACAATGACCACTATGGACTTTCATAAATATTTTGAAGCTTGAGGTTTGTCCTGCCAACAGGTTAATAGCTTCAAGTACCTGGGAGGGGTGGTTGAGGAGAAGGAAAATCTGAATGAAGAGGTGAAAGCTAGAATCAGAGGCTGCAGCCAACTGCCATAGAGTCTCAGAAGTAGACTATGACAGAAGAATGCCAAAGAAGCTGAAAAGTAAGGTGTACAAGACAGTAGTGTGACCAGTACTACTATATGGTACAGAAACCTGGGCAGTAAAGGCGGAGCAGATGAGGAGGCAAAAACTGATGGAAATGAAGTGCCTGAGAAGGGTGGTAGGATGCACACTGTGGGACAGACAAGGAAATGAGGACATAAGAGCAGAAGTCAAAGTAGTTTCAACTACAGAAAATATCAAAAAGGAGCAGATTATGCTGGTTCAGACATATCTGCAGAAAAGCAGAAGACAGTCTGGTGAAGAAGATTTGGCACAGACAAGAAGAAGGTAAAAGGAAACAAGGTTGTCCAGCAAAGAGGTAGATAGATTGTGTGAAAGAAAATCTATGACAGTCAGGCATGAATGTTGAAGAAGGCAGGAATGTGGCATTAAATTGAGAGACATGGCGACAGTTAACACGATGCCCCAACTGTAAGTAGAAAAAAATGGGAAAAAGAGGGCTTATGGTGATGTTAGCCATGCCAACCCTTTATACTACCTCTTTCAATACCACCACCCCAAGTCTGTCTTTTTACTTCTTCCTGATTTTGGTCACAGTTTGCACTATTACATAGGTACAAGACAAATGTTTCTGAGAGCTGGCCTAAATAATAAAAACCTTTTTGCAATTCTACTCTGCAATGTTTTGGTTCCATAAGAAAAACAATCACTTTTGTGCCCTTACCTTTTACTCCTATGATGTAAAATGACAGGTACTATATATGGTAGAGTGTTTGTAGTGGGGTACTGGTTAAAATGTATTTCACAGACAACATCTTCCAATAACAGAACAGGGGACTTTTGTTTGACATGAGGACATAAGCGGTTGTGAGTACTTCTACTCCCAAGATACCAGAAAGTCTTTGTCCGTGTTCTACTCCCAAGATACCAGAAAGTCTTTGTCCGTGTACAGGAGAGTAGGACTACTTTCCTGAACTAGCTTCCCTAGTGCAATTTGTTGCCATCTTCACACTGGTGTGGGTTTTTGGGGATACATAACATTTTGGTGCATTTCTAGGCTTACATTTTAAGTGAATGCTATGAGCACTGTTTACTAGCAAATATGTAAACCTTCAGCATCTGTCTCAGAGTTATAGCTGGGTGAACTAGTATCCTGGGCTGTCAAAGACTGGCACCCTGCCAAACCAGAAGTGAGGACCAAAAAAAAGAAAAAAAGGCCTCCCGAAGTTGCGAAAAAAGGTCTTCCGAAATCTCAGAGCTGAGGAGCAAATTCTTAAGTTGAGGACAAAAAAAAATTCTTCATCAACTTTGAAGTGTATTAGAAAGCTTAAACAAGCTTCTTGGTACAGTTTTTAACACAAAAAGCTATTAATTACTTTCATTTACAGAGTTGTGATATCAACCACAGCTTCTTAAATAGATCCCAGTACATTGCTAACACTCAAATGACAAGTGATAATTGCAGCCCTTAATTGCATGAACCCAGGGCAGATGACCTTTTTGGCCTGCCCTAGATTAGGTACCGATCTGTCAGGTTCTATTGGCTTGCTATCAGATTTCTAAAATTAGATTAGTTTAATCCTGGAATTGTGAGATGAATGTGCCAAATGTCAAATCACAAAGTCCAAAAGAGCAAACTGCCAGACTTGTCCCTCCTGCAAGACCTATCATAGCACTCGTTCCTGTTTGAGGAGCGGTTGGGAATTTCGGGATTCAGTGTTTTCTGGTGTTGTGGACTTTCAGAGTATTTGAACCACAGAGGTACATGACAAAATTGTGCATGGAAGAATCATCAGATGTTGAAGCATGTCATCTTGAGCTCTAGAAATAACGAACACCAAAACCAAGTAAAAAATATATGAAGAGGATCACCAAAGGAACACTGCAGCACTAAATCCAGAAAATTTATTGAAAAAAGTTAAAGTGCTTTCGTCAAAATCACAAGACTTCAAGACTATATGGACGGTACCTGGATGATATGGTCTTATTTTGGCATGGGAGCAAAATGACCTGAACAGGTTCTTCGTTTACATCAACAACACTACCAACTTTTTGAAATTTATAATGACCAAGGACCTTGACACCTTGAATTATCTGGATATTTCTATTAAGAAAGATCACTTTAAGGGTAGGTTTGCTTCACACCTTTATAGAAAACCTACCTAGTCTAACTCTTTGTTACATTTTGAGAGTTGCCACCCTCTGCATCAGAAAAAAATCCCTTGTCAAGGGGCAATACATGAGATTGGCCAGAATGGTGTCTGACCAAGGCGATTTTGTTAAAGAATGTGATGTCCTAATGGGAATGTTGCAGAAAAGAGGTTACCTTTTTAACTTTGTCAATTTCATAGCTGAAGAAGTCAAATCAAAAAGAGCTGGGGGTATTTATTCTACACTCTTAGAGAAGCCTGAAGGTTTGAATAGAACCTCTGATTTGGTCAAAACTGACAGTTTTACTAGGGCATGTGTCCTACCCTTCACTAGGGATTTTTTTAACATTAGAAGCATCATTTATGATTTCTGGACCATTTTTTTGTTTGGATGAGAAGATCATCAAAAGGTTGGGGGAAAAACCTCTTGTGATTTACAAAAAGGGCACCTCCTTGAAAGGCCTGGTGGAGAGGAAAAAGTTAAAGGCAGGCCTAGGTGGAACTTTTAAATGTGGGAGTTGTGGACAATGCCCCTATATATTGGACACTGATTCCATTAGAGTCAGGAACTATGGTAAAATTACTACTAATAGGAAGTGTTATTTTTACACCAAGGGAGTGGTATATATTGCAACCTGTATGGTATGTGAGGGGTACTATGTGGGGAAGACAATCAGAGCCCTCAGACAAAGACTATATCAACACAACTATGATATACTAAAAAATAAAGAAACCAATGCTTTATTTAAGCATATAAAGGTACACCCGACACATTACTTTAAATTTTTTGTACTTGAACAAGTAGACCTGGGTCCACGAGGGGGCCCCGACGATGACTTCCTTGAATATTTTGAGCTCAAGTGGCAGATCAAATTAAATGCATGTCAACCACATGGGCTCAATGACAAGTTATCCATTAGTTCTGTATTAAAACTAAAATCAGCTTTTTTATGTGATTTTATTCAAGATTTGTGTTTTAAATCATACTTCAATACATAATACATTAATGTCTATGTGGCTGGTAGGTGGCAATTGGTGTGTTGTAGTGTGCAGTTACTGTGATTATGTGTTACTGTCTTTTTAAACTGCTTCATTATTTTACAGGAAATGATGTTTGCTTTGTCAACCAATGGCTGTAAGGGTTAGGGTATTTAAATATGGCATTGTTTGTATGTTCTTGTTCTGATGAAGTCTTGTGATTTTGACGAAAGCGCTTATTTTTTTTCAATACATTTTCTGGAGTTAGTGCTGCAGTTCTCCTTTGGTGATCCTCTTCATCTAGGGTTACCACCTGTCCCACTTTGTGAGGGACAGTCCCTCTTTGGGCAGTTGTGTCCTGCAAAAATATTGTAAAAATGGCAGATGTCCTGAGATTTTAGGACAAAATTGTTTCCTATATTTTGTGTAATAGTTGCATAAAACAGTTATTCTGTATCTGAAACACCTAAATGTTATAAGAAACAGAATAAGCAACTAAAATGCTACAAGAATAAGCTTTTATTTAGATAAAAAAGTGAGGTTCTGTCCTTTGTACTGGCTGTGGGTATGTTTCGGCCTGCAAAATCTGACATTTGTACCAAAAATGTCCCACTTTGTGCATTTGAAAAGGTGGCAACCCTATCTTCATCTTGAGCTCTTGCAGAGCTCATTCAGAGTTGGGGAGTGGAATGAATGTGAATTTAATGCAGCTTCCCAACAATTGTTTTATCAATATACACCCACTTTATCAAGTGTCAAATCAACTTTTAACTTGGGCGGCGCAGTGGTGCAGCGGTTAATGCTGTTGCCTCACAGCAAGAGGTTCTCCAGTTTGATTCTCAGCTGGGGTGCCTTCTGTGTGGAGTTTGCATGTTCTCCCTGCGTTCATGTGGGTTTTCTCCGGGTACTCTGGTTTCCTCCCACATTCTAAAGACATGCTTCTGGAGCATTTCTCCCCAGGCCTTCACTGAAAACAGGATCTGTGGAACCTAGTCGGACTTTCCCGGTCAACAAATGTTAAATAAAAATAAAAAAAAAAAAAATAAAAACTTTTATTGTTTATCAATATTCACCTGCGGCACCCAGAGCAGCAGTTTAACAGCCTGCTTGTTCAGTGTGAGCACTCCCACTTATATTTTCCACCCGGCATCACTGATATTTAAACAGCCTGCTGTCTCTTTTCATTCAGCCATATTTCAATTCTAAACCACCTGCAGCATTTAGAACAGCAGCCTGCTTGTGTATGCAATAAGAACTTTAGTCATTATAATTGTGGAGGACAAGAAATACTCTTTTGTACATCGCATTGTTTGTGTGCTGATGTCTAACACTACAGTTCAGGCCACCCCCCCCAAAGTCCATTATACTGAACTCTTTTTTGTAGAACTTGATTTTTCTTTAAATATTACTGCTCCTGTATTTTTATTTTTCAAGAACTCATTTTAACAGTGTTTGTACATTAACCTGTGACATTTCCAAATAGACTTACATTTTGTAGATTGTTTTTTGTTCACTGTCTCGTCGTTTACTTTGGAGCAATATCTCCACCCTTTTCACGCCTGGCAGAAATGACAAACCCTTGCCCAGATCCTAACTCTTCTGATCTTATTATTGCTGCCCGATTTAACTCCTTCTTCTTAGACTCTATATCCAAGCTCACCTCATCTTTCCCCAACAGTGTATTAGCTTCCACTATGTCTTTTACTCACAACTCTCCCCCCTTTACCCTCAAAACCATTTTTGTCAATACCATAAAAAACTCCTAATTAATAGTTCCATTCAAAAATCATATGTACCCCTCATTTGAAAAAAAAGCCTTTATCATTCCCCTACACAAAGAGGACAACAATACTGACATCTCCAATTTCTATCCAATAGCCCTTCTCTCCCCTATCTCTAAGATTATTGAAAAATGCATTCACTTGCAACTCCTACCTTACCTTATAGATAATCATCTGTTGACCCCTACTCAACATGGATTTAGACCTGGACACAGCACCACCACTGCCCATCTGTCCTTTCTTGATATCATCAACCATGCTCAAGACTCAGGTAATTTTGTATCTGCCCTTTTCCTAGACTTATCCAAAGCATTCAGTACCATTTCCCATCACTTACCTCTTTCTCAACTCTCTCTTCTCAATCTATCCTCCTCTTCCATCAATTGGTTTTCCAGTTACCTCTCAAACAGACAACAGGCCGTCAAGTGGAAAAATTGTATCTCTTCCTACCTTCACACTCCAACAGGCATACCCCAAGGCTCTATCCTGCGTCCCTTACTATTTAACTTTTTTATCAATAACTTCCATCACTGTATACCGAATGTCAAACTTGTCCAATACACAGATGACTCTACCATCATCTTCTCTTCCAAATCTCTCCTCAAACTCCTGCAAGTAACTGAAAATGCCTTCACCAGCACTTAGACTTGGTTGTTGAACAATCACCTAGCTCTCAATGCATCCAAAACTAGAATCATGTTATTTACCCAATCAAAAAACACTAAAATTGAAAAGAACTCCTGCTCGATAGTCAGTCAAAACAAGACTTCCATCAAAATAGTCCTCTATACTAAGCTACTTGGTGTCTTATTGGTGAACACTTAAAGTTTGACATTCACCTGCAAACTGACATCAAGGAAACCCACCAGAAGCTCAGAATGCTGTATCAGCATAATCGCCATCTCACACCTTCAACTAAGCGTACCCTTGCTGTCACTTACCCCTGTCCCTCTCTCATGTATGGAGCCCCTCTCCTTACTAACCTACAGTCCTCTCTAAAGGCAGCACTTGAATCTTGCTACAATAAAATCTCTAAGTTTGCTACTGGCCCCAAGTCCTCCTCACACCACTGTGGTTCCCTACACTCCTTGAATTGGCTGAAACTTACTATCTCTTTTGCATTCAACTTTCTACTGTCCACAAACTCATCTTTATGCTCCCTAATGGCCACTCCCTCTCCTCTATCCTCATCCTGCATTTTCCTGAAAAATCACTCGGATCCAAAAATCAGAATGTCCTTGAAGTGTACAAACCCACATGTACTCCAGGGCAACTTTTATTGTCATTCTCCTTAACACACAAATGGAACTCTCTTCCACCCCACATCTGAACTCCTCAGAACCACTCTAGTTTTAAGACTTTGCTTCATTCATACCTCTCTTCTAACTGGGACTGCTCCTGCTCTCACCCTTCCTCATTTTTATCTATTTGACTCTTACTTTATATTAAGCTTTCTTTCAGAAATGCAACCTAACACTTGCTATGTTCTTCTTAACACCTTCTTATAATTTATCTTACATTATAGGTATTTGTATGCCTTGACCTACAGAATGCTAATTTTATTCCATGTATTCCCTGAATGCTTTGTTATGGCATATACCACAAAACTGCTTTGTTGTTATTATTAGTTTGTCAATCTGTTTCTGCTACTTTGAAAGCGTGTATTATTTTTGTTAGTTTGTATTAGGGTTGCCACCTTTTCAAATGGCCAAAGTGGGACATTTTCGGAACACACATCAGATTTTACAGGCCGACACATACCCACGGTCAGTACAAAGGATAGAAATTTACTTTTTTGCCTAAATAAAAGCTTATTCTTGTAGCAGTTTAGTTGCTTATTCTTTTTCTTGTAACATTTAGGTATTTTAGATACAGAAATAATTATTTTATGCAACTATTACATAACATATGGGACATAATTATGTCCTACAATCTCAGGACATTTGCCATTTTTAATATTTTTTGTCAGGACACAACTGCCCAAAGAGGGACTGTCCCTCACAAAGTGGGACAGGTGGTAACCCTAGTTTGTATTAGTTTTTCCACTATTGTAAAATTGTAAGTGGAGCTTTTCTCTCCAGGCCTCCATTGAAAAAGGACTCATTTCGACCCAATGGACTTTCCTGGTTAAAAAACTCCAAATGAATAAATAAATATGGAGTTATACTACAAGCAGATGGTCTGCTAGTTGCTGTAAATGCCATCCACCTTCAGTTTCTTACTTGTTTGTGCTCATTTGCAGCCCATTTGGTTGATTTATGTCATTCACTGTGAAAGTACTTGGGAGCTAGGGAATAATTTATATATTTACTAACTTATCATTTGTTAACTTGGTAGATGGAGTGTTCCAAGGATCATGTGCAACCATGACCTTGGCCACATGGCAAAGACAATAAGGAACAACACTGAATAAGAAACTATCTACTTAATATAAACGTAATGTGCTACAGTGATGCAAATTATGTTTGATACAATGTACCATCTTACAAACTACCCCAAGGAAACTTTTAAGATTCATTAACATGGCTAGCACCATGGAACATCACTACATTTCAATTAAACCTGGTGAACAGCTTCCTGTTTTTGCTTGATCTATGTAGCTATTTAGTAAGTCACCTTTAAATTGCTTAAAGAAGATTAAAGCCATACAGCAAATAAGGTAAAAGTGCATGAGTTCTTATATGCCTTTAGAAACAGTAATTCTATTAAACTACACAGACCGCTCCTTTTCTCAATCCACTTGTGAAAAAAATGATTCTACGATCTTGCCCAGCTATATACAACAGTCTATCTAAAGAAATAACCTCTTCACATACTCTCTCACTGAGTAAGAAAAGGTTGAAGGAATATTTGCTACTAGAATATAAATGTGACTGTTTCAGAAATGCTGGTTAATCTGTTCTTACTTAAGCTAACCGTTCAGTTATCTGTGTATTACTTCATTATTTTTAACAATAAATCTCTAATGGTGACTCATTCTTTATATATATATATATATATATATATATATATATATATATATATATATAGATAGATTATAGCCCGTATGTCTTTTAACTGCACAGTGATCATGTCTTATTAATTTGTTATATCACATATTTCCTTTCTTGTTTCTACAATATACATTTGGCACTGTTATAATACTTTTGGTTATTTAATACACACACACACACACACACACACACACACACACACACACACACACACACACACACACACACACGCACACACACACACATCTTACAAGCCAGGTGTATCACAAGATACACACACTGACAAGCCAGGTGTATCACAAGATACACACACCAATACCCTCCAACCCTGCAGACATACCTACAGGCAGTTTGGTGGCATGCCAGTTCCTTTACAGCATGTCTTTAGGTTGTTGAAGGAACTAGAATACCTGTTTAAAGTACACACACACACACACACACACACACACACACACACACACACACACACCAGCAGGGATGACATGCAGATTCTGCAAAGAAGGAACCACAGCTAAAACCTCATTTATTTATATTGATTTATGAATTGTTGAAAATTTGAGACCCATCACAGGTGAAATAAAAAACTGAACCAGAAAACCAACCACTGTGTGTTAAGATGTTTCTTCTTACCATCTATCATAAGTGAATCCATTAAGACATGAAAGTAATTAAAGGCAAAACATTTGTTATTCAGAAGAGATCAGCAGCAAATCTAAACTAGACTAACATGATTTCTAAAGTAGTCTAAAACAGACTCGCACCTCTCAACTGTCCAGATTTTCACAGAATGCCCAGATTTTTGCCTCATATTTTTGGCCTGTTCCTCGTAAAATTTGTAATTTTCCTGCAAATCTCTGAGGATTGAAGTAATTAAATAATGACATACATTTAGAAGAAAGAAAATGAGAAGGAAAAACAGTTTTGGTCATAACAAGTAGGTTCACAGGTAGTTACTAGACATGCAATCCAGGAGACCATTTAGGTGCCTAGCCCAAATCCAATTTCACCAAAGCATTGTACGGTTAAGTGACTTGCTTAAGTTCACAAAGTAGACAAATGAAGGCCAAGTGAATCAAACCCCTGTACCTCAAAGTAGCTCATTAACAACTCACAGACTTAGTCCTCTGGTTAGCAACACAGGATTTAAAAATTACAGACAAGATAGGCAATCATATGAGGAGACAGATAATGTCTGAGTCTCATGCTGTTTGTCTTATGTGTCTAAAATGGTTGTATTAGTATTCCTGTTTAATCACTAAGTTGTCCTAGCAGATGAAGGTTATTATTTAACATCTATTTATAATACAAGAATGCGAGACCAAATTGTGTATAAAATGTAATGCTTTACTTAAATAAGTAGGATCAGACTGTGTATAATATGTAATGCTTTGCCCTTATGATCAAACCATACCAATTGTGGGCAAATCCTGATATGCCCACACCCACTTCTGGATTATAGCTTAATTACACAATAATCCCTATTTAGTATTCAAAGATTTGCACACTGATTTGCCAGAACAATCAGCATGTGCATTATAAATCAACCATTCCCATCAGGAAAAAATCCGGTCAACAGAAACTTCACTCTGGGCAACAGAAATTCCTTAACTCTGCAAAGTGGAGAAAACAAACCAGTCCTTGGGCAGCTGTAACTATTAAAATAAATAGATAGAGCTGCCCAGCAATGCAAAAGGGAGAAAATAAGTTCAAGTCGAAGCAGCTGTAAATATATAAAATATTTACAACTACCCTGAGCTCTTCTCTGTAAATCTGAGAAAATGTTATACATTAAACAAAAGGGAGGAGGTTTATATTTCCACCCTTCAACCACTAACAAAAAAATGTTCCTGTACTCAATATTAAACAACACTTTTGCATCAATGTGAATTTTCAAAAAAAGTATGAAACTCTAATGTTAGGCTTTAATAATTTATTGTAATCCTTGGTGGTTTAGCAGAATATCAAAATGTTTTAAGGGGGACAGGTCAACATAGGAGGTAAAATTAGGGACAGCTGAGAGATAGAATTCACCTGAGGGCGGGTTGTTCAACTCAATGTATTGTGCAGAATATAAAGCCTTAGAGTTTGTATAGGGCATATCTTGGATGTCCCAGACTACCAGAATGTGGTGGAAGAACACTAATCTCCTTTTATGCAATGATATAATTTAGAAGATGTAAGACTTTTGTTTGGCAATGTTTCATCACTTGGGATTTGCTCTCATGATCAAACCACTCCAGCCATGGGTAAATCCTGTGCTACCCACACTCAGTCATGGATTATTGCTTAAATATCACACACATGTAAATCCTGACTTTCACAAAACTATTCCAAAAAACTGTCACTCTTTTAGAAGTGCAGGACAAAATCCTGCAAATATTGAAAGTTTTCCTGACCAAAAAAATGTTACTTATTTAAACTAAATCTGAGGCTGCTATACCTCAGAGTAATATGAATATTCTGAAGTACATTAACCTTGGACAGTGTCTATTCTCACCCATTCTTACTTTTAGCTCTGTTCAGAGGATTGCAATGGCTGGCCTCACAATTTAGAGAGGTATGCAAAATATTATCTTGAACCTGACTAATCATTACGATCAAACATTGCCTCTAAAGTAAACATAAGAAGATAAGAAAAACTTAGAACCAAATGAATATATATTTGTATATATGTATGTATATATATATATATATATACATATATATATATATATATATATATATATATATATATTCACTTTATAATTTATACTTTATAATTTCAGTATTCACAATGGTGAAACACACAATCACAAACAAAACACACACAAACACAAACAAACCACACAAACATCACGCATTTACATATGTCACACACATTCAGACACACTCAACTCCCATACAAAAACCCTTACAAAACACTCCACTTAACTAATTGCACATCCAAACCACAAATTCGAGATATTCAAATTTAGTGAACCCATATATATATATATATATATATATATATATATATATTTATATATATATATATATATATATATATATATATATATATATATATATATATACATATAACGAAACTCACATAACATGGCTACCATAAGTAAAAAAGGAAACCTACAAGATTGGTAATATGACTGTCACACTAAAGCTGAACAACAAATAAATAAAAAAAAATAATTTATATAAATTACTATTTTCAAATACCTAAAAATATACTCACTCTGAGGTTAAGCAACATTGACAGGATAACAGAATATGATGTTACCTCCAATGTTCACTGACCTTGAACATGTTATACTTACTATATGTGATATAGCAGGATTAGATTTATTCATCTTGATCAGATTCAGGACAGGTTGTCAAAAATAACAATTCATTGAATATTTTTGTAGGGGGATTAAATTTATTTTCCCAAGTGTGCATCCTAGAGCTGGTCAAATAAAATAAAATGGGTGTGGTGAGCCAAGTCCCTGACATAAGGGTTCAGGTGTGCAGTATCTCATTACATGCATGTTGTAAAAATGATTAATAAATCACAGTTTTCAGTGAATTGTCACATAATCTCTTGCTGCTATCACACTTGACCATAATGCCATCAATTAAATGCAATGCTTCCAAAAATCACCCACATCAAGAAAGAATTGATTCAGTTTTAAAATATACATTGCAAAAATATAAAAAAACTGAAGCCCAAAAATGCAAAATCTGTAAAAAATCCCATATTCAACAATCTGAAAAGAAAACTCTGAAGCATAAACCACTTATATTTTTACAATCTAAAATCCATACTGAAACATAAAAATCAACAATTACAGTAAATATACTTTTTGATGTTAGATTTAGTGCATTCACTTATATAATATAGACCCTCCCAGAAACATATACCAGTACCAGAATCAAAATAATAATTAATAAATATTAAATAAAAATGTCTACAAGCTGAAAAATAAAGTCACAGTAACATGTGACATTCAAATACTATCTTATAAGCCTGTCCCATGCAATCTTCTGGATTCTGTACTGTTGTAGGAAACCATCTTCTAATTTAGCCAACCCAAAGCAGGAACCTGCATAGAGCACCCAGAAAGCAAACACATTCACTAATACTAAGACATCTTCTTCCAGGACACAAATTCAGAATGCAGGGCCCAAGATTAAGCCCACACCACAAACATTCTTAAACCAATTGATACCAGTCAGTCAACTAAGCTGAATAGAAGAAAACAATTACACACATTCATAAATGCGCTTAGAGATAATGAGAAGCGATTAACTACAAAGTAATTGTACCTGAAACTCACGTTAAACCCAGTGTAAACAACTCTGAAGTTACATCTCCCAGCTATAACATCATCCGTAATGAGTGTATAAAGAGAAAAGGCGGTGCTATTGCTTTAATATTTCCCAACAACTGTCACATTTACCCTTATAATAAAACAATACCAAAGTTCAGTTCCTCAGAGCTTATTACTTTCATGAAAATAAACAATTATAAACAAATATGTATTACTGTCCTTTACATCCATCCTGGTGACAATACAGCTACACTGTAAGATATCCTACATTGGATGTCCATAAAAATTCCACAAGAGAAAAATACTACTGGGTGATGTGAATGTAAATTGGTTGGATATAAACTAACTACCCTACATCAAGCATGAACTTGTATGGTTTCAAAATAGGGTCTATATTATGTGATCGAAGCTTTAGTTAGTCGAGTAACTAAAGTTTGATCACTAAATGTTGAAAACACAAAACCGTGAACGATAGTTTCCATGCAGGGAATCAATGTTTGGCCGTTATGCAGATTTTGCCCATTCTACAATGTGGAGCGATCTCAGAGTTGGTATATTTAGTTGTAATCAAGCTTTAGTTACTCAACTAACTGAAGTTTCGATCAGGTAATATAGACGCAATTAATAGCCCCACACATTACAGCAAGACATCAAATTTCTTATTAGGCTGGATCCCAGTATCAGACTCTAGCAAATACATCACCACAGGTCCAATGTCAGACTCTCTCAGTGATCATCTCCCAGTCTATACATTCAGACATCTTACACATCCACTTAAACAGTTCATTACTTCCCTGTCATCTATTGTCTGGAACTTCCTAAAAATCCTCCATTTATATGATGTTATAAATGAATTCAGTACAACTTTCCTGAATATCCTAAATAGCCTTGCACCTCTTAGAAGGAAGAACCTAAAAAGAAATAATGCAATTCGGCTCTCCAGAAAGGTAGAATGCTAATGCAGGATAGAGAAAAAGCATGGAAAGAATGTTAAAAATATAAAATACAATGTCTTGAAAACTTCAGAATGCCTCGCAATTCTACTAAAAAGCAAATAAATGAAGACCAAAACTATACTGTAATAACTTTCAGAATAATAGTAAACACAACTCTAAAAAATTATGGACAGCCATTTTCTGAAATCTTGCATCTTTGCCAAAAATTCAGTCCTATCCCCTCTCCCAGTCACTCACAATGTGAAGCTGCAATACAGTTCAACTCTTATTTCATAGATAGTACAGCATCTCTAACCAAGAAATCCCCAACATCTAAAGCTAACCCTGCCCAACAGCCACATATCACCACATTTGCTTTCAAACCTGTGCCCACATCCTATATAATACTGTTCTTAAACAAACTCAAACCATGCTCTTCTTCAGCTGATGGCTTTCTAAGCAAGTACCTTAAAATAGCAGCCAATAACATTGCCTATTCTGTCTCAGTCCTTAGAAATAGGTCAGTCTTGGAGTCCCACACTCCATCTGTCTGGAAAAGGACACACATTATCCCTCTGCAGAAACCAGGGAATTCAACAGACATTACTAACTTCACACCTATAGCAATATTATCCTCCCTCTCCAAAATACTTGAACATGTACTCAAAAACAATTGTTAAACTATGTCCTGCAGGAAGAACTCCTATCCCCCCCCCCCACGCACAACATGGCTTCTGTCCTTCCCATAGTACTAACACTGCACTTCTATCCTATATAGATACTGTCAATAAAGCTACGGATAAGAGAAAACTAGTCTCTTCCTTATTTCTAGATTTGTCTAGAGCCTGTGACACATTTTGTCACTACAAATGTCTACTTCAAATGTCCTCATTAGGTCTCTCTCAGCCCACCCTTCTATTGTTCAAAAGCTACCTATCCAATAGGTATTAGTCAGTAAAATGGCACTCTACCCTCTCTCCACAGCTCCTAGTAATGACCATTGCACCACAAGGCTCTATCCTCGGTCTCTACTTTTTAATATTCTCACCAACACTCTTCACAGAGCCACACAACAGATTTCCCTAATACAGTATGAAGATGACTCCACACACTTATTTCCACATCTGACAACATGGTCCATCTCCAAAAATTACCCAGGAAGTTTTAACAGCTACTGAAACATGGCTTTGTAACCCACAATTCATGCTCAACCCTAAATAAACTAAACTATTACATTCCCCCCAAACCCCGCTCCTATGAAAAAACTAAATTTAAAGTCCTCTTTCAATAATACAACTGTTGAAGTCACATCTCATAACAAATTATTAGGGATGATAGTGGATAATAATCCTAAATTTGACCTGCATATACAAAACTACATAAGAAAAAATCATCAAAAAGTAGGAACGCCTTACAGAGCCAAAACTAAAATTACACTTGCATTGACTTATCTGCTCCCCACATTTCCTTAATGCACCTCCATGTTTATTAACCTCTATGAATCACAAAAATCAAAACTTGAAAAATGCTATAACAATATTGCTAAATTTGCAGCAAATACCCCTTTCAGAACCCACCACTGTAAAGCAGTAAAAAGCCTAAATTAGTTACAACGACCCCATTAGCGAACATCTACACAGCTTCTTACCACCTATAAAATTATCCAGCATCCATCTGCATGTCCAACATTAAATAAAATTCTACACAACTATGTTCCCAGTTGGTCATTATGACTCAATGACCAAAAACTCCTGTCTGTCCACAAACCTATTAAATCTGCTGGGCATTGTCTATACTCATGCCATGTTGCTAAGACTTGGAACTCCTTCCCTGTCTCCATCAGGTCAATACCCTCCATTCTATCCTTCAAAAAGACTTCCTAGCCAAAAGCTGACTCTGTTCTTGCTCAGCACCAATATAAATGATATCCATAAATATGAGCAAGTACCTATCCATACCTTACGTCTCCTTACTCTGCCTTCTTCACTCACTTCCTTACTTTTATCATTCTCTCCCTGACTTTCTGTCTAAATATACCATGTCTGCTTTTCTCTTACTTCATATTGCAGTTCCTGTTTGCATTATACTAACTTACCTTTAATTTTAATATAAACTGGCTAAAATTCCTCTAAATATTAAATCATTACAAAATAAATTGTATCGATTCTTAACCAATGTTTTCATATTATGTCTAATTTGCTATTATTATTTAAACTGTAGATGTTTTTTGTATTGTTTTGGAAGATTGTAAAATTATTGTTCTTAAAATGTTTTGTAATACTTTAGAGATTTTCTCCCCAGACCTCTGCTGAAAATGGGTTCCTACCCAGTCGGACTTTCAAAATAATCAAATGTCAATCAATCAATCAATCAATCAATCAATCAATCAATCAATCAATAAATAAAAAAGGACAGATATTCCTCTTCCACCAAACCATGCTGGCAGCAATACCCAGCTGAAAAGAAACTTGTAAAAAGTCTCCAGATACAAAGCTACAACCTCAGCCAATGAGGAATAAATCCATCCAAAGCCCAACCACTTTGAAAACATACATACATAAAAAAGTAAAAGAACCCCTTACTTAAAAAAGCTGTCCACCTAATATCTATGTATAAAAAGGTACATTCATAAAAAATATAAGTGATGTGTCCTAGTAGTGTAGTTATACCGAATAAAATAATAGCAAAATTATTTTAAAAATGATGCATATTACTTAATGTACTTTAGTACACCAGACTAATTTCACTTTCTATGTTTTTGACCATATAACTTTTTCATGATGTCTGCTCCATTCATTCATTACTTTCTGTGAAATAATATTTACTTATATTTCCCCTGAGCTACTGACCTTATAACTTTAGCTTGTGGCATTTTGCTGATACATACATCACTTTATATGGTGGTGATATCACCGTGGATACCGTGTGCTCCATGAAGGTATGTAACAGCTTCAGATACATTCCCCTTCTTCCACCTATTGTCTAAACTATACAAGTTGAGGTTCCATCATTTTTTTATATAACTTCTTAAAACTGACCACATAGCATCTCTCCTGTTCTCCTCTGCACTGCCCATCTCCTGTCTATCTGCTTATGATGATCTGTATACAACAGTCTAACTGAGGTTTTACAAACTGGCTGTCTAGAATCATGGACTCATAGAATCATGGAAAATAGAAGGCAACTGAACCATGTGGCCATTTATACCTTGCCAGTATCCAACCTTAGGCCTTACCTCCTTTTTTGAAGAGCAATAGGCCAGTCATGCCGAGAGTGAACATCCATCCAGTATGGAAGATAGAGTGGCATCCTGTCCTGGAAGTGCAGGTCTTTTAGACCTATTATTTCTTTATTTTTTTTTTATTAGGAACCTCTGGACTCTCTCCAATGGCCTGATATGTCCAGTGAGATGCATCCCAAAGGCGGTATTGTGTTCTGTGATTGGCTTGATAGAATACAATGCCCCCTTTGGAATGCACCTTACTAGGCATATCAAGTACTTGGAGAGACCCTCAGAGGTTTCTAACAAAAATGATAACAGCTTCTTGGTTTCTACTGATGACTGCCTACTGCACCAGCCCTCCATGCACATATCCAACATTCTGGTTTACCTTTAGGGCATCTAATATGACTGTCTGGATTATTATCTTTTCAGAGGCCCAGAATGGGACATTCTTACAGAATGTTTACTATTGCATGACAGACAAACAATTTCACCAGTATTAATTACTTGTTTTTACTTTTATTGTCACTATGAAGGCATTCATAATGCTTCAGTTGATTAAACTGTTTCAGATCATATTCATGTGTTTTTGTTCCAGTATGAACATTTTTATAATATTTACATGAAGAGAAAAAATCGATTTTATACTAAAAATTAAGATTTTAACATTTTGACTAATTTTGCATAATATTACTTTCTAAATCAGGACTGTTCTATGTAAACAAAGACTAGTAGCAACCCAAACATTACTAGGTGTCTGCGATCATTTGTTATTGTATTAATTTAACTCAAACTGTGTTTTGCTTTCTTAGTTTTGTGATTCTCAGATGCATGATTTCATGTTGCTTGCACTGAATTTAAGTCTCCATGCCCTCCTAGAACATTCCTTCCTTGTTACGTAATGTCTTTTTATCCTGTGTGTACCTTCTTCTGTACCAGGTAGGTTGCATAATGTTACAGTGTGAATGATCTACCAACAAATACTAGACACATACTCCCCCTTTACCTGTAACCTAAGCTACAAACCTACAATTTCCAGGCCATTTAACTCTCTCCTAACCTGTCATCTTAATATTAGAAGCATTAATAACAAGGTACATGGACTGCATGCACTTCTTGCTGTTCACTCTCCTGAGATTCACTGTCTATCAGAGAACTGCTTAAAGCCTACCACTACAGACAATGAAGTACTGCCTCCTGGGTATAACATACACAGACTGGACCGTGCTTCCACGAAGGGGGGGTGGGTTAGCTATACTCTATAAATTAGAGCTGAATGTAACCACAGATGTAGTACAACTACCTCAGATTAACAACTTAAAGATTCTAGCCACCAAACTGCAACTTAAGTAAATGCATTTATATCATCTACATGTATATTCCCCCAGGTAACAATATAGCTACACTTGAACACACCTTACACTGGATATCTAGTCACTACCCCCAAGAAACTCTACTTCTCAGAGACGTCAATACAGACTGGGCCACCTGTTCATCAGAATCCCCAGCCACCCATATTAACCTACACTCATTTACACAAATCATTAACACCCCTACTAGGGTAGGTAAGCCCAACCAAAAAAAAGCATACTTGATTGGGTACTCATCAATAGTCACCCCCATCTGTATACCTCTGGTACCCTCCCCGATAGTCTAAGCAATCACCACCTCCATATATAATTAAGCACAAAGCTATCAATCCCCAACAACCCTTACTAAGAAATGTTACAAATAAAAAAAACTTTGACTCAGCCAAATTACAACAGGAACTAAAATCATGTAATTGGTCTATTTTAAAACTCCTCCCCTTACAGGAAGCAGTTGTGTACTTTAACAATAAATTCCTTGAGATCCTTGACTTACACGCACCTATTCGCTCAAAAAGAACAAAGGCAAAAACTGCACCATGGCTTTCAAAAGAGACTAGACTCAAAATTAGCCTTAGAAACAAAGCCTGGGCTTTATGGTGTTCAACTAAACACCCCCAAGATCAAATTAAATACAGGAAACTTAGGAATGAAACTAAAAAATTCATACTACAAGACAAACAACAATACTATTGCAAATTACAGAGAGAAAATCAAAATAACCCTCACACGTTTTGGGCAGGCTTAAATAAACTACTACACCCTGGACAAACTTCTACCCCATCCCAGTTGCCACTACTGATAAAACCCCTGAGGATGTTTCAAATAGTTTTAACCAATTCTTTACCGAGACAATTCGGGCCCTAGCCAGTCAACTACCTCCTAGCTCCCTTGGCCCAGAAAGTACCACCTCTAAAAAACTACTCTCATTTAGTTTTCAGCCTGTCATCACATCACTTATCAGTACCCTAATCAAAAAACTAAAACTCACCATACTATCGGCTGACCAACTTCCTGCTGAATACCTACAAAAATCAGCTGATGCTATTGCATACGCGGTATTGATGCTTATCAATCGAACCATAGAAGAAGGTAAAATTCTCACTATCTGGAAAATATCCTATGTAATCCCACTCCATAACGGAGGTAGCTCTACTGAATTCTCCAACTATAGGCCTATAGCTATACTCTCTCCACTTGCAAATATGATGGAAAAATGTATTCAGAGACAGTTCATGCATCACCTAATCCATAACCACCTCATGGCAGATACCCAGCATGGTTTCAGACCTCACCACAGTACTACTTCAGCCCTACTAGCCTTTACCAACACCATAAACCATAATCGAAATAATAACCATATTTCTTCAGCCCTCTTCTTGGATCTCTCCAAGGCATTCGATATGGTTGACCACCAACTATTAATCCACACCAGGGTGACACTTAGTCTAGATCCTAAAGCCCTTCAATGGTTTAAATCCTATCTAAGTGGTAGACAGCAGGCTGTTCTTTGGCAGAATAAACTCTCTAACCTACTACCTAACACCCTTGGAGTACCACAAGGCTCTATACTAGGGTCCCTGTTATTTTCCATTTTCATCAACGATATGAATACTGTCATCCCAAAAGTCAGCTGTATCCAATATGCTGACGACTCTACCCTGATTTGCTTGGCCACATCCCCAGTAGAGTTACAGTTAGCCACCCAGACCACCTTTAACACAATAGAAAACTGGTTTTCCCAACGATGTCTGATTCTAAATCCTAAAAAAACTAAAATGCTGTTATTATTACCTATACAAAGGTCTACTGCCGTTAACTTTATAATAAAAGCAAATGATGGCACAATAATCTCCCCTGACCTCTCCACTAAACTATTAGATGTCATTATAGATAATAATCTAAAATTCAATCTACATGTTAACCAATTGATCAAAACCATCAACAAAAAACAAGGATCACTTTATAGAATAAAATCCTTCCTACCCCCCCCCCCCCCCAGCCAAAGTTGCCATAGCTCGATCTCACCTTCTCTCTACTCTTCTCTCTAATGTTAACAAGACTGTCATGAACAAACTCTCAATCTGTTATAACCACATTAACAGATTTGCCACTAGGCTGTCTTTTAGGACACATCACTGCATCAGTCTAATCCAGCTTGGATGGCTTGAACTACCCAGTCTAATACTATATTAATATTAGTTCCATCTCTCTTATTCTGCCTAACCTTTACCTCTATACTATCTTAACTTTGCCTCACCTCCTTACAAATTATTATTCATTCCATTAATATGCCTCAAGTAATCAAAGCCTTCTGTACCAAGCTAATACTCATAGCTATACTGACAACTGCCCTTTCCTCAGCCTATATCCTTACCTTTAGTGAAAATCAGTATTATAATGAGTTTATTTACTTCCCAAAACAGACAGCCATACACACCCCAATATTTTCCCATAGTCAGATAACCCTCACTTCTAATGCCAGTTATCTACTAGCCAAATACCATAGACTCTCGCACATTAAATATGATAAACCCATAGTAAAGAAAGTTAAATATCTAACTAACCTTCTACTTAACCCAACATTAAAACTAAAGAATCTACCCGTAAAAGACGGTGACATCCACCCTAACCCAGGACCAACATATCCAGCTAACCCAGGACCAACAAACCCAGCTAACCCAGGCCCAACAAATCCAACTACTCTACTTGCTCAGCCTAAGCTACCCAACTCTTTTCTGATAGGGCACCTCAATATCCGCAGTGTTAACAACAAAGTAGCCCACCTCCAGGCCCTTCTAGACACCCATTCATTTGACATTTTCTGCCTAACAGAAACCTGGTTAAAGCCAGGTACTAAAGATAATGAAATAGTTCCCCAAGGTTACAACATATTGAGACAAGACCGATTAAAACGTAAAAGCGGGGGAGTAGCAATCCTATTTAAAGATGGACTACACATCTCCCCCTTACCATAAAACCAACCTTATGATAGTAATGCAGAAGTACTAATCTCTAGACTTCATATCAACCCCAGAAAATCATTATATATCATTTGTATTTACCTGCCTCCTGGCAATAATACCAATACAATAGAAGATATGCTAAGCTGGGTGTCCTCAACTTACCCACAAGCGACAATAATATCTGGTGATTTTAACACTGACTGGAAAGGAATCATTGCTGATACTCCCACCTCCTTCATTAACCTTCATGGCTTTACTCAAACAATCACCTCCACAACCAGAATCAACAAACCAAACAAAAAAGAAAGCACATTAGACTGGATACTCATAAATAGACAGCAACAAGCTTATAAAGTAGGAACTCTCCCTGATGACATTAGTGATCATACTTTGACCTATATTACTAGGCAGAAAAATGATATCTCTAACCCCCCCACCTGTATGATTTTGCACACAAACAAACACTTTAACCCAGCATTGTTCCAAAGTGAACTTAAAACCTGTGACTGGGATCCCCTAAAAACTCTCCCACTTGAAGAAGCCATTAAATATTTTAACTCTAAATTCTTTGCTGTCTTAGATAAGCATGCACCCAGATGATCTATCAGAATCAGGGGTGTAGCTAGGATTTTCAAATTTGTACTGACAGCTCTCAAACTGCTACCCCCCTCCCCAGCCAAGCTACGGCCATTCTTGTAATTCACGGTTCGCTCTTTTAGTGTCGATGAAGAGGCATTCGCTGTAATGCCTCTTCAGTAATACAATATAAATTCACTCAAACTCGGTTCCTTGAATTGAAAATTAACCTGAAATGTCAGTTCTTTGAAAAATGCAGCATGGTAGTTGGGGTAGAGACTTTATGCTTTTGTTTTCTGTAACTAAGGTACAGGTTTTGAGCTTGAGTAAATTACTAACCACCTGCTACCACCAACTAGGATGTTTCCTTCACACACACACCCCTACCTACCTCTTAGTGCAAGAAATATGGACAAAGCCTAAAATAAACAGGGACAGATATTAAATAATGTTCTCGTGAACTTAGAAAGTTGCTAGAATAACAGGATTTGTGCTAGTATGAATTTTTCTAAAGGACATGAAGTCTGAAGCTCAAATGTCTGTCATTATTTAGCAACTTCAGCCTTCAATGATTTTCTAGAAAATCACAAAATTTATGAGGAACGGACAAAAAATATGGGGCAAAAATCTGGACATTCTGCAAAATTTGGACAGTTGAGAGGTATGCTACCTACTACACACACACACACAAACACACAACCTCTCAACCACTTACAGCAACAAACTCATAAATAAAACTGAGGCAAAGGCCCAAAAATAAGGACATTTGTTTTAAATATTGCTCTTATAAACTTAGAAAGATAATAGAATAGTAGTAGGTCTTGCATCAGTACAAATTTTCTGAAAGGTATGAAATCTGAAACTGAAATGTCTGCATTATTTTCTAACTTCAGTCTTTAACAATTTGCTACTAATTTGACAGAAAACTGCAACTTTATGAAAAACGGACCAAAAATGTGATGCAAAAATATAAAATTGCCAGACAATTCAGCTGGGAACCTGTCAAAGGAGGGACACCATTTTAATATGAGCACAGTTAACTTAGAGCAGCTGACAAAATTAGAGAATCTACATGCATTTCTGAAATAAAAGTAATGTACAACTCTGATCATTACAGTTATTTATAAAAGTAAAGTAAACCCTCTATGTTTTCTTCCAAAATTGCTATTTTGTGGAAGGATCATTAGAGGAAGAGCAACAGTTTGAGCCAAAATCAGGGACAGTTGAGGTTTGGCTATGCCTAATTCTATAAAGCAATTTGCATGTACCTCTCAACCTGTTAATGTAATAAATCTGGACAAGGCCAAATATATTGAGGGAACATATAAACAGTACTAAAAATTGCTCTTGTATAAACTGGGACAGTTGATAGAACAGGTCTTATTTTAGCATGCATTTTTCTGAAGGTTATAAAGTCTGAAACTAGTGTGTCATTATTTAGTGACTTAATTCCTAAATCATTTGCCAGAAAACCACAAATTGAGGAACAAACCAAAAATAAGAAGCAAAAAATCTATTAATTCTTTGAAAATCTGGACAGTTGGGAGGTATAGTTCAGTTGGGGCTGTCTAAGTTTGCCGCCCTTCCCCCTCACAAAACCATGGTCAAATGGAGCCTCCCCCTGTAGCCATTCCAATGATCCATTACTTTGCTATTTCACTCCATTTACCATAAACACTAATGTGCATACTGATTTACTTCTATGATGATTTGAACTTCATTTGAAAGTTTTATTTTGCATTTTACAGCACAAACACTAAGACATCTGCTAAACAAACTTGGCATTAATTAAAACCCACATTCAAAGAAAAATACATTTTACCCATGGCAGATAAAAATTAATTCTGGGCTGCTTTTAAATCATAGGCCCCTTGCATATGAAACATACATGTGCTCTTTGATACACCTTCCTATTGCTTTGAGCATTTTTCCAGTAAACAATGAAACAAAACTGCCCAATTCAGAACATTTCCATCATAAAAGTCTAGTCAAACTTCTACAGTCCACCGTTATCAGTAAATAATATGCACAATCTCTGAAGTAGTAAAAAAAGTCATCTAAATAATTCCACATTAAATAAATCTAACTAATGAAGAGGTTGCTGCTAGCAATCACCTCTATATTTAATGACTTCTCCGAAAAATAGTGTCTGATGCCCCTGAGGAATAAATTGCCTAAATTACATTAATAATAAGCTAGTAATATTGCAATAGGAAATGGATGGCAAACTGATAACAGGCTCATAGTTAGTGTCTTAACTTTCAGTACAGCAGCATTCACCCCTTATGGGAGTAGAACCAACAACCTTCTGCATTAAAAGCAAGTACACAACATTTTGTGCTACTAGCAATGTGAGCTGACTTAGCATAATCAGCACTAAACTTATCTTCCCCTGCAGCTCTCAGTTCCTTGTAAAATCTACGCAATACTCAACTACATCTCAACTTCGCAGCACAAGAAGTCTGGAAAAGCCAAATTTATTGGGGTGGGACAAAAGGGCAAAAAACAGGAACACATTAAACATTGCTTGTATAATCTTGGAAAGCTGCTAGAATAAAATGCTGTGTTACCATCATACATTTTACTGCCAAGGTCATTGTGCAAAATAGTCAGAACAACATACCACTATGCCAAATCACCTGCTTTGTGAAAGAGAGGAAGACTGAAACTTAAATGGCTATCATTTAATGAATTCAGTTCTCACCATAGCTGTCAACCTCTTAGCACAAAACACCTGGACAAACCCAGTAATGAGGGAATACAGCCCTCAAACATATTCAGTGAATTCAGTTCTTGCCACAGCTGTCAACCTTAGCACAAAAAACCTGGACAAAGCCAATAACAGGGTATTACAGTCCCAAAAATAAGGACAAATTTCAAATAGTCATAAACTTAAAAAAATGCTATAAAAAGGTTGTGCTAGTATATATTTATTGCTAGAATAAAAGTTGTTTTACTATGTCACAAACACAGGGATAAGATGCAGACTCCACACAGAAGGCACTTATTGATGATCAGCAGGGAAAGAAAAGGCAAGCTACCTCTCTGGAAGAGCTGTTAGAAGAAGTGGGGACTGCGCAAATTAAGTGATACCCAAAGAAATACATGCATAGATAATAAGATGGGACATAGTCCATGGTCCTTATGCTGCGGTGCTGTGCAGAATCCTTATGAGAGCTGTTGAGGCCAGAGGTGTTAAAAGAATGTTTGATGCCTGGAGTTTAACATACCTCCTCCTACCCTCTCTGCTCCTCCCTGCCCAGCACTGGGGAAAGCAACATTTGTCAATGCAGTGCTTTAATTGTAAATGGTCCTCTGAAATGACTGTAGCTGTGAAATTTTGTATCGCAATTTATAACGGTGCAACACACTTTGTTAGCATGACAACATAATGTTATTGTAGTGGAGCTGTGACATAAACTGAGTTACTCCACTTTAAAATATCTGCAGAGGTCTACATTTAACATACTAAAAAAAAAAGGAAATTGAGATTTGCATTATCAGCAGCACTGCATTAATGGGAACTAAAAATGCCCTATTCAAAGATGCCTGGGGGCTCGTGGTGTCTTAGCTGGAACTGTGACATTACAGCAACAGTGCACATAGGCACATCATTTCTAGAAATCCGCATTTACTACTGTAGTACTTGTCTAGCTGGAGATATGGCATTCTGTTTTGCACTTTGTCAGATGGAAGAGAGATCATTAACAACATAAAGTTATTTTGTGGCAATAAATGTTATTCTGCTCTAACTAAGCTGTACCATTCTGAGCGGAGGTGTGACTTAAGGGTGGGCATGGTGTCCCAAATGGCACTATGACATTTTGCATTGCTCTGTAGCTGTGGATATGTGACATAGGATGGAGGCCCCTATCCACATGATGCCATACTTTGTAGCTTAGCTGCTCTCTCACTGGCCTTGCCCTGTGCAGAGAAATTTGAGAGGTTATGAACTAGGGAAGGATGAGGGCAGGGATCACTGTTGTTATGGATGCTCAAAGGAGTGGAACAAGCTAAGAAAAAAAGTTTCCACATTAGCTTCCACAACCTGGTAACAGGTACAGCAGCCTCATCCCAAAATCAGGGGGATACACACACACACACACACACACACACACACACACACACACACACACACACACACACACTCTTCATATTACTCACCAACCCTCGGGTCTTATGAAGTGAGACCAACATAACGGATCCTCCTCCCGCTTCGACCGACCACTATAACGTGTACATCCATAACGGATCCTCCTCCCGCTTCGACCGACCACCATAATTCTTCCCGCTCGGATGAGACCAAAATCCTCCTTCCCGCTCGGAAAGCATGACATGAGAACGGTGAGACCAAAATCCTCCTTCCCGCTTGGAAAGCATTTGAACTGGCCGGTCGGCCGGAAATACATGTGCGGTGAGCTCCATTCCGACTGGCTGCCCTGATGAGCTGACTTAGCTGACGTCATCGTGCAGTAAAGCACGAAAAAGTGAAAATTTAAAATGCTACCCCCCCTTCTACATAACTTGTACTGAAATCAGTACAGTGCGTATGCCTCCCGACGTCCCTGATCAGAATGAAGTCCAAACCAGCCCCCTGGCTTACTAAAGAAACCAAACAAAATATTCTGCTCAGGAACAAGTCTTGGGCTAAGTGGCGAGCCACTAAAGATATCTCTGAGCAACAAACATTTAGGCAGTTAAGAAATAGTACAAAAAAGCAATAATTACAGACAAAAAGAACTATTACTGTAAACTACAGGACACTCACCATAATAATCTTCAGAAACTCTGGTCAAGCATTAGCAAACTCCTTCTCCCAGGCCACTCTAGTACTCCTACACCACTAGGGACCAATTTAAATACCCCCCAGCAAACTGCCAATGTTTTTAATGCTTTTTTCACAGAGACCATACAATCGCTTGCTAGTCAACTAACCCCAGACAACTCAAATCTTCCTACCACCACACCTGGGTCACTTCCTACATTCCATTTGCAACCCATATCTACCAGCTTTATCTAAAACTTAATCCAAAAACTTAAGCCTTGTACTCCTTCTGCTGACCAGCTTCCATCTGAATATCTGCAGAAAGCAGCCAGAGCAATTTCCTTTCCAATATCCCTACTCATAAATAGAACCATAAAGGAGGGAACCATTCCTGACATCTGGGAAATCTCTTATATTATCCCCTTACACAAAGGTGGAAACTCTATTGAGTACTCTAACTACCGGCCAATAGCTCTCTTATCACCCTTAGTAAAGATTTGGAATACTCCAGTAACCACCCCCTGAAGCAGAAGAACAGTATAGTGAAAGGACAGTTAATAAGAGTGGCGAGAATGACATCCAACTACGATGATTTACATAAAGAATTAATAACAGTAGCTAATATGTTTCTTGAAAGAGGATACCCACATAGGATGGTAAAGGACACACTAGAATATATTAAAAGTGAATGGGGGAACAAATATAAGCCCCTTTTGGGAAATAGGGATGGAATACAAGAAAAGGGGAGAGAGGATGTGAATTACAATAGTAATAAAAATAATAAAAATTATGAAAGGGCTATGATTATTCCCTATGGTTATAAATCTAAGGAAGTTCAGAAAATCATAGAGAAGAATTGGGCGATACTCAAAATAAATCCAAAATTATGGGATATAGGAGATACCCCAAATTTTGTTCATAAGGTAGGGTTTAACTTAAAAGAATTTTGAGCAAGAAAAGGTTAAAACAACTAATAGAATAGGAACTAATAGGTGTGGGGCATGTTCCCAATGTCACCTTATTTGTCAAGACAAGTACATTAATTTACAAAATATTTTAAAATCCGTGGTTAGACCAGACTATGGGAATTGTCAATCTAATGTATTTAGCCATGTGTACATCCTGTCCAGGTTTCTATGTGGGGAAAACAGAGAGGAGATTAAGGGACAGGATGTATGAACATGGCTACCAAATAAACACTTGTAACAACAACAATGCCCTATATAGACATATGCAATTGTCTACTAACTGCAAAGGTTTTAAATTCTGTATTCTGGAAAAAGTACTAAGAAACCCTAGAGGAGGGAATTACAAGAATTTGATAGAAGAAAAGGAGACTAGATGGCAGGTCAGACTGCAAGCTAATATACTGCCTGGATTAAATGAAATTATATCCATTAAGCCTGTATTAATTAAAAGGGCTGAACAATATAAGTAATATATTGTTTGTGTAAGCATTGTACAATTTATTTCAAACATTTCATTTTATGTGATTTTTATAATATACATGTTAGATTTTTCATGTTTTTATTTAGGAATAAGGACATATTAATTAGTAGTTTTTTACAAATATATATACAAGAATATGTTTTGAGATATATATGGTTGCTATTGTTTTAAATAAAATATCTGCAGATCAATTAAATGATGACATCAGATATCAGATGGTATTTAAAGGGGATAACAATGGAGAATGTCAGATTCTGATGAAATCCCCATGAGGGGATGAAAGCGCTCAGTCTGTGTTTTAACAGTGAATTAAAAACTATTTAACAGCAATTCCTGGCATCGACAGTGTTTTATTCAATTACTAGTGGACTTTTGGCACTGTTTGTGGTCGACTTTGCAGTTTTTCTGGTTGTACTTGGTGGCTTGGTGTCATGGATTCGCTGGACGAGTTTACGCCAAATTTTTCCCCTATTCTGAATTAAATCAGGTCCTGTAAAGGGTGAGCTTACCAGACTTATTGAGTTGCTTACCCAATCTGGAAATGTGACTTTAAACACCAAAGGAAAGAGGAAGCGTCATTCATCGCCTTCTGATGATGTAGATGAAGTGGAGACAACCGAGGTGAATACCAGCTCTACACAACGTCCGAATCCACTTATACATCATTTTAATGGACAGGACATTCAAGGAAATAGAGAAGTGGACATGGGATGCCTCTACTAAGTTTAAAAACACCGAATGAAGTTAGCACTAGATGCTGTGGACATTTTAATGCAGCCAGAAGGTATAGTAATAGTTACAATAATGAAACTGTAAGTAATAGACAAGCGAAAGACTTTGAATACCTACTGGCTAAGCATTATACCTTCTAAGGAAAGTTGTTATCAGAAAGAAACTGTTAAAAATAATGACATGAATGGTAAAACACTGAAAGAAATGTTAAAATGTTTTGAAAACAAAATGCTGATAGTTAAAAAAATTCAGATAGAGAATGGTTATTTATCTGAATGTGTAAATAAAAAAATTGTCCCTAAGGGACTTAGAATTTTTAAATTTCCTTTTGGTATTGACTATGATGAAACTGTACTAAAGGAATTTATTGAAATGTTTGACAAGTTTGGTTTAGAGTTGATGCAAAAGATAATTAAATGTAACGATGAAAAACTTAGTAGCCTAATTAAACAGATGGAAGAACTGGATAGTAAAATAAAAAGTGATGTACTATTCCCTGAATATAGAGCGAACTACTACAAAGGAATAGACAATGTAGATTATAAGTGTGACAGATTATTTGAAAATAAATGTAAGAAAATGCACAGAGATTTATTACAATACAAAGAAAATAAAGCTTATGTTTATAAGGTTGAAAATAGTAGGAAACTTCCGCACAATGATAATTATAGGCAAAGAAACCAGAATAGAGAGAATACTGAATATGAGACTAGAGAATATATTGAGAATGATGCAACAGCTTTTTTATACCCCCAAGAGTATCATCAAGAGTGGAACAGAGGAGGGGGGCAGGAAAGCAATGTGAACCCATACAGGTGGAGGAAGGGGGACAAAGGGAGCAATTGGAAATGTTAGATCAAATTACAATAAAGGATGTTACACATACATACAAAGGGTATCATATATATAATTTTGCTGGTATTGACATACAAGAAGAACACTTTAAGCTCTGTATGAAAGGGTTGAAATTTGTACCCACAGGTTATATGGATTACCTAGATACAATTATTGAGTTAAAATTATTTTTGCGAAAAATTAATCTAGGTTATATTTTTGAAACTACGTCCAAAGACAGTAGGAAAACAATAAAAGATGAATTTAGAAGAAAAAGCACCTACAATCCACCTTTAGATCCCACTATAGCTTGCTTGGAAAAAAACTATAATTAACGAAATTTATGAGTTGAAAGCTAAAGAAGGAAAACAGCATTATGGTAATTTAACGTTTAAAGAAAAAGAACTATTAAAGAGATTGAAAGATGATGGGAGTACAAGAATAATGAAACCAGACAAAGGTGGAGGGATGGTGTTTTTTAACGCCGTAGAATATTCAAAAATTATGTTTAGAATGTTATCAGAGGTGGATACATATCAAAGATCCTCTCAGAGTGAATTAAACACCAGCTATAGGAAAATAGATTATTTCCTAGAAGACGCTCTAATTGATGTTACAGGAGAAATTTACAATTTTTTAAAAGTAACCAACCCAAGAACAGCTAGTATATTTGGAATTCCCAAAATCCACAAGGGTTTCGAGAACTTAACATTTAGACCAATAGTGGATGGGAGAGGATCCAAATCATTCCCATTTGGGATGGTAATTGATGGATGGTTAAAAAACATGTTATACAATCAAGAACATATCCTAAGAGATTCATGGGATTTCCTAGGGCGGATGGAAGACACTCTAATTACAGGTGATACATCCTTTCTTTCTATTGATATTATAAATTTATATACCTCGATTCCTAAAATAGAAGGGTTACAATTTTTTGAGGAAGCTATAAAAATGAATACAAATTTATCTCAAGATAGAAGGAATCTAATACTTGACTTCATGGAAATAGTATTGGATAATAATTTTATACTATTTGAAGGAGAGGTTTATAGGCAACACAAGGGTGTAGCCATGGGAGCATCGTGTGCTCCCATTTTTTCTAATATGGTATTACTCTACTGGGAACAGAAGTACGTGTTTCAGAGTGGATTTATGAGACATATTAAAAAATATATGAGATTTTTAGACGACATACTCATTTTATGGGAAGGACCTGCATGTGAGATAGTTGGATTTATGGAGTATTTAAACAATACAACATCCTTTCTGAGATTTACACATAGCTATGATAAGGAAAAGACTAACTTTTTGGATGTGAATATTGAAATCAACAATTCAAGGTTTACATCCAAAATCTATAGAAAGCCTACTTTTAGTAACTCGTATTTGGAATACTCCAGTAACCACCCCCTGAAGCAGAAGAACAGTATAGTGAAAGGACAGTTAATAAGAGTGGCGAGAATGACATCCAACTACGATGATTTACATAAAGAATTAATAACAGTAGCTAATATGTTTCTTGAAAGAGGATACCCACATAGGATGGTAAAGGACACACTAGAACATATTAAAAGTGAATGGGGGAACAAATATAAGCCCCTTTTGGGAAATAGGGATGGAATACAAGAAAAGGGGAGAGAGGATGTGAATTACAATAGTAATAAAAATAATAAAAATTATGAAAGGGCTATGATTATTCCCTATGGTTATAAATCTAAGGAAGTTCAGAAAATCATAGAGAAGAATTGGGCGATACTCAAAATAAATCCAAAATTATGGGATATAGGGGGAGATACCCCAAATTTTGTTCATAAGGTAGGGTTTAACTTAAAAAAGAATTTTGAGCAAGAAAAGGTTAAAACAACTAATAGAATAGGAACTAATAGGTGTGGGGCATGTTCCCAATGTCACCTTATTTGTCAAGACAAGTACATTAATTTACAAAATATTTTAAAATCCGTGGTTAGACCAGACTATGGGAATTGTCAATCTAAGGGGCTTGTGTATTTAGCCATGTGTACATCCTGTCCAGGTTTCTATGTGGGGAAAACAGAGAGGAGATTAAGGGACAGGATGTATGAACATGGCTACCAAATAAACACTTGTAACAACAACAATGCCCTATATAGACATATGCAATTGTCTACTAACTGCAAAGGTTTTAAATTCTGTATTCTGGAAAAAGTACTAAGAAACCCTAGAGGAGGGAATTACAAGAATTTGATAGAAGAAAAGGAGACTAGATGGCAGGTCAGACTGCAAGCTAATATACTGCCTGGATTAAATGAAATTATATACATTAAGCCTGTATTAATAAAAAGGGCTGAACAATACAAGTAATATATTGTTTGTGTAAGCATTTTACAATTTATTTCAAACATTTCATTTTATGTGATTTTTATAATATACATGTTAGATTTTTCATGTTTTTATTTAGGAATAAGGACATATTAATTAGTAGTTTTTTACAAATATATATACAAGAATATGTTTTGAGATATATATGGTTGCTATTGTTTTAAATAAAATGTCTGCAGATTAATTAAATGATGACATCAGATATCAGATGGTATTTAAAGGGGATAAAAATGGAGAATGTCAGATTCTGATGAAATCCCCATGAGGGGATGAAAGCGCTCAGTCTGTGTTTTAACAGTGAATTAAAAACTATTTAACAGCAATTCCTGGCATCGACAGTGTTTTATTCAATTACTAGTGGACTTTTGGCACTGTTTGTGGTCGACTTTGCAGTTTTTTTTTTTATAATAGCCAACTGCCAACATGGCTTTAGGCCATCACATAGTACCACAACTGCTCTATTATCCTTCACTGATGCCATCAATAGAAATCGCAATGAAAACAAACTCTCATCTGCACTCTTTATTGACCTCTTAAAAGCTTTTGATATGGTAAACCATACCCTTCTTATAAATATTCTTCAGTCCCTTTCCTTTGACTCTCAAGCTATTCAATGGTTTAAGTCCTACCTCAGCAACAGACAGCAGGCAGTACTCTGGGAAAATAACACATCTTCTCTCCTACTTGTTACACTTGGTGTCCCCCAGGGCCCTATTTTGGGACCTCTCCTATTCTCACTATTTATCAATGACCTCCATGTTGCAATTCCACGAGCCACCTGCATACAATATGCAGACGATTCTACACTAATATGTTCATCTAACTCCATATCCAAACTACATTCCCTAACCCAAAACATATTTAACTCAGTAGAGACATGGTTCTCAGTGCTGCCTCCTTCTCAGTGCTAAAAAAACATAAGCTCCTGCTCTTCACACCCACCAATAAGTCTCCCTCCTTAGATTTCTCAGTCTGTTTCAGTAATAACTCCCTTATATCCCCTGACCCTACCACAAAACTGTTAGGAATAACTATTGACAATAACCTTAATTTTGATAGCCACATAAACCACACCATAAAGGCAGTCAACAGGAAAATAGGCTCCTTATATAGAATCAAATCTTTCTTAACTCCAATGGCTAGAACTAAGATTGCTCACACCCACCTAATATCAACTCTACTGTATGCCTCACCCATATACACAAACCTAAAGAAAAATAATCTCATCAAACTAGCTAATTCCTACAACAGCATAGCTAGATTTGCCACAGGCAAACTCTTTCAAACTCACCACTGCCTTAATCTGCAGCACCTAGGCTGGCTTGAACTACAAAACAACCTAATATTCTCCCAACTCACCATTGCCCATAAGATATTCTACCAACCTAACAGCCCTCCCATACTCTCCAACCTCATTATCCCCTACAAATTTCTAAATTCACTACGCTCATCTAACAAACTTCTAGTCACCATAAGTAAATCTAACAACCTAGCTGGAGCCTCCCTGTTTTCTAATACAGTGGGTAAAAAATGGAACCTATTACCTAATGAACTAACGCTACTTTCTTCCTTACCTCTCTTTAAACAAAACCTCAAAAGACACCTATTAACACATTGGTTATGCCCTTGCAATAACCCTGACTGATTCTCAAATTTCTCCTCCCATATCTCTTTCACCACACTTACTCCTACTTTACTGCCTACCCCTAGAAGCAGGCCTGATACTAGCAAACACAACTTAACTTACATTCTTCACCTTACCTTGATGAAGTACTACAATTCTCTTTTATCTCACTGTATAATAACTTCTCTTTAATGTATCTAAATTCTATAATGTAAATGACTTGTTGACTTGTATGTGTTGTATTTTTTTTGCAAATATTCATTAGTTATGTAACAATTGTGATCTTTTTTGCTCTCAAAATTTGTAATGTTTATTTTAAGATTTTTAACATTGTAAACATTTGGAGCTTTTCTCCCCGGGCCTCTACTGAAAATGGAAATAAATCCAGTTAGACTAGCCCGGTCAACAAATGTAAAATAAAATAAAATAAATAAATAAATATAACCAATTGGTTATGGCCCATAAAATCATATATAACCCTAACAATACCCCTGCACTTAAAGATCTTGTCACTCTCTAAAATAATCCTAGACCGCTGCCGTCCTCCAACAGACTCCTTATTCACATATGTAAAACTAATAACTCAGTCAGTGACTCACCCTTCATAAATTCTGTAGGTAGATCGTGGAACTCTCTACCAGCTGATATTACCTTACTCCCCGGGCCTCTGCTGAAAATGGACATGCATCCAGTCGGACTATCCCGGTCAACAAGTGTAAAATAAAATAAATAAAAATAAGTCAACATCCTTGGTCCCACATAGGTTCATAGGTTCATAGGTAGCTGCTAGGCTATTGGCCCTAGGGCCTATATAATTCTAGCCAAAAAGGTACCCTGGCTTTCACCACCCAAGAAAATTATTTTCCTGTGCCCCTGTCGAGCAGAGTCACAGAGGTGATCTCTGGGGTGAATTTCATATTTCCCATCCAGTCATCAAGATTTTTCTTAAAGAGTGCTAATGAGGAGCTTTGCTTGCTATAGATAGGTAGTTTGTTCCAAAGTATGGGAAGTCTCTGGGACAGGAATCTGTCTCTCCAGCATGTTCTGTTTATTGTAGTGACAAGGTTTAGGTCCATAGAGCGTGTAGCTCAGAGGGATTGGGATTTCTTTAAGTGGAGCATTTCAACAGCTCTGGGTTTGACATAGCTTTGTATGTTAGGCAGAGATCACCTCTGAGTAGGCGATATGCAATGGAGTAAAGCTGGAGTTTTTTGAGACAGTCTGCGTAGGGCATCTGTTTGAGGCCAATAATCCTCTTTGTGAGGTATTTCTGCGGCCTTTCCAGTTGTTGTAGATGTCTTGTGAGGTACATACCAAAAGGGGCGTTGTACTTTATAATGGGTCTAATGAGTGATGAGTAGAGGGGAACAATGACCTCTTTTTTCCTGGATGAGAAACCTTTTGTGACGAGGTGTGCAACGTAGAAGGATTTTCTGACTACTGTGGCAATGTGATTATCAAAGGATAGACTACTGTCCACCTGTCTCCCAAGGTCTCTTATCACACTTTCGGTGTTAAGTAGACTACCACCTATGTGGTCGCTCATGGGTACAGAGTTTTTACCAAAGGGGATGACAGTGCACTTTTTGACACTGAGCTTGAGGCCATGGCTTTGACACTAGGCATCTGTCTCCGTGAGGCCCTTTTGTAGGATGTCCACATCGTTAGGAGTTTCGATTATGGCTCCTAGTTTGCAGTCATCTGTGAACTTCATTAGCCAAAGACCTTCTGTCTTAGCCTGTACTTAAAAAAGTAGATATCAAACAGGAGAGGACCCAGGACTGAACCATGTGGTACTCCACTTGTCACTGGTCTGAAGTCGGATTTGGATTCTGCTACTTTCACAGTGTGGGTTCTGTCAATGAGCCAGTTGGCAACCCATCTTGTGACATAGGGATTTATACCTAGTTTAGTGAGTTTATCTATAATTCCAGAGTGGGAGATGGTGTCAAAAACCTTGGCAAGATCTAGATAGGCTGTGTGAATCACCTTACACTCATCTATGTCTTTGATGACCACTTCAAAGAAGTCTATCAGGTTTAGGAGACATGATCTGCCTTTTACAAACCCAAACTGGGTGGGGTCCAGAGTTTGGAAATTACCAATGTCTTTGTGTATAAGATCCATGATGATGCATTCCATGGCCTTGCAGACCAGGCTCGTTAGGCTAATGGGGTGGTAGTTCTTGGGGTCCGTGGTGGCTACCCCCTTATGGAGTGGGATAACCATCGCTGTGCGCCATTCAGTGGGCACAAAGCCTGAGGTGATGCTATGATTGAACATGGTACTTAGGTGGGGTGCCAGGTCATTCTGTAGTTCATGTAGAACGCAGCCTGAGATGTTGTCTGGTCCCATGGATGCTGTGTTCTTGGCTTTGAAGAGTGTGGTTTTTACCTGTGCAACTTTGCCTTCTTCCAGTATAGAGATGGGCCCTTTAGGGGGTGAGAGGTGGGTAAAGGTAGCACTGAACCTATCTGCCAGGATGTTGGCAATATCAGTTGGTTCTGTATATTTAGTGCCATTGTGCTGTAACTCAGAGCAGATCTGAGTGTTGCCATTGAGAATCTTGACAAAGCTATAGAATGCTGTGTGGTTGTCTTTAGAATCAGTGGTGATTATGTTTTTGTAACTAGCTTTGGAGGATTTTATGAGGGATCTCAGCTTCTTACTGAGGCTGACCAGGGAGTTCCTTCAATCATGGGATTTTACTCTTTTTTGCAACAGTTTCTTTCTTCTGTTGTAGAGTTTGTTTATGGTGGGGGACCACCAGGTTGGCTTCCATTTTTTTGGAGGATAGCATCTTGGTTCTGTTAGGGATAGCACGATCCATGCACTCATGTAAGTGCTTATAAAGTGCATTTGTGTAGAATTCAGCAGTCATAACTCTATTGTCCATCTGCATGGGTGTCATGAAGTTTGCCACTTCTGTCTTAAGAAGCGTGAAGTTGGCTTTGGAGAAATTTTTTACGGTGGTTTTTATGGTGGTTTGGAGAAATTTTTTACAGTGGTTTCCCTAATGGGGGTGGGGGTGGGATGTGGATGTCTAGGGTGATTAGCTTGTGGTCAGATCTGACCAATGAGGAAGTGACCTCTGGTGTGGAACATCGGTCGCCCATGTTGGTAATAACCAGGTCTAGGATAGTGCTGCCCCTGGTGGGGGTGTGGATAAGTTGATCTAAGGCATTGGAATTTATGAATTCCAGAAAACGTTGAGCAAAAGAGTTGGTATATGAATAGTTTTCCTAGTTAATAGTGGGGTAGTTGAAATCACCCATTATTAGGGTGTTGGGTTGTACGCTAATATTTTCCAGTGTATCAAGAAATGAAGAGTGGGAATCCTGGGGCATAGTGGGGGATCTGTAGCAAGTTACAATTTGGATTGCGGTCTTGCCCAGAGTTAGTTGCACTTGGATAATCTCGAATGCATTATGCTGAGCAACTAGTCTGGAGGTGTGGATATCCTTAATGAATATGGACACGCATCTGCCTTTAGTATTTCAGTCTAGGTTAGGCGGCCAAAAGGTGTGGTATGAATTATAGCCTGATAATGCAGGGGTGGTCTCTGGAGCCTTGAACCAGGTCTCTGTCACTGCACAGATGTCGATGTTCACCATTTTAAGGAGTGCCTTGAGTGAATGCATTTTGAGGTTTAGACTTCTAGCATTGAGTAGCATTACCCTCAGATTTTGCTTGCTTGTACCTGTTAAGGTGGTGAATTTGTCATTTGAACCTTGCCTAAGAAAAGACACTATAGGGGTGACAAGAGCCTTAGCCACTATATGGAATCCCAAGGGTGACAGATGCAGGCCATCTCTGGCAAAGCATCATGGTCTGTCGGTCATGTCATCCCAGGAAGACAGATACTGGATCCCCTTAGAATGACACCAGAAGCTTAGCCAATTGTTGAAGTCAATCATTTTGTCCTTGTACTGTGGTATCATTCTGGGTGATGGCAGGATGCTACTCAGGGCTAGGGTCATACCAGCTTGGGCTACAAGATTGGAGAGCTCCTCCATGTCTCTTTTCATGTAGTCCAGGGAAGTACGTCTCAGGTCAATCACACCAACATGGACAATGACAGAGTCATATTTGTACATGTTGTGGAGTGACCTGAGTGCATGCATTATGTGGCGGATCCTGGCACCCAACAGGCAGCTGACAGTAACTTTCTCCTTGTTTTGCCTGGTGAGTGTAACATCAGTGTGCCTGACTATAGAGTCACCTATGACTAGAGTGTTGGGTACGTTATTATGCCTTATGGGCTGTGGTTGAGTGGCACACTGAATTTGTGGGCTATGTGTCATTTGGGTTGTGTTGGGGGGTGGATGTTGCTTGCATTTCTGCTTAGGAGATCTCTGTTGCTTGAGCAGATTTTTATTGAGAGCCTCCGCGAATGTAGGTGTGTGTTTCATGTTTCTATGTGTGTGTTTTGGTGGTGTAGGTTTTGAGGGACTATGTGATGAGTGTGTTGTGGTGCAAGTGTTTACCTTCTCCTCTTGACTGTCTAGTCCAGTCTTGGGTGAAGAGAGCTTTGCTTCCAGTTTGGCTATATAAGTGCATCTCTCACAGGTTGTAGTGTTAAGTAGTAGGAGGAGAGGGTTGTTTGTGTACATGAGGCAATTGCTGCATTGCCCCAATATGTCCTGATTCATCAGGTAGACAGGAGAAAACACTGGGAGCTGACCCTTAGACATGCCTGGATAGGTGCTTATTTATTAAGTACTAAAAACTGTTTTCCTCTAGACAAGTGAGGAAAGTTGAGTGCTGTAGTAATTTGTAGCTTATTTAGTGCTTACAACAAGTTCTGAACAAGTGCTCAGCTCAAAGAAACAGATTTTATTGCTAAAACTAAAAAACTGGCTAGTTCTAAGGGAATTTTTTAAGAGCAGACTTTATTGCGTCGGGAATAATTTAACCTTAGCTAAGCGGCGATGCATAAAGTATATATATATATTTTTTTACTATAACAGTAGCAAATGAGCAAACTGATTTAAACAAATTAACCAATTAACCAATAAAAAGCTAAAAACTGAGCCCCGTTCTAGCAGTCTTCAATCAGACAAGTTCTAACTGCACACTCCTGCCACTAGGGTGCAGAGGAACCTTCTCCAAAAAAAGATGGTCTGGATTAGTGCTCAAGTTATACAAACAAAGCTAGATTCAGCAGGTCTGAATTTAGTCTATGCTACAGCAAACAAGGTGTACCAATTTCAGAAGGAAACAGTTCAAATAAACAGGCACAATAAGCCTTTAACCAGAAACTCTCAGCTCAGAAGGGCAGACTTTACCCTCTCCTCCCACAAGAGTGCAGAACACACCTTCTTAATGTAAAATAACTGGCCCAAAGCCCAAGTGCTTAAACCAGAACTAATACACTTTTAGAATAACAGACACTAAGCCTTCAATCAGCAACTCCCAACTTAGAAGGATGTAAGCTACCTGTCCTGCCACAACAGTGCAGATCACAAACCTTCTTAATGTAAAACAACTGGTCTGAAGTCCAAGTGCTTCAACCAAAGGCTTAGAATAACAGTTACAATTTAATCAGGCTACTAACAAGCAGTAATAAATGCAGCAGAATAAATGCAATTAGGTATCTTTAAGAACAAGCAGCAAATTTCAAAATAAAGTAATAAAGTAGGAAGAAACATAAATACAGTAATAGTAGATGAATAAAGTGGAATTTGTTTATATAACAATAGAAAATGAGCAAACTGATTTAAACAAATTACCCAATTAACCATTAAAAAAACTCAAAACTGAGCCCTGTTCCAGCAGTCTTCAATCAGACAAGTTCTAACTGCACACTCCTGCCACTAGGGTACAGGGGAATCTTCTCCAAAAGAGATGGCCTGGATTAGTGCTCAAGTTATACAAACAAAACTAGATTCAGGATGCCTAAATCTAGTCTGCTACAGCAAACAAGGCGTACCAATTCCAGAAGGAAACAGTTCAAATAGGCAGGCACAATAAGCCTTTAACCAGAAACTCCCAGCTCAGAAGGGCAGAATCTACCCTCTCCTCCCACAAGAGTGCAGACCACACCTTCCTAATGTAAAATAACTGGCCCAAAGCCCAAGTGCTTAAACCAAAACTAATAAACTTTTAGAATAACATACACTAAGCCTTCAATCAGCAACTCCCAACTTAGAAGAATGTAATCTACCTGTCCTGCCACAACAGTGCAGACCACAAACCTTCTTAATGTAAAACAACTGGTCTGAAGCCCAAGTGCTTCAACCAAAGGCTTAGAATAACAGTTACAATTTAATCAGGCCACTAATGAGCAGTAATAAATGCAGCAGAATAAATGCAATTAAGAACTTTTAAGAACAAGCAACAAAAGCAAAATAAAGTAATAAAGTAGGAAGAAACACAAATACAGTAAAAGCAGATGAATAAAGTGGAATTTTTTTATATAATAGAAAACTAGCAAACTGATTTAAACAAATTACCCAATTAACCAATAAAAAAAGCTCAAAACTGAGCCCTGTTCCAGCAGTCTTCAATCAGACAAGTTCTAACTGCACACCTTTGCCACTAGGGTGCAGGGGAACCTTCCCCAAAAGAGATGGCCTGGATTAGTGCTCAAGGTATACAAACAAAATTCAGGATGCCTAAATTTAGTCTATGCTACAGCAACCAAGGTGCACCAATTTCAGAAGGAAACAGTTCAAATAAGCAGGCCCAATAAGCCTTTAACCAGAAATTCCCAGCTCAGAAGGGCAGAATCTAGCCTCTCCTCCCACAAGAGTGCAGACCACAAACCTTCTTAATGAAAAATAACTGGCCTGAAGCCCAAGTGCTTTAACCAGAACTAATACACTTTTAGAATAACAGACACTGATTCTTCAATCAGCAATTCCCAACTTAGAAGGATGTAAGCTACCTGTCCTGCCATGACAGTGCAGACCACAAACCTTCTTAATGTAAAACAACTGGTCTGGAGCCCAAGTGCTTAAACCAAAAGACTTAGAGTAACAGTTACAATTTAATCGGGCTACTACCAAGCAGTAATAAATGGAGCAGAATAAATACAACTAAGTACTTTTAAGAAGAGGCAAAAGCAAAATAAAGTGCACATTTTTTTTTTAGTAAAGTGCAAGGAGAGAGGAAGAAGGAGCAGAAGAATACTGACATGTTTAATTTGTGTAGCACAGAGGAAATTTACTTTTTTACTTGTGTCATTTACAAAAAAAACAAATTCTTCCTTTTAGGCCTTTTACATGTAATTTTTAATCAAAGTGAAAAGCATGAACCCAGATATTGAATTCTGTATCCCCTACTTGCCCCTGCCATTTCATACGACTCAACCCGATTCACTATAACCCTACTCTGTAGCTGTTGTTTGATCCATTTTATCACCACAGATCTCACTCTCAGTCACTCTGATTTTTTTTTTCAAATATTTTTATGTTCTTCTACTCTGGTTTTGTTTGCATATTTCAGTTCACAATCCAGTTGCATAGTAGAAGAAATGCAGTCATATTTAGGCACATCTTGTTGCAATAACTTTTCAGTGTTACAACAAAATACACAATATAGATAACACTCTATATAGAACACGTGCTAGAGAAAATCAACTTCTGATTAAGATTTTTTTTCAGTTTACATACTATTCATAACTGCTACATATGAGTTTAGATTAGACAGAAACTCAGGCAAGGATATATCTTATGCCCTTTCCGGTTTACAGTCACAATAATTTGTCTTTTCTTGTCTATCTATTCTTTTAAAATATGACCCAGGAGAAGACTCCGGTATTTTAGAAAATAGGAATGCTGACTTTGGTTATTTATTATCAAATTATGTGCTGATATATACTTTATTACCATACTTCTGAAGCTTTCCCATGTCTGTTGATAAAGTAGGTGGTTCTGCAGTTCTAACCATCCCCTTGTGTTTGAGGTTTTAAATAGTGTTTGGTGAGGGTATGGAGAGAGTAAAGGACCAGTTAGCAAGTAAGTTATTATGGAGATGGTTTTGGCTATAGGAGAGAGTAAGGCAATTGGCAGAAGTTGGTTCAATGAAGTAGTTGTTAAAGGCATCAAAATTTTGCTAGGGTTGTTATATGAGAGACCTGATGGGGCAGGGAGGATCTCCCTTTGGCCCAGATTTTGTTACATAGAAGGATATTTTGCCTGTTTTTTTGAGCCAAGGTGCAATTTTGGTTCTTATATACGGGTTAGAGAGAGGGAGGGGGGCATTAGGATTTGTGATTTGTTTTGATTTTTGTATTAAAGTAGGTCACCACTTCATCAATTTGAATGGATGAGTGATGACAGTTACATGCATTTAAATTTTTTTTTAGGTGAGGTTTTGAAGTTATTTGAATTGGGACTATGGATTTTTTTTTTTTAATTATGTTAGTTAGATGGTGGTCAATGTCATCATCTGGAATTACCTGATTTATATTTGTCAGGATGGCCAGTCTAGGATGGTTTCTTTTACTGCCTGGTTTGTGAATCTAGTAGGGGGTATATTATTTGGGAAAAAGCCATATAGATTGTGGGTCATGTAGAATTAGTTTCTGTAATACAGAGGATATCAAAATGAGTGCACTTCTAGGAGTGCATGAAGTTTGAATTTTTTTTTAATAAATGTAGGGATGTTGAGGTGGGCTATCAGAGAGAGAGTAGTGGTCGATGAATGTCACCATCTAATAGGGGGTTTGTGAGGTGGCTTGTATAATCTCTTTAGAATTTTTGTAATAGTATTTAAAAGTTTTTGTTTTTAACTTAACATGGTTGGCTCTATGATATTTTTGGTAGTATATAGTATAGAGATAAGTGTTTATTTTATATTTATGAGGGTGTTTAAGTTGAAGCAGATTGAGATTGTTGGGTGTGTTGGTGGGTGTGAAGTAGTGAATAATGTTAGTAAATAAAATGGTTAGAGTATATATAGTAGAGAAACTATGATAGTTTCAGGAAGAATAAAAATTGAGAGAAGAGTATATATAAAGATAAATAGTGGTGGCTATAGGAGAGAAAGTTGTATAAAAGATACAAAGGATATAAAAGCTGTAAAGTTGTTAAAGGAAGTAGTAGGTGATGGGGATACTGAGGTACTTTCAGTTGGTACAGGTAAGTGAGGAGGAAGGATACAGTGGTTGAGATGGAGAGGGGGGCTGAGTGCTATTTAAGTGGAAAGTAGCAGAAGCAGTGGTAATGAAAATGGGGATCTTTAATTAGGTTCAGGATCTTTAAGTTTCTGGGGAGAAAAGGTAGATGTACAGAATGATTAAGTTCAGGTAAATTTTGAGAGGTGATATACAAAATTGCAAATTCCATAATAATATTATCATTAATTGAGTATACATGGGTTTCTTAAAAGGATTATTTTAATGTTGTTTTTTTTGATAGATTTTTTTTTTTTTAGTTCAGTTTTTTTTTTTTTTTCTCAGTATTATGAATAATACAAAATAGATGGTTGATATCTAATACTATACTACATAATGCATTTGATAGCATTTTTTCTTTTTTTTAAAGGAGTTCCATAATGCATTGCACATATTTATATATTTATGTTTTTACTTTTGCTAAAATCTTAATATTGAAGTGTACAGTTCTAACTACCTTATTATTTTATATTATCCTTTCATAAGGATTTTTCAATATCCCAGACATTGCATTTCTTAATGAGTGGGTAGTTTGTCCAAGTTATCATCTTATTTTATTGAAGTGATGGGATTCAGATGTATTGGTTGTGGGTCTATATCCTTTACCCTTGGGATTATATTCACCAACTTAAATTATCATGTTTGAACATATTATATCATAGTGTAAATTAAAGTCAGGTAATCCCAGTCATAGGTTCATAGATTAGTACTAGGCTAACTACCCTTGCGAGCCATTTTAAGCCTAGCTAATTATCCCTTGTGAGACTCCAACCTTGCACCTTGTGTTTGTAAGGCAAACACCTGAACCATTAGGCCACCCTCCCAACCCTACCTCCTTTTTCCTTAGGACACATTAACTTCTGATAGTTAAAATTACAATTAGTTTTTCTGAAGAATTTTTTCCAGACTATTAAATCTGTTGCATTAAGATGAAATAATAACCTTGGGAGAATATTCATTTTTATAATTGCTGTTTTTGAAAGGATAGCTTAATTTTTCCCCAGTTCTAGATATCTTGTTCAAATCTGCCCATATCTTTAGTAAATTATTCTAAATGAATAGTTTTGGGTTATGTTCAAAGGATATCCCTAAATATTTTAGTGAGTATTTCAATTTTATTTCTAAAACAGGAAAACATGAATCAGTATGACCTAATGGATTGAGAGGGAAAATTTGGGATTTTGTAAGATTAATTTCATAGTTTGAAATTGTTGCTATTAACTGAGTCTAGAGTTTTGCTAAAGTCAGTGTTAGGGAGTGTAACATATAAGTTTAAATCATCAGCAAGGGCTGTTAGTGAAATTTTATTATTAAAAAATTCTGGAATATGATGGTATGTTTTTTGGGTTGTGAGTAAAAATAGAGGATCTATACATAAGTTAGAGGTACAGATATAACAGACATCCTTGTCTGGTCCCATTTAGAATTTTTATTGAATTTGAATTTATTTTATTAATGTATAGAATTGTGTAAGTACTCTCATATAAAATTTGTACTATATTTGTAAATTCTTGTGGTATACCAAAATAGGGCAGCACAGAAAATAAAAAGTTTAGGTGTACTTTGTCAAAGGCTTTACATGCATCTAAAGTAAGGGCATAGATATTTTTTTTTTATTTTGTTTAGATAGCAAGATAATTGTATCTAAGCTTAATGTGTTATCACATGTCTGCCTACCATTCATGAATCCAGTCTCTCCAGGTGATATAATGTTTGGTGATACTTTTTTCAGTCTATTTGCAAGTAATGTAGCCTAGAATTTTGATGTCTAGATTTATAAGAGAAATGTGTCTGTAGTTTCCTGTGTTTTGTTATCAGATTTTCCTACAGCTATAATGATTGTCTTTGAGTTATTTAAATATAGATCTACGATGCTATAGTCTCTTATATAGCTAAAGATTTTTAGTAAAAGTTTTGATATTTTTTGTCTAAAGGATTTATAAAACTCAGCAGTATAACCATCAGATCCAGGAGCTTTGCTTATTTTCGGACTGTTTATTACTGAAAGGATTTCTTGTTGCATGAAAGGAGCCTTAAGTAGATCTTTCTGTGTTTGATTTATCTTTGAGAAGTTTAGATTCTTTAGGAAAGCATCTCTCTAATTCCATAGTTTTTAGCTTTTGTGTGCCATATCGTTTTGTATGTAAATCTTCAAAAGTTTTAATAGTTTCTTGATTAGTATTATTTGTGTTCCCTTGGTATTCAATTTCTGTTATCATATGGGCACTGTTGTTAACATTTATTATCCTCAACAGTAATCTTGAGGGAGTTTGTGCCCATTCTGAGTACTTGATAAGGTTTTCATTTCTGTGAAAGAGAATTGTTCTTTATGTATTATACTTAATTGTTTTTGTAAGTTATTTATCTGTTCTTCTGTTCTTCCAGTACTAGGTTTGTTTTTTTTTTAGTTGATTCTTCTATTTTGATTAGTTTTTCTTTTAATTTTGTCTGTTTCTCTTTATATACTTTTTTGTAGTATGGCACTTTTTTAATCAAAATTCCCCTAATCTTTGCTTTACTTGCTGCTCATTGAATTTCATAGGGAATATCTGTCAACATTAAGTCATGACTGAGTTTGTCGAATGTGTTCTTAATACCCTGTATTATATCCTTTTTCTGTAGTAAGTTTGGGTTTAGGGACCAGTTTATACCCCTTGTTTTCAGGCTTAGATCACTAGGTCATCTTATTTTAATTGTAATCTTTGAGTGGTCTGAAAAAAACTAGGTTCTGCGCAATGATTTATTTCTGCCTTTAGGAATCTTTCTGATATCAGAAAGAAGTTTAATCTAGACCATGATTTGTAACATTGAAAGTAGTATGTGAATTTTATTGTAGATTGGTTATAACCCTGGTAACAATGTGGATCAAATAAGTTAAAATCTGTTTTTAGATTGTTTATCACTATGGAGGCCTGGGTGTTATATGTTTTGCTTTTACTTTTTCTATCTGTTATGGGGTCAGTTCTTGCATTCCAGTCACCTTCTATTATATAGTAGTAGTTTGGAAATTGAGTTAGCATGTTATAAATTTCCATGATAAAATCTTGTTGTTTCGCACATGGATTATACAGACTCAAGAAAAGAAATATTTTCTGTAGACTAGAGCTTTTATTTGCAAAATAGCACCATCTTTCATTTATATCAGTGTCATGATATATAATCATCTCTTTGAATGAGTTTTTAATTAAAATTGCAACCCCCCTTACTGTTCATTTCATTACTGATGCTATTATTGTTTTTTCCATTTTATTACCCTATCTTTCTCCCAGTCATCCTTTAACATATATGTTTTTTGTATAAATATGGTGTTTGCTTCTGATTTAAAAGCTAAGTGCATAAATAATTTCCTTTTCTTTTTATCTTGTATCCCTTTCATATTCCACGAGTCAGTTATCCACGTCCCTTTTTCTTACTGTTTTTTTCCCTTATTTTTAATTTGTTTTGCTGTCTTCTCCTTGTGTTCATATTAATAATTTGTTTATACTTTGAGTAAGTATTTCTCTTATCATGTAGCACTTAACTCTTCCAGCTCTATCCCTGTGCATACCCACAAAACTACCATGTCCAGAAGAGGTTAATAGTTTACAACCAAAAGGTAAGTTACTTTTTTGCAAGTTAGAATTTAACATTTTACGATACCTCTATTTAGTAATTTTTTCAGAACATTTATATTACAAAAACCAACAACTAGGTACACTAAGATTAGCAAATCCTGCCTGACTCACCTTTTCCTGACCCGTATTTAAATTATTGGCCAAATTATATAAACATCATTTTAAACTGTATTTAAGTTTGATTGACCTTGTTTAATTGTTTATGCTGTTTTCTTACTTTTGTATTTCTTTATTTTTCATTGACTTAAATTTTTGCAGTATACTGTTTCTTGACTTGCATTTTTCATGTGATTTAGTATGCCAAGAAACATTAGTCACAATGATGTCAACACATACGTCTCATTTAAGATAGTTACCATTTATACTATGCTGATTCTTGATCGCTACTTGGAACAACAAGCATAGACCATAAACATTTTGTAAGATTTCAATCCTTTGCCTTTTCATGTCTCACCATTGACTGACCATATGAGTACCCTAGATGACTAAGAAGACTGGCCATATTAATTTGTTTTTAGACGCAACCAAAGTGTAATAATTGCATTGAGAGGCATTTCATAATAAAACAAAGGTATTTGTAGAGGTTTACCAATATTCAAGCAAGCATCAAATCGCTTTTTTTCCCCATTGTTGTAACAACAAGAAATATAACCTATCAAGGCAACTGTATTGCCTTTAAGATTTGATGCATATCAAAGAAATTATTTTCCTGACATTTAAATTTAACACAAGAAACAGGTTGCATTTGTTTGAAAATACTTTATCAGCCAGCATAAGGAGCTAAATATATGAATTTACTATTGCATTTCTTTATAAGAATGACTTGTGTTATACTGCTCGCTATATTTTTATCTGTGACTGCATACCTGTCAGTTCAGGTCCCTTCTTACTAATGTCTTATCCAATTGGCTCGGTATTTGCATATACTAGTAGTTGATTCAAGACATATTTTCCTGTGCACAGTTTGTTTTGTAGTCTTTATAATGTATCTTTACCATCTCAGTAGTGCTTACTCCTCTCTGTACTCTTCTATTCTAGACCTAACACCACTCAAAGTAATCGGCTGCAATAACACCTTTATCTTTAACCCGACCAGTGGATACACTGTTATATGAAAAGCACAGTCTGGGTCTGAACTGTCTGCAAACACAAACAGCTAAAGTTAACTTTGTACCTAACACCACTCTAAGTAATCAGCTGCAATAACACCTTTATCTTTAACCCAACCAGTGGATACACTATTATATGAAAAGCACAGTCTGGGTCTGAACTGTCTGCAAACACAAACAGCTAAAGTTAACTTTGTACCTAACACCACTCTAAGTAATCGGCTGCAATAACACCTTTCTCTTTAACCCAACCAGTGGATACACTATTATATGAAAAGCGCAGTCTGGGTCTGAACTGTCTGCAAACACAAACAGCTAAAGCTAACTTTGTACCTAACACCACTCTAAGTAATCGGCTGCAATAAAACATTTATCTTGAACCAGACCGCTGGATACATTGTTATATGAAAAGCACAGTCCGGTTCTGAACTGTCTGCAAACACAAACAGCTAAAGTTAACTTTGTACCTAACACTACTCTTAAGTAATTGGCTGCAATAACACCTTTATCTTGAACCAGACCGGTGGATACATTGTTATATGAAAAGTGCAGTCCGGGTCTGAACTGTCTGCAAACACATACAGCTAAAGTTAACTTTGTGTATGTTTCTACCTGTTTGAGATAATATTCATTATCCCCTGGAGAGCACTCTGCTTTGGCTTGTAAGCAACCCCCCCCCTCCCCACACACACACACTCATCTTCCATGTCTCTTTTATTCCCCTCTGTTAGCAAGTAGTATCCATAACTGATCAAACACTGTGTGTGTTTAATTTGAGAACACAGTAGCCTACAGATACAAGGTTATGTTGTTTTTCCACCCGATAAATTGTTAAGAAATGACTTGCAGCTTCACAGCAGTTCTTGGTCAATTTTGATTGTTTTTCTTAAACAAAACTTGTCTTTGCCTGGATCTTGGCTCATTAACAGCAGTACAAAAGAACTCCCAGCCCACACTCTTGTTTTCCCCTCCCCCTTCCCTGTTTATTACCTTAAGCCAATCCCAAAGTTAATAAATATTACCTGTGGCAGGAACCATTTTAGATTTTACACAGCCGGACTGGGCCTGAAGCACTAATAGCTCCCTTCCAATCAGTATCTTAGAAAACCTTTACTACCTGATTTGGCTTACTAAGTCCCTTACTACTCATTACAGAGTACCTCAATGGAAAACTGCTCAAGAAAGCTTAATGCTTTACATCTGAGCTCTTGTACCTTAAATGTCTTACCAGGGCATAAAAGTGAAATTTACTCTCATAGCCATAAAACTATAAAACGTAACACACAACTCTTTAGACAAATTGTTATAAAAAGGAGGAGAGGAACCTAATAGAAAGTAAGTAAGAACCTACTTTTAGCTCCAGTGCACTCACGCAGTATACACAGACACTTACTACCTTGTGGTCTGGTTTGGCCCTGCTCCGCTTGCTGTCACTGGGCTCAGGATTGCTCCACACCCCACCCTGCCCCCAAATCCCACTCTCCCCCAGTGGTGCTGAATATATAGTGCTACAATCACACCCCATCTTTCGTCAACCAATCAGCTATATCCAAGTCATCAATAGGCTCTCCAGTACTTAACCTTTCTATCCTATCTTAAAAAGTTTAAACTGGGGACAAGTCAACCTCAATAATCCCAATGTTACTTGCAATAAAATCACTTAAAATACTACCACTGTACTCCCTGCTACCCTTTCTGCTTGTCCCATATCTTCTTACTGCTTATGAATATAATACATACCCAGGTTTCCACTACCCAGAAGGCCAAACCTCCACTTTTATTGCTCCACACAAGCCTGAACACTTAATACATCCCCTCCCATCTAACTCCTTACTTACTAGGTATCAGCATTCCATTAGAACAAGATATGCCAACCCTAAAACCAAAAGATATCAAAGTCTATTAATTAAAATTTGGAAGCTCACAATCAGATTACAATGCAACTTGACAATGAATGGAGATATATACCAAACCCTGGCCCAACCTCATCCACTGGCTCTAGGTCCTTTACTAACTGTCCCACTACTACACAAATCTTAGACAACCCCCAAAACTCACTCTTGATCAGTCACCAAAATATCAGAAGTGCAAACAATAAGGTTCAACACCTACATGCCCTCTTAGATGTTCTTTCCCCAGACATACTATGTCTTACTGAAACCTGGCTAAAACCTTCTACTTCAGATAAAGAAGTTATAGCACCAGGCTATAACATCCTAAGGCTTTATCGAACCAATAAAAAGGGAGGTGGGGTAGCTGTTCTGTACAAATCCATGTTTGAATTGTCCAATAATGCCCTGCAAACATCTCTATTTGGCAACGCTGAAATTCTTATCACTAAGCTCCACATTAATAAGAACAAATGTATAAATCTCGTCTGTATGTATATTCCCTCAGGCAATAACATAAATACCTTTAAAGGTATCCTACATTGGTTATCCAGCAATTACCCCCCAATAAACCATTGTACTTGGGGACTTGAACATAGACTGGAACATGTGTTGCTCAGAACCCCCGACTCACCACATAAACCTTTATGGTTTTCACAGGTCATATCCTCCCCCACTAGGATCAATAAACCCAACAATAAAGCAAATATTCTGGATTGGATTCTTGTTAACACCCATCCCCTCAAATACAAGAGTGGGACCGTGCCTGATGATGTAAGTGATCACCTCCTCACCTATTTAATCAGGCAAAAAGCTGATATCCACAACCAGTCCATTTTTAAAACAATAAGGAAGAATAAGAATTTCAACTGCACAAATTTCCAAAATGAACTCAAATCTTGCAATTGGTCAGTTCTGAAACAATTACCACTTGAAGAAGCAGTAAATTACTTGAATACCAAATTCCTATCCATCATTGACACCCATGCACCAGCACGGACTATTAGAATCAAAACAAAAGTTTCTCCTTGGCTCTCAAAAGAAACCAGACATAAAATGCTACTTAGAAAAAATGCTTGGGCCACTTCGAGGACCACAAAAAACCCCATAGATCAACTTAGATAGAGACAGCCAAGAAATGAAACAAAAAAAAAAATCCACCACATTAGACAAGAAAAACTATTACTGTCATCTACAAGAAAAACACCAAAACAATCCACAAAAGTTTTGGGAAGGTATAAATAAACTCCTTAGTCCAGGACAGTCCTCCACTCCTACCCCTTTGGATTCTAACCAAAACCCCCCAGCAGAAATTGCCAATACCCTTAACAACTTCTTTATAACAACCATCCAGAACCTTGCTAACCAATTATCCCCTGGATGCCCATATTCTCTGGCCACTACACCCTGCTCCCAACTCCCCTTTAACTTCAAGCCAGTTTGCACATTTTTGGACTGAAAATTAATTAAAAGACTAAAGCCTACCACCCTGTCGGCTGATCTCCTCCCTGCAGAATGTCTACAAAAAGCTGCAGATGCCATAGCATACCCCATTACTATCCTGATCAATAGAACTATAACTGAAGTATCCATTCCCTCCGTCTGTAAGATATTTCATGTCATCCCACTCCATAAAGGGGGCAGCTCTACTGAACTTTCAAACTATAGACCCATAACTATTCTGTCACCCTTGGCTAAAATTATGACAAAATGCATCCACAATCAACTCCTGAACTATCTTATCCATAATAATCTTCTAGCCAACACCCAACATGGCTTTAGACCATTCCATAGTACAACCTCAGCCCTCCCCTCCTTCTCTAACATCATTAACCAACACCGAAACAATAATAAACTTTCCTCTGCTATCTTTCTTGATCTTTCAAAAGCCGTTGATATGGTAAACCACCAAATACTCATAAACACTTTGAAATCCATCTCCCTAGAGGACCAGGCCATCCAATGGTTTCAATCATATCTCAGTGGTAGACAACAGGCTGTCCTATGTCAGAGCAAACTATCTACCCTTTTACCCATCACCCTCGGAGTACCCCAAGACTCCATACTAGGTCCACTATTATTTTCCATTTTCATCAATGATTTGTATAAGGTCATCCAAATGCAACATGCATTCAATATGCAGATGACTCCACTTTAGTATGCTCTGACACTTCACCTACAGAGTTGCAGATTCTATCCCAAAATACTTTTAACACAGTTGAAAACTGGCTCCTTAACTGTCGTCTCATGTTAAATCCTAATAAAACCAAACTGCTGCTTTTCTCCCCCACTCACAGGTCTGCCCCTATAACCTTTACATTAAACTCTAACAACAGCACCATTATTTCCCCCAGAATTCTCAACCAAACTGTTAGGAGTTATAATAGATAATAACATTACGTTTGATCTGCATATCAATAAAACTATTAAAACAGTTAATAAAAAACTTGGCTCACTATATAGGATCAAGCCCTCCCTAACGCCATTAGCCAGAACTATAATTGCTCGTACACATATACTCTCCACCCTCCTCTATGCATCCCCTCTATTTACAAACCTCAGCAAAACTGACCTTAATAAACTTTCTAGCAGCTACAATCACATTGCTAGATTTACTACTGATCCTACAGAACTCATCACTGTCATAACCTAAATCTACTAGGATGGCTTGAACTGCCTGACCTACTTCAGGTTAACCAACTAATAGTTGCACACAAGATCCTGTACCAACCAGATAATACACCCGTATTTAAAAACCTCATCACCCCCTACAGTAACCTTTTGTTCATCTGAAAGACTGCTAGTTCAAAATCTCAAATCCAACAACACAGCCGGTAAATCTCTATTTGCTAACTCTGGCAAAACTTGGAATTTTCTTCCTGCTAATCTTACATCTGAACTCTCTTTACCTCAATTCAAGAAATGTCTGATTCAGTACTTTAAAAAATGATGGCCATGTCCTTGTCCTAATCCAGACTAACTCTAACCATCACTCGTGTGCACATGGAGGACTTCTGCCTGCAATTTATTGTTTCTTAACTTATAAATCCTATGATATCCTTGGATCTACTACCAGGTTAGCCTACTAGGCATTCAATACCCTATCATTCTTAAAAACATTTCTTACCAATTCGTCCCATTAAGGTTTTTTCAGGTTATAACATCTGGCAGTTCATTGAAGATTCTCATAAACAGTGATTTTGCTTCTTTGGCCAATTCGATCACATGGTTAACATCCTTATGTTGGAAGATTAATGTATTCAGATATCTCATCTAGAACTTGATTTTTTTTTTTTTTTTGCTATTAGATAAGCACAGACTGGAGATAATTGTTGTCTTTGCTGTTTTATTTGGAAGGGTAAGTCCTGTGCAAATGATATTTTACATCCATTCCATTAAATATATATTTTTCTTTGCTGCCATTAGAATTTTATAAACATCTTGATGGTTACGAAATTTAGCATAAATTTGTCTTGGTTTGTCTGAGTTTTAGGTTTTGCAAAGAGCTTGGTGTGCTCTTTCATTTACCATCTCACCAGCTTCTGAATTGCTCTCTAAAAGGTGTCCCACAACTTGTTTTACTGTTTCTATTAGTTGTACTTGTTCCTATTTTTCTGGGATACCTCGAATTATAAAAGAAGACAGCCCCTGCAAGTATGGCAACTGTACAGCTCCAAAAAACAAATAGCGATAAGAGACACAAGGAAGCCAGCAGACTGTAGCATTCAGTGTTTAATCAAAAACTAGCTAAAAAGCATAGTTTGAAAATAAAAAATGAGACAAAACAGACCGGTTTCGGCTGTAAACAATTACATAGCCTTCATCACTGCAATAAAGAAATGAGACCCTTGTCTCCTTTTAAGTACAACCACTAGGTGAGGCTCTTGGTTAATTAATTCATCACCAATCCTAATTAAAGATACTCATTAAGTCCTGGTGAAAAAAGACCCCCCCCCAATTTAATAATTAGTTTATTTTCTTTACTGTTCAAAATTTGATGCTATCCTGCTTTATTTATCCTGTTGCCTATAATTCTGTCTAGCACAGTAAAACTGAAAAATGCATTATTGTGTACCAGAGAGTGCTTATATAATGCATTGGTAAGTTTCTTATGCCTAATATCTTTATAGTGTTTAGAGATTCTAAATTTGAGTAGTCTAGTATATTGTTCCTCCTACTTTTTGGCATATCTTTCATTTTCTTTTTGAATTTTGTCTATTTTATTTTGTTTTTGGACACTTTAGCTTCCGTTTTTTCTAGTCGGGAAGCTATTTGACTTAATGTGTTTTGGAACCCTGAAAGTTAGTCCAAAGAGTTTTGCATGGCTATTTGTTGAGGTAGCAATACAGATTTTAGGTTATCTAGGTTGGATGTTTGTTCCTCTTAGATTATGTAGAGGGTTTCAGGTTCTCCTGTTGTTTTGTGTAACCACTTGCGAGTATTTAGTTTTAACCATTTGTGCTTCCATTAGTTCAGTTTTACTCATCATTTTGGTCAGCTCGGACACACTTTCTTTTTCCTTTTCCTTCTATTCGACTGTATAAGGCAGTTATTGTGTATTTGTACTGGTGTGGTTTGCTTAGTAGAATGTTTATTTAATCCTTCTCAGGATATTCGATTTAACTCTTCAGTGGAGGCCTTGTTTTGGTTGCGGATGTGTTATTTACCAAAAGAGAAAGTTTTAGAACCTTATTTTTCATGCCTTTCAGTGTTTTTATTAGTTGTTTTTGCAGAGTCACATTGTTAAGGTGCTCACAGGATGCTACCATCTTGGAACCCCCCCCCTCTGTCATTCTGATTTATTTACTCAACTGTTTTGCATGTAACAGTATCTGTTGCTTTGCTGAAGTAGCTCTCACGTACGTTTTTAGACTGATTTCCTGGTCACTGTGTGAAAGAAGTCATAGATTTGATAGGCACGACCTTTCTATTGTGAGCCCATGGGTCTTTGGACCAAGATCCCACTGGTTTTTAGATGTTCTAATATTCTTTTCTTTACTTTTCCTAGGCACACTCTGGATAATTTCCCAATCTTGCTTCCATTCATGAAAGACAATCATTCCTTTCCTTCTGTGATCTTCAGGAGGTTTCCTCTGAAGGGTTTATTCAAATGTCAATATTATCTGCCGGTTCCATTTGTTTTTTGAAAAGATTTTAGGTTACAACTTCTCACTTCTCACACTAAACTGTGCACCTTTAATTTGGAGTTCAATTAAAAGTTTTTTTTCTGGGGCAGGTCTTGACTAAAACATAAAATAACTTCCTCATTCACTTTTAGAAAAGTTACAACTATGTTATGCCAGATGGACCAGGAAAAGAGCTGGAGGAGACGTTGTTTTACTCTATAATGACACATAACATTTAGCTTCAGTTGCAGACCATTTCAGGTCTAGTCAAAAGCCCTGTTCAAAACTTCCCTCCATACCTCTCAACCTCTTAGTGCAAGAAATCTGGGCAAAGCCTAAAGTTATAGGGGACAAAGGCCCAAAAATAGGGTAAAATTTTAAATATTACTCTTACAAACTTAGAAAGTTGCTAGAATAACAACATTTGTGTTAGCATGCATTTTTCTGAAGGATATGAAGTCTGAAACTCAAATGTATGCTATTATTTTGTGACTTCAGTCCTCAGTGATTTGCCAGAAATCACAAATTTTATGAGGAACAGACCAAAAATATGAGGCAAAAATTTGGATATTCTGCAGAACTCTGGACAGTTGAGAGACATGCTTCCCTCTAGCCTCAAGAAGGATAAGACAAGGTAGACCAAGAGAGAATTTGTGGCTGCCCACCCAATTATCTAGGTTTACCTGGAAGATAAACTCTACTCTACTCTACTCTGCTTGACATGCAGTGGAAGTTTGTTCCTGAGGTTAGGGATACATTGGGATATGAATCTATTATGACAAAGTGTCTTATTTATTTTATGATGAAGCCTTAGTTCCTTTAACTCATTCACTCCAATGGAGATCTGAAAGTTTGAATTGTAACTTCCAGTGGGTGGAGCCTAAGCCTTTGGACAGAATCAAATTGTATCCTTAAATTTCAAACAAATGTCCATATCTCTGGAACTATAGGGGTTATGAAAGAAGTATAAATGGCAAACTCTTCAGCACAAACTATTTTATAGTAGAAGTATTATTTAGGTTCTAGGTCTTAAACTGAATTTTATAAGTCACAGTAAATACAGTAACTATTATCTTTGTAATATTTTGTAAACAACTTACAATATCTCAGCAACCATTCAACTTACACACATACTGTCAGCAGTATTTTATTCATCTAACTGAGAGCTTTCATATTAAGCTAAGGAGTTCTCTGTGTGTTACTTGGATATTAAGATATTTAGTAAAATGTGCAAATGATATCTATATAAATTAATATCATAAAAACAATAGTTAATATCTCTTTACCTGCACTGGACAGAGGTCAAATATTAATGCAATTGAGTTTGCCATCGTGTAAGCTGTAAGATGAAATCTTTTAAAACCTTGTACATAGCATGGTTTGGAATTACTGATGCAAATATGAACTAGAAATATTTGATGCCTACAGGCGTCCTTAAGATTTAACTGCAGATGCACCTGGAGGCATCACTCAGATATAATAAGTTAACTGAATATTTGATGTACCATTACTTTTGTGAAGGAATAGGAGGTCAAATAAGGTTGGATCTTTGTCAAAGGAAAAAACTTCAAAGACCAATACACGTAAGTTTCAGTTAAGGAACTTTAATTTACTTACAGCAAGGAGACAAAAACATGCAAATACAAGGATTTGTCTAACTACTAACAGGAAGTTCATTATTATACTGTTTTACAAGACATGGCCTTCTAAGCTGACGTAATCAAACACAACTTTAAGCATTGTTCTACAGCAGGTGCTACTTCAGATTTTCTGCTGACATGACTAGATTTGTGAGAAACGTTTTAGAAAAACAACCTGGGCCTTGGTGACCAGTACTTCATTTACAAACGTCTATTGTAAACTGTTACTTTTCAAGGTACTTTTATAATACAGATACAAGCAAATGCTGATTGCAGTTTATATTTTCAAGCAGGCTTTGTCTAATTATCTATTACTTCTACAGCTGTGTATGTTCTCATGGCACAGCGGAACTCCCTGTCTAAGTTTCATATAAGCAGTATTGTTCTATCATTATTTTCCTAACGCAAGCAGAAATCATCTGCTTCTCAGTAAATTTCCAAGGCACAAGCAAGATTTAGCTGACAGTACAAGGTCAAAAGGTAACTGCAGTTTGTACAGATTTGTGCAGTATGAAAGAGAATAAATGTGTTAACTCTTTTAGGCTCTGAATGCACTAAGCATATTACTAATACACACATTAATACATATTATTCTAACAATCTTTCATGGCACAAAAGGCTAGACATAGATCTTCATGGAGCCATCTGTAAAAACTGAGTACAGAGAAAGGGCTGCAAGTCTCTCCTGATAACTAAGATTTTTTGAAGCCACTGATCTTTTTAGTTATGAATCTCTGAGGTCTCTCAAGTTGTGTGATAATGTGTAGATAAATACATGCTAAAAGATGCATTGTATTCAATACTGGGTCTGATAAGATACGAGTAAAGGGGAATTAAGACTTCTTTGGATCTAGTGGAGATGCCTTTGAAAATTAGATGGGCCAGATAAAAAGCATTCCAAATTACTAACATGAGTACCCAGATCCCTTACAGAAGGATCTGATTGGAGGGCTGCATCCTGCATACACTGTTCCTAACAATCACAATAAAATACCTGTGACCCATCCGTATTCATATCTGTTTGAGGCAAATATTACTGAAATATTTAGACATACACTCAGCCATAAAAACCCTGTTCTCTTAGGTGACTCAGCATTAATAAGATGTCAAAGAAATAAGATTAAATCAAAACTAAAATAATGTAATGTGGCACAGATGGTAACTAAATCTACATGACCTAACACATCTGTAACTGATTTCAGTTATAGTTAGCTGTTTGTGGTAAAAGCGGCAAACTACACTCCTTCCTTATAAATCCAACTTCCATTAGTGACCATTGTTCTAAAGTTCTTCTTTTTTAATTAATCACAGTTACTCCTGTTTCTAGTCAATTATACAGCCATATCTGTCTACTGTTCTGATTTTTACAGAATGTTCGGGTTTTCAGATAATATTTTTGGTCTGTCCCTCACAAAATATGTAGTTTTCTGGCACATCAATGAGAACTGACGTCATTAAATAATGACAAACATTTGCGTTTCAGATTTCATACCCTTCAGAAAATGCATGCTAATGCAAAACCTGTTATTCTATTAACTTTCTAAGTTCATAAGAGCAATATTTAAAAATTGTCCCTAAATTTGGGCCTTTGTCCCCCATTATTTTTGGCTTTGTTTGGAATTCCTGTGCTAAAAGTTTGGGAGATATGAGTAGAACCTATACCTCATAAGCTATACTAGGTCAGTGTTAGTCTCAAATGCAAAAAAACAAAATGGAGTTTGAGCTACAAACTATAAAACCATTTCCATAACAATATTTCTATTAAAGACTATAGTGGCAGATACTCAAAAATGCAGCAATCACATGTGCTTAAATGACCACCGCAGCTAAAAAAATGAAAAAGTACATATTTCAACTTTTCTTGATGTTCCATGCTATACATTCATGTAACATTGTAACTAGTTATTTGTGATTATTATTTCATGTCAACCCAGAAGGGCCAGACATAGTAATATGATTTTGTTGTTTAGTCTCTGTTTAGTAAAATGTACTCTGGATCTTTGTAAGACCACTGTGCCCTAACTACTCATGCTCTTATCTGCTTTTATTTAGAATGCTAGTACTTAGAATTGCTGCAAACTTTGAGGATCTCTTGACAATGTGTTTGAAACTTTTTTCCTGTGATGCTGCCATGTTTGTGTTACTTGTCATGTTTTAAACACAATGCAGTAATCCACTCTTCTTCATCTGAAAAGGAGTGCTTAAATTAGATGCTTCGGAAAAAAGTAGGACTCGTTGCTCTTGATTTAGTCTCCCTCCATCACTTGCATCAGATATCTTTACTCTAAAACTATACCATAAAAGAGCTGTCAATTCCCAAAGGCTCAATAAGTATATAGCCACCATGGAAGAGAGATAAGACAGTTGTAATTGATAATGCATAGTAAAAAGCCTGTGAATCTCACAAACTCAATAGATTTGTCACCTTAGCTGGAATTAAAGAAGTTAGGACTTCAGACACCTTGTTTGTTGCATGGGATTTGCTGAGCCAAAAGCCTTAAAATATAATGGGTAAGGTAATTTAAGAACCAGGAATGCAAATTCCTAAAAAAAATTCAAGATTTCATTTAAACCCAAATACTGTGCAGTGATGAAGTTAAGCAGTACAGAGATATCACAGAAGGGAAACACAGTCATAGTTTTTTATATGTGACAGTATAGGGATTATTTCATAGGAAGAACTCATGCTCTGCAAAAAAAAATGCTGCTTTTAGGGAGTAGCTGCCCTTTATGGACCAAATAAAACTGCATGATTCTACCTGGCCCCTCTAGAAACAGTCATACCATCATAGATTATGCCAAGACTGTTACTTTTCATAACCTCTGTAAAAATACTGTTAAACAGCATCTGAAAAAATATATATTATACAGGAAAAAATAAACAGCCATGATATCCCAAACAATTCCTGGAATCGAGTAAACACACTTAGTGTTATATTTAGTACTGCAGTAACATTAAATGCCACAGCTCCAGCCTGCCCTACAGAAGCTGACATGACAGCATTAGAACAGTAATGATTTCTCAGCCAGAGAATACTCATCATAGCATGCTGCATGTAATCCATATCTGTCCCAAGAAATACTCTTACACCCCTAAATTTTACTTCAGAACTGTTACAAAAAAAAAGTTCGGGATTTACTCAAATTTATGTGCTACTTCTAAAAATAGCCCTGCAAATAGGACATTTGACCAGACAAATAGTAAACTTTTACTGGTTGTAAACTGCAGGTAGCAGAGCAAAAATGATCTGCTTAGATACAATTAAAATTACACCTAGGTTCATAGGGTCATAGGGTTATAGAGATATGCCAGGCTTAGATACAATTCAAATTACACCTACGTTCATAGGGTCATAGAGCTATACTAGGCAAATGACCACTAGGGCCTTTATAACCCTAGCCATGCACTCCAACCCAAAAGCTTACCTATGTATCATGGGTTTATATTAGGAGGAGTTATGCTAGTTAGGAAGTTTCTAGAGGTTATGTGGCTGGGGGTATTACATAAGGCCAAGATGTGGGGTGAATTTCTGATTCTCCATCCTTTGGCCAAGGTTATGCTTAATTAGGGGATCCTATGAGACACATACCTGTCATGCCAACATGTCTTATTTATGTCATAAGCAAAATTGAAATCCTTGGATATAGTGGTTCTGATGTTATTTGTTTAATGGATGTGGAAAAGGCCCAACAGTGCTGGATCCAAGGATGCCTTGCATTCCAGGCATAGATCACCAGTCAGTAACTTGTAGGAGCCAAAATATAGAGATAGGGCTTTAAGGTGATCTGTACATGACAATGTGTTTATTCCTTGGATTGTCCTGGTAAGAACCTTTGTGGGTGTTCCAGCTGTTGCATATGTCTGATCTGGTACATGCCAAAGGAGGCATTATACTCAGTGGTGGGTATGAACTGAATAAAGTGGCACTATGACTTCCCTGGGCTTGGATGCCATTCGCTTACTTACAAGTTGGGCAACATAGAATAATACTCTTACTACCTTGACCACATTGATCAAAGGCCAGATTACTGTCTACATGCATTCCCAGTTTTCTGAAAAGGCACTATAATGCATTTCTTGGCCTTGAGTTTTAATCCATGACTTTTGGCACCAGTCATTTGTCTATATTAGAAGTTCTTGTAAGATACTTGTTTCATGGGGGGAATTTATGATAGCTTCCAATTTCAAGTCGTCTGTGAACTTGACCAGCCAAAGGCCCTTGACATTAGTATTTACCTCCAAGAAGTAGATGCCAAATAGAAGCTGTACCAGCACAGAGCCCTGAGGTACCCCACTGATGACTGGTCTCTTAGTGGACGTGGTCTCACCAATCCTGACTTCCTGGGCTCTATTTCTGAGCCAGCTGGAAATCCAGCAAGTTATGTAGGGGCTTATGTCCAGTTCTGTGGGTTTGTCAACTATGCTTGAGTGGGGTATTGCATTGGATGTTGTGCCTTTCGGCTTTTCCCGGTTAGGTGTTGCCACAGTGGAACTCCGGTCCGCTAATGATTGGCAGTAGATTTTTACATGCCAAGTTGCCAGCTCTGATGCACAAACTTCAACGAAGGTATGCCCATTCACACATGTCTCCACACAGAAGACGCTCTAGCTGAGAATCGAACAGGACAACGTCTTACTGTGAGGCGACAATGCTACCGCAGCACCACCACCGCGGGGTATTGCATTGGATACCTTAGCCAATTCTAAGTGGGCGGGATGCACCATTTCCTTAATGACCTTCTCAAAGAGAATAGGCATGACCTTTCCTTGACAAAGCCAATGTGGGTTGGGTCTAGTGTCTAAAGTTTGCCTTTGTCTTTGTTGATATTTTTCATGATAATTTTTTGACTTTGCATATTATACTAGTTAGACTAATATGTCTGTAGTTTCTGAGGTTGGTTGATGGTCCATTCTTGTGAAGTGGGATAACCATTGCAGTGTCCCATTCTCATGGTACAAAGCCTGTTTTGAGGCTATAGTTAAAAAGTAACTCAAGTGGTCCTGTCAGGTCATGTTTCAAGCTATTTTAGGAGGCTCATTGAGGCTGTGTTTTTGGCCTTAGTGAGCACTGCCAGGACCTTCTCCCTGCTCACTAAGATTTTGGAAATAACTGTAGAAGGCTTTGTTGTTGTCTCAAGCCTGTGAGGCTATCTTGACCTTCTAATTGGCCTTGCTGGACTTAATTAGTCCTCTTAGTTTGCTGTTTAGTTTAATTATAGGAGTTGCTGTTCCTGCATTTAGTCATGACTTTTTTCTTTTTGTTATATACCCTATTAAGGTTAGGATTCCACCAGTGTGGTTTGTTTTTAGAGTTTGTCTTGGTTCATAAGTAGGTACAGCACTCTCTATAGTACTATTTAGATGGTTGTCCAGGGTCTCTGTGAACAATTTTGCATAGGCTGCTGTGAACTCAAGGGCTGTGAGGAACGTTGAATTTCGATAAACAATCACTTAATACAATGTAGTTTGCTTTGGAATAGTTCCTAACTATTACAGGGTTTGCTGGGGTTACGGAGCTGATTTTTATTTCAAAGGAAACAGCTTTGTTGTCTGACTTCAGCAGTGAGGGTGTGACACTGTGCTGGGTGCAGAACATATTGGTGAGTACAAGGTCCGGTACATATGAACTTCTGGTGGGTGTCTGCTAAAGAGTATTTGTGCATATGGTATGAGACTTTGTCTATGGTGATTTACACTTGGATAGAGTCCAGTGCATTGTCCTGTTTAACCAACATAGAGCTATGCTTGTTGCTAATGTAGATTGAGATTCTCAACTTTTTGTCCCTGTCTGTTCAGATGATGGTCTAAATGTGTGTAAGGCACTAAAGCCTTGCACTACAGCAGTATTTTCTGCAGATTTAAACCATGCCTCTGTAATGGCACAGATTTCTATAGTCTCCAGAGTGATGAGAACTTCTAGGGCATGGAGTTTCTAGTTTAGGTTCCTAGCACTGAGTACTAATACATTTATGTTTCTTTGTATTTCATTTGCTATGTTAGTAGGCTTGTTAATTTTGCATTGCCTAAAAAGGCTCTCAGGGTGTAGATAATGTTTTGGCCAATATTCAGAAGCCTAGGGGAGACAGGTGCAGACCATCCTTTGCAAAGCAATATGGCTGATTAACCATGTCTTCCCATGCAGACAAATATTGAATCTCCATGGAAAGACACCAGAAACTTAGCCAGTTATTGAAGTCAATCATACTGTGGCAACATCCTTGGTGTGAACAAAGGATGACTGACTTCAGTATTCCTAAACATGGGCATGCATGGTACATCATTCAGATGCCCCAACTGTAACCTTTTAGAGCAAGATGATAGTAGAAACAAGACATGTTATTATATAGTGGGCTCATTTTAAAAAACGGATGATTTTTTTTAAATAAATCTCTATTCATTTATATTTTGCAAAATGGAGCAGTTAACTCATACTGACAAAGAAGTAATACTAATAAAAGAAGCAATTCTTTCTCATATATGATTTTTGTTTTACATACATACAGTCCCCTGCAAGAAAAGTTTTGTGTCACTAAACATTAAAAAGTCTTAAATATTTACTTGCCAAAGCTTCCTGCAGGTGTCTTCTTCAATACTTAAATATGTTTCTTACGCCCATAAATAATACTCAAACACCTCTACATAAGCATTCACCATATATTTCATGACACTACAATGTTAATGCAAAACATCTTTAGTTAAATATAGAGAAATTTCTTTAAAAAAACTCAAAATGTAAGGTGACAAACTAGATAAAGCACATCAGCAACACTACAAATACAAATCTTTTGAACTTGTATATCTTAGTAAGTGTCTGATTATAAGGACTTGTTGTAGTAAATATATTTTTCCTAGTGGCTGCCAGTAATGATGGCCTAATGTAATTGCTGCTGTGCTTTATGATGTTTCCCATTTAATTAAAAAAAAACTGTGTAAATACTCTTTGTAAATAATAAAAATCCACAAAGAAATGGTTGGGAAGGTGGCCTAATGGTTAAGGTGTTTGCCTTTCAAACACAAGGTGGAGGGTTTGAGTCTCACAAGGGATAATTGGCTAGGCTTAAAATGGCTTGCAAGGACAGTTAGCTTAGTACTAATCTATGAACCTATGAAATAACCAAGGCACAGAATGGCCTAGTTTAAACACAGTCCAAGAATGAATGAAATGTAGGTAAAATCCAAGGTAAATTTATTCATTCAGGTAAGTGCTTTCATGATACACATATCACTTCTTCAGACCTTCAAACAAACACTTCCTACCCAACTATATTTAAATAGTATTCAAACCAATCAATGCTTAAAGTAATTAGTACTTAAAGTAAAACCAGTCATTCTGCAATATGTACAAAGTCATACTGGAAAAACATTTCAAGTATAGATACGTAATAAACATTGTAACATAAAATGTATTAGTTAAAAACAATTAAAATATATATTTAATATGTTTCTCTGTCTTTCATTAAAATAATTTAATTTCATTTGAACAGCCTCCTGTTCTTCAGAACTGGTTTCAAGGGTATTCTGTCATTAAGGCCCTTTCCTTTATTAGCTGTTAATCTGATAATCCACCTAGTTTCAGAGGTCTCTGTATGGTTCCTTATATCACCACCTCTCTCATTAGGAATAATTCTCTCAATAACTGAGAACATAAAATTATGGTCATTGCCTTCAGAGGACACATGTTTGGCTAATGCATTAGTGGCAACACCATTCCTAATATTTAATGTGTTCCCTAATTCTAAATCTTAGCTGTCTGTCAGTCTTGCCCACATAAAATGCAGAGCATTTCTGACAGACAGCCAAGTAAACCACATGGTTTGTGTTGCAATTGGCTGCTACACTAAAATCATATATTCGCTTAGTGTCTGGATGTGTAAATACATTCTCATGATTTATGTATATACATTAATTGCATCTACCACAAGGAACCGTCCCTTTTACTCCTGCCATATCTTGTCCCTAATTATGGTGTGGATAGCATAAAATCCTTTTCAAAGATTTCCTGTTCTTAAATATAAAACTTAGATTTTCCCCTATGACTTGTTTGATTTCTGGATTCTGTGTTAATATATTCCAGTTCTTTTTTATCACACTGGTTATTATATTCACATCACTGGTAAAATAAGTAGAGAATCTAACAGATTCATTTTTATAGGTTCATAGGTTCATAGGTTCATACTAGGCTATCTGCCCTAGGGCATTTATAAGCCTAGCCAGAGTGTGTTTGGCTTTTGCCACCCATTTTAAATTAATTTTGCTATGCCTTTTTTGAGGTTAGTATACTGTGCCTCTGTCTAACAGTGACACAGAAGTGATAGCCGGGGTAAACCTACGATCTCCCATCCACTCATCAAGATTCCTCTTGAAGAGAGTCAATGTGGGACTCTGCCTAACCTGGACTGGGATTTTATTCCAGAGTGAAGGGAGCCTCTGGGTTATGAATCTGTCCCTCCAGCATGTCCTATTTATTTCAGTGCTGAGGTTCAAGTCTCTCGAGCGCGTAGCTCGATGGGATTTGGATTTTCTGAGGTGCAGCATGTCCATTAATTCCAGGTTGGACATGGCTTTATACGTCAGGCACAGATCGCCTCTGAGCAGGCGGTATGCCACTGAGTAGAGCTGGAGTTTCTTTAACCAGGCAGCATATGGCATCTGTTTGAGCCCTCTGATCCACTTGGTGAGGTACTTTTGGGGTCTTTCCAGTTGCTGCAGGTGTCTGGTAAGGTACATCCCAAAAGGGGCATTGTACTCAATTATGGGCCTGATGAGGGATGAGTAAAGAGGTACGATGACCTCCCCTGATCTAGATGTGAATCCCTTCATGATTAGGTGGGCTATATAAAATGTTTTTCTAACCACTTTGGCCACGTGGTTGTCAAATGAGAGATTGCTATCAACTTGGGTCCCCAGGTCCCTAATGACTTCTTCTGTACTTAATGGATTACCACCTATGTGGTAATTTGTGGGCACTTTGTTTTTCACAAAGGGGATGACTATACACTTTTTGGCGTTTAGCTTGAGGCCATGGCTCTGGCACCAGTTGTCTGTTTCTATGAGGCCCTTTTGGAGGATGCTTGTGTCAGCTGGAGAGTTGATTATGGCGCCCAGTTTGCAGTCATCTGCGAACTTGGTCAGCCACAGTCCTTCCTTGTTGGCCTGTATCGCCGAGAAATATATACCGAACAAGAGAGGTCCCAGGACTGAGCCTTGTGGGACGCCACTTGTAACTGGTTTGGAGTCTGACATGGCTCCAGCAATTCTAACCATGTGGGTTCTGTCCTTGAGCCAGTTTGCAACCCATCTAGTGATATAGGGGTTTATATTTAAGCTGGTGAGCTTATCTATAATGCTAGAGTGGGGTATTGTATCGAAGGCTTTTGCGAGGTCCAGGTAGGCTGTGTGGACCACCTTCCCCTCGTCAATGGCCTTGGTGACTGTTTCAAAGAAATCGACCAGGTTTAAGAGGCAGGATCTTCCCTTAACAAAGCCAAACTGGGTAGGATCCAGTGTCTGTAGGTCCCCAATATCTTTATTTATGAGGTCCATGATGATCCTTTCCATAGCTTTGCAGACCAAGCTAGTCAGGCTTATGGGGCGATAGTTTCCAGGATCCGTTGAGGCACCACCTTTGTGGAGAGGGACCACTGCTGCTGTACGCCACTCTTTGGGTACATATCCTGTAGTAAGGCTAAGATTGAACAGTAGTTTTATGTTTGGGTTTAGCTCTTCTTGGAGTTCATGTAGGACGCAGCCTGGGACACCATCTGGTCCCATTGATGCTGTGTTTTTGCTTTGGAGAGGGTGGCTCTTACCTGAGCATCTGAGATGTCAGGGGGGCAGCACTCTGTTGGGATAGATATTTGCCCTTTTGGTGGGGAGAGGGGGGAGAAGTTTGCACTGAACCTGTCAGCTAGGATGTTGGCAATGTCTGTGGGCTCGGTGTATTTTTTGTCATTTTGGACTAATTCTGAGCATATCTGGGAATTCCCACCCAGGTTCCTAACATAACTAAAGAAAGCCTTGTGATTATCCTTAGTGTCCTGTGCAATTTTTCTCTCGTTTGGCCTTAGACGATTTTATGAGTGCCTGTAGTTTTTTGCTAATACTGATCAGAGATGCCTTCCCTTTTTGGGATTTTGCTCTATCATGTAGTAGCTTCCTCCTTCTATTGTATAGTTTGTTTATGGCTGGGGTCTGCCTTTGGAGGATTGGGTCTTGGTTTTATTTGGGATTGCATGATCCATGAATTCCTGAAGGTGTTCATAGAATGCGTTTATAAAGGATTCTGCGGTCTGGGCCGTATTTTCCACAGGCCCGGGGGCTTTGAAGGATTTCGCCTCGGTTTTGAGGTGTGTGAAATTTGCTTTAGAGAAGTTTTTCACTGTGATTTTCTGGGCAGGGGGTGGGGTCGGGATGTGAATATCCAGTGAGATTAGTTTATGGTCTGATCTTACCAGTGAGGGATACACTTCTGGTCTGGAGCATAGTGTCCCCATGTTGGTGATGATCAGGTCCAGTATGTTTTCCCTCTTGTGGGAGTGGTAACAAGTTGTTCCATAGCATTTGAGTTTATAAATTCTAGGAACCTTTGGGCTAGGGTGTTGGAGCTAGAGTAATGCTCTCAGTCTATGTTTGGGTAGTTGAAGTCGCCCAATATAATGGTGTTTGGAGAGACCTTCATATTTTCCAGTATTCTCAGGAAGGCCAAGTGGGGTTCCTGTGTTTGGGAGGGTGGTCTGTAGCAGGCTATAAACTGGAAGGCAGTTTTACCCACAGTTAGTTGCACATGGATAGTCTCTGATGCTTCGTGCTGTGCCACCAACCTGGAGGTGTGGGTATCTTTGACGAATATTGATACTCCCCCTCCTATTGTGGTTCGGTTCAAGTTTTGGGGCCGAAAAGCATGGTATGAGGTATAACCTGGTAGTGCTGGGGTGCTCTCGGGAGCCTTGAACCAGGTTTCTGTTACTGCACAGATATCGATGTTCTCCATGCTAAGGAGAGTTTCGAGTGCGTGCATCTTGAGGTTTAGACTTCTGGCGTTGAGTAGCATTACTCTTAGTTTCTTATCCCTTGTGATACCTATGGAGGTGGGTTTGTCTTTTGAGCCTTGCCTAAAAAAGGCACTATGGGGGTAGCAAGAGCCTTTGCCAATATCCGAAAGCCCAGGGGTGACAGGTGCAAGCCGTCCCTAGCGAAGCATAGTGGCTTGTCGAGCATGTCATCCCAGGCTGACAGGCATTTGATCCCCTTTGAATGACACCAACACTTAAGCCAATTGTTGAAAGTGATCATCTTGTCTTCATATTGTGGCATCATTCTTGGTGAGGGTAAGATGCTACTCAAGGTCAGGGTCATACCGGCCTGGGCTACATGCTCAGAGAGCTCCTCTATGTCTCTTTTCATGTAGTCCAGGGAGGTACATCTCAGGTCATTCACACCAGCATGGACAATGACTCAGTCATATTTGTACTTGCCTTGGAGTGACCTGAGTGCTTGTGTTATGTGGCGGATCCTAGCGCCCGACAGGCAGCTCACCGTGACCTTCTCCTTGTTCAGCCTGGTGAGCAGGACATCAGTGTGTCTGACGATAGAGTCACCTATTACAAGTGTATCAGGTGTGTTGTTTAGCCTTAAGGGCTGTGACTGTTCGGCACACTGGCTTTGTGAGCTATGTGTTGCACGTGTTTTGTTTTGGGGTAGCGGTTGCTTGGGTGTCTGCTTTGGAGGTCTCTGCTGCTTAGGCAGATTTTTATTTAGAGCCTCCAAGTATGTTTTTGTGTGTTTATGTGTTTGGTTTGTTGTCGTGGTAGGTCTATGTGAGACTGGAATTGTAGTGAGTGTGGTTTCCTTCTCCTCCTGACTGGTTACGCCAGTACTGAGTTGAGAGAGCTTAGCCTCCAGTTTGGCTATATGGTTGCATCTCTCACATGTGTTGGAATTTGTTGGGAGGAGGAAAGGGTTGTCTGTGTACATGAGGCAGTTGTAACATTGCCTCAAGATTCCCAGATTCACCAGCTGGACCGGAGAGGAGAATGACAACTGACCTTTGGACATGCTAGAATAGTATTGGGAATTCCTTTATAATTGAAAAAAAGGGCCAATGGGGAATTATGTTGAACATAACCTGTTCTATCATTACTGGGCATTAAAAATATGGCTTACCTATACTATATCTTCATGAAGTAGATGCATCCAGGATTCCTGTGGTCATACTATCAGCGTAATCCCTTTCTTCACAAAAAAAAAAAAAACTGTGTAAATACTCTTTGTAAATAAATAACTAAACAATGCAATATACTCCTCTCAGTACAGCCATGCCTACTAACATGTTTGAATGACATGTATTAGCAGTAATCTGCATACACAAGAAATCGGTAACAATTATACCTGCATATATCTTGCTTTATAACCAGATTGTAGGTGAACTGGGACAGTATGGATCAACTCATCTACCTAATTGACAAAGAATAAAAGAAAGAAAGAGAGAGAGAAAGAAAGAATATCCATCATTCTTAGTGTGGTTACTGATTGGATTTGGTTCACTTCCCAGGAAAATTACTTCTGTACAAATACCAAGAATTAGTGCAAATTCAATGTCAGTGATGCTAGTGGTGAAAATAGTGCTGTGTGTATGGTATCCAACTGCATATTTCAAATATTTCCATAGGTGGTGTAGTGTACGTATACTCTGAAGGTGAATGTGTATGTGTGTGTGTGTGTGTGTGTGTGTGTGTGTGTGTGTGTGTGTGTGTGTGTGTATACACGCATGGAATTTTTATAATTTTATTCATGGAATTTTTATAAATGTGGACAATGCTGGGCTTGATGTACTGCATATTGTGTGCAGATGTGTGTGTTTGCATGTTTTTGTATATGAGTGTGTGCATGCATGCTGAGTTGTATCCATGTGCTGGTTGTGTATGTGTTTGTGGATGAGTGTGAGCACGTGTGTGCATGCTGAGTTGTATACATTTGCACTGGTTGTATATGTGTTTGCATGTGAGTGAGTGTGTGCATGCTGAGTTGCATGCATGTGCACCAGTTAAGTGTTTGCATGTGTTTGTATAAGTGTGTGCATGCATTTGTGTGTGAATGTGCACATGCATGCTGAGTTGTATGCATGTGCACTGACTGTGTGTGTGTGTGTGTGTGTGTGTGTGTGTGTGTGTGTGTGTGTGTGTGTGTGTGTGTGTTTCTGTGTGTGTGAATTGTATGGCTGTGCACTGGTTGTGTATTTTATTTTATTTATTTATCATTTATTGACCGGGAAAATCCGAGTAGGACACTGGACGCCCAGGGAGAAATGTTGCAGACGCATGTCTTTGGATTGTGGGAGGCAACCGGACCACCTGGAGGAAACCCACTCGAATGCAGGGAGAACATGCAAACTCCACACAGAAGGCACTCCAGCTGAGAATCAAACCGGAGAATCTCTTGCTGTGAGGCAACAACATTAACTGCTGCACCACTGCACCGCACAGATGTATATGAGATTTTTATGAAAGCAGATAGATCAAATCCATTTTTACTGAAACTTCTGTATCATCCTCATGATGACCACTGAATATTCCAGACATTTCGGAACCAGTGCACATGCATACAATTCAGCATGTAAACACTCACACACACCCACACCCACACGTACACACACACACACACACACACACACACACACACACACACACACACAGTGTACTTGCATACAACTTGGCAGGCACGCACATACTCACAGACATACACAAACAAAACCAGTGCACATGCATTCAACTCAGTCTACATGAAAACACTCACAAACACATACATGTGTATATGTTTGTGTGAGTGTGTGCATGCATGCTGAGCTGTATGCATATACACCGGTTGTGTGTGTGTGTGTGTGTGTGTGTGTGTGTGTGTGTGTGTGTGTGTGTGTGTCTGTGCACGTGTGCATGCGTGCATATGTGTGTGTGTGTGTGTGTGTGTACATGCTGAATTGTATGCATGTGCACTGGTTTTGAAATGTCTGGAATATTCAGTGGTCATCATGAGGATGATACAGAAGTTTCAATAAAAATGGATTTGATCTATCTGTTTTCATAAAAATTTCAAATACATTTGAATCTTCATTCGCTTCCCTTTTCAATAACACTCTTTCTGAACAGTACCTTTTCACTATGCTACATTGCTCAAACCCATCCATTTTATTTAATTTTTACTACCATGTCTCTTTTTGCTTTCTTTATTATATTTAAAAAGTTATGTATCCTGCTATGAATGAATTGGATAGCCTTACTTAAGTTTGGGTTTTCTGCTTTTCTGATTACCTTTCCAACGTCTATATTCTCAGTGATTCCGTATGTGTATTTTCTTAGTTTCACTATGATTCCTTGAATTATGTCTGGAGGAAGCCAGCTGGGCAAACACAATCAGTAGTGGCTTTATATAGACAAAAAAAAGAAAAACAGTAAGTATTTTTACAGGGAGCACGGCCTCTGCACCTCCATATGGGAAACATGTCCTTCATTACCTGACTTTCATATACTAAATACATTTTTTCACAACTGCTAAAAAAAGTGAAAAGTGAAAAAAATGAAGAAGGAATGCAGAAGGGGAAATCCAAGCTCTTACTCACTGTAGAAGACCTAGTCATAGATCACTTAGCATAGTCAATGGATATTTATTATATTTATACTGGTAATGCCTCTCTATTTGTGCTACATTATTTTGCCAGACTTTCTTATGCAGTGTCACATATTGCTTGCTTACCTCTGGATCATTGACTATGACTTGTACAATGTCCCTTGCTTCATTCATTACTTCAGTTTTCTTCCAACTGTATATTCCTTTTCTAGATTTTGTTTCTCATATGATCATTTTCCTTTCTTTGTATTAAATATCAATAGTCATTGTTTAGAACAGTCTTCCAGTCTTGATGTGTCCTGCCCACCTTGCCTTTAGTTTTTCATCTGTCTATACTCTCCTTGGGCTAGAACATTGTCTAGCTGCAAATGCATATGCTGGTCAGTGATTCTCAGGGGTGTATCATCTGAAGTCTTGTACTTCTGATATGGGGTCACTTACGGTAAATATCAGTTTTGTACTGCTGATATGGGGTCACTTGTGGTGAATATCAGTTTTGTATTGCTGATATGGGGTCACATTTGCTGAATAGCTCTGAGGTGAGTTCCTAGTCTAAGATTGGCTGACTATCCATGCTATATCGGCACGAAGAAGTTGAGTTTGTATCTCAGCTGCTGTGAAGGTGTATGGCAGTGGCATGGAACTGGGGATGCTCATTTGTCTTTGACAATACTTGCATCTGGGCTTTTCACTCCCTACTTGACAAGTTAATTTGATTACTACTGACATGTCTGATTCCCTGTAGGAATGAAGGCATAAATGTCTGTCATGGGTAATGCAATCCCACAAACTTACAAAAATTATGATGTGCCAATCTAATATTAATAGTGCCATGAATAGTGGGTACAGCAATTTTACTCATAAAAATGCACAGGAATGACAATTAGTTGGTGTTCATCTGGGAAAAGAACTGAGACAGGAGGACAGTTCAGGACCTGTTACTGTAATTGAGCATCCAGTTTTAGGATGCTTTTTGTTTACCATACAAGGTAAGGTTAGAAAAGGTATTGTAAACCCAAGCTTTCTTATGTTCTCCTGACAGGATAGAAACATTGAACAGGATCACTTTCTCTGCACTTGAAACAAGAAACAAATGATGATCTGCCAAACCGAACATGTGGACTCTTGTGTGGCACCAATGTACTAAACAACCAGAAAAAAAACAGCTTTATAGTCAGGTAACACACACAAAATAGCATTACCACTGCTGTCTTAAACAGTACAAGAGGATTAGTGAAGGCCATATGGGACAAGAGGGTTATCTTATGGAAAAGGAAGCATACAAAAGACAGGCACAGGCATGTTATCAGCTTTTATTTCAACAGCAAGCTTAGAGAACTGCCCACTAGTATCAGAAAACATTTCATAGCTGTCTCCTGAAAGTGTCATTCTCAGTCTTGACACAGTCTGTATATCACTGTCATCAGTACTAATGTCTTGGCACATAACACTGAAGAGAATGACAGGAGCATTTATATATTAGCATTGGTGAGATATTGACCAGCACCCCAAAAGTGGGCAAGATTATTCTTGGGGAACTTCCTTGCTGCAGATTTGTATCCTTCCAGTCTTTAGAATAGTGGCACAAGGGCATGAGGAGCAGGAAAGACAAACTTCAATAACATTTTGTGATTATTTTAGTGTGCAGAGCATGATCTGGTCATCACTTGCACCATATTTGGACAGCGTAACATGTTTAACAGTTGATGGAGACTCCCTCAAAGCAAGTGCATTCTTGAATATTCCACTGTTAGAGTTTATAACTGAAAGGATTTCTTTATCACAAGGGTGATCTGATGGGTGGTTAATTGCTTGATGAAACATAACACAATCAAAAGGAAAGGAAGTATGACAGCTTTATAAGCATATTTTGTCCAATGACAAGTCAGTGGAGCAGTACCTCTGTTCAAGGGTTTGTTGGTGAGCTGTGGATAGTAAAACAGGCCCACAGCTGTAGTAGAGAGTATTATGAATTACTTGCCAAGTGTGTGTTTTTTATATTATTTTATCTTGCTTCATGTGTGATGCTTTGAGGAGTGTGTCCCTGGACATCGTATTATGGAACATAGTACACAAGGTTTAGAGTATGCATGTTGATTTCAGTGTTCAGGTGGGTTTGGCATAATGGTTAAGGTCTTCACCTTATAGACACAAAGTAAAGGGTTTGGTTCTGACACTGGATTATTAGCTAAGCTTAATATGGCTCTTCAAGTAGTTAGCCAAGTATTCACCTTTGAACTATCATTTAAGCAATGGAATTGGGAGAAATATCCCTTTTCTACATGGTATAGAAACTTTGAAGCTGATCATAATATTACGTATGACGAGGGAGAATGGAATGTAATTTGCCACATAAAAATATTTTTGTCTGTCTTTAGTTTTATACAGTCTACTTTATATGTATTGTGTTGACTTGCATCTGTTTGTTTGTTTTTTATTTATTGGCTTTAGAGAAGTGTCATAGATCCAATCTGAAATAAAATCACTACATAAAAATTCATTACCATTAATATTAATACTTTACCCAAGGTCATACAAAGATATGAATTTTGTTCTGTATGTACGTTTGAGACAACTTTCCATAATGCCTCCATACATAGCTGTTTATAATTCCCATAACTGATACTGACATTAAGGGATACTGCAATTAACTTAAACCTGCCATCTTATTGGCATGTGCTGTGGTTACAGTGTCCACACTTGACATAATCATGAGTGGGATAATGAAAATGACTGTAATTCAAGGGCTGCTGAATCAAAAAAAGAGTGTCACAGTGAACATGGCAAGATGGCACCTTATGCCAGTTAAAGAAAGATTCATATGAGCAGCTCAGGAAACAAGGTCAAACAAAACATGAGGCATAAATGAGAAAAAAATGTGGAGCTATGGTGCTGCTTTCAGGATGCAAAAGGAATATACTGCACAGGACGTCCTGGTCCAAGTCCACTCCATCCATAAGATAGCAAGATGTGCCAGGGTCAGCATGGTGGTGTAGAGGCATAAAACCCTGATTATAGCCTAGGTGACTGAACTTTGATTAATGGTTCGTGTATCTGTCTGTGTTGGCAGGGAAGATGGGTGTCTTTCTATCCTGATGGTGAAAGACCTTGTTGAATTTCATTATGGTTGAACACTGGTGGAGGCCAGAGCTAAGACAGATGACACCAGCTATGAGAAGTGGAAGGACAGAGCAAGACATGCTTGACGTATGGGTCGAAGGTGGATCACATGCTCAGGCTGCTGCCTGTGGCCAACTCAACCTTCTGTTGAAATCAACACTTGTGGGTAAGGACATGGGGCTAGCAGGAAAACATACCAAGTTGTACGAACACTCCTTGCCTGCTCCATCCCATTCTGCAGTGACGGCAAGTGCACATCCTAAGAGTCTGTCCAGTGAGGGGTCTACATATTTGGGACTGCTCCCAGAAGGGATACCCCCATGGGGATTATACTATTGAGCCTGCCAGGACCTGGGAAATGGGGAGAATGAGACTACTGGGAGATGGAAATGAAGGGGAATGAAGTCAGCAGTAGGGAGGAAAAAAAGACAGAAAGATGGTACTTAAGGTAAATGAAGTCAATCATGGTAAATGGAAAGACCACTTTGACACATTTCTGAACTGTAAGCCCACATGACAGATGACATTACCAAGTCTGTTCTTTACATCCCTATAATCTTTTGACCTCCTACCACTGAAGAAATATGCTATATCATGAAGTGAGACAAGAAAAACAAAGTTGCAGGACTAGATGTCATACCAGTTTAATGTTGGAAGTGAATAGCTTGCACCAAAGTTTTATAAACTCATTCTTTAAATCTGAAACAATGAGGAAATTCCAAGCAATTTGAAGACTGTCCCTGTCAGTTTATTTCTGATAAGGGAATAGAATCAATGCATGGACTTACTCTTCACTGCAAGAGAAATCCTTGACTGCATTCTTCTATGCCATCACTATTGAAGAAATTCTTCCAGAATTCCACTGTTGAGTTACATTATCTTATAGGTCAACAGATTTGATAAATCTTGTCACACAAGTGTCATAAAAGAGGCAAGACAACATGAGGGCCTGTAGATGACTTACACTGACCTAACAAATGCCTTTAACTCCTTGAACTGTGAACACTGTGGAAGGTATTTGATAGCAGCAGCCTTTCTATATCCATCAAGATCCTGAGGCATTTACATAACTATTCGAATGATGACATTCTCTGCTATAGTTCAGAGGCAAACTGAGTCGTCACCTGAACCAGTGCCATACAAGAATGTGTCATTGTGCTGCCTTTGCTGTTCTTTAGCCGTTATCCTAAACCTCACAAAGGCCACATTCCAAATACAATGGAGAGAAGGGCTCTTTCAGTGTTCAACACCGTCTACCTTCAGAAAACAATATTTTTTACATTGTCTACTATCAACCTCTTCCTTTAATTTCTCCAAATCTTTTGGCTTTCTAATACCATGAGGGGAATGAATCCCATTCCTAAGTCAAAGTACGATTAACTTTCATGAAATTAGCATTGTTTCAATCTTTCATGCTAGCCAGAAGGGCTCTTCACAGCTCCCGCAATGTGCCCAGTAATAACTCCTTCTGCAATTTGTATGGAGTTACTTGTATCAGTAACGTACCTAAATATGATTGTAGATTTGTTTTTATAAGACCCATTGCTCCTACTACTATTGTAAATGTTTGGGTACCTTTCTTCCACAGTGATCTAATTTCTGCCTGCAAATCCTGATATTTTGTGACTTTGTATCTCTCTGTACGCAGGACACTGTAGTCATTGAGTGTAATGATTTCAATAATCAATGCTACTTTTGTCCTCTTTTCCTGGACCTCTATATCCAGTTTTCTAGCATCTACCTTTTGAACTGCTGGTAACAGGTGATCCCATGTAATATAGACTTCATCATTTTCTATGATGCTTTGTGGCTCATGTTTCCTGTGTTTTTCAGCCACTTCAGTATTATAATGTTTGCACAATCCCCAGTGCAACAGTCTTGCCACATTATTATGCCTTTCAGTATACAGTCCTTCTGCCGTTAGTATATCACAACCAGTAACAAGATGTGCAACTGTTTCCAATTCGGTTTTACAAAACCTACATTTGTCTGTTTCTCCCACATGTTCAATGGACTTTGTAAACCAGTGTGTACATAATCCACTATGCTGAGCTGCCAATATTAACTTTTCATCTTTTCATTTGAATTTGCCTCTCCTTAACCATTCCTGCTCTCGATCCTGATCAACATGAAGCTGTTCCAAGAGTTTTCTATACTTGCAACTATATTGATGCATTTTCCACATTTCTTGTCTTCTCATCTGATACTTCACCTTATATTCTTTCTTTTGTTTTTTGGCATATTCAGTTGCTGCCTGATTTTTAACTACTTCTGGTTTGATTTACATTCCTGCTTGACGACGATATGCATGTGATAGACTAAGAAGAGAAGTCATCTTAGATTTATTCTCCTCATGTTTCAAAACTTTCACTATGTTTGGGTCTTGTGAGGTTAGCAGATATGTATGCAGTCCCATGATTGCAGATCTATATATGTAATAAATTTCAAGGAGGCCCATACCTCATTCAGAGCAGGGAATATATAATCTTGGTATGCACTAATTTTTATAAATCATTTGATGAGTGTGAAGCATCCTTATTATTTTCTTGTCTAATCTATCCAACACCTTTTGGGGCCAGTCAATCACTCCAAAATGGTAAGTTAGGACAGGAAAAGCTAATTGGTTTATAGCTTGAACTTTGTTCCTAGTTGTCAATGTTGTTTTTAGGATTAATTTAAGTCATAATCACATTTGTTCATATTTTATTGTGAATCCTTCATCAATTCCCAAATATTTATGCACTCCCTCTTGCTCAAGTTCTTTTAGTGTTTATATTGTAAGTTTGAAGTTTGAAAACTTTGAATCTCATATGATTGACATCATATGAGCAAAGTTTTCAAACATCGAATGTTACAACTGAGATCGCCGTAGGGAATATTTCCCTTCACTTCAATGTAGTGCGATCTCGGAGTTGGTATATTTAAGTAGCGGGGGTGTGGGAGGTGCAGGGGGGCTTGCCCCCTGCATAGAGTGTTCAGGTAGGTTTTTTTATTTTTAGTTTGTTTAATTTGTGCTTTTGAAGTTTGAAAACTTCGCTCATATGAAGTCGAACATATGAGATTCGAAGTTTTCAGACTTTGAACATATAATATAGACCCATTCTTTTATATCACATTCTTGCCCCAAACTGATGTTTTCTTGGTACTGCAGCTTTCCTGCTTTAAAGGTTGCTTTTGCACATTTATCAAGACCAGATGACATTCTTATATCATCTGAAAAAGTTTTGACTACTTGCAATTGTGCTTTCTGTTCCTCATCTGATGAGCTATGCAGTTTTAAATCATCAACAAAGAGAAGATGAGAAGTCTTTACACTTTTTTGCTTTCTGGGAGTCAAATTATAGCCATGACCTAATCTGTTAAGCAGACAGCTTAATGGGTTAAAGGGACAGCAAAAGAGTAGCGATGAAAGAGAGTCACCCTGGAATATCCCCCTTCAGATTTTTATCCCTGGAATAATAATTTGTCCTTTATCCTGGCTTAACTGCAAAGTGGTTTGCCATTGTTTCATTGTCGCTGTGATGTAGTTTATCAGTGTAGGGTGTATCTTATACATTTTTAAGCACTCTTTTATCCATGAATGTGGGATACTGTCAAATGCTTTTTTGTAGTCTAAGCATGCCACATTTAGATTATTCCCCTTTTTACAGTTCTCCACTATGACTTTGATTATAACAAATGATTCTTTGTCCATATTACCCTTTTGTTCTATTGCTATAACTGAGTTTTCTTCTAAATGACTATAAATTCTGTCAGCATCAATTCCAGTGTATAGTTGATACATTGTCAGAAGGCAAGTTATTAGTCTATAGTTTTTAGGGTAGCTTGTAGATTCAGTCTTAAGTAGGAGCTTTGTTTTTCCTGTTATTAGCCAGGCTAGTGTCTGTTCAGGGTGCACATATAAATATTTCTTACTCATGGCTAAATCTTCATGCAAAGATATTGATACTTTTAGCCAGAAGTTAGGCGCTGCATCTGGGCCTGAGGTTTTTCCAGTTATAGGCTTTTCTTAACTTTGTTTCCATCTCTCTGGCCGTTACTTCATCCCATTTCATATCCTGTACATTTGAACTTCTTATTCTTTCTTTTACTTCTTCTATCTACTTAGCATCTTTGTTATGTTCCACAGGATCTTCATAGATATTTCTCTAAAATGTATCTATTTCTTTTTTTTTTGGTGGTCTTTCAATTCCTTTTATCTTGTTTAATAATTCTCTATAAAACTTTTTTGGGTCATCAATAAATTGCTTATTTTGTACTTTTCCTTTATATTTATCTGTGCATCTTCTAAGTTTTTCTGCCTGTGTTGATATTTTTAGTTTATTATTTCCAATAGCTCACGATAAATCCTGATGCGTTATAATACTGTGCGTTGCTTTTGTCACTTCTATCTTTCTGAGTATTTTTGTTGATCTGTTCCTTTTCCTATACTCTTCTAACAGTCACACTTTTTTGTCTTATTTACTTTATAGTTTTCTGTATTCGATACTTCCATGATGGCATTTCATTTCTGCCCTTCCTTTCCCTTACTACCCTGTGTTCTTGTGGTAGGACGTTATCTGTTATTAATTTGGCTGCACAGTAATATATCCTATTTACTTCTGTTATATTGCATGAATGTCTATGGCCAGTCCTAATTACTGTGTTCATTTTTTTATCAAACTTCTAACTTTTTGGATTTTATTGACCTTCTGCAGTCTATTTCTTTCATTGATCTTAATATGTCTATTCATATCTATTAAATCACGTAACTCATCTGTTAGATCATTTTCTTCTAAACTGAGGGCACATTCTTTGTTTGCCATTTCTTGCAGGCATTCTATAGAAAGTTCCAGAGAGTCTTCCTGTGCCAAATTCTCTTTAGTTTCACCCTTTGTCATCTGTTGCTCTTTCAAATAGGAACTCATTGGCCTATCACTTCATGACATTCACTGTGTCAGAGTTGCCACAGTTTCCTGTTCTTTCCCTTGCTGTATAGCTCCAACTGAACCTTTGTACTGGTTTCCTGTGGGAGGCTCCAAAGTATCTTCATATGTCAACTGATTAGATGCTTCCTGCCCCACTGGTTCCTCCTTAATTTGAGCGTCCATTGCTGTATCCTGTTGTGTTGTTATCTGAGGTAAATTTTCTACACTAAATCTTTCACTTTGTGGGTAATCCATAATGTCAGTTTCTATTTCTTTAACTTCTCCATTACTAATCCTCTTTTCTGCATTTCTTCTTTGTTTTCTTATTTTTTTGTATTGCAACATTTTCCATATCCAGATGTCTTTACGTGTATTTCTCTCCAAATTTCTTTGGTGGTGCTCTTTTTGCATTGATTAGTTTTGCTTTCTCCTTTGCATAAATATTGCACCATATTAAATCCCTTTTTCCTTCTCAAGTTCATATTTCTTCTTCAGATGTCTCCTGCTCCTCTTGCTTTGGGGACTAGTTGTTCCATCATGCTATTTTATGACCAGTGTTAGACTTTCTACACTGAATCCTTCACTTCACAAATATTCCATAACTTCAGCTTCTATTTTCTTAACTTCCACTTGACTAATCTTCTGTTCTACATTCCCTCTTTGTGATCTTAGTTTTTATTGTGACATTTTCCATATCTGGATGACTTTGGCTATATTTCTCTTTGAATATCTTTGGGGCTGCCTTTTTTGTGTTGATTAATTTGGCTTTCTCCTTTGAATAAAAATTGTACCATATCAGATCCCTCTTTCTTTCCCATGTCCATATTTCTTTTTATAGCCTTCAAATGACTCTAAATTTTGTTCTTTAAATTTTTGCACTTCCTTTGTTGCTTCTTTTTCCAAACGGCATACAGTTTCCTGGTCTATATAGTGAATTTCATTGATCTGGTGTATTAACGAACACAAACTTTTATTTGTAGCATCTGACAGTTTTTCTCGTGGAAGTATTTTTCTTTTCTCTAATTACTCTCTTAATCTTTTTGTATATCTTTTATCTGGAAATTCTGGCTTCTTGCGTAATAGTAACAATACATAACTTCTTTCTTATCCTCAGTAGTCCACTCTATCGTCTGTATGCTATATATATTTACAAAATCTTATGCAAAACAGTTTGGCTCCACAAAAGGGGTGGTAAGTTGTCCTAGTGACATCCAGGTAACCCCAGATACTGGAATCAAATCAGAGTATATTGAAAAAGAACTGTGCAAACTGGATCCAAACAAAGCACAGGAAAGAGAAGGAATAAGTAACAATGACCTGAGAACACTTTAGCAAGAACTTACACTACCATTATATCTATTATTCACTAGGTCATATAAATATGGGGAGATTCTTCAAGATTGGAGACATGCACTTATTAAACCTGTCTTTAAGGGAAAGGGGAGTAGGACAAATCCAGAATCATATAGACCCTTAAGTCTACTTTCATGTTGTGGAAAAATAATGGAGAAGGTAATACTGGATAAGTTATTGTCAGAACTGGATAGGTTGGGACTTGAAACCATATATCAGCATGCATATGCTGAAAATAGATCTATTACCACCTGCAACATGATGTTCTATAACAATGTAATAACAGCTATGAATGAAAAATTGTGCTGTGATGTGATTTATATAGATTTAACTTCAGCATTTGACAGGGTCATACACAAAACACTGATCAATAAATTAGCACAACTAGTTATTGATGTACTGTTGATAAGATGGATAGCTGTATGGCTTACAAATAGGACATGGCAAGTATCACACACCAACTGGACAGGTGAAATCCTTGGTTACAGTCAAGGTGTCACACAGGGCTCTGTACTAGGCCCTTACTTGTTTAGATTGTATCTTTCAGACCTTACTTTTTCATCTGAGGTGTTCTACAGTCTATACGCTGATGACCTGAAATTGGGTAAACTGATTTCAAGTGTTACAGATAAGGCATGTCTGCAAAATAATTTAACTAAATTGACCATTTGGGCACAGGAGAATAAAATGTTGATAAATACATCAAAAACTAAGCATATGAGATTTTGGAGACATAAACTGAAAGGTGAATATTTAATACAGCACACAGTGATTGAAACTGTAGACTCATTTAAGGACCCGGATATATGGGTAGCTTCAGCTATGAGTTTTTCTAATCATATCAACCAACTGGCTAATGATAGTTATAGAACTAAAGGTTGTATAAAAATATTTATAAAGTCTAGGAAATCAAACATAATGAAGTCATTGTTTGTTAGTTATATTAGACCCAAACTTGAGTATGGAATAACAGTATGGAAACCCTACAGGAAAACAAGCATGAATAAACTGGAAAGAGTACAGCAGAAACATACCAAGGGCATCCATGGATGTGAAAATCTAAGCTATTATGAAAGACTAAAATATTTGAACTTGTACAGTGTCTCTTACAGATATTTAAGAGGAGATCTTATTCAGGTATATAGGGCATTTAGGGACAACTACCTCTGGGAATCAGCTCTGAGCCCTTTCTTATTTGCAATGGTGATGGACAGGTTGGCAGACGAGATCAGACAGGAGTCCCCATGGACTATGATGTTTGCAGATGACATTGTGATCTGTAGTAAGAGTAGGGAACAGGTGGAGGAGACCCTGGAGAGATGGAGATATGCTCTAGAGAGAAGAGGAATGAAGGTCAGCAGGACTAAGACAGAATATATGTGTGTGAATGAGAGGGAGGATACAGGAATGGTGAGGATGCAGGGAGTAGAGGTGGCGAAGATGGACAAGTTTAAGTACTTGGGATCAACAGTTCAGAGTAATGGTGAGTGTGGAAGACAGGTGAAGAAGAGAGTACAGGCAGGATGGACTGGGTGGAGAAGAGTGTTAGGAGTGATTTGTGACAGACTAGTACCAGTAAGAGTGAAAGGGAAGGTCTACAAGAGGGTAGTGAGACCAGCTATGATATGAGTTGGAGACAGTGGCATTGACAAAAAGGCAGGAGTCAGAACTTGACGTGGCAGAGTTGAAGATGTTAAGATTTCACTGGGTGTGACGAGGATGGACAGGATTAGAAATAAATATATTAGAGGGTCAGCCCAGGTTGGAAGGTTTGGAGACAAAGCCAGAGAGTCAAGATTACATTGGTTTGGACATGTGCTGAGGAGGGATGCTGGGTATATTGGGAAAAGGATGCTAAGGATGAAGCTGCCAGGTAAGAGGAAAAGAGGAAGGCCTAAGATAAGGTTTATGGATGTGGTGAGAGAGGATGTGAAGGTGGTTGGTGTGACAGAGCAAGATGCAGAGGACAGGAAGAAATAGAAACAGTTGATCTGCTGTGGCGACCCCTAACGAGAGCAGCCGAAAGAAGAAGAAGAAGACCGCTGGGAATGTTTGGGGTTATCAAAAAGTAATAGAGAATCATCAGATAACCTATGCAGAAGATTCTATAGGAATGAGAAGTGTACTAATTGCTTTCCTGACAGAGTAGCTGATGCTTGAAACAGACTACCAAATTACATTAAAGCAAGTACTAGTTTAGATATTTTTTAAGAACAGCCTGGACATTTATTATGGGAACAAGTGTTTTGGTATATTTGCAAGCTAGAAGGGCATTAATGCCCATGCTTGAAACATTTGCATGTATGTATGTATGTATGCATGTATGTATGGCTCTTTTTTGGCCTATCAGTTTTTGTGATTTTTGTAGACTGCTACTTCCTTCTACAACAGGGGGGCCATCATCCCCCTGGGCCTGGCCTAGCCCCATTGTAGGAATATTTCCATGTCTTGAGGATTCTACACTATCATTTTTTCCAGGCCTGGTACCAGTGTGCCTAGCAGGATTGGGCACTTTTTTATCTTGGGACTTGTGCACCCAGCTGTCTTCTTTATTTTTCAACCTACTTCTGTCCATGATATAAGCTATATAAAATACAGTCTATATATCAGTGTTGTCTTGGTGAGATTTTGTGAAAAACTGGGTCTACCTAGTGAAGGTACTCACCAAGACTTGAAGATGAATTCAAATCCAGCAATACTTCTCTCCTTTTGCTGATTTTATGATCTTTCCATTTGGACCCCTAGAATGACTTTATACAACACTGAATACATTTGTAGAAGCGTACAGAGGTCTAGAACTCCCATTCAACAGGAAGGTGAGCACAGTGTTTTTTCAGCCTTTTAAAGGCCTTGCACACCACTCTTTACAAACCACTACTGCAGGATGCCCCCTGAAGAAATTCCTCTACTTTCCCTACCTTGATAACTACTTCTCCTTAACAACAAAGAAAGACAATGAGATCACAGGATCACATCTGCAAATTCCTCCTTTGGAAACCAGCTTTAGTGTATCTTCATTAACTATGAACTATGAAAGGACACCAAGGCAGAAAGCTCAGTTAACATCCCTCCCCTTTCTATGGATGTGAAACCTAAGTGTCTCTCCATCATCATCTAAGAATAGCTCAAGAACATTCTATATATCAGGTGAGAAATCATCAGTTCTAGCAACAGTGTTCTTGATGAGACAATCTCCAGCACTATGAAAATGATCCTTAGGCACTAGGTTTATTAGAATGCACCCTGTATTCAGATACCTGATATTCAATTCCTCAAAACTGATTGCAGACTTCTTGCTCATTTAATTTTATACTGAACAGAGAAAATGCTTTAAAGACTGTAGGTTTGGAAAACTGACTGGAAATAACAAGCTGGAAGGCACTGGCAATTAGCATTTCATTGGTACCACAACTTGAATCAAACAGTGTCTTGCACTTGAAGAGAAAAAATGTTTTGTTTCTAAAATTAAAGAGAAACAAAAAGGAAGGAATGTGAAAGACACTCCAAACCGAGAAGTAATGGATGGTAATACTGGAGCTGCCTTCCACAGGAATTATTATTAGTTTTGTGGAAGGATCCAGAATTCCAGGTGTGAAATGATGAGTCACCCCAGCAGCCATCAGTGAGCCAGGGTAGAGGTAATTTCAGAACTGCAGAATTTTCAGTAATGATACTTTATCAGCCCTGTTGCAAATTTTTGCCTCAACAGCAGTAAACAATACGGCAAACTCTTACTTCCACATTTCTTTTTTGCAGTACTACTTATAAAGAATTTGAAAAGGACCAGCTCCAGTCCTGATTGCTTATCTTGCCCATATTCATCATCATCATTTAATTATTTATTTGACATTTGCTGACCAGGTTAGCTTGACTGAGCAGTTACTCTTTTTCAGTGGAGAAGAAAAGCTCCAAAGCTACAATACATGATACAATACATGATACAAAATGAGATAGGAAATTTAGTGTTAGGATCATCATCTACAATTACTGACTATACACACACACAATCATCACATACAATTACTTGGTATATCCACACACACACACACACACACACACACACACACACACACACACACACACACACATACAAATGTTATGATGATTACATATGTACATAATATTACATGAAAGAAGAGATTAGGTAGTACAGCAATCACATATAGATAATTCACAGTGCATATTTGCAGTACAATTGTTCAGATGTATAAGTATGAAGTAAGTTTGGGGTAAAGTATAACATCACTTCAGAGCAGAGAGTTTGTAGAATTTACTAAGTTTTTTGGATGAAGTATAAGATTATAATAAATTTAGATATTCGAAAGAGGAGGAAAGAGAAAAGGAGTGAAGGATGGGTTTGAGTAGCAGAGTGGAGAGGAAGATTAAGTAAGGTCATGGCAAGGGCAGGTCCATGAGTTTAATGGTTGGACTTTTAGAGTGTTTTTGAAACAGTGAACATCATTTACCAGTGTCCATGAGGGACATAGTAAATGCTGTTTTTGTGGAAAGCATTTACTATGCCCCCTCTGTGTCCTACTGCTTAGCCAATGTTATACCTATGTTACTGTGACATCCCTCCTCTGGGCCAGTGATCAACAGTCTCAGTCCTCACCACAGACTCTGTTGAGGGATGTTTACTTGGAACAAAAATAGATACACACTGTATTTCCAGATGCAGCTCTCTGCACCAAGCACAATTTCCCTTACGAGCATACAGAGAGCACACACAGTCTTGGAGCTGGGTTTCACTCTCTCTATCCAGGCCCCAAATAAGACTCCCCACTGACACAGCTGTAGAGTTGAGTCCTCAGCTGAGTATTCCAAGCCAAGTCCTCCACCACCCTCTCTGTGAAACCAGTGCTCCTTGTCCCTGCTCCAAGAAGGTGACACACTCTTTGAGATTTGATTTTCATACACACACACACACACACACACACACACACACACACACACACACACACACACACACACACACACACACACACACACACGCACACACACATGCACATGCACATGCACATGCACATGTGCACACACACATGCACACACACACACACACACACACACACACACACACACACACACACACACACACACACACACACACACACACACACACACACACACACACACACACACACACACACACACACACCTGGGAAAGGCTGGCACAGATTTACTCAGTCTGCTATCCTTTATCCAGACTATAAGGTAGTTACACTGCCACCGGCCAACTACTCTAAGACCCTTACAAGGGTTCCCATTTATACTGAGTAAAATGAATACTAATACTAATGGTAGTGTTTGACCAATGCAGCAAGACTTCAGGAGTGGCCACAATGTCACCAAATAAATATAAGTACTGTCAAAGGTTAAAATATTCTCTAAAAGACTATCCACAATGAAAAATGTAAATATATCTAATAATAAATAATAAAAGAACATGAAAATAATAAATATCTATTTACAATAAACACCAGAGTTTCAGTCACAGGAAATATTAAAAATAACACAACTGGACAGATTGACACAGATACAGAAAAACAGTATTTAACTAATCTCACTATATTTTCCTAACTGATCTAAAGAATTACTATATACCAGGTTACTTACTAAAGCAAGGCAAGATGAAGTGGGTGAGTGATCCTTCTTTGTCTGGCTTCAAAAACAGACTGCTCTAAAACTTCTGTCTCATCAAGTATTAAAACATCATTTCAGTGCTAAATTACAGAATGACATCACATACATCTGGTCATCTGAATGTGGTTCCCACACTACCCCATTTACTAGCAACTGAACCAGAATCTGGCACATATGTGTTATCATACACACACATAGAGCTTTGTTAAGATGTGTTATAGCATCTGGAAGCTATAAAACTATTTCAAAACTTCACCCTTCCAGTGTAGCCATTAGTTCACCCCTAAGAAACATATGGTAGGATTCCTAGCCCTGGTTTTTACAGGCACTTTGTCTCTGGGTGCAGTCAGAACTGCAAGATACAATCTTTATGGCCTACCAGGTAATTTAATTTAGGACTATTTTTCAAAGTTAGCTGTACTGAGATTAACCTCTTCTATTCCAGTATCCTCTGTTACAATATATTCATTTCAACAGTTGCAATATAGTCTGACAAGCAGGTATATTTCTTTTCTGTCCAGCAAGACCCGCTGTTGGTACATTTTTAACACAAGCAGCTTTCAAATACATTTTCAACAAAAGCACCTCTACAAATCAGTTTTCTGTACAAATGACATATAATTCTTTACAAAACTCCAGCTAGCTATGTTGGCATATTTATTATTTATTTATTTATTTGCATTTGTTAAACGGGTTGGTCCAGCTGGGTAAGAATTACCCTTTTTCAGTACTGCCCTACTTCTCCTGGCATAGCTGGCAATACCTCACATTATCCCAGTTACCATACTAGAAACCATGCAAAGACCTTTTGATTTTTTTTCACTAACCTGTTGTATGGCACTGTAGGTCATGATCACAACCTACTTATAATCAGATAACCTGGTTACCCAGTCAAATAACTTAGTTATGTATGTCTGACTTGACTATCCTGTCATGAATCTGTCCTTGATTTTTGGATCCAGTGCCCACAGAATTCCTTATATTCTGATAATATTTCCTTCAGCTGCAGTTCCATTATTTTTTCCTATAACTGAACTCCACTGACAGGCCAGAACCTTTTAGCCTCTGTCTTCCTCCTGCACTCTTGTGAACAGGAATCACATCTGCTTCTCCCAGTGTTCAAGAGCTGTAACCTCCTCCCATGATTTGTCAAAAAAATAGTGAACAGTAATACCAGATCATCCCTCATTTCCTAGTGAATTTTAGAGCAAACTATCAGACTTTTTGTGTTATGAGACTTTAGTTTTTAAAGTTATTTCAAGAGTCTTTCTTCAGTCAGTGGACTGGGACCACCCCTCTTATCACAGGATCTTCTACTGTTTGAATTAAAAAAAGTTTTCCTTTCTTTGTGAATATTAAAATGAAGTATTAATTTGGTATTCATGTATTTTACTGTCATCTTCTGTATAAAGGAGTGACCAATGTGATTTATGTAATTGTTTTTTCAGTCATTGCATTTATATCACTGTACCTAGATCTCTTTTATTGCCATACCATGTTTAATCTTTAAATGGATCACTGCACATAAACAGCAGATCACTGTATCTATATCTCTTTCTTTGCCCTACTGTATTTAGTTTCTAACAGTAGATCACTGCACCTAGAACTCTCTTTGCCTCACTGTGTTTAGTTTATAACAATAGATCACTGCACTTAGATCTTTTTCTTTGCCCCACTGTGTTTAGTTTCTAAGAGTAAATCACTGGACCTAGATCTCTTTCTTTGCCCCACAGTGTTTATTTTCTAACAGTAGATCACTGCACCTAGATCTCTTTCTTTGCCCCACAATGTTTAGTTTCTAACAGTAGATCACTGCCCCTAGATCTTTTTCTTTGCCCCATTGAATTTAGTTTTGAAAAGTAGATCACTGCACCTAGATCTCTTTCTTTGCCCCAAGGTGTTTAGCTTCTAACAGATCACTGCACCTAGATCTTTTTCTTTGCCCAACTGTGTTTAGTTTCTAACAGTAGATCACTGCACCTAGATTTCTCTCTTTTTGCCCCTCTGTGCTTAGTTTCTAACAGCAGATCACTGCACCTAGATCTTTCTTTGCCCCACAGTTTTTAGCTTGTAACAGATCACTGCACCTAGATCTTTTTCTTTGCCCAACCGTGTTTAGTTTCTAACAGTAGATCACTGCACCTAGATCTCTCTCTTTGCTCCACTGTGCTTAGTTTCTAACAGTAGATAACTGCACTTAGATATGTTTCTTTGCCCCACTGTGCTTAGTTTCTAATAAATAGTAGATCACTGCCCCTAGATATTTTTCTTTGCCCCAGTGTGTTTAGTTTTTAACAGTAGATCACTGCACCTAGATCTCTCTCTTTGATCACAGTGTTTAGTTTCTAATAGCAGATCACTGCACCTAAAGCTCTTTCTTTGCCCCATAGTGTTTGGCTTCTAGCAGTAGATCAGTGCACCTAGATCTCTTAATTTGCCCCACAGTGTTTGGCATCTAACAGTAGATCACTGCACCTAGACTCTTTCTTTGTCCCACTGTGCTTAGTTTCTAACAGCAGATCACTGCACCTAGGTCCATTTCTTTGCCCCACTGTGCTTAGTTTCTAATAGTAGATCACTGCACCCAGATCTTTATCTTTGCCATGTTGTGTTTAGTTTCTAACAGTAGATCACTGCACCTAGATCTCTTTGATTACCTACTATTCTTCTCTGATCAGAGGAGTTGCTGTAATCCTCTTGTGATAAAACTAAATACACAAAAGCAGAGGGAAAGTCCACTGCTGCCCATAATAATATTTTGTGCATGATAATAAAGCTATCTTAAGAGATTTGAGCTGGCTAATTGCATTGCAGCTCTGGTGAGAGAAGCTCCACAAATCAGGGCTGATGGCTTGAGATGAAATTGTTTAGTTACATTAAGCCACGGTGGTGCAGTGGTAGCATTGTCGCCTCAAAGCAAGAGGTTCTCCCGTTTGATTCCCAGCTGGAGCACCTTCTGTGTGGAGTCTACATGTCCTCCCGAGGTTGAGTGGCGCTCGAAAGACATGCGTAAAATGGACATACCTTCATTGAAGGTTGGGCATTGGGCTGGCAACGCGGCACTGTAAAAATCTACTGCCAATCATTAGAGGACCAGAGTTCTGCTGTGGTGACCCCTAACAGGGAAAAAACAGAAGAAGACTGATTTCATCATCACACTGAAATGCAATAACCTACAGGTCTGCTCAGTGAAAGTTGTATGTAGCAACTGACTCCTGAATAGATATTTCAGGATGTGTGGAGGCATTTTAAGCTGGTGCATGATAATCTGGTCGATCAATACTGTAATTGTTAGCTGAAAAATCAACAGCCATTTATAAACCTTTTTCTCCAGGTTGCTGTTCAGCTTTAGCTGGCAGGCTGCAGCAGCCCAGTTTTACCTCTAGTGAAATGTTATGCAGATCAATGAAAATATCTGGTTTGTTTCTCTGTCTTCTAAACAACATGGCCCATAACAATGCCATAGTAACCCTTAGTGAGGACTGCTGTGACAATGACTCACTCTAGGTAAACCAGTCTGTAATGATGTGATTAAGTCACATTGCCAAGGATTCATAGTCTTAAACAACAAGCAAAAGTGAGATCTCACCATGGTCCAAGCTGGAGGTCACTCATGTCTACATTTACAACAAGTCAATTTTCTTACCATATTCTCGTTTTTTGTTAGCTACTCAAGCTGTGACTTTCCTTAAATATACTTACACACTGTTAGGATTATTTTTGTAAGAGTAGTATGTTTGCATATCAAGCTTATTTGTGCCCTGGCTTGAAAAAATGTATATATGAAGTAATGTAATGTAAGAAGGCAAAAAACAGAAAAATTATAAGAGAGAATTGTTATTCCTTACTATGTTCATACCAACTGCTTTTGGCATAAATAATATTTTTAAGAAGTATTGACACAGTTTGAAAATTGAACCCAAATTAATGAACCTCATTAGTTTTGCCCTTGCCGTTGTGTAGTATTAACAACTCTGGTGCATTCAGTGTGGTTAATGAAAGGATCGTTGATAACTCACCTAAGGGTATGTACAGGTATGGACTTGTTCGGTTTAATTTCAACCTCCTAAGAAATGGCCATTAGTGAGAGTATTAATGGAACAAATATGGTGGTGGTGGAGGAGATCATGCTGGTCTGTAAAACCTTTCTTTTTCTCTGTGCGTTCTGTCTTACTGTGTGCTTATATGTTATTCACTGTCTGCTTTTCACCTACAGTTTTTGTTTCTATACCTTTCTTACTTTTGTGGCTGTTGCTGACTTTCTGTTACATGATATCTGAGACGTTGAATGAGAACTACTTTTATGCATCTTTTTCTATGAACTGAATGACATAGTTGGGTAAACATGACCGACTAGCCATCCTAAATTTAAAATGCTGTGTACTAGCACACAGTAACCAAACTACACCAAGGATACCTAAGCTAAATCAACCATGCTCTGCAAGGCTGTGCTATTGCTGACCACTGGTGATCTTCCCCTTAAATTCCTTCAGTTTCATTAAGCTTAGATTGCTTTGGCCAGAATAGGCAAGCACCAGCTCAGCTGTGCAGTCAGCAAAATCTCTAATGTTCCATATTTTCTACATCTGCAAAGTAGGATGCATACCCTGCTATCACAGAGAAACACCCCTCCTAGGATATTGTCATTAGCCATGGCATGCTCCTCTATGCAGCAAATACCCCATGCCAAAACTGCTACCCAGCTGTGTTTTATAGGAATTAATTACACAAATAACACACTTTTACTTCCATAGCCATTTTCTAGTTAAAGGCTGCCACATATTTACCCATTTTTTTTAATTCACAGTAGATGTATATGGCTGATCAAGGGCTGCATAGCTAGCTGTGCAGTAGCCAGATGATAAGCCCTGAAGCATAAAACACTTTCCCTGGTACAGTAGACATGTTTTCATAGGTACACACTTCTGCGATATTTAATTTACAAAGCACTGCAATGCATAAATCTCAAAAAGCATTAACAAAATCATAAGACTTTCTCAAGTGGCATTTGTAACACGATTACTAACTTTGTGTTGAGCTCTTGACTTCTAATATGAAAGAAAATAAGAAACCAAGAAACAGAAAATCCCTTGTGTGTGGATAGATCCACTTTTGATTCATCAGCAAAAAACAAAAAGCTCTACTTCTACATTTTTGGCGTTTGGGACTTTTGAAATTTTGTTTTTTGTTTCTGTTTTCCATTTCAGATGTATTGAAAAGTAACTTTCTAGTTCAGGAAAACATCTGAATGACAAAAAAAAAAAAAACATTTCTGTGATGTAAAGGTCATACTTTGCAGAACCATTTAGCATATTACATCCTTTTAAGAATTTAACTCTGAGAGAAGACAGAATGTTCAAGAGAATACAACCACTGCCCCATTTTAACCACTTCATTTAAAGAAAGAAGGAAATGGTTTATTTATAGTTACTGATGTTGTCAGTTTCTTTATTAAAGATTAACACTCAAAATTGCTGTAAATTTAAATTGTTTCACAGTGTTAAGCCCAGCTATTGAAGATGAAAATAAAAGCATTCACCGTTTTCATTTCTGCAACAAAAGAAGGTGTTTCTTTTAAATGGCTGAATCATGTATTATTGTATTTTGTTTTGTTTGGGTTATAAACACTTCTCATCTGAAAGATACAGTATCATCTAGAAAAATGAGAGCCACAGCTGTGTGTGGTGTTCACGATAGCAAAAAATCAATCAAACACAATGCACTCAAAATGACCAATAGTTTAAGATATTTAAAATTGTCACCCTGGAAAATAAATCTCTACAACACAGCTGCAAAATCGTTTATATAATTTTATTTATTTATTTATTTTACCTTACATTTGTTGACCGGGATAGTCCAACTGAATACATGTCCATTTTCAGTGGAGGCCTGGGGAGAAAAGCTCCAATACTACAGATAAACCTTTACACAATACAAGATAAACCCTTACACAATACAAGAAAGAAAGACATGATTTACAGGGTGCGTCAGAATTGCCCTCGTAGAAGTCTAGAAAGGTTTACAGTCCATCATAATTAAAAACAAGTAAGGTTACACACCATCAGTTATGAGCGAAATTTACAGTGTAATTTAGAACACATTAGAAAAATGGAGTTAGTCAGGACTGGAACAGGGACATAGCCAGTGTGTAGTAAAATACTGTTTGAGACTCTTTTTGAATTGAGTTAAAGATGTTTCAAGAGTAAGGTCAGCTGGGAGTGAATTCCAAATTTTGCCAACAAAGTTGACAAACGGGGAGTCACCCGCTGAGTTGTTAGTTTTGAGTGTTTGAACCAGCAGTTTGTTAGAAGAGTGAACTGGCCTTGAGTTACTATAGGAATTGATAATGTTTTTAAGGGCAGGTGTATTTTCAGGTTGGTTGAGAACCTTGTGTACTACTATGAGTTGATTGAACTGAAGTAGGTTGGGCAATTCTAGCCACCCTAGGAGATTAAGGTTATGACAGTGGTGTGTCCTATATGTGGAGCCAGTGGCAAATCTGGCAATATGGTTATAGCCGCTTCAGAATTAAGATCAGATTTGTTCACGTTAGTGAGTATAGGGGAGACATATAGAAGGGTACAGAGTAGATGGGTGCGAGCGATGGTTGTCCTGGCTTACGGGGTTAGAAAAGGTTTATTTTTATATAGTGATCCAAGTTTCTTATTAATGGTTTTGATGGTTTGATTGATATGCTTATCAAATTTGAGGTTATTGTCTATTATTACCCCTAAGAGTTTATTATGGGCATCTGGGAAAATAATGGTACCATTGTTGGATTTTATAGTAAAGGGAAGTGGAGTGGACCTGAGAGTGGGGGGAAAAAGTAGTAGCTTAGTTTTGTTAGGGTTCAAGAGCAGTCACTGATCGGAGAGCCAGTTTTCGACTGTGTTGAATGTTATCTGGGATAAGGTCTGGAGGTCTGTCGAGGAGGAGGCCGAGCAGATCAAAGTTGAATTGTCAGTGTATTGGACGCAAGTTGCATCTGGGTTGACAGTATTTAAGTTCATTTTGGAAATTGGTAGGGTTGAAGTTCTTGTTATTTCTAATTGTTTTATATGTGGGCAGGTGGGGGATGTCAGTCGTATGCTTAATAATGTAGGTTAGAGAGTGATCACTTAGGTCATTGGGGAGGGTCCCTGACTTGTACATATGGGGATGGCTATTGATAAGTATCCAATCTAGGATACTTTCTTTGTTGGTGGGTGTACTGAACCTTGTGGGGTGCCACTTAAAGCTAGACAAGAGACAATATCCTGTAGGGCTTTATGAGAAGGGATTAATTTCTAAATACTTAAATGTTTGTCATGTAGTCTACTTAAAATATATCCAGTTAGTCAACTTAAAATGTGTCCCATTAGTTTGAGACTGTTTCCATGTCTTTTGAACTCCATAACAAAAGAAGAAAGACTAAAGGGGAGACAGGTGCAGACCATTCTTTGCAAAGCAGTTTGGCTCATTAACCATGTCTTCCCATACAGATAAATATTGAATTTCCCTAGAATAACATCAGAAACTTAGCCAGTTATTGAAGTCATTCAAACTGTGGCAACATTCTTGCTGTGAGCAAAAGATGACGGAGTTCAGTATTCCTTAACATGGGTATGTATGGTGTATCAGTCAGAGTCCCCCTTTGTAGGAATAAGATGTCTTATTATATAGTGGACTCATTTTTAAAAAAAGTATGACTTTTTTTAAAATAAATCTCCATTCATATTTTGTGAAATGGAGCAGTTAACTCATCCTGACCAAGAAGTAACAAAGGAAGCAATTCTTTCACATATGTGATTCTTTCTTTAGATACAATCCCCACAGATGCAAGAAACCTTTTTGTGCCACTAAATATTAAAAAGTCCTGTATATTTACTTGGCAGAGATTCCTGCAGGTGCCTTCTTCAATCCTTAACTAGGTTTCTTACCCCTTAAATAATTACTTGGCAGAGATTCCTGCAGGTGCCTTCTTCAATCCTTAACTAGGTTTCTTACCCCTTAAATAATACTTAAACACCTTTACTTAAACATTCAACTTATATTACTATACTACAATGTTAATGCAAAAAATCTTTAAATATATAGAAATTTCTTTAAAAAACTCTAAACATAAGGTGACAAACTTTGACAAAGCACATAAGCAACTACAAATGCAAATCTTTTGAACATGTATATTTTGGTAAGTGTCTGATTATAAGGTCTTGTTGTAGGAAATATATTTTTTCTAGCGGCTGCCAGTAATGATGGCCTAATGTAATTGCTGCTGTGCTTTATGATGTTTTACCCTTTAATTCTCATAAAAAAACTGTGTAAGTACTCTACATAAATAAATAACTAAATATGCAATATACTCCCCTCAGTACAGCCATGTCTACTAACATGTTTGAATGACGTGTGTCACCAGTAATCTGTATACACAAGAAATGGGTAACAATTAGACATGCATATATCTTGCTTTATAACCAGGTTGTAGCTTAACTGGGACAGTATAGATCAACTCATCTACCTAATCGACAAAGAATAAAAAACGAAAGAAAGAAAGAGAAAGAAAGAATATCCATCATTCTCCATGTGGTTACTGATTAGATGTGGTACATTTCCTAGGAAAATTACTCCCGTACAAATACCAAGAATTAATGCAAATCCAAGGTATGTGATGCTAGTGGTGAAAATAGTGCTGTGTCTATGGTATTCAACTTTTCCATATTTGTTGTAGTGCACGCATGCTGTGGAGGTTAGTGTGTGTGTGTGTGTGTGTGTGTGTGTGTGTGTGTGTGTGTGTGTGTGTGTGTGTGTGTGTGTGTGTGTGTCTATGTGTGCTCGCATGGAATTGTTATAAATTTTTATAATTTTATTCATGGAATGTTTATAAATATGGACAATGATGGGCTTGATGTAATGCATGTTATGTTCAGATGTGTGTGTATGTATTTGTATATGAGTGTGTGCGTGCATGCTGAGTTGTATGCACGTGCACTGGTTGTGTATGTATTTGCATGTGTGTCCATGCATGCATGCTGAGTTGTATAAATGTGCACTGGTTATATATGTGTTTATGTGTAAGTGAGTGCATGCATGGTGAGTTGTGTGCATGTACACTGGTTGGGTATAGGTTCATAGGTTCATAGGTTCATACTAGGCTATCTGCCCTGGGGCATTTATAAGCCTAGCCCGATTGGGTTTGGCTTATGCCACCCCTTGATTTGAGTAAACTGTGCCCTTTTTAAAGTTTAGTTTACTGTGCCTCTGTCTAATAGTGACACGGAAGTAATCCCCGGGACAAACCTATGATCCCCATCCACTCATCAAGATTCTTCTTGAAGAGAGTCAGTGAGGTGCTCTGCCTAACATGAATTGGAATTCTATTCCAGAGCGAAGGGAGCCTCTGGGTTATGAATCTGTCCCTCCAGCATGTTCTATTTATTTCTGTGCTGAGGTTCAAGTCCCTCGAGCGTGTGGCTCTAAGGGATTTAGATTTACTGAGGTGGAGCATGTCCATTAATTCTGGGTTGGACATAGCTTTATATGTCAGGCATAGATCGCCTCGAAGTAGGCGGTATGCAACTGAGTAGAGCTGGAGTTTTTTTAACTGAGCAGTATATGGCATCTGTTTGAGTCCCTTGATCCTCCTGTTGAGGTACTTTTGGGGTCTTTCTAATTGCTGCAGGTGTTGGGTAAGGTACATCCCAAAGGGGGCATTGTATTCTATGATGGGCCTGAAGAGGGATGAATAAAGGGGCACGATTACCTCTCTTGATCTAGATGTGAATCCTTTCATGATGAGGTGGGCTATGTAGAAGGTCTTTCTAGCCAAACTGGCAATGTGGTTGTCAAAGAAGAGATTGCTATCAACTTGGGTCCCCAGATCCCTAATTACGTACTTAATGGGTTACCACCTATGTGGTAATTTGTGGGCACATTGTTTTTACCAAAGGGTATTACTATACACTTTTTGGCATTTAGCTTTAGACCATGGATCTGGCACCAGTTATCCGTCTCTGCGAGACCTTTTTGAAGGATGTTTGTGGCACCCAGTTTGCAGTCATCTGCAAACTTGGTGAGCCATAGTCCTCCCACATTGGCCTGTACCTCAGAAAAGTAAATACCGAACAAGAGAGATCCCAGGACAGAACCTTGTGGGATGCCACTTGTGACCGGTTTCGAGTCTGACATGGCTCCAGCAACTCTGACTTTGCGGGTTCTGTCTTTGAGCCAGTTTGCGACCCATCTTGTGACATAGGGGTTTATATTTAGGCTGGATAGCTTATATATGATGCCAGAGTGGAGTATTGTGTCAAATGCCTTTGCGAGGTCCAGATAGGCTGTGTGGACTACCTTCCCTTCATCTATGGCCTTGGTGACTGTTTCAAAGAAGTTGACCAGGTTCAAAAGGCAGGATCTGCCCTTGACAAAGCCAAATTGGGTGGAATCTAGTATCTGTAGGTCCCCAATGTCTTTGTTTATGAGTTCCACGATGATCCTCTCCATAGCCTTCCAGACTAGGCTAGTCAGGCTTATGGGGCGATAGTTTCCAGGGTCCGTAGAGGTGCCACCTTTGTGGAGTGGGACCACTGTTGCTGTATGCCATTCTTTGGGCACATATCCTGTAGTGAGGCTGAGATTGTACAGCAGTTTTACTTGAGGGATTAGTTCTTCTTGGAGTTCATGTAGGACACAACCCGGGATGCCATCTGGTCCCATGGAAGCAGTGTTTTTTGCTTTGGAGAGGGCGGCCTTCACCTGAGCATCAGAGATGTTTGGAAGGCTGCACTCTGCCGGTATAGATACTTGCTCTTTTGGGGGGAGGGGGTGGAGAAGTTTGCACTGAACCTGTCTGCCAGGATACTGGCGATGTCTGTGGTTTCAGTGTATTTTTTGTCGTTTAGAATCAACTCAGAACAAGTCTGGGAGTTGCATCCCAGGTTCCTAACATAACTGAAAAAAGCCTTATGATTGTCTTTAGTGTCCTGTGCAATTTTTCTCTCGAAGCTGGCCTTGGAGGATTTTATGAGGGATCGTAATTTTTTGCTAGTACTGATCAGAGATGCCTTCCCTTTTAGGGATCTTGCTCTATCATGTAGTAGCTTCCTCCTTTTGTTGTACAGTTTATTTATGGCTGGGATCCACCAGACTGGACGCCTGCCTTTGGATGATTGGGTCTTGATTTTGTTTGGGATAGCATGATCCATGCATTCCTGGAGATGTCCATAGAATGTGTTTATATAGGATTCTGCATTTTGGACCGTAGTTTCCACTGGCCCTGGGGCCTTGAAGGATTCCACTTCAGTTTTGAGAAGTGTGAAGTTCGCTTTTGAGAAATTTTTCACTGTGGTTTTCTGGGCTGGGGGTGGGGTCGGGATGTGGATATCCAGTGAAATTAATTTATGGTCTGATCTTATCAATGAGGGATATACTTCTGGTATGGAGCATAGAGTCCCCATGTTGGTAATGATCAAGTCTAGTATGTTATCCCCTCTTGTGGGAGTGGTGACTAGTTGTTCCATAGCATTTGAGTTTATAAATTCCAGGAACCTTTGGGCTAAGGTGCTGGGGCTTGAGTAATGCTCCCAGTATATGTTTGGGTAGTTGAAGTCGCCCAGTATAATGGTGTTCGGAGAGATCTTCATGTTCTCCATTGTTTTCAGGAAAGCCGAGTGGGATTCCTGACTTTGAGAGGGTGGTCTGTAGGATGCTATAAACTGAAAAGCAGTCTTGCCCACTGTCAGTTGCACATGGATGGTCTTCGATACTTCGTGCAATGCCACTAACCTGGAGGTGTGGATATCCTTGATAAATATGGAAACTCCCCCTCCTTTTGTGGTTCGGTCCGGGTTTTGGGGCCAAAAAGCATGATATGACGTATAACCTGGTAGTGCTGGGGTGCTCTCTGGAGCCTTGAACCAGGTTTCTGTCACTGCACAGATATCGATGTTCTCCATACTGAGGAGAGCTTCAAGTGCGTGCATCTTGAGGTTAAGGCTTCTGGTGTTTAGCAGCATTACCCTTAGTTTCTTGTTCCTTGTGCTGTCTATGGAGGTGGGTTTGACTTTTGAGCCTTGCCTAAAAAAGGCACTGTGGGGGTGGCAAGAGCCTTTGCCAATATCCGAAAGTCCAGGAGTGACAAGTGCAAGCCGTCCCTAGCGAAGCAACGTGGCTTGTCGAGCATGTCATCCCAGGCTGACAGACACTGGATCCCCTTTGAATGACACCACAATTTTAGCCAATTGTTAAAATCGATCATTTTGTCTTTATACTGTGGCATCATTCTAGGTGAGGGTAAGATGCTGCTCAAGGTCAGGGTCATACCGGCCTGAGCTACATGATCAGAGAGCTCCTCTATGTCTCTTTTCATGTAGTTGAGGGAGGTACGTCTCAGGTCATTCACGCCAGCATGTACAATGACTGAGTCATATTTGTATTTGCTTTGGAGTGACCTGAGTGCTTGCATTATGTGGCGGATCCTAGCACCCAACAGGCAGCTCACTGTGACCTTCTCTTTATTCAGCCTGGTGAGTGGGACGTCAGTGTGTCAGACAATAGAGTCACCTATTACAAGAGTATCAGGTGTGTTATTCAGCCTTAAGGGCTGTGACTGCTTGGCACACTGACTTTGTGTGCTATGTGTTGTACGTGTTTTGTTTTGGGGTAGCGTTTGCTTGGATGTCTGCTTTGGAGGTCTCTGTTGCTTAGGTAGATTTTTATTTAGAGCCTCCGAGTATGTTTTTGTGTTTTTATGTGTTTGGTTCGCTGTTGTGGTGGGACTATGTGATACTGGAATTGTGTTGTGTGAGGTTACCTTCTCCTCCTGACTGATTACACCAGTTTTGAGATGAGAGAGCTCAGCCTCCAGTTTGGCTATATGGTTGCATCTCTCACATATATTTGAACCTGTTTGGAGGAGGAGAGGGTTGTCCGTGTACATGAGACAGTTGTAACATTGCCTCAAAATTCCCAGATTCACCATCTGGACTGGAGAGGAAACCATTGACTGACCTTTGGACATGCTAGTGTAATATAGGGAACTGAATTAAAATGGACCAATAGGGGACAAGGTAATCGTAGAGAGTATAAGAGTAACTAGTGCTTATGGTTTATTAGTGCTAACTTGTAAGATTACTTATTTGGACCAGTGAGGGGCCTTAGAATGAGAATATGGTGTTTAATTTGAGAGATAGAGCAGTTCTAAGGGAAAAAGTGAAGAGCAGACTTTGTGGAGCCAGGAATAGTTTAAACCCAATTAGGCGGCGCTGCCCGATGTTGCGCTATGCACAAAAATGCGCAAAACCACGCAAAAGAGGGTTTTAAGAGAGGGAGATCAAGGAGTTTGGAATTGACCCAAAATGGCCAATAAAACTACAGTTTCAAGGCAGTAACCACTCCCTCAGGGGCAGGCAGGCTGCTCAATGTTTATCACTGCCACTGATGAACACAGAGACTTCCCTTTAGCCCAAGCAAAAAATGGCCTCCAAGAAACTTACAAATAGTTCAGAACAGCAAATCTGTAACTGAACTTTTTTAAATCTCAGAAAAGTGGGAAAAAAGCAAGATTCTTTTGTTTTTTTGTTTTTTTAAGGAAAGCAGAGGTTCACAAGTATCAACAAGTTAGAACAGTGCAGTAAATGACACCACACTTGAGTGCTAGGCCAGAGACAGATAAAATGCATGTTTTAAGAAAAAAAAACGATTTTAAAAATAAGTGCACGCAGGAAATTCAGTAATCAGCTCTAGGTTGTGGTCTAAATACAGTTACCAACACAGAAATCAAGTTTAACAAGCCAGAAAATGCTCAAAAGTAGGCGGCAATGCATAAAAACTTAACAAATAATCTGAAGCAAAATACTTAAAATCTCAAAAGTGGCTTCTTTCTTCTCTCAGCATTTTCTCCTCTTGGTGGGTGCTTCACCAACAGCCAACAAGTCCAAAAAGATGCCAAAACCACGAGGCAATCGGGTTTTAAGAGAGGGAAATCAAGGAGTTTGGAACTGACCCAAAATGGCCAATACAACTACAGTTTCAAGGCAGTAACCACTCCCTCAGGGGCAGGCAGGCTGCTCAATGTTTATCACTGCCACTGATGAACACAGAGACTTCCCTTTAGCCCAAGCAAATAATGGCCTCCAAGAAACTTACAAACAGCTCAGAACAGCAAATCTGTAACTGAACTTTTTTAAATCTCAGAAAAGTGGGAAAAAAGCAAGATTGTTTTGTTTTTTTGTTTTTTTTTTAAGGAAAGCAGAGGTTCACAACTATCAACAAGTTAGAACAGTGCAGTAAATGACCCCACACTTGAGTGCTAGGCCAGAGACAGATAAAATGCAAGTTTTAAGAAAAAAACGATTTTAAAAAAAGTGCACGCAGGACATTCAGTAATCAGCTCTAGGTTGTGTTCTAAATACAATAACCACACAGAAATCAAGTTTAACAAGCCAGAAAATGCTCAAAAGTAGGTGGCAATGCAGAAAAACAAAACAAATAATCTGAAGCAAAATACTTAAAATCTCAAAAGTGGCTCCTTTCTTCTCTCAGCATTTTCTCCTCTTGGTGGGTGCTTCACCAACAGCCAACAAGTCCGAAAAGATGCCAAAACCATGAGGCAATCGGGTTTTAAGAGAGGGAGATCAAGGAGTTTGGAATTGACCCAAAATGGCCAATAAAACTACAGTTTCAAGGCAGTAACCACTCCCTCAGGGGCAGGCAGGCTGTTCAATGTTTATCATTGCCACTGATGAACACAGAGACTTCCCTTTAGCCCAAGCAAACAATGGCCTCCAAGAAACTTACAAACAGTTCAGAACAGCAAATCTGTAACTGAACTTTTTTAAATCTCAGAAAAGTGGGAAAAACAAGATTTTTCTGTTTTTTTAAGGAAAGCAGAGGTTCACAAGTGTCAACAAGTTAGAACAGTGCAGTAAATGACCCCACACTTGAGTGCTAGGCCAGAGACAGATAAAATGCATGTTTTAAGAAAAAAATGATTTTAAAAATAAGTGCACACAGGAAATTCAGTAATCAGCTCTAGGTTGTGTTCTAAATACAGTTACCAACACAGAAATCAAGTTTAACAAGCCAGAAAATGCTCAAACGTAGGTGGCAATGCAGAAAAACTTAACAAATAATCTGAAGCAAAATACTTAAAATCTCAAAAGTGGCTCCTTTCTTCTCTTAGCATTTTCTCCTCTTGGTGGGTGCTTCACCAACAGCCAACAAGTCCGAAAAGTGTGTGTGTGCATATGTTTGCGTGCGAGCATGTGAATGCATGGTGCGTTATATGTATGTGCTCTGGTTGTGTATGCTTTTGTGTGTGAGTGTGTGTATGCATGCTGGTTGTGTATGTGTGTGTGCATGAGTGTTTCTCTGTGTGTGTATGTGAACTGTATGCATGTGCACTAGTTGTGTATGTGTTTCTCTGTGAGTGTGTGTGTGCATGCAGAGTTGTATGCAGGAGCACTGGTTGTGTATGTGTTTGTGTGTGCATGTATGCTAAGTTGAATGCATCTGCACTGGTTGTGTATTTGTTTCTCTGTGAGTGTGTGCGTGCATGCTGACTTGTATGCATGTACACCAGTTGTACATGTGTGAGTGTGTGTGTGTGTGTGTGTGTGTGTGTGTGTGTGTGTGTGTGTGTGTGTGTGTGTGTATGAGTGTGTGTGCTGAATTGCATGCATGTGTGCTAGTTCTGAAATGTATGAAATATTCAGTTGTCACTGTGAAGATGATACAGAAGTTTCAGTAAAAATGAAATTGATCTATTTGTTTTCATAAAGATCTCAAATACATCTGAATCTTCATTCTCTTCCCTTTTGAACAAGACCGTTTGTGAACAGCACCTTTTTACTATCCTATATTGCCAAAAGCCATCCATTTTGTTTAATTTTTACTAATGTGTCTTTCTTTGCTTTTGTTATTGTTTTTAAAAAGTTATATATCCTGCTATGAAGGAATTGAAGTCTTCTGCTTATCTGATTACCTCTCCAACTTCAGTATTGTCAATGATTCTTTATGTGTATTTTCTTAGTTTCACTATGAGTCCTTGAATTATGTCTGGAGAAAACTATAGCTGAGTAAATACAACCAGTAGTGGCTTTATGTAGACAAAAAAAAAATAGTATTTTTACAGGGAGCAAGCCCCCTGTCCTCCACTACCTGACTTTCATATCCTAAATACATTTTCTCAGAACTGCTGAGAAAAGTAAAAGTGAAAAAAAAAAAACAGTGATGAAGCAATGCAGAAGGGAAAATCCAAGCTCTTCCTCACCGTAGAAGACCTTGTCTAGATCATGTAGCATAGTGTATACATATTTATTATTTTTATACTGGTAATGCCTCTACATTCCTGCTATTGTGCAGTGTTACATATTGCTTGTTCACCTGTGGATCATCGACTGTGGCTTTTACAATGTCCCTTGCTTCATTCATTACTTCAGCTTTATTCCAACTGTATATTCCTTTTCTAGATATTGTTTCTCAGATGCATTGTTTCCTTTCTTTGTATTAAATATCAGTAGTCATTTCTTGATGTTTTGCCCATCTTGTCTTTAGTTTTTCATCTGTCTATACTCTCCTTGGGCCAGAACATTTTCTAGCTGTTGCTGCATGTGCTGGTCAGTGATTCTCGGGGGGGGGGGTAATCATCTGAAGTCTTCTACTGCTGATATGATGTCACTTACCGTAAATATCAGTTTTGTACTGCTGATATGAGATCACTTATGGTGACTAGCAGTTTTGTACTGCTGATATGAGGTCACTTTTGCTGGATAGCTCTGAGGTGAGTTCTTAGCCTAAGATCAGTTAACTATCCATGCTATATCAGCAGGAAGAAGAGTTTATATCTCAGCTGCTGTGAAGGTGTATGACAGTTGCATGGAAATGGGGATGTTCAGTTGTCTTTGACAATACTTGCCTCTGGGCTTTTCACTCCACACTTGACAAGTTCATTTGGTTACTATTAACATGTCAGATTCCCTGTAGGAATGAAGGCACAAACGTCTGTCATGGGTAATGCAATCCCACAACTTTACAAAAGTTTTAATGTGCTAATCTAATATTAATGGGTCTATATCATGAAATAGACATTTGAAAATGTTGACGCACATTTGTTCGACATGAAAATGTTGAACTCCAACATACTCGAACGGCCAAATCACCGATTTCTTTCCGACGGAAAGAAATCGGTTGGCCAAAAACCAACACCACACAAAAACAAACATATTTAAGTGGGGTCTTCACCCCCTCCCCACACTCCCCACCATGGGGGGCTGTGCCCCCCCCCACACCTACCTAACTAAATATTCTATCTCCGAGACCGCACTACAGTTGGGGAAAGGGCAGGTGCAACAAAACGGTCATTTGGCTGTTCGGGAAAGTTGGCGTTCGATATTTTCATGTCAAACAAATGTGAGTCAACATTTTCAGATATCGATTTTGTGATACAGACCCAATATTAATAGTGCCATGAATAATGGATACAGCAATTTTACTCATAATAATGCACAGGAATGACAATTAGTTGGTGTTCATCTGGGAAAATAATTGAGACAGGAGGACAGTTCAGGACCTGCTACTGTAATTGAGCATCCAGTTTTAGGATGCTTTTTGTTTACCATACAAGGTAAGGTTAGAAAAGGTATTGTAAACCCAAGCTTTCTTATGTTCTCCTGACAGGATAGAAACATTGAACAGGATCACTTTCTCTGCACTTGAAACAAGAAACAAATGATGATCTGCCAAACCGAACATGTGGACTCTTGTGTGGCACCAATGTACTAAACAACCAGAAAAAAAACAGCTTTATAGTCAGGTAACACACACAAAATAGCATTACCACTGCTGTCTTAAACAGTACAAGAGGATTAGTGAAGGCCATATGGGACAAGAGGGTTATCTTATGGAAAAGGAAGCATACAAAAGACAGGCACAGGCATGTTATCAGCTTTTATTTCAACAGCAAGCTTAGAGAACTGCCCACTAGTATCAGAAAACATTTCATAGCTGTCTCCTGAAAGTGTCATTCTCAGTCTTGACACAGTCTGTATGTCACTGTCATCAGTACTAATGTCTTGGCACATAACACTGAAGAGAATGACAGGAGCATTTATATATTAGCCTCGGTGAAATATTGACCAGCACCCCAAAAGTGGGCAAGATTATTCTTCTTGGGGGGATTCACTTTTGAAGACAGGTATCCTTCCAATTTTTAGAATAGTGACACAAAGTGGGGGGGGGTGTGATTATATTAATAGGCAGACCATGATCTGGTCATCACTTGCACCATATCTGGACAGAGTAACACGTTTAACAGTTGTTGGGAGACTCCCTCAATGCAAATGCATTCTTATTTTTAAATGTTCCACTGTTAGAGTTTATGACTGAAAGGATTTCTTTATCAGAAGGGTGATCTAATGAGCTGTTAACTGCTGGATGAAACATAACACCATCAAGTCAAAGATGAGCGTTTTACTTTCCCAGAAAGGAAGGATGACAGCTTTATTAGTGCATTTTGTTCAATTTTATTTATTTATTTATATATTTATTTATATTTGTTGACTGGGAGTGTCCAACTGGACGTAGATCCATTTTCAGCGGAGGCCCGGGGAGAAAAGCTCCACAGTTAAAATAAACAGACAGTAGTTACATTGGATTACATAGCCATTAACAATTTACATAGCAATTACTTACAACATATTTACAGATGAAGAACATAGCACATCAGTAGACAACTAGAATCTTTATCTGTGAAGTACATAACAGACATTAACAAATGTTACAAGAAGAAATTCCTGCTGTATAATAAGTACTGGCTTATGAGCATCTGAGCTTGCTATAATCAAGGTAGTTGGTGGAGTGGAAAGAAAGGTAGTGAGTGGATGGGGAGGGTGATATTAGAGTGGGAGTTGCAAGGGCATAGCCAGCATGTTTTTAGGTGTGCTTTTAGTAAAGTTTGAAGTGGGTGCATGATGCTATGGAGGTAATTGTGGGTGAGAGGGAGAATGTGTGATGTGTTCAATGATGAGTCAGTGGAGCAGTGCCTCTGTTCAAGTGACTACGTTCCTTGTCTGTTGGTGAGCTGTGGATAGTGAAATAGGCCTGCGGCTGTAGTAGTGAGTACTATCATGAATTACTTGCCAAGTGTGATGTTTTTATATTATTTTATCTTGCTTCATGTATGATGCTTTGAGGAGTGTGCCCCTGGACATTGTATTGTGGACATAGTACACAAGGTTTACTTAGAGTATGCATGTTGAGTTCAGTGTTCTATTGGGTGGGTTTGGCAAAATGTTTAAGGTCTTCACACAAAGTAAAGGGTTTGGATCTGACCGTGGAATATTAGCTAGCCATAAAATGTCCCTTCAAGGCAGTTAGCGTACTGTTCACCTATGAACTATCATTTAGGCAATGGCATTGGGAGAAATATCCCTTTCCTACAATGTATAGAAACTTTGGAGCTGATCATGGTATGACGTATGAGTATGGGAACGGAATGTAATTTGCTACATAAAAATAGTTTTGCCTGTCTTTAGTTTTATAGGGTCTGGTTTGACTATTTCATCTGTCAAATATATGTACTTTATTTGGAATGCTGCGGTGGTATAGCAGTAGCGTTGTTACCTCACAGCAAGAGGTTCTCCCGTTCAATTCTCGGCTTGGCTTGGGAGTGCCTTCTATGTGGAGTCTGCATGTCCTCCCCGTGGTTGGGTAGCATTCAAAAGACATGCGTGTGTAAATGGGCATGCCTTCACTGAAGGTTGGTCATCGAGCTGGCACCTCGGCGTTTCGTGAAAATCTACTGTCAATCATTAGCGGACCGGAGTTCCGCTGTGGCGACCCCTTACCAGGAAAAAGCCAAAAGACAAACAACAACAACAACTGACTTGCATCTATTTGTTGTTTGTTTTTTATATTTAGTGGTTTTAGAGAAGTGTCACGGTTCAAATCTCAAATAAATTCACTACTTAAAAATTAATTACCATTAGTACTTTACCTAAGGGCATACAGAGATATGAATTTTTTTCTGTATGTAAGTCGGAGACAACTTCCCATAATGCCTCCATGCATAATTCCTACAGCTGATATTGACATTACGGGATACTGCAATGAACTTAAACTTGCTGTCTATTTGTTATGTGCTGTGGTTACTGGTGAGCACACTTGACATCACCATGAGTGGTATAATGAAAACTACCCTAATTCAAGGGCTGCTGAATCAAAAAAGAGCAGCACAGTGAACGTGACAAGATGGCACCTTATGTCAGTTAAGTAAGATTCATATATGTAGCTCCGGAAAGAATTTCAAACAAAATATGAGGCATTAACTAGAAAAACATATGTGGAGCTGCTTTTAGGCATCAAAAGCAATATATTGCACAGGATGTCCTGATCCAAGTCCACTACATCCACAAGATAGCAAGCTGTGCCAGGGTCAGCATGGTAGCATAAATATTTAAAGCCCTGATTATAGTCCAGGCGAATGAACTTTGATTAATGGTTCGTGTATCTGACTGTGTTGGCAGGGAAGATGGGTGTCTTTCTATCCTGATGGTGAAAGACCTTGTTGAATTTCATTATGGATGAACACTGGTGGAGGCCAGAGCTAGGACAGATGACACCAGCTATGAGAAGTGGAAGGACAGAGCAAGACATGCTTGACGTATGGGTCCAAGGTGGATCACATGCTCAGGCTGCTGCTCCCTGCGGCCAACTCAACCTTCTGTTGAAATCAACACTTGTGGGTAAGGACATGGGGCTAGCAGTAAAACATACCAAGTTGTACGAACACTCCTTGCCTGCTCCATCCCATTCTGCAGTGACGGCAAGTGCACATCCTAAGTGTCTGTCCAGTGAGGGGTCTACATATTTGGGACTACTCCCAGAAGGGAGACCCCCCCCCACCATGGGGATTATACTATGGAGCCTGCCAGGACCTGGGAAATGGGGAGAATGAGACTACTGGGAGATGGAAATGAAGGGGAATGAAGTCAGCAGTAGGGAGGAAAAAAAGACAGAAAGATGGTACTTAAGGTAAATTAAGTCAATCATGGTAAATGGAAAGACCACTTTGACACATTTCTGAACTGTAAGCCCACATGACAGATGACATTACCAAGTCTGTTCTTTACATCCCTATAATCTTTTGACCTCCTACCACTGAAGAAAATGCTATATCATGAAGTGAGAAAAACAAAGTTGCAGGACTAGATGTCATACCAATGTTGGAAGTGATTAGCTTGTACCAAAGCTTTATAAACTCATTCTTGAAATATGAAACAATAAGTAAACTCCAAACAATTTGAAGACTGTCCTTGTCAGTTTATTTCTGATAAGGGAACAAAATCAGTGCATGGACTTACTCTTCACTGCAAGAGAAACCCTTGCCTGCATTCTTCTATGCCATCACTATTGAAGAAATTCTTCCAGAATTCCACTGTTGATTTAGATTATCTTGTAGGTCAACAGATTTGATAAACCTTGTCACACAAGTGTCGTAAAGGAGACAGGACAACATGAGGGCCTGTAGATAACTTACACTGACCTAACAAATGCCTTTAACTCCATGAACTGTGAACACTGTGGAAGGTATTTGATAGCAGCAGCCTTTCTATATCCATCAAGATCCTGAGGCATTTACATAACAATTCGAATTATGACATTCTCTGCTACAGTTCAGAGCCAAACTGAATCATCACCTGAACCAGTGCCATTCAAGAACATATCATTGTGCTGCCTTTGCTGTTCATTAACTGTTATCCTAAACCTCACAAAGGGCCACATTCTTCCTCAGACAAAGGGCCACATTCCAAATACAATGGAGAGAGGGCTCTTTCAGTGTTCAACATCATCTGCCTTCAGAAAACAAATTGACATTGTTTGCTATCAGCCTCCTTTATGATTATGACTATATCATTTTTTCACATAATAAGGGTGACCTTTAAACTGCACTGAATACATTAGTAGAAGCGTACAGACGTCTAGAACTCCCATTCAACCTGAAGGTGACCAAAGAGTTTTTTCAGCCTGTTATAGGACTGGCACTTCACTCCTTGAAAATCACTGTTGCGAGATGCATGCTGAAGACATTCATCTAGCTCTCCTACCTTAATAGAAGCTTCTCCTTAGCAGCTAAAGAGAGACAATGAGATCACAGGATCACATCTGTAAGTTCCTTCTTTGGAAAACTACTTCAATGTATCTTCATTAACTATGAACTATGAAAGGACACCAAGGCAGAAAGTTCAGTTAACATCCATATCCTTTTTATGGATCTAGATCTCATTATCACAAACATGGGGACTTCAAGGACCCTGAGCCAGTGAAGCCCTTACAAATGCCTTCTATGAACAACAATAAGAGGAGAAAGCAAAATTGCCATGGATTCAAAGGACAATCATAAGGCCTTTTCAGCTATGTTAGGAACCTGGGTGGAAACTCCCAGATGCTCTCAGAATTTCCAAAAAAATGATAAAAAAAACTGAACCCACAGACATTGCCAACATAATCCCAGCAGAGTGTAGCCTCCCAGACATCTCAAATGCGCAGGTGAAAGCTGAAAACACAGCATCAATAGTCTGCAAAGCTATGGAGAGGATCATAATGGAGCTCATAAACAAAGATATAACATTGCCCACCTGATCATGAAAGGCCATGTCCAACCCGGATTAATCCTAGTATAAACCTATGAACCTATGAAACCTATGGATGGGACAACCCCTCTTTACTCCGGGCCCATAATAAAGGAGACTCAATCCTCACCACTGACAAAGGTGAGAGGCGGTCACTAAAAATAGGAATGGATTTACACAGTATTTCAAATGCAGCTGTCTGCATCAAACACAATTTCTCTTAAGAGCACACAGGGAACATGCTCCACTGGGACTGGACTCTCTGTCTCTCCAGATCCCAAACAAAACCCACTTTGGAGCACTGTGTTTTAGTTCCATGTATCTGACATGCACACTTGAATATCTGATTTTTCACACACACACACACACACACACACTCACACATCTGGGAAAGGCTGATACAGATTCACCAGCTATGTCCCATCTCTCCAGACTACAGGGTAGATTGCTGCCACCAGTCATATACTCTAAGGCTCGTACAAATGGTTACCAATTATACTGTGTCAAATTAATACTGATATAAATGGTAGAGTGGGACAGAAGTAATAAGGCTTATCGGAATGGCCACATTGTCACTAAAATAAGCACAGGTACTCTCAAAATATAAAAAGTATTCTCTAAAAGACCAGCCACAATGAAGAAGTATAAAAATGTTTAATAATGGATAATAAAATAGAAAACAAGAGAATACTTAATATTTAGTTACAATAAACAACAGTGTTTCAGTCACATGAAATATAAACATAACACAGTTGGATAGAATATCACAGATGCAGAAAAAGTAATACTAAGCTAATATCATTGTATTATTCCTAACTGAACTAAAGAGAAACAGTTCCTAGTTAACTCACGTAGTATTGCAAGGCAAGATGTTCTGCTGAGATGCTCACCTCCAGAAGGCAGGATGAGATACTACATACTGACTAAACTGTGCAACTAACAACTAAACTGTAATAACCAACAGAGACCTTTTATATCAGATTTCAAAGAAAAACAAAAACAAACAACAAACAACAAACTGCTGCTGCCATAGTTCCGTCCTTCAGCTGGTTCTAGAATGACATCACATCTAGTCACCTGACTCTGGTACAATTCATCTTCAGAACTCTGTTAAAATTCTGTTGCAGCATTTTTAACATAGGCAACTTTTACAAATACATTTTTAATACGAACATCTGTACAAATCAATGTATGATATATGGTTATTTACAAAACTTCAGCCAGCCAGGCTGGCATATGCCACACATGCACTGTCCCACTTATCCTAGTACAGTTGGCAATACCTCACAACATCACAATGGATGTGAAACCTAAGTGAATTTCCAGCATCATCTAAGAAGCCTGTGATGTTACTACCAGGAATAGCTCAAGAACATTCTGCACATCAGGTGAGAAGTCATCAGTCCTAGCAAAAATGATCTTGATGAGACAATCTCCAACACTATGAAAATGATCCTTAAACACTAAGTTTATTGGAATGCATCCTGTATTCAGATATCTGATATTCAATTCCTCAAAAGTGATTGTGTAACTTTTGCTCATTTATGGATAGATATTTTATACTGGTGAGTGAAAATGCTTTAAAGACTGTATGTTTGGAAAACTGACTAAAAATAAGCTGGGAGACACTGGCAATTAATAGATTTCATTGGTACCACAACTTAAATCAAACCGTGTCTTGCACTGAAGAGAAACAATGTTTTGTTTCTAAAATTAAAAAAGAAGCAGAAAAGGAAGTAATGTGAAAAAATCCAAGCTGAGGACAGATGCTAATACTGGAGCCAGCTTTCCACAGGAATTATTATCAGTTTTGTGGAAGGCTCCAGAATTCCAGGTGTAAAATGATGAGTCAACCCAGCAGCCATCAGTGAGACAGGGTAGAGGTAATTTCAGAACTGTCGCAAATCTTTGCCTCAACACAATAAGCAATAAGGCAAACTTTTACTTCCAAATTTTCTGCAGTGCTACTTATATAGGCATAGTCGGGTGAAAAGGACCAGCCCCAGTCCGGATTGCTTTTCCTGCCTAGACTCATCATCATCATTTCGTTTTTTGGACAGCATTTACTATGCCCCTCTGTGCCCTACTGCTTAGCCAATGTTATAGCCATGCTACCATCATAAAACCATGCCAAGACTTCCTGATTTTTTCACAACCCCTTTATGATCTAGTAACCTGGTTACTCAGTCAAAGAACTCAGTTATGTATGTCTGACCTGTATGTCTATCCTGTCATGAATCTGTCCTTGCTTTCTTGGGTCCAGTGTCCCACAGATTTCCTTATAGTCTGATACTGTTTCCTTCAGCTGCAGTTCCATGATTTTTCCCCATAATTGAACTCCACTGACAGGCCAGTACCGTCTACCCTCTATCTTGCTCCCACTCTCTTGTGAACAGGAATCATATTTGCCCCTCACAGTGTTCAGCAAATGTAACCTCCTCCCATGATTTGTCGAAAATATTAGTCAGCATTATTACCAGGTTGTTCTTCATTTTTTAGTGAATTTTAGAGGGATCTATCAGACTTGTTGTGTTATGAGACTTTAGTTTTTAAAGTTATTTCAAGAGTCTTTCTTCAGTCAAGTGGGCTGGGACCAGCCCCCTTATCACAGAATCTTCTACTGTTTGAATTAGAAAAATATTTTTTTTCTTTCTTTGTGAAAATTAAAATGAATTATTAATTTGGTATTCCTGTTTATTACTGTCATCTTTTGTAATGTGATTATGTGAACTGTTTTTTTTTCAGTCATTGCATTTATATCATTGTATCTAGATCTCTTTTTTTGCCGTGCTATGTTTAATCTTTAAATGGATGACTGCACATGAATTGATTTCTCTGCTCTACTATATTGAGTTTCTAATAGCAGATCACTGTATCTACATCTCTTTCTTTGCCCCACTGTGTTTTGTTTCTAACAGTAGATCACTGCACCTAGATCACTTTGTTTGCCTACTATTCATCTCTGATCTGTGGAGTTGCTGTAATCCTCTTGAGATAAAACGAAATGTACAAAAGCAGAGGTAAAGTCCACTGCTGCCCATAAGAATATTTTGTGCATGATAATAAAGCTATCTTCGGAGATTTTAGCCTGATGGTTTGAGGTGAAATATTAAATAACAATTGTTTAGTTACATTACTGATTTTATCATCACACTGAAATGCAGTAACCTACAGGTCTGCTCAGTGACAGTTGTATGTAGCAACTGACTCCTGAGTGGATAATACAGGATGTGGGGAGGAATTTTAAGCTGGTGCATGATACACTTGTGGATCATACTGTAATTGTTAGCTGAAAAATCAACAGACAATTATAAACCTTTTTCTCCAGGTTGCTGTTCAGCTTTAGCTGGCAGACTGTAGCAGCCCAGTTTTACCTCTAGTGCAATGTTATGCAGATCAAAGAAAGTATCTGGTTTGTTTCTGTTGCTCTGTCTTCTAAACAACATGGTCCATAACAATACCATGGTAACCCTTAGTGAGGACTGCTGTGACAATGACTCACTCTAGGTTAACCAGTCTGCAATATTGTGATTAAGTCACATTGCCAAGGATCCATAGTCTTAAAGTATTGTTTACACTGAGCATATGAATTCAATAAACAACAAGCAAAAGTGAGATCTCATCATGGTCCAAGCTGGAGGTCACTCATATCTACATATACAACAAGTCAATTTTCTTACCATATTCTTGTTTTTGTTAGCTACTCAAGCTGTGACGTTCCTTAAATATACTTACAGACTGTTGGGTTTATTTTTGTAAGGGTAGTATGTTTGCATATAGAGCTTATTTGTGCCCTGACATGAACAAAATGTATATATGAAGTAGTTGCAAGAAGGCAAAAAACAGAAAAATTATAAGAGAATGTTTGTTCCTTACTATGGTCATACCAACTGCTTTTGGCATAAATAATATTTTTAAGAAGCACTGACATAGTTTGAAAATTGAACCCAAATTAATGGACCTCATTAGTTTTGCTCTTGCCATTGTGTAGTATTAACAACTCTGGTGCATTCAGTGTGGTTAATGAAAGGATCGTTGATAACTCACCTAAGGGTATGTACAGTTATGGACTTAATCGGTTTAATTTCACCCTCCTAAGGAATGGCCATTAGTTAAAATAATGGAACAAATATGGTGGAGGAGATCATGCTGGCCTGTAAAACCTTTCTTTTTCTCTGTGCATTCTGTCTTACTGTATGTTTATATCTTATTCACTGTTTGCTTTTCACCTACAGTTTGGGTTTCTATACCTTTCTTACTTTTGTGGCTGTTGCTGACTTTCTGTTACATGATATCTGAGAAGTTGAATGAGAACTACTTTTATGCATCTTTTTCTATGAACTGAATGACATAGTTGGGTAAACATGACTGACTAGCCATCCTAAATTTAAAATGCTGTGTACTAGCACACAGTAACCAAACTACACCAAGGATACCTAAGCTAAATTAACCATGCTCTACAAGGCTGTGCTATTGCTGACCACTGGTAACCTTTTCCTTGAAAATTCCTTCAGTTTCATTAAGCTTAGATTGCTTTGGCCAGAATATGCAAGCACCAGCTCAGCTGTGCAGTCAGCAAAATCTCTAATGTTCCATATTTTCTACATCTGCAAAGTAGGATGCATACCCTTCTATCACGTAGAAACACCTTCCTAGGATATTGTCATTAGCCTTGGCATGCTCCTCTACGCAACAAATACCCCTTGCCAAAACTGCTACCCAGCTGTTTTATAGGAATTAATTACAAAAATAATACACTTTTACTTCCATATTCTAGTTACAGGTTGCCACATATTTACCAATTTTATTAATTCACAGTAGATTTATATGGCTGATCAACTGCTGCATAGCTGTGCAGTAGCCAGATGATAAACCCTGAAGTATAAAACACTTTCCCTGGTACAGTAGGCAGGTTTCCATAGGTACACACTTCTGTGATATTTAAATCACAATCCACTATAATGCATAAATCTCAAAAAGCTTTAACAAAATCATATGACTTTCTCAAGTGGCATTTCTGACCCGATTACTAACTTTGTGTTGAGCTCTCGACTTCTAGTATGAAAGAAAATAAGAAACCAAGAGACAGAAAATCCCTTGTGTGTGGATAGATCCAGTTTTGATTCATCAACATAAAAAAGAGCTCTGCTTGTACATTTTTGGCTTTTGGGAGTTGTGAAAATTAGTTTTTTTTGTTTCTGTTTTCTATTTCAGATGTATTCAAGAGTAACTTTCTAGTTCAGGAAGACATCTGAATGACAAAAAAAAAACATTTCTGTGATATGAAGGTCAGACTTTGCAGAACTATTTGGCATATTACATCCCGTAAAGCATTTAACTATGACAGAAAAGAGAATGTTCAAAAGAAAACAACCACTACCCCATTTTAACCACTTGATTTAAAGAAAGAAGGAAACATCTTATTTATAGTTAGTGATGTTGTCAGTTCCCTTATTAAAGATTAACACTCAAAATTTCTGTAGATTTAAATTGTTTCACAATGTTAAGCCCAGCTATTGAAACTGCAAATAAAAGCACTCAGAATATGTTTGTTCTGCACATATGGATGATGACATCGATGCTGGAATTTCTATATTTAGAAAGTACATTGAACTAGACTATGGCATACATGAAAAAAATACTAAAATGCTGCATGCTGTTTCATCATTAACCTGGTCTAGATACAGAGGTCAGCAGACCACTCCATGCTCTCAGTATCAAACTGACGGACATGTCAGCTGATAACCTGCTAGAGCATACATACTTATCTGCATGCTGACCTGTGACCCTCAACAGGCTGTTCTGAGGAGACCTGATGCATCATTTCAGGCCCTTAGCTGCCCCATGTCACACCATCAACTCTCTTAGCGCAGAGATCCATTTACTGACTAATGGCTTCTTCCAGCCCCTCATGTTCAGACCTGTAGAAATATAAAAAAGGTAAATGGGGTGGATACTGCCCATAATCTGAATGACACCATATGTTTGTAAACATTAATTCAGGTATTCCATCCCCTAATCATTCATTCTGTACTACTAGAAATGTATCTGTCTCTTGGTCAAATACTTCATGTCTGTAGAAAAGTCAATAGTGTTTATTGATACCTTCCACTCTGGTCACTTTATGTATGTTATCAAACTCTTCCCAACCAGTTAAGTAAAGTTTATAATAACTTACTTTGTCCTTAGGCTTCCTTTATGATTTGGAATCATATCCATAAGTTTCCAACTAGCAGGAACAATACCAGAATACAACATATTATAGATTGTAGTTTATGTCAGTTTCAATTCACATTTAATATCTCTTGGCCTCTTAAATCTTTGTCAGTCCAGCTTTACATCTCAGCATCACACTGCGATTGTGCCTTGGTGGCTTTAATGGCCTCCATGTAATAAAGGATGCAGTGTTATATTCTAGCCCAGTCTATCTTGGTCTGTTGGCTACAACTGGAACTGTAGACAACAGGAACCCAAATGAGCCCCTTCAAACTCAATGTAAGCTTTAATTACCAGTCCCCAACAGGTTTGTCTCTTATCACTAGTGCTGTTCTCAATTAATTACGTTGGGAATGAACTTAGCCTCAGGTCACCCAAGGTTTTTCTACAGGGCTTAATTCAGGTTTCCTGTTATCCATGGTACTTATGTTTTTACTACAGTCGATTACAACTGTTATGCCATGTAATAACACTATTAGAATACCTTTCTTCTCTCACAAGAGTGCCTCACATTTACTTCCCTATGGATGCCACGTCCTCTTCTGATGGCATAAGCTTAAAAAGACATGATGACTGCACATGGTGCCATTCCTGAGTCCATGCTATCATCACTGATTCTATGCTATCATCCATGATTCCATGTTAACATCACTGGTGCCATTCCACCATCACTGGCTCCATGCTGTCATTACTGATTCCATGCTGCCATCACAGGTTCCATGCTGTTGTCATGGATTCCATGATACTATCACTGGTTTCATGCTTCCACCCCTGGTTCCATGTTACCATCACTGATTATATGCTGTCATCATTGATCCCATGCTACCATCACTGATTCCATGCTGCCATTACTGGTTCCATGCTGTCATCATTGATTCAGTGCTACCATCAGTGATTCCTTTCTACCATCACTGATTCAAATCTGCCATCACTGAGTCCATGCTATCATCATTGATTATATGCTATCATCACTGATTCCATGCTAACATCACTGGTGCCATTCCACCATCACTGGCTCCATGCGGTCATTACTGATTCCATGCTGCCATCACAGGTTCCATGCTGTTGTCATGGATTCCATGATACTATCACTGGTCTCATGCTACCACCCCTGGTTCCATGTTACCATCACTGATTATATGCTGTCATCACTGATCCCATGCTACCATCACTGATTCCATGCTGCCATCACTGGTTCCATGCTGTCATTATTGATTCAATGCTACCATCAGTGATTCCTTTCTACCATCACTGATTCAAATCTGTCATCATTGATCCCATGCTATCATCATTGATTCTATGCTATCATCACTGATTACAAACTACCATCACTGGTTCTATGTTGCCATCACCGATTCCATGTTACTATCAATGTTCCATGCTGTCATAACTGATCCCATGCTAACATCAATGTTCAATGCGATTATCACTTATGCTTCTGTCACTTATCCAATGTTATTATCACTGATTTCATGTTACCATCACTGGTACCATGCTGTCTTCATTGATTCATTGCTGCCATCACTGATTCAATGCTGTTTCATGTTATCAGCACTGGTTTAATGTTGCCATCATTGACTCAGTGCTACCATCACTGTTACATGCTATCATCACTGGTTCCATACTGCTTCTCCATTATTTATTTCTATGGGAATAGATTGGAGTTTGTGTGGAGAAGCATGGTCTAGGAGTGCTCCTGAACACCATGTTGACACTTACAACAGTACAGATGTTGGCTGTTTTTAAATCTTCCTCCATCTAAGAAACAATTCCAGGACCACAAGCCTAAATCCATTTGACCTCACAGTTCTTAATTCAAGCACTGACCTAAACCCTTCTTGATTATTTGAATTATGTCTATACTGGGTTTCATGATGCTGGCCATATGTGCCTCCAATGTGCTTAGAATGTAAATGTGTTCAGGGGGGCATCTTTTTTTCAGATTATATAACCCCATATGCTGCAGGATCTACATTAGTTGTCTGTGGAAGGGGGGGCTTTTATTGAGGTACTGATACATTTGTGCAATGCACTTCACATTTTGGGTCTTGTTTACCTGAAAGAGCTTCAGATGACCTTGAGTCTGGTCCACCAGCTCTGCCAGGCCAAGGAGAGGCTTATAGAATGTGCTCAGATACAACTGTTAGACATCATTTCATCTACTATACTCAAGTCCTGTGCAATGCACTACCTCTCCAGCTTTGGGTATGTGAATCAGAGTTTTTTTTTTTTTTAGTAAGCATATTAAATTTAAGGGTCTGTTATGCTGTTCAGGAGTTTTAATTGCATATGTTATATATTTATTAAAGAGTTGTTCAAGCTACTTTGCACTCTTTATGTTTTTATTTCCTAACTGCTGGGACTCAAGCACTTTAATTAAGATCAAGTGAAGTAACGTATGATTTCAAAAAATGCATGAGAAAGAGATCATGTAATTGCTAAGTGGGATGTACAGCTTACTTGAATACAAATGAGCAAATTACCTAGGTCAAACAATCCCTGTCTGCTATCAGAAATACTTTTCTTCATTTTTAATGTCAACTTTATTAACCCAAAGTCCCTTTTTATTTATGCATCAGTGTATTTATGTATATTTATATACTGAACACTTGGCATTACCTTTCCCCTCCAAAAAGTCAGAAAAGAAGTTAACACCTCCACAAGAAGTTGTTTTACTTACGGTTTTTATTTCCATTTTCATTTCTGCAGCAAAAGAAGGTGTTTCTTTTAAATGGCTGAATCATGCATTTTGCTTTGTTTGCGTTACAGACACTTCTCATTTGAAAGACACAGTGTCATCTGGAAAAATGAGAAACCACAGGTGTGAGTTTGGTGTTCACTATAGCAGAAATCAACCAAACGCAATGCAATCAAAAGTACCAAGAGTTTAAAATATTTAAAAATGCTATCCCAGAGCATACAACTCTAGAGTACAGCTGCAAAATCATTTATTTAAAGCTAAATAACAGATAATACCACGTAGGGCTTGATGAGAAGGGATTAATTTATAAATACTTAAATATCTGTCATGTAGTCTACTTAAAATCTATCCCATTAGTCTGAGACTCTCTCCATGTCTTCTGTATCTCCACAGCAAAAGAAGAAAGGTTAAAGAATGTTATTATGGTCCATTGAAGCCATGTTCCTGGCTTTAGTGAGCACAAGTACATGCCACTTATAGTTGGAGGAGTCATGTTTGACGGTATTTCTTGGGAGATGGTTGGAGGTGGTCAGGGGGTAAAGTCTAAACTGAATTTTTTGACTAGCAGATTCACTGTACCACCAGTTTCAGTGAATGTGGGACCATTAACCACCAGTTTAGAATATTGCTGTGTGCTACCCTTGAGGTTTCTAACATAGTTGAAGAAGGTGTTATGGTTATTTTTCACCTGGAAAACTATCTTAACTTCAAAGTTGGCTTTGTTTGGCCTAGTTAGCCCTCTCAGTTGCCTATTTAATTTAATGAGAGAGCTTTTATCTTTATGGGAATTACCCTTTCTGATTTTGTCATAATTTTTTTTGTTGTTGTTGTTTATCCTGTTTAATTTGGGATGTCATTAAAGTGATTTGTTTCTGGGGATAGTTCTGGGTCTGGTTGTACAGAGTTTTCTGGGAGCAATTCTGCATAGGCTGCGGTGTTCTTGCGGTTTGGATGGGCATTGACTTTTGACAAACTACCACTTAATAAAAGATAGCATGCCTTGGAATAGTTCCTAACTGCTCCTGGTTTTACTGGTGTTACAGAGGTGATTTTGATTTCAAAAGAGACAGCTTTATGGTTGAACCTTATGAGGGAGGATGAGACATGGGGGGGACAGCATTTTTCCATATTTGTCACTATGAGGTCAAAGGTGTCTTCAAGTGTGAAGTTCAGAAATCTCTGTGTCTATAGATTTGAGGCCATGTAGAATTCCCAGTCTATAAAGGGGTAACTAGAGTCACCCATGAGTAGGGTGTTAGGTTCTAAGGTAAGTGTTTCTAGTAGGTCCAAGTATGAAATGTGAGCTTCTTGGGACATGAATGATGAACCACAGCTGGCTGGGATATGATATGGGATTTTGTCTGTGGTGACCTGCACATGGAGGAACTCAAGCACATCATTCTGTTTGACCAACCTAGAGGTATGCTTGTTATTGATGTAATTTGAAACTCTTCCACCTTTAGCCTTTGTGCAGTTACTGATTTAAAAGTGCAGAAGGCACTGAAACCTTGCACTGCCAGGGGACTGTCTGCCATTTTAACTATGTCTCGGTAACTGCACAGATGTCTATAGTCTCAAGTGTGATGAATGCTTGGAGGGAGTGTAGCTTTTTAATTAGGCTCCTGGCTTTGAGCAGTAACACTCTGAGGTTCAGTTCAGTTGGTTTTGCTATATTGTTAGGTTTGTCAGTTTTCCATTTCCTTAAAAAGGCACTATGGCAGTGAATAAGGTTTTCCAGTATTCAAAAGCTTAGAGGGGACAGGTGCAGACTATCTTTGGCAAAGCAATATAGTCTGTTAACCATGTCCTCCCAAGATGACAATATCAGATCTCCTTAAAATGACACAAGAAAGACAACCAATAGTTAAAATCAATCATCATTTGCCCATATTGTGACATCTTCCTCAGTGATGGTAATATGCTACTCAGTGCTAGGCTCATAGCAGCCTGAGACACATAGTCTGACAGCTCCATAACATCTCTGTTCATATATTAGAGAGAAAGTCATGTATACCGATATGTACTATGATGGAATCATGCTGGTACCTGTGGCATAATTACTTGAATACATGCATGATTTCCGGATCCTGGCTCCAGATAACAACTGCCCATTATCCTCTCTGCGTGGTGGTAGGTGTTGCATTTTCTGCATGTCTTTGGGCTTGCTGAGGGATAGCTTTGCCAGTCAGCAGTCCTGATGATCATTGTTATTTAGGAAAATTGCTTTTAAGTACCTCAGCATATATTAGTCTATGTGTACGTTGTGTGTTATGTAATGTGAGTGCTGTGTGAGTAATTTTGACAACCTGATGTGTACCTGTATGCAAGAGTTTAGCCCCCCCAGTGTCATTCTGTGAGCACACTTCTCATGTACTATGTCTGTTTCTTTAAGGATTAAGTGGTTGTTGGTAAACTTGACAAAATTGCTATATTGCCTCAAGATGTCCATATCCACAAAGCTGACTATGAAGAAGTTAGGAAATTGTATATCCATGTTGTCCATTCCTTTGATGGGTGAGCTACAAGGGTTGGTATACTGAGTTAGAAGGCTATTAAGGGTACTTTGTTGATGCAGACTAATAAGGATGTTTTTTGATGCAGATTATGGTAACAGTACTACATTCTACTAACTTTAATGTTTACACAATACTGAATTCTACTTAATCTATAGGTTCCTGATCCTAACTTATTAATATGTGTTCTTGACATGTATGCCCAGAAATTCACCTCTTGAGCTTTACTTGGGAGGTGAATTTCTTGCCATCCATAATGAGAGCACATAATATCTGCGGTGACTTGAGTTTCATTACTATCTTTCTTAAAGGGGATCTGCTCGTTTGTTATTAAGCAGTCAAAATTGCAAATTTAAATACAAAATAAAGGTATGCAAATGCAGTAATAGACTCAAACTTCAGCACCATGGCTCTGCAAAGTGACTCAAAAGCTGCATGCAGAAAGACGTCAATTTTTCTCAAAACTGGGAGTAAGCTACGCACACAAGATAAGCAAGCTGACAATAAAGGAAAATATATCAATTCAGTGCATTACCCTACTGACATGAGTTCATATTCCACACCATACACTTACATACCATGCAGCTGTGAACATGTCATCGGACAGATTTTGGGTAGCCCCTTCGAATGGGTTGAGGCCTGTGCTCACTCTATGTGCCTTATCATCATTACAGCTGTGTATATTATTTCAGTCCAGTACAAAAATGTATTTTTATTCATTTATTGGCATTTCATTACCGGGAAATTCCACTGGGCCAAAAGAGCCCATTTTCAGTGGAGGCCCGGGGAGAAAAGCTCCAAGGACATGTTATAAACTGGAACAGATGAATAAAATATAGCAGTATACAAACTAATAAAGTTAAAGAAAAACATAAATTAATAAAAAGAGATAGCATAAGCAAAATAACATATACCATATCAACAAAGGCAAAAGATGTACAGTTGAAGAAGACAATATACATGTTAGAGCATTTCCAACAGAATAGCATATAACATATCAGTAAGCAAATTAGGCAGTTGCCATGAACATTTTTATAATCTATCTAAAATATAGAATAGAGTGAGTTTGGTTTGAGAGTGGAGGTTGTGTATAGTTTGAGAGGGGAGGTCAGGTTTTAAGGGAGCAGGATAAGGAACAGTTACAACTCCAAATGGAAGATAGGTAAGTATGTAAGGAGGATTTAAAGGTGGTGAAATTTTGATTTGATCTGAGAGGTATAGGAAGAGACTTCCATTTTTGGTCATGATGTAGGAGTACAGAAGTTGGCCACCTGGGTGTTTTGGGTTATGAACTTGTAGCACATGTTGATTTTCAAATCTAAGGGGTCTGTTGGTTATGGAGTTAGTGAAAATGAAGGAGAGGGCAGGACATAATGAAAGATTCTATATGATTTTGTGTGCTGCCATTAGCTGAATATAGGAAAGATGGTGTGGTAGTTCTAACCAGTTTACGGACCATAATGCTATACAGTGATGTGTAGAATAAGAGGCATTTGTTGCCAATCGAGCAGTTTTGTTGCAGCAGGTTTCTAGTATAGACTTTAGATTGGAGGCTAGGTTTGTAATTAGTGGATCCCCATAGCTTAGAGAGGGCAGTAGATAGGCAATGTCTAGTGTTTTTTGTAGTAGGGGTAAGGAATTGCTTGTGTTTGTAAAGCAGGATTGGTTTGTAGTATTTTTTTTATGTTGTTATGGACATGAAGATCGAATTTGAGGTGTTCAACAATTATAACACCTAGCAGTTTGGTATGGGAGACAATTTATATTGGTGTATTATTGTGGGAGAGTATGGAGATTTGTTTTTTGTCTACTGGGGTGTGGGATTTTGGGGTAAAAACTAGTAATTTTGTTTTATTAGGACTGAGCAGAAGATGATTTTTGGTAAGCCAGTTTTCGATGGAAGAGAATGCTAGTTGAGTGATGAGCTGGAGTTTGGAAATAGATTTGGCAGTGCAAATGATTACAGAATCATCCGCGTATTAAATAAGAGAGCCATAACTGAGAGATAAGTGAAGCTTATTAGTGAAGATACTAAAGAGCAAGGGTCCTGGCGTTGTCCTGTTCGATTCTCAGCTAAAGCGTCTTCTGTGTGGAGACATGTGTGAATGGACGTACCTTCAATGAAGGCTGTGCATCAGGCCTGGCAAGTCGGTACGTAAAAATCTACTGCCAATCATTAGTGGACCGGAGTTCTGCTGTGGCGACCCCTAACTGGGAAAAGCCGAAAGATACAACAACTAAAGAGTAAGGGTCCTAAAATGGAGCCTTGTGAGATCCCTATTGGATTTGGGAGGTAGGAGGAGAGGGCAGTGTTTCGTTTAACAGCTTGTTGTGTATTAGATAAATAGCTTGTGAACCAGTTAATAGAAGGGGTGGATAGACCTGACTGTAAGAGTTGGTTAACAAGAAGGGGATGGAAAACAGTAAGGTCAAGGAAGGTGTATGAGACATACTTACCAGAGTCTGTAGCGTTATTGATTGTGTCTGTGAAGGAGATGATGGCTGTCATAGTGCTGTGACCTGGCCTGAATCCATGTTGAGTAGGAGACAAGCTTTGATTGATAGTTAAGAATTCAAGAAGTTGAGCCTGAACACATTTTTCAAGGATCTTGGAAAGAGGAGAGAAAGAATAGCGATTGGACGGTAGTTGGACAGATCTGTGGGATTGCCACCTTTGTGGAGGGGTATAATATGTGTCAGTTTCCAAGTATGGACAACTGATTCAAGAATGGATCTATTTTTAGGAATACTAATAGGGTAGGCAGTGGTATGTGCAGCAAGTCTTAGGAAGTTTAAGGGTAGGTTGGCTGCAGCATTGGAGCATGGTTTAAGATTTAGGGGTAGTTGTTTTATAGTAGCAATGGGAATAGGTTTTAGAGAAGGAAGGAGTGCAAAGATTAGTGGGGTTATGGTGAGAGGAGGGGAGAGTGATATTGGAGGGTGGGGGGAGTCAGAAGGAGTAGAGCTAGAAGAGCAAGGGTCAGACTGGTGTTGGGTGAATTTGGATGTTATGTTTGATATTTATTTTTATTTATTTTATTTTACATTTGTTAACCAGAAAAATCCAGCTGGAGCAGGTCCATTTTCAGTGGAGGCCCGGGGAGAAAAGCTCCACAATTAAGAAGACATTTATGCAATTACAGATATACATACATTTGTACAATTTGAGATACTCATACAAAACAGGTAGTAGTGAAAACTGCATTTACAAGTAGAGTTATTCTTACTTTGTTAACTATAGTTAAACTTGCAGTGCAAGACTAAGATACAGTTTTGAGAAATATTACAAGGGTTCAGTGAAATGGGTTTAGACAGATATTTTTCAGAATTTGGCTTCCAGTAGTTACCAGGATTCTGCAGGACAAAAGGTGCAGTTTGAGATAGTTTTACTAAGGTAGTAAGAACTGCTTACAGATGTAGTAAGAGTGTATAGAAGGGAGCAAAAAGAACACTATGATATGTGATAAGAGTCAGTGTTCCAATGTGCATAGATATAGTGTGATATTTAGACTGGAGTAGATTGATAGATGAAAGGTATAAGGATTGTCATGTGATACATGAGCAAATCCAAGTTGTCCTGAGATGAGATTTGAGTGATTGTTTGCATTTGTTGTTGTGGAGGTAATATTGGTGGGGAGATTGTTCCATTGTTTGGCTATGATGTGGGAATATAGGGCTTTTCCTGCAGTGTTGTTAGCAGTAGTAACACTGAGTAGGGGTTTATTGGAAGAGAGTAGAGGGCGACTGGAAGAGTGGGAGGTTATTAGGTTACTGAGGGCTGGAGTTTTGTCTGGGTGGTTTCTGATGTTAAAGGCATAGGTGAGTTGTTGGTAAGATAGTAGGTTAGGAAATTCCAGCCATTGAATTTCTTTTAGTGCTTGGCAGTGATGCGCTCTAAAGGGGGAATTATTGGCATATTTAGCTATTTTGTTGTAACATGCTTCTAACTTATCCAGATCTGATTTTTTAGTGCGGGTTAGGATAGGAGCGGTATACGTAAGTGTCGATAGGAGGTGTGTTTGAGCTAGAGTGATTCGTGGCTTTTCTGTGAGATAGTTTTTGTGCCTGTATAGGGTTCCCATTTTCTTATGAACCTTTTGAATAGTTTGTGCTATGTGAAGATCAAATGCTAGATTGTTGTCTATTTCAACTCCTAGGAGTTTTGTGTGAGTGGATGGAGAGATGATAGTGCCATTCCTAGATGAGATGGAGAAAGTGGAGGGGGAGGATTTAGTTTTATTAGGTGTGAACAGAAGTTTGGTTTTGTTAGGATTAAGTATAAGTTGGATGTTGGGGTTATGGTGAGAGGAGGGGAGAGTGATATTGGAGGGTGGGGGGATATAGTGTTGATGAAGTGGTTGTTGAAAAGCATGGCTATGTCTGAGTTATTTGTATTGGAAAATGGGGTTGGTTTAGTCTTAGTGCCAGGATTTAGGAGAGAGGAGATACCTGTTCAGAATTTTCTGGGATTATTTTTGTTGTTGGCCTGGAATTTTAGATAGAATTCTTTTTTCTCTTTGGTTATTTGTTTTTTTACATTGCTGTGGAGTTGCTTGTAGGACTGTAGTGTGGTAGGATTTCTATTTTTTGCCATTGTTTCTAAGCTTTATCTCCATTGTGCATTGATTATTTTGTTGATCTAGTTAGCCAGTGGCCTGAGTTACCTTTTACTCTTTTTATATAGGAGGGTGTGAATTTATTTAAGGTATCAAGGAATATGTTGTTAAAGCAGCTGACAGTGTTGTCTAGTGGAATGTTTTTTAGAATATTCCAGTTTATCTGTTTTAGTTGCTCAATGAAGGTTTGACGGTTAAAGCTGATTAAGTTCCTGGAGTGCTTATATAGGCATTCTTTTGGGATGGAAGGTAAAGTTCTGAGGATGAATGCAGGGAGATGGTCGCTTAATGTATTAGGGATGGTGTCATCTGAGAAGATCTTTTTAGGGTTACTGACAAGTATCCAGTCTAGAATGGAACCTTCAGAGTAGGATTTGTTGAATCTAGCAGGTGATGCAATTAGTTGGGAGAAGTGGAACAGGTTTATGTTATGGGAGGGATGGTTAGAACAGATAAGGGACCAGTTATTGTCTACATCTCCTAGTATGATGGTTTCATTATTGATTGTACTTAAGATCCAGGCAAGTATATTCTCAGGGATCGGTATAGTGTTGCCAGGGGATGTAAATAATGATAATGCAATTTAGTTTGGAGCTATTTATCTTTAGATATGAGATTAGAAGTTCAGCTGAGTCGAATTTAGGGATGGGACTGGAAAAGGGGGTTATGCGGAAATAATTTGGGTAGAGGAGGGCCACACCTCTTTCTTTTTTCTGCTGTCTATCTTGATATTGGATATTGAATCCAGGGGGTAGGATTTCTGACTCATTTATGGTTGGTTTGAGTCAAGTTTCAGTGGCAGCAAAAAAAAAGTTTGTAAAGTATGATCAGAAGTAATCTTATGATCATGTTTCAATAAAATTCTTTTATGTTATAGAGTTCAACCAGCTTATATTCTGTTTCTCACTTCAGTATTGCAATATCACAGCTTATGCTTTAGCGAAGATGGTATTAACTGCTGAGTTGTTTTGCTTACTCCATAGAAGAGTGATTTGTTTTTCCCTCTAGGTACAGCACTTGTTATGTTGTTTGCGATCATAGCCCCTAGAGAAACAGCGAGGCAGCTTTTTTCTGTTAATGATCATTATTTTCCCTAGGAGAAATTACCTTGGTGTACGAGAATTACAAAGTAAGTGGCTGTGAGGATGAAGTCACCCTCATGAGGAGGTACAGGGAGTTGCCTCCCTTCAAAAGACACTTCTGTGTGTTTTGTTTTGTGCTGAATTTTCTTAATTACTTTATAGTTGTGACCTCACCTGCTATGAGGATTTGTGAACTCAGGCTTTGAGTTATCAGAAGTTATTGCCAGGTAATCATGATTTCAGGTAAATCATTTCAAGAAGTCATAGATGATACCATTCAGACCTAATGCAAAGCTGATTATTAAATGCAGCAGTACATTTTTATTTGTCAAGGCAAAACATATGTGTGCCATGGAGAGTCTGACTTGTCCTGGTCTAGCAATCAGGACTGCAAAGTTATTTTAGTTATGTTAACTTTCTCCCATAAATTTATCCCTGTCTGCCCCATCTAATTAATAAATCATTGTTTTAGATAAGCCTCTCAGAATTAAGTGTTGAATACCTGCCCTCCTATACATCAGCAATATGAACAAATATCTTTGTGCGGTGTTATATTACAAAGTTTTTGATATCTGGGAAATAGATTAAATAAACCCTTTTGTACAATGATACTGGTATAAGCAGAAGCTAATTATGCCCTAAATGCTGAGTAGGAAGTAAGATACCAGCTCTTGGAGACTACACAGGGGTAGGTGCAATCTTCTCATGAGCACTGACCCAGGCTCTGCCTGCAAATGGTCTACTGCGATCAGCGTGGTACCCCTGTAAACAAACTAAATAAATAAATAAATGCCTGGTCTACTGAGAACATGGTGGTTGCTATGGTTACAAAGCAGGGTAAGGCTCCATTCTAATATACAATGAAAGAAAGTCTCCAGTTTGTAAATGTTCCCTTTTTCAGCCAAAATAAGTATTACTCTCATTTTGAACCATTCTGTCTGCTAATACTCACCTGAAACTGTGCGCAACCTGGTTCCTATATTATTCAATCACAGCTGCTGCTTACAAATACTTTGCTTGAAAACATACCTATTTTGGCTTTTGTGTTATTTTGTGTTTGTTGCAAGCAGTATACCGATGCACATATTCTACCTTAACATTTCACTGTTCTTTGGGTTCAGACATTTTGTCTTTCAAACTGCTTACTTTCCTAGTTTCAGCAGGAAATTACAAAATGGTTCTGACTTTTACCATTTACTTTAAAGTAATATTAGAAAATGCTCTTTCTGTGTGCACAGAGGGCACGTTGTAAATAACTAAGAAAGACATGTTGGAAAAAGAAGAAGTGTAGGAAGGCTTCAAGAATGCAGGACAGAAAGACACATGCATATAGAAGGGATTACCTAACATACAAATGAGAAGCCAAGTAAGCCTTTTGGCCTCCTCTAACTCACCATATTTATATAGTTTTATGTGTAAAATAAGATGAGGGAGTCATTTCCATTATAAATTGGACAATTACAATATCAGATGACTGGTTCTTAGCTTTGATGGTGTTATGCAGTATCACCACAGAGGAATAAAAGTACTTGCATCTTTTTATTTTTGAAGTGTGGTTCACTTTGCAATATTAATACTTTACTCCAGTGTACTTTATATTATAGGGATATGGTACTAGGATACACAGACAGCCTCAATGTAGGTCATTCAATCAACCTAAAAAAACAAATGTGCTAAGATCAGCAAATATTTTACATGGAGGGGGTGCTAATGATTGTAATTAAGTTTAAGTTTTCAGACTTAAAACTTTTTTGAACTTTTCCTCATATTTTAGTCTATCTGACTCACTCAAATGGGCATCAGTTAGTTTGGTGCCAGTGACTTCTTCAAATACAACACTGAAGGCAATTCGTATTTCTCATGTGTGATGTGCAGAATAAGGCACTCTGCATTGTCTTGTACCTCACAAAACACGTGAGGTTTAGTGACATCCAAGGACACAGCACGCAGCTATCAAGTATTATTATTTACTTATACAATTCCATGACTTAATTCAGCAAAGGCAGCACAAATTCTTAATAGCACTGAACCCAATCAAAAACAACTTTTAATTCAAAGCCCGACTCTGCAAATCCTCATAACATGTGTACTCACAACTGTAAAGTAATCAAGAAAATTCAGCATAGAACTTGAATGGAGCAAGCTGCAGTAAATCCTGAAATAACTCCAATAGAAATTTGAGTGACTTACAGTAAGTTCCCATTCTGCACAGATCTGTAAGAGTGTGATAACCATATTAATTTAGAGAATCTTACAAAAAATCTTTATTACTGTCTTACAATGTTACCAATCACATGGTAATTCTACCTACAGCTTTGATTTCTGATGACTTTTATGAGTGGTAGGTCCAACTCGTTCCTATAAAAGCTATTCCTGCCTACTCCAGTCCTGCCATTAATAACCGCTTACTAATAATGCTTTGAGTATGATGAAAAATCAAATGCTTCATTGGAATTAATCCCTTGATATACTTGTGGACTAAATAAACAGTGTTTTTACTGCTTGTAACATACTACATTATGTAAACCAACAGATCATGCAAAAGTTATACTAACCAGCAATCTGAAACTTTGTACTGACTTTGGTTTGGGTTCTGGCTGAGAAAGGTCTTTGGATCAGGGTGCAGCCAGATAATATAATTTTATAATCACATGCTCTTATTGCTGCCCCCCAACCTACCTGCCATTTAAAGAATTGTTATGTTCCTCCCTCAAGCTCTTAACAAATGCTGACATCACTTTCCCTCTAAAGCCATCAAACAGATATGTTTTCAGTCTATGAAACAGTTACTAGAGGCATTAATTTAGACAGCTGTGGACATAGTATGGCCTAAAATAAGACAAGGTTTCTCTAAGTAATGTTTGTAAACTTGTACTCAGGATAGGGCAAAGAATATGCCTAGCTACACCCTTGCTTTGGATTATCCAACCTCTGCGATCAACAAATAAAATAAATAAACAAATAAATAAAAACTGTTCACACTATAATCTCAAAAATTTAAACTTGTAAGTTAGGTGAAAGAGAATACCAAAGCACAGAACTGAATTTGTTTCCTTATTTTCACCTCTACTACGCCATAAAAATGCAAACAAAGGGCACATACATTGAGGCAAATCCTAAAGACACACAAGGAGTGCCGTTTAAGGTCTCTGAGTATTTCACGGAAAAAGAAATAGAAGGGCACAGATTGTGTTCCACTCCACTAAATGAAGGCAAAAGGGCAAATTATATAAGGTTTAGTTCAAGCATTTTAAACAATTGTACAACAGCAATAATGTACAGCAAGAGATTTAGATTTTGTCACACTTGGCATGAACATTTGATCCTTCAGGTTTATTTTCAATACCAGATCTGGCAAGGTGTGGCTAAATTCTGCTATAATGCACTGTCTTACCTTACCTCATTTGTACAATAACATAGGTTCATAGGTTCATAGATTAGTACTAAGCTAACTGCCCTTGCGAGCCATTTTAAGCCTAGACAGTTATCCGTTGTGAGACTCAAACCCTGCATCTTGTGTTTGTAAGGCAAACACCTTAACCATTAGGCCACCCTCCCAACCCACTTTAGGGAAATCAAAACATGCAACTTTGATTCATAAATGAGTTCCCAGGAGGTATGCTATTATACAATATAGCACATGCTTTTTAAGGCTTATTGCTTAAAATGTTACAAACATCAGCCATTACAGACACATTACTTCATTTTAGTTGTGGTGGTACATGGTAGATAACAGCAGGTTCATCATACTCAAATAAGGACCCTCTGGGCCCTTTGGACCCCCTACAAACCTTCAGCATCTTCCAGCATCTGGAGGGCAATGATCCTGTTTTTACTTTTCATTATATAGCAAGCATTTTATTTATTTTTGTCCATTCTCCAAACCTTTCTCTCACTGCACTAATCTAACTTTTCAATGTTTAGCTAAATACTTGTTTTCCTATCTTCCTCTTTATCAGTTCACTGAGTCACATCTTGATAACTGCTAGCACCTTCTCAGGGACCATTCCGTCTTCTCCTTTTCATCCTTCATAGATATAATTAGACTCTTCATTTGAGTTTGAAATTTGTTATATAGTTCAACAGTGCTACTGTGCACCTTCAGTGTGGTGATCTTCATATGGACATAGCTATAACATGCACAGCACTACTGTGCACCTTCAGTGTGGTGATCTTCATATGGACATAGCTATAACATGCGCAGTGCTACTGTGCACCTTCAGTGTGGTGATCTTCATATGGACATAGCTATAACATGCACAGCGCTACTGTGCGCCTTCATTGTGGTGATCTTCATATGGACATAGCTATAACATGCACAGCGCTACTGTGCACCTTCAGTGTGGTGATCTTCATATGGACATAGCTATAACATGCACAGCGCTACTGTGCACCTTCAGTGTGGTGATCTTCATATGGACATAGCTATAACATGCACAGCACTACTGTGCGCCTTCAATGTGGTGATCTTCATATGGACATAGCTATAACATGCACAGTACTACTGTGCACCTTCAGCGTGGTGATCTTCATATGGACATAGCTATATCATGCACAGCGCTACTGTGCGCCTTCATTGTGGTGATCTTCATATGGACATAGCTATAACATGCACAGTACTACTGTGCACCTTCAGCGTGGTGATCTTCATATTGACATACCTATAACATGCACAGTGCTACTGTGCACCTTCAGTGTGGTGATCTTCATATGGACATAGCTATAACATGCACAGCGCTACTGTGCACCTTCAGCGTGGTGATCTTCATATGGACATACCTATAACATGCACAGTGCTACTGTGCACCTTCAGTGTGGTGATCTTCATATGGACATAGCTATAACATGCACAGCGCTACTGTGCACCATCAGCATGGTGATCTTCATATGTGCATACCTATAACATGCACAGTGCTACTGTGCACCTTCAGTGTGGTGATCTTCATATGGACATAGCTATAACATGCACAGCACTACTGTGTACCTTCAGCATGGTGATCTTCATATGTGCATACCTATAACATGCACAGTGCTACTGTGTGTCTTCAGTGTGGTGATCTTCATATGTACATAGCTATAACATGCACACTGCTACTGTGCACTTTCAGAGTGGTGATCTTCATATGTACATACCTATAACCTTCAGTGTGGTGATCTTCATATGTACATACCTATAACCTTCAGTGTGATGATCTTCATATGTACATACCTATAACCTTCAGTGTGGTGATCTTCATATGTACATACCTATAACATGCACACTATGGGAGATTAGGCTGTTATTAGAGCAATGTCAGTCCTGGGACCTCATAGGGTCAGCACCATCTATAACCTCCAAAGTTACATACTTAATCTTAAAAACGACATGTGCTCATTTGAGAAAGGATATTCAGTTTTCTTACTTATGTGTACTTATTTAGTTTGCCAGCAGAGAATGTCCAGGTGGGCAGTCTTCATTTTCTGTGGAGGCCCAGTGAAAACAGCTCCAGATAGCTTATAACTTACAAATAAAAAAACAAACACCAAACAAAACCAAGAAAATGCGAACCCAGCAACAGCAACAGAGTAAAACCAGAAATAGCGTAACACAACTTTATTTTCCGCTTTCGTCCGTAGACTTCATCAGAATGCAGAGAAGTAACAAAATCATGCCTTAAATACAACAGCTTAATTTAATCAGTAATAATCATTCAATTAACCCTTTTAATAATTTAAAAACCTATAAAAATGACGAATAAACATTATAAAATGTTACAAAAATATGTATGCATGTAAAAAATGCTTGTCAGAGCCATTTTATTTAATATGTAAACAAATAAAATCATTGGTTTTGTCAACCTTCAATTTTTGATGTCTCAAATAACGTTTAACACTAATAGACTCGTTAAGCCCAGGGGGGTGATCTGACTTTAATTTAATTTGCCAGTAGGTTTCCCTCTCCAACAAAAAGTTTTTAAAATCCCCCTCCCTCATATCTTTAAAGCATACTTCTAAAATAGAAAATAAAAATTTCTTAAAATCCCTACATACAATGCTGTGTTTAAAGAGGGCATTTTTATCATCTTTCGTCTTAATACAGTACAAATGCTCCCTAATGCGTATTCTAAGCTCCCTCGTTGACATTCCTATATAAAATGCGGGGCAAGAGGAGCACAAAGCTATGTATACTATGCCCCCATATAACAAGTTTGCCACAAGTAAATTTGCAATAAACCCTGCCAAAATAATAACTATGTTTTTTAACATTGCCCAAAGGCTTGTTAGCAACCATTATGTACAAATATTTAACTACTGAGGTACCCTCTTGCACATATATATTGGCCTAAATACCTGGGTGTAGAGATTGACTCCTCTCTCATTTTCAACTTACACGCAGAGCATATCAAAAACAAAGTACTCCAGCAATTTCAATTCTCTTACTGCATCTGAGTTCTGCTCTTTCCTAAAGCTGAGTATTCCATGGCTAAAAACATCTTCATTATGAAAATTAAAGCTTGCCATTTCACAAGAGCCACAAACCAGTCTTCTAACATCCTACAAGCAACGTTAAATCCTATTTGTCATTTCAGAAACCTCTCAGACTCACTCCACAACACATCACTGCCACCTCTTTACAATCACTAACATACTCGCTATCAGCTTAATAGCCACATATCTCACCTCTTCTTCATCACCAGGTATAAACTCCTCTTTTTATTCTGTACATTTGTTAACCAGGTAAGTTCAGCAGACACAATCCATTTTCAAGGGTCACCAGGAGCACTGCCTTGCAAGTGGCTTGCTTAGAGTCACACAGCAGGAAATGTAGGTAGAAGGAATGAAACCTTCTACCCTTGACTGCAGGAAGCAGTTCATTAAGAGCTCAGAGCCTTAATCATCTTTCCTAACTAGGTTTACCACCTGTCCCACTTTGCGAGGGACAGTCCCTCTTTGGGCAGTTGTGTCCTGACAAAAAATATTACAAATGGCAAATGTCTTGAGATTGTAGGACATAATTATGTCCATTATTTTATGTAATAGTTGCATAAAATAGTTATTTCTGTATCTAAAATACCTAAATGTTACAAGAAACAGAATAATCAACTAAACTGCTACAAGAATAAGCTTTTATTTAGGCAAAAAAGTTATCCTTTGTACTGAACGTGGGTATGTGTCAGCCTGTAAAATCTGATGTGTGTCCCAAAAAAGTCCCACTTTGGCCATTTGAAAAGTTGGCAACCCTAATCCTAATGTACTAAATGTCTTTCCCAGAGCTACTTGTAAGTATTTCTACCAGTTCCTACTCACTGAGTATCAATATTTCACTGCTTTAAAACTATAGTACTCCATTCTCACTAACAACGTTTCACTGCTTTAACACTATAGTACCCCTTTATAACTAACAATACTTCATTGCTGTACCACTATTAGCACTCCTGTCTCACTAACAATACTTAATTGCTGTAACACTATAGTACTCCTTTCTCATTAACAATACTCCACTGCTGTAACACTATAGTACTCCTTTCTCATTAACAATACTCCACTGCTGTAACACTATAGCACTCCTTTCTCATTAACAATACTCCACTGCTGTAACACTATAGTACTCCTTTCTCATTAACAATACTCCACTGCTGTAACACTATAGCACTCCTTTCTCATTAACAATACTCCACTGCTGTAACACTATAGCACTCCTTTCTCATTAACAATACTCCACTGCTGTAACACTATAGCACTCCTTTCTCATTAACAATACTCTACTGCTGTAACACTATAGCACTCCTTTCTCATTAACAATACTCCACTGCTGTAACACTATAGTACTCCTTTCTCATTAACAATACTCCACTGCTGTAACACTATAGCACTCCTTTCTCATTAACAATACTCCACTGCTGTAACACTATAGTACTCCTTTCTCATTAACAATACTCCACTGCTGTAACACTATAGCACTCCTTTCTCATTAACAATACTCCACTGCTGTAACACTATAGCACTCCTTTCTCATTAACAATACTCCACTGCTGTAACACTATAGTACTCCTTTCTCATTAACAATACTCCACTGCTGTAACACTATAGCACTCCTTTCTCATTAACAATACTCCACTGCTGTAACACTATAGCACTCCTTTCTCATTAACAATACTCCACTGCTGTAACACTATAGTACTCCTTTCTCATTAACAATACTCCACTGCTGTAACACTATAGCACTCCTTTCTCACTAACAATACTCCACTGCTGTAACACTATAGCACTCCTTTCTCATTAACAATACTCCACTGCTGTAACACTATAGTACTCCTTTCTCATTAACAATACTCCACTGCTGTAACACTATAGCACTCCTTTCTCATTAACAATACTCCACTGCTGTAACACTATAGTACTCCTGTCTCACCAACAATACTTGACTCTGTAACACTATACTACTCCTTTCTCATTAACAATACTTGACTGCTGTAACACTATAGTACTACTTTCTCACCAACAATACTTCACTGCCACACTACAGTGCTCCTTTCCCCACTAACAATGCTTAACTGCTATAGTGATATACTACTGCTTTCTCGCTGCTCACCATAGAAAGAACTCATCAGCCTTTGATCCTCACGAATATCTCACTATTCAGTTTTTTACAATGTAGTTGCTTTAACTACTAATATTAGAAATTCCTTCTTTGTATGCCCGACCTGCATCATCAACCTATATTGTGATTCATTCTGTGTCAACATTTTGCAGTGCATCTATATATATATATATATATATATATATATATATATATATATATATATATATATATATATATATATTTTACACCTTCTAAAATGTTAACAAAGTCAGTATTCCACATAATGTAATGTAAGTGTGTAAGTATGTGTGTGCAAGCCTTTCTGCATTCATATATATATATATATATATATATATATATATATATATATATATATATATATACAATTGCACTTTATAAGCACTTACATGAGTGCATGGATTGTGCTATCCTAAACAGAACCAAGATGCTATCCTCCAAAAAAAAGGAAGCCAATTTGATGGTCCTCTGCCATAAACAAACTGTATAACAGAAGGAAGAAACTGTTGCAAAAGTGAGTAAAATCCCATGAGTGGAGGAGCTACCTGGTCAGCCTCAGTAAGAAGCTGCGATCCCTGATAAAATCCTCCAAAGCTAGTTACAAAAACAAAATCGCCGCTGATGCTATAGACAACCACAAAGCATTCAATAGCTATGTCAAGAATCTCAATGGCAACACTCAGATATGCTCTGAGTTTCAGCACAATGGCACTAAATATACAGACCCAACTGATATTGTCAACATCCTGGCAGACAGGTTCAGTGCTAACTTTACCCCCCTCTCACCCTCTAAAGAGCCCATCTCTATACCAGAAGAATGCAAAGTTCCTGTAATCATGGCTGCACAGGTAAAAACCACACTATCCAAAGCCAAGAACACAGCATCCATGGGACCAGACAACATCCCAGGCTGCGTTCTACATGAATTACAGAACAAACTGGCATCCCACCTAAGTGCCATGTTCAATCATAGCCTCACCTCAGGCTTTGTGCCCACTGAATGGCGCACAGTGATGGTTATTCCACTCCACAAGGGGGGAGCCACCACGGACTCTGGAAACTACCGCCCCATTAACCTGATGAGCCTGGTCTGCAAGGCCATGGAACTTATAAACAAAGCCATTGGAAATCTCCAAACACTGGACCCCACCCAGTTCGGGTTTGTAAAAGGCAGATCATGTCTCCTAAACCTGAAAGACTTCTTTGAAGCAGTCACCAAAGCCATAGACAATGGTAAGGTGGTTCATACAGCCTATCTAGATCTTGCTAAGGCTTTTGACACAATCCCCCACTCTGGAATTATAAATAAACTCACTAAACTAGATATAAATCCCTATGTCACAAGATGGGTTGCCAAATGGCTCACTGACAGAACCCACACTGTGAAAGTAGCAGACTCCAAATCTGACTTCAGACCAGTGACAAGTGGAGTACCACAGGGTTCAGTCCAGGCTAACACAGAAGGTCTTTGGCTAACAAAGTTTGCAGATGACTGAAAACTGGGAGCCATAATCGAAACTCCTAACAATGTGGACATCCTACAAAAGGGCCTCACTGAGACAGATGCCTGGTGTCAAAGCCATGGCCTCATGCTCAATGCCAAAAAGTGCATTGTCATCCCCATTGGTAAAAACTCTGTACCCATGAACTACAACATAGGCAGTAGTATACTTAACACTGAAAGTGTGATAAGAGACCTTGGGACACAGGTGGACAGTAGTCTCTCCTTTGATAATCACATTGCCACAGTAGTCAGGAAATCCTTCTACATGGCACACCTCATCACAAAAGATTTCTCATCCAGAAAAAAAGAAGTCATTGTTCTCCTCTCACATCACTCATTAGACCCATTATAGAGTACAACCCCTTTTGGTATGTACCTCACAAGACATCTACAACAACTGGAAAGGCTGCAGAAATACCTCACAAAGAGGATTACCGGCCTCAAACAGATGTACGCAGACCGTCTCAAAAAACTCCAGCTTTACTCCATCGCATATCGCCTACTCAGAGGTGATCCCTGCCTAACATACAAAGCTATGTCAAACCCAGAGCTGTTGGACATGCTCCACTTAAAGAAGTCCCAATCCCTCCAAGCTACCCTCTCTAGGGACCTAATCCTTGACGCCACAATAAACAGAACATGCTGGAGAGATAGATTCCTGTCCTAGAGACTTCCCATACTCTGGAATAAACTACCTATCTATGTCAAACAGAGCTCCTCATTAGTACTCTTCAAGAAAAATCTTGATGATTGGATGGGAAATAGAAAATTCACCCTTGGGATCACTTCTGTGGCTCTGCTCAACAGTAGCACAGGAAAATAATTTTCTTGGGTGGCAAAAGCCAGGGTACCTTTTTGGCTGGGCTTGTATAGGCCCTAGGGCTGATAGCCTAGTACCTACCTATGAACCTATGAACTATTTTATACTACTGACAAATGTAAATTTCTTACTGCAGGTCTTTTATTAAATGAGCATTCCAACTGATTTTGGTCAGGGCTGAAAAGGGGTCATCAAGGGCTATCCCACCTACCTAGTGACAAGTATAAAACAAATAAATAAATCAGTATTTGGTATGATGTTTTTGTCTTATAGCAATATTTGCACTGCTTCAGTCTTATCCAAGAAGTGTTTCAACTAGTCCTAAATGGGGCCATACAAACTGTCTTGTCATGATCCTTTTAAATTTCATTCCTATCTCTTTAAAATCCATCTACCCCCTTGTCACTGTATATCCTCACAAACTTCCATTCCGCCTTCATCTGCCTGATACTGGTCATTACTTTATTTTGCAAGGTTTCAGACAAACTTATAATTGCAGTCTCCCCAGCCCATGTCTTGTGCACTCACTGTGCATTCAGTTCAACCAGAAGAGTCACCTGTGCAACCACATCTGTACATTCAGTTTCTGTAGGTAACATAGAAACCTTTGTCTTTCAACAGGGCGATTCAACCTTTACACATTTACCATTAACCAGGGATGTACCTATTTTCCCGCACATCCTTAAATGTATGCAACTGTAAACTTCTTGCTAAAACATCTTCATAAAACTGAGGTAGTGCCCAAATAATTAACTTTCTGACAGTTATACAACTCATTACTTACAGAGCTCCATATACCTTTAAGGTAACCATAATTGCTTCTTCACCTTGTCTGATATTAAAAGACTAGGCATTTCTTATTCCAAGCCAAGCACCTCTTTTTAGAGTGCTTTTATCCCATTCTTAGCTGGGAGCTTGCCTCTCCACATCTTAGTGCAAGAAATCTGGACAAAGCCTAAATTAATGGGAGGACAAAGGGTTAAAATAGGGACAGATTTTAAATATTGCTAATCTTGGAAAGAATTTATTTTAGCACACATTTTCTAAAGGGTATGAAGTCCGAATCTCAAATATATGTCATTATTTAATGACTTCCGTTCCCAGTGACTTGACAGAAATAAAAAAATTATGAGGAACAGACCAAAAATATGAGACAAAAATCTGGACATTCTGAAAAACTCTGGACAGTTGAGAGGTATGGGCCTGGGAGTGGGGGTTAACCCCTCCATCATCAGTGCTAGCATTCCTCTGCTGATCAGAATCTGAAGTATGTTGCTATAGTTTTTCGGATTCAAACAATGTTAGAATGTTTTTGGTAAACTACATAGACAATGGGAAAAGCAGTAATTCATTAAATTATTTCAGGTCCAAATGTAAACATTTATGTTGTCTAAGGAGTGTTGTCGTCATAACGATTCCAACAAAGTTCCATTGTGGGATCTCCTATTTCTGCTCATGATCCAGCACTATGATCCACTCAAACTGATAATTTTTCTGCATAAGAAGCATTGCTGGTGATTATATATATATATATATATATATATATATATATATATATATATATATATATATATATATATATATATATATATATATATATATATATATATATATATATATATATATATATATATATATATGGGTCTACTACTCTTCATCAAAGGTACATCACTTCAAAAAAGTGAAGTAGACCCACACTTATGTGAAAGTGCACTTGACCGAAAGTGCATTTCCGTGAAGAATGGTTCAATGAACCGTTAAGGAACACTGAGGCGCCGAAGCACACTTCAGTGGGGAAAAGAGAATTTACCTGTTTCCCCACTGCAGTGCGATCTCAGAGTTGGTATATTTAAGTGGGGGGCACAGCCCCCACATGGGGGTGCAGGGGGGACTTGCCCCCCTGCAAAAACATTGTTTTGATGTTCCTGGTCAGTTCGTTGAAATGTTCTTCGCGAAAGTGCACTTTCAGTTAAGTGCACTTTCGCGTAAGTGTGGGTCTACTGTTCTTTTTCGAAGAAGTGTTCTTTCGATGAAGTACAGATCCATATATATATATATATATATATATATATATATATATATATATCTTTATAAACCTTACAGTACTGTTGTTTAGATAATTTACTACAATGTTTTCATCTTTTCTTTTTCTGTGTGTTCACTCTGTTCAGAAATCCTCGATAAGCCTTTCTATGTCTCTCTCCTCTGCTACTGCAGTCATTACTTTTATATACTGAATGGAAACAGGAGAAAGGGACGTCTGCTTCTTTTCAGTTGAGCAAGTTTTATTCTGTTTAGGCTTCACATTGTAGCATTGAGCTGACATTTATAGAGGTAATTAATAAGAAGTCATCTCATTACAGCACCCCTGTTTTCTCCTACCAGCCATTGATCTATGAAAGCCCTGTTGTAAGTTGTAACACTGGAGACAGCAGTGTATTCTGGGAAGTTGAGACCAATTCTATTTTAGGGCCATGTTGGATTCTCAGTTGAATGGATGATTTCTGCTTTTCCTTTTTTTTTAATTTTTTACAAGCAGTTCAGCAAGCATTTGTAAATTAGCATCGAACCCTTATGATATAAAGTAGGCTATAGGCTTTCAAGAGCCAGGAAACCTTTACTTGAGAAATTACAATAAGCAGCAATATTGCATCTCATTGCAGTTGCTAGTTTTTCCACTTTCTTGCAGTTGCTTAGAAGCTAATCTTTCATGCTATGGTGTAGAAAGCTGGTGATTATGGGTCTGGTGAGCTGTTACTCCTCTGAAATAGCTCTGAGTTCCCACTTTGTGCACCTCCGAGATGTTCAGAGAACTGATATTCCATTCTCCTGGGATATCACCTAAAATGGCATGCAGGAAGTTTTTACCTAATGCTTCTTTACTTTTCTTCGGAAATCCCTGAAAGCAAATGCTGGTAAAGGCCTTGCTCATTTCGTATTCCTTCCTCAGGTTTCTTTTCATATCATATCCCACTGTCCTACTGGTGTCTCTGCACTGTTTACTTATAAGACTGCACATAGGTGTTTAGACTTAGTGTTCTGTCTGGGTTTATTTAGTTGGTGTCAGAATGACTTTGCATTCTCCACTGAACTTTCCATCATTTTAGTTATATAATTCATTTGATTGTAAAAGGTGATTACATTCCTGATGTTATGGCCTGAGGAGAGGTCCTCATTCTGAATCAAAGTATTATTTTGTAGCTATTAAATCCATCTGCATGTACATTTCCAGAATTGCTAAAGTCTTCGCAACCATTTGCCATTTCTTTTGAAGCAAATAGGGATAAGGGGTTACCTGCAGCTCATACATTTAGCCTGTCCTTCTTAGTTCCATTCCACTGCCAGGAGTATAACCAATTTCTATTCTGTACTTACAACTTTATATAACTGATTTAATTCCTTACTTTGCAGTTTTAAAAATAATGCCCTATTCAAATGCTGCCTACTTTGTACTTAAGTTGACAATATATTCTCCTCTTTCCATCTACAGCCATAAAAGTGCATTTTCAAATGATTAATCCCATCTCTAAGCAAGCAGTCTATCACTCTAGCATCCAGGCATTAGATTATACAGGTATTGTCTCTGTCTGACTTCTTGGCCTCATTTTTAAGAATCACCAGAAACCACATTTGGTTGCGTGCAAAGAGTATGCAACTAACTCACTACTGCACTTTTCTTTTTGTGTTCATCTGTGGGGCTGCAGGCATTCTAGCAGTTTATTCAGACTCCTCAGAAAAAGTGGTCTAGACACACACACACACACACACACACACACACACACACACACTGGTAATTCTCTTATGAAATTTCCATTTGTCATAACCTTACCTGTTGGGCCATCTTCTTCTAATCTTATCAGTGTTTTTCCTGATTGACTGCATGACATTTACCTTGTTTCTGATTGCTTCCTTCAAACTACTACACGTTCTTGCCTGTTACAGTCTGCACTCACTCCCAACTCTATAATACACACTGTATAAACAAATTTTTATTTTCTTATATTAGTGTGCTTTGTTTTTATTTCTCCCCCCTCCTTGTCTCTCTCTAATCCTCTTGCAAAATGACCTAAGGCTACTGTGAGCTGCATCACATTTTCAGAATTTAAGCAATAGCTGTGAATCACAGGAGTGGAAGTCTAAACAGGATAATGTATTACACTAGGGTGTATAATATGATTTTGCTCCAGTCCATGCATACTTCTCACTCTAGTCATCAGCTGTCATACTTCCGACACTTATATTAACCATGCTTCACCTCTCTCATTCCTTTTTCTTGGGTTGTTTGCCTTATTTTTCTTCTGACAGGAAAAGTAATTACAGTCCCCGTTCTATAACTATCCTTTTATTTATCTATGTTATCTTCTGGATGAGATATTTTAATATACAAAGTTTGTCTCTGGCTAGATGATGAAACACATTGCATACATGAATTGTTTTTCTTTGTTGCAGTATGTTTACCTCACTTTAATAATCTGTTCATGTTGTTCTTTTGGGAGAGAATGCTGAGCCCTTTAAAGTAGTATCCTTGCTGTAGTCTTTTTCACCTTTGACTGCAATATACTTCATAGCTTTAGGAACCAGTTTTTCTACAGCTGGCACTATATGTTTCCTGGATTAAACATAGGACACCTTTGAATATTCCACATAATGTGAGATGCTGATTTAATTTTATTGTGGAATTAATACATTGACAGCCAGGTAATACATTTCTGACTTAACCTTCATATTATAACTGCATAATTTAAACAGGCTAGAATTTCCTGCCATATCTAAGCAGCTCTTTAGGGCCTTGAATTTCTTCCTTAATCTCTCGCCAACCAAGCTGTAAATTACAACAGAATTACTAAGCATATCCAATATGACCAGCACATTTCTGATGTTTAAAAAGCAACATACATAATAAACTAATTTTATTTTATTTTCTAAACGTATGTCTTCCTGTTTTCTCTTGAGGAAACATTTGTTCAGTCAGTGCTGTCCCTTGACATACCAGGGCAAAATTTTGACTGCATTGTTGAGAATTAAGAGGAGTGCCTTCTATCATTTTTCTTAGCCCACACAAATGAAATACATTTTTCCATTGAAACCCTTTGTTATTTATTTATTTTTTGCCCAATCTCTTCCCTTTCAACAGCCATCAACCCTCTATCCCACTGTTGAGTCATTTATTTCCCAGGCTCTTGACATTTTAGGAGAACACAAAAGGGAAATGAGGACCAGGAACCATAGCCATCATCCAAAAGAGGTAACAACATTAATTTTCAAATGCCCCCCCGCCCGTGGACAGTGCATTTCAAAGCCTGATACTCTGACCTCTGTATAGTCAGGGGGGTCAACTAAACTTTTGTGCACTCCTCTGTGTTGGGCTCATACTCTGAAGGAATCCCTGTTACAGGAGTTAGATGTCTGGGTTTTACTCCAGGTGATTGGTCTGCATCACAACACTACAAACTCTCTTTCCCTGGATTGAGTGGACTGGTGCTGGAGACTCATGTACGTCCCTTCCACGCAGGTTCCTGCAATGCAAGCTGCTTAACTCTAACTGGGTCAGCTAGAGTTAAGTCAGAGCAAAAAACAAAATCTCTGTACCATAGATATAGCTTCAGCCATTCTTTTTGTCCTTTTATGTTAATATGACTTCCCATTTATCTCCATTCACTTCCATCTATGCCCATTTATTTTCATCTAACTTGGGTCTGAAGTAGATTATAGAGTATAACAAGAAATAAGACCAAAACGTTCAATGTCCACAATTTTAATAAAACGCAAAGCTTTCGAGAAACAAACTCTTTTTCAATGGATAAAATTTCAATAAAGCTGAGAAGCTTTTAAACAAAAGACCAGCCAATATCAGTTACATAATGACATCATGAAAACAATTTAAAACCATTCAAGGCTGACAAAGATTTAAAGACATTCCCGTTTAAACTTTAGAATAGGCTTAATACTATTGGCAGAATTTAGACCAGGTGGTACATCAGACCTAAGATAATGTATCCACTTATACTCAGTAGTTTCAGTGGCATTAATAATACTACCTCCCTTTTCATTCACAAAAAATATTTTGTAGTATTCTGAATTTAAACTTATGCATATTTCCTTTTTTCTGAAATATGCTTATAAAGTGCATTTGTATCAACGCAACTACGTATTTCAGACAAATAGGCTCCTATCCTTTCTTTCAACTTCATATTAGTTTTGCCAATATAAAAACTAGCACATTCTGTGCAGTCGGCAATATAAGGCCCTACTAGTCAGGGTTTTATCCATCTATGCCTCTGGGCTACTGGCTAGAATACATATTTCTGTTCTTAAGAAAATGTAACCCTTTCTGTATTGCAGTTTTATGGTTATAGGCATGCACCCCCACACACACACACACACACACACACACACACACATAAGAGAGAGAGAGAAAGGGAGAGACAAAGAGACCATATTGCTTTGACTTTGCTGTTTCTAAAAGTTGCTGCTTCTACTTCACTGATTTTTGCATTTTAATGTAATTTAGTAGCAAATCATACACTTACTATATCAGTGATAAACACTCCAAGGTATGCAGAAGATAAATCCAACCATATATAAGCCACATGCATGTAAGGAGGCATAGCGACCTTTCTCTCTAGGCTTTCTCCATGTTTTCCTGACACTGTTCTTAGACTAACAGGCCTTGTCTATGTACCATACTTGCTGCCCCATCCTCCAGCACCTCTACTGGGCAATGTTCTGTTGAAGAGCTTCATTAGGGTATTTACCAGCACAGTGACTAGAGGCAGCTCATGTAATCCTTCTGCCTTAATGTCTCATAGGTAAGTAGGCAACCAGTCAGTAGACCTTTACAAACCTAGCCACCCCCACCCCAATTCAGAAGTTCCCTCAATGAAAGCATGGTGCGATAGGTAAGGGGAGAATTAGAAGCCACCCATCCAATTATCTTGGTTTGTCTTGAATGTGGCAAATGGGTTACTCTGCTTGGAAGTAGTGGGCAGTTGTTGCAGAGGTGAGTGATATATTGGGATATGAAGGTATCACACCAATGTGTCTTATTTATCATTTGATGAAAGTTTAGTTCTTTTAACCAGGTATTTGTGGTACCAGTTTGGTGAAGCAATAGGAGATCAAAGAGGGCTGGGTGATCTATGATTTGAAACATTAGACAAAAATCTCTATGGAGGAGTCTGTAAAAGACTGAGTACAGAAAGAAGGACACAAGTCTGTCTTGATAATTAAGGATTTTAAGGCCACTTATCATTTTATTAATGAATCTATGAAGTCTTTCAAGTTGAATGATGTGTTTAGACAAATACATGATAAAAGATACACTCTTTTCAATAGTGGGTCGCATAAGATGTGAGTAAAAGAGAATTAAGACTCTTCTGGATCTAGTGGAGATACCTTTACTAATTGGATGAGCTAGATAGAAGGCTTTTTCAAGTACTGCAGAAATAAGATGGTCAAATGATAAGGAATTATCATGAGTGTCTAGATCACTTAGTGTCTGATTTGAGGGGTGTGATACCTATATGGTAGGTGAAAATATTTTGTTTATAAAATGAACTATGCCATATTTTTTCACATTTAATGTGAGACCATTGTCCCTGCATCAGCTGATAACATGGTCTAACCCATGTTGGAGCAAATGTGAGTCAGTGGAAGATCGACTAACAATATCCAACATACAGTCACTGGGAAACTTCCATAGCCATAGGTCAGAAGAGCTGGCCTGAAGGTCTGAAAATGACATGCCAAACAAGAGCGGGCCCAGCACTGAGCTTTGTGGTACACCACTGGTAGCTGTTTTGCCTTCAGAAGTGGCACCTGTGACTCAAACCATATGTGATCTGTCAGCCAACCAGTTTGATATCCCTGACACAACATAAGGATTTATATTCAAATTTATAAGTCTGTCAATAATGCCTGCATGAGAAATAGTGTCAAGGCCTTGCCTGGTTTAAGTTTGTTGTACCCTAGTACAGCTACTTCCTTTTCTACCTCTTCAGCCTCTGTAGCCTTTTGTCCTTCACGTCTTCTCTGCACTCTGCCCTAGCTCTCTCCTTGGGTAGAACACTGCTCTCCTTTTCCTTTGGAAGGACTGAAGTGAGGCATTTATCCTGTACCTTTGCCTGTTTCCTGTCTGCATGCTCCTTTTTCCAGCCTTACTCAGCCTGTTCGGATCTGTTCCTCCCTCGTCTTCCCTGCTATATGCCTTTTTATTTTTACTCTTGCTTTTGTCAGTGCCTGTTTACACCTTTAATTTGTTTCCAGTCACTTAAATAATTTTGAACTTCTCTCCAGATGAGCAGTATCCATCTGTCTGAAATTCCACACCGCTGCCTTTTTCCAAGGTGTTTTATCTTCTCCCAGTGTAAACCACACAGTCGCTTAAACAGCATATGCTAATGCTGCCTTCACCTGGAACACTTGTGACACAAACTGCATTGGTTAGGATTGTGTCCACAATTTTATCCTTTCAGTTACACTCCTCCATATGCTGGATGAATCTCTTGTGGTCCAAGACCTTAAGTCAGCCTTGACTTCCTCTCCGCTCCAGAGTTTAGGGTCTCGCAGTAGGTACCGGGCAGTTTCAAATCCTCCATGAGGATAATCATCATAAATCTTTTACCCTTCAGCTTTAACTTTTGTTTTTGGGAGGCTGGCACTATTAAGTAATCATAAGGGTTGCAAGAACTTTTGTGTCTGTTTAAGAATTTAATGGCTAGGCCTCATATGGTCCCAGTGACCAGATGACTAGCACTACTCTGATGTTCTTCACGTCTATCAAAATTCTATCAATCATTTTCTGCAGAGCTGTAGTGAGGTCAGGTGGTGTCCTGGGCAATCCCCAAATCTCCTTCATCAGGAATTAATGACCAAAAAAAAAAAAAAAAAAAAAGATCCTGCAAAGTTGTTAGGAACATCAAAAAAAACTGAAGACCCAGCAAATAACAGTACTAATTGGAATAGCTCTTTGCTGCAGATAGTTATTGGCTTAGTAGCCAATAGCTGTAAAACAGAACTCATGAGAACTGACCTCATCAATGGACTGCTTCCAGTCTATATTAACAGTACCCAGAATGATGAAATGTGTCAAATGTCCAGATATTTCCTCATATTTTGGACTGTTCCTCATAAATTTTGTGGTTTTCTAGGAAATCGTTGAGCATTGAAATTGGGTCTATATTAGAACATCAAAATTTCATAATTTCGAATGTTCTAATATCGACCCCCTATTCAGCGAATGCTGAAAATAGCGAAATGACAGATAATCACATTTTTTCCTAGGGAAAGAATTTGGTTGTCCATTTCTGTCGTTTTAAACTATTTTCAGCGCTGTGGTGGAAAGTTGCGAGTCGGGTTCAGGCAAGTGTGCTATTGGGCATGGGTTAGGTAAGTTAGGGTTAGGGCAGGGGTTAGGTATGTGTGCGATTGTGTGGAAGTGAGGGTTAGGGTGGGTTAGGTGCACTAGGGTTAGGGCGTGAGGGAGGTATGTGTGCGATTGTGTCGACATGAGGGTTAGGGCGGGTTAGGTGAGTTAGGGTTAGGACACGAGGGAGGTATGTGTATGATTGTGTGGACGTGAGCGTTAGGGCGGGTTAGGTGAGTTAGGGTTAGGGCGCGTGTGAGGTGAGTGTGCCATAGTGATGGACCTTAGGGTTTAGGTTTAGGTAAGTGGATAGTTATTGGTGTTTGTACAGTTTAGTGTAGGGTTAGCTGTAAGATTTTGGATGTATGTGTGTGGATTGCTGTTTGTTTGGTGTGCTTGTGTTGTGTGTATGTGTTTCAAAACAGCAAAGTTTTTCCCTAGGAAAACAATTTGCTGTTCTGAATGTTAGATGTTGTCAGCGTTCGCTGAATAGAGGTCGATGTTAGAACATTCAAAAATTGTGGCATTTCGATGTTCTAATATAGACCCTTGAAATCACTAAATAATGACATATTTGAGTTTCAGACTTCATATCCTTCAGAAAATGCATGTCAATCAAAAACCTGTTATTCTAGCAACTTTTTAAATTTATAAGAACAACATTTAAAATCTATCACCAAGTAACTTCCCCTGCACCTTTATGGATTCTGCCTGCTCTTTGAATACTGTACCCATGTCTGAATCTGGATGGGTATTCACCAATTCTTGGATGGGTATTCACCAATGTATGCATGGGTATTCACTGATTCTTGGATGAGTATTCACCAATGTACGCATGGGTATTCACTGATTCTTGGATGGGTATTCACCAATTCTTGGAAAGGTATTCACCAATTCTTGGATGGGTATTCACCAATGTATGCATGGATATTCATTGATTCTTGGATGGGTATTCACCAATTCACCCTTGGGTTGAGTGGCTTGATCCTTGTTGAGGGAGGAGGTTCAATCTGAAGGTGGACACTGGCAAGGTGTAAGTGGTCTGAAAACTCAATCACTTTTTATTTCCTATGATCCTATGTTGGTCGTTTGTCTCCCAATTATTCTTGGCTTGTCCAGAATTATTGTCCTTTGAGTTTGAGAGGTGTCAAGAGATCTGAACTCACATTCATGGAAGGCTAAAAGACAGCTTAATCAGTCATGGTGTCATTAGTTCCAGGAGGAATATAGAATTATATTAAAGACAAGCATTTTATATTATTAATTCTAATATTAACCAGTAATGCCTCTCAATGCAGAGAATAACAATTCAGAGTTTCTGATGAGAAATAAGTAAGATACATCACAGATAAAACCGTAATCTCCCCCTGCACCTTTATGGCTTCTAACTACTCTATGAGTACTGTACCCAGCAGGAGTGAATTTTAAAGTCTTTATGTGAGTGCTTTAACCAAGAATCTGAAACTGTTATCTAAGAATATCTGGCTGATAGAGATTAAAGCAACTGTAAATAATGTAAGTTTAATTTTTCTTTCTCACACTATAGCACTGACTGACTCCAAATTGTTTTTATATCAGGGATTTTTGATGAATCAGCTGTCCTAGGGTACAAGATAATATTACTAATAAGCATACCAGAATCTACATAGGACATTACCTGAAGAACAAAGATGGGAGATGTGGAATAACATACTGAAGGAAGATTACTGATTTATAATCTTACCTTTCTCTGGTATACTTCCTGCTTTTTAGACTAGACTGTAAGCTGACTACAGATCAGTGTGCTTGACTTATCTGTACAGAACAGAGGATTAGATACCGATTATAACTTAAATATTAAGTGTTCAAGACATGGATGGTAAGAAATTAACCTTGAGATTGAAGCTTGATAGGTGAATCTTGGCATCCATGTGAAGAAAACATCATTTCAACTTACAATCGGTGATTCAATTATAATTATTTGTAGTGCATGAAGATTTATCCGCTTCATGTACTTGTAGCCACAAAACAAGTAAATAAAAAAGGGAAATGCATTAGCTTTAAAAGCCGGTAATGTAGTTGGGAACTGCTTTACGTCTTTATGTATTTCCTGTGTAATGGATACAGCTAGTTCCCAAATACATTTTACTGAGTATAATGTAGACAGCAGACAGAAACAGAGTTGAAATTAACCTGTTCCTTTTTCTGCTGGTATTATTTATGCTCCAATATGGGTAAAATAACAGCCTGGTTCAGTACTACTATAGTGCTAGACATGATGTGAACAGCTTATGGGGTGTTAGCAATTGTTACGCACCCTTCTAAGTGTTGTTAAGGTCAGGTCTTGTGCTATGGTAGCGCTGTACTAGGATGCCATTTGACTGATATTTGAGTGTAATAACAGCATTCTTTGCACTACAAATGTATTAAAGTCTACAAAAAGGATAGCTTCAGAAATTTAGTAATGCCACTCCTGGAATAATGAAAGTGGATGTGAATGCATCAGAGTAAACAAATTTACAGCTTCTAGTTTTATAGTTCTGTGTATGTGTGTGTGTGTGTGTGTGTGTATGTATATATATATATATATATATATATATATATATATATATATATATATAAATAAATATATATATATATATATATATATATATATATATATCTCAGTCATAGAATCATAGGAGGTTACTAGACCGATGGCCCTGTGGCCCTTACAAGCCTAGCCAAGAGTTTATCCCCAAAAAAGAAACCTCAGTCAGCACCCGTCTCTCCTGTCAATGAGGGACATTTTTTGTGGTTTCCCATCCACTCATCAACATTGCACTTGAAGAGGGTCAGTGAGGTACTCTGACATGTATGGGAAGTCTATTCCAGAGAAGGGGCAGCCTCTGGGAGACAAACCTGTCTCTCTAGTAGGTTTTGTTGATGTTGTATATTAGATTTAGGGCTTTCGAGCAGTTAATGCACGAGGAGTTTACAGATATGGAGCATGTCTAGTAGGGCAAGGTCAAATATTGCCTTGTAGGAGAGATACAGATCACCTCTGAGCAATCTGTACGATACTGAGTAGAGCAATAGTGAGTTGAGCCTGTCCACATAGGATAGGTGTTGGAGGCCATGGATTCTCTTTGTGAGGTATTTCTGTGGCCTTTCCAGTTGTCGTAGGCGTTTGGAGAGGTACATACCAAACAGGGTGTTATACTCAATTATAGGCCTAATGAGAGAGGAGTACAGAGAATTAATAACCTCCTTATTTCTGGATGCAATCCCTTTACTTATGAGATGAACCAAGTAAAAGGCTTTTCTGACCACTGCCACTACATAATGATCAAGTGTGACATTATTTTCAACCTGAGTACCCAGGTCTCTCACCACAGGTTGTGTGCTTAGGGGGTTGTTGTTGATGTGGTAATCAGTAGAGGCTGTGTTTTTGCCAAATGGTATGATAATACATTTTTTTGCATGTAACTTAAGGCCATGACTTTGGCACCAGTCATTTGTTGCTTTGAGACCGTCTTGCAGTATGTTAATAACATTTGGGGAGTCAATGACAGCACCCAACTTACAGTCATCCAGAAACTTGGTCAGCCACAGGGCCTTTGTCTTTGCCTGGACCTCTGAAAAGTAGATGCCAAACAATAGGGGTCTCAGGACAAATTCCTGGGGAACACCGCTATTGACAGGTTTGATGTCAGAGGTGGTGACACCTATTTTGACCTTGTGGGTCCTATCGGTGAGCCAGTTGGCCACGCACTTGATGCAATAGGGATTTATGCCAAGTTGTGTTAGCTTTTTGATGACGCCCGAGTGGAGGATTATGTTAAAGGCCTTGGCCAGGTCAAGGTAAGCCGTATCTACTGACTTTCCCTCATCCAGGGTCTTGGTGACAGTCTCAAAGAAGTCAACCAGGTTCAACAGGCAAGATCTGCTCTTGAAAAATCTGAATTGAGTGGAGGTCAAGTGCTTGGATATTGTCTATGTCCTTGTTTATGCTCCATGGCTTTACAGATCAGACTTATCAAGCTAATGGGGTGATCGTTTCCCATGTCAGTAGTGGCATCATCTTTGTGAAGGAGATGACAATGGCAGTTCTCCACTCTGCTGGAATGAAGCTTGTAATTAGGCTGTTGTTTAACAGGGTGCTCAATGGTGAAGCTAGTTCTTGCTGGAATTGGTGCAGAATACAGCCTAGGATGCTATCAGGACACATGGAAGCTGTGTTCTTTGCCTTGGATAGGGCATTTAACACCTGAGGTGGAGAAATTGTTTGCCAATATACTGCCAATATACTGTCCAGTTTACTGAACATTTCCAGAGAAGGCTAGGAAACCAAAGTTAGTGGTGCTTTAAATGCCGGCATGGCAGAACAATTTAAAGATTCCCTTTACGCATCTGTGAAGCATGCGACTATGAATGCCACTTTATGAATTAACTCCCTTATACAAGCTCATACGATTTTTTGTATTTTATATATATATATATATATAATATATATATACATATATATATATATTTATATATGTAGAAACACACCCACAACTCTTAGCTAATTCGCATAAAAAGTCATACACAATGCTTATCTGATTAATAAGCATAAAGTCTAAAACAAGTCACATCTGTCAAAATGACCAGCTCATAAACATTAAATCTAACTTGCCAAATGCCACCAAGAAAGCACCACCAAAAATACTGAAGTGACAGAGTGGTGTGAGAGCAACTAAGGGAAGTAGGAACTTAAAGACTTTGCAGGAACAATTAAAAACACTGTTTTATAAAGCACTTCCATCCCTTCTATTCTGGGACTTCATTAGAATCTGATCAGAAGAAGACCAACCCTGTCATATTTTATTGGAAAAATTGAATTGAAATAAAAGAAAGTCAAAAAGGTGGAAAATTCTACCCAGATATGGAAATATCTTCCCATCCAAACCACAATTAAATTAGGGAACATGCAAAATATAGAAATAAATTCAGAAAATCCCAAGACTATAAAGCATTACTTTCTTTAAATAAAGAAAAAAATGCAACAAAAGTACACTAAATCCATGCTTCTTCAAAACACGTGTACACAATTCAAGAGCTGAATTCACCAATTAAACACAGTTTAAGCAACACTCTCTCAAAAATTATAAAAAATTTGCACATATCTCTAATATTTAGCAGCTGATCTTGTAATAGATGATGATTTTTTTTTCATATGACTACCTCAAAGACCTACCCAGTACCCATGCTCCAAGCATGGCCATTATCACTAGCATATCCTTCCACAAGAATCAAACTCATAATTCCTTTGTTCACAAAACCTGGTTACATTGCAATGTAGTACTGCCCCCCATGGAGTTTCTACAGGTTTGGGCATTCCCTGCATGACTGACTGCCAATTTGGGCATGACATCATTAATTAACAGACTATGCATTTAAATATTAAGTCAAAAACAAATCAATAAGGTATACACAGAAAACATATATATTTTTAAATATATATGGATTCACTTCTGAATGTTAAATTACCAAAACTTTGAATTTCATATGGTCGAGAAGATAAGATTGAAGTTTCGGAATCGCGACATTCTAAAATAAATTTAAAAAAAAACAACTTTCTCAACATTTATGCAGGGGGGAAAGCCACCCTGCACCCCCACTCCCCCACTGCTTAAATATACCAACTCTGAGATTGCACTACAATGAGGAAAAGGGAAATCTCCCATTCCGTGCTGTATGCAGATCGCCAGTCAGAATTTCAAAGTTCTAAAACTTTGATCATATGGTCTTGACCATATGGAATTCGAGGTTTTAGGAATTTGAAATTCTGAAGGAAACCCTATATATATGGATCTAGCACTTTTGAACAAAAGTTCAAGAGTCCGAATCCACAATACCCGAACGCACTTTAACGAAAGTGCTTTCACCGAAAAAGCAGTTTCGTTAAAGTCCATTCAAAAAAAAAAAAACAATAAATCTTCTTTTATGCAGGGGGGCAAGACCCCCTGTGCCCCCCCTACTTTTATATTCTCACTCCGAGGTCGCACTACAGTGGGGAAAAGGGAATTATATATATATATATATATATATATATATATATATATATATATATATATATATATATATAAATAATAAAAGCAAAGCCCAATAGCAATATTAAGAACATTGCTAGCATTATGTACGTAGTGATCTCATAGACAACTCCAGACGTAATGGAGGACAATTTGTAAATATTGCTTGGTCTACAAAGCATCCCCCGATCTTGTTCTGATGGGCTTGTTGCACATCTACAAAACAAATAGCACCAGAAGTACCCAGTCTAGGGACCTAAACCTCATATGCAACATAAACAGGACATGCTGGAGGGACAGATATGTGTCTGAGAGGCTACCCCTTCTCTGGAACAGGCTTCCCATGCCTGTGAAGGCAAAGTTCTTCCATAACCTAATTCATGCGTTACTTGGACAGACATCTACCTCTGTTCTGGTACCTATGCCTTTATTCAATAAAGGCAGCCTGTAAATGCTTGACCACCCAAGCCCAAGCCCAAGTCTACATATACCCCTTAAAATAATCAAAACTTGTCAGATAAATTTGGGAAGCAAGGCTACATTTAAAAAGGTCCCCTGGGGTCATTAGCCGAGTAATCCCCTATGAACCTATATTACTATAGAATTGTTATAATATAATTCACTGTAAAAGTTAACAAAATAGCAGGGTTTGCATCAACATACATTTTCTGAGCAATAGGTATGAAACTGTAATGTCTGGCATTATTCACCAACAATAATCTTCAGTGATTTTTTACCAAGCTGTCAGAAATGTTATCAGAAATCTTATGAGGGTCAAGAAATACTATGATGTAAAATCTGATGCAGTTGAGTGGTATGGATAGTACTAATATTTGAAAAAGTGTCCCTGGTTATTTCTGGATTCTATGTATATATGTGCATGCAGTTGACAGCCAAGTTATTGCACGTCAACTTGTGAAATGCAAAAAGAAGATGGTGCAGCTAACTGAAAATCAGCTTCTCAAATGTACAGGCTTTGCTCTTGTGTGAGATCACAGTATAGTGGGGATAAGGGAATTTGCCCTTTTCTCACTGTAGTGTGACCTCAAAATTGGTATATACAATTAGCAGGGGATGTGGTGGTGCAGGGGGGAGCTTGTCCCCTTTAAATAAAAAAGTTAGAGTTGCCTTTTTCTTGTTTTGATAAGGTGCACTTTGAGGAGATGTGCTCAGTAAGTTGATTTTGGATATGTTGCTTTTCAGTAAAGCAAAATATAGCCATACCTGCGGTGACCTGTGCCTGACATATAAGGCCATGTCAAACCCTGATTTGATGAATATGCTTCACCTCAAAAAATCTAGATCCCTCAGAACCACAAGGGCGGGAGACTTAAACCTTGACACGGTTATTAATACAACATGCTGGAGGAGGGACACCCCCAGACACTCCCTCCTATGTGTTGGAACAAAAATCCGGTACATGTGAGGCAGGCAGGCCTTGCCTTTTGTTCAGAGGACCAATGATGACTGGATGGGGGATATAGATATATTATTACCCAGGTACTTTAGTGTCACAGACAGCACAGCAATAAGCAATATAGGGCATAGTTTTATTCAAAAAAAAGGTGGCGAAGCCAAAAAGCCTTATGGGCTAGGCTTATAAATGCCCTTGGGCAGATAGCCTAGTATGAACCTATGAACCTATGAACCTGCACATGCAAGAGACTAGATTTTACTTTGTTGTGAAGATAAATGTTGCTGAGCCTTCAGAATGGCTATAACCATGTGCTACAATGGACTGGCCTTCTATTCAAGAATTGCAGTCCCACAAAAAATACACAAAATAAAGAGAGTTTAAAACAAGTAAACAAAATATATAAAGTAAAAGTTTTTATTGGATTTAAGATTTATTTAAAACAGGTAACAAGATGTTATTCTGTTATGAATGTGACATGATAGGCATATTCCCATGAGTGGATGTGCATTTTAGGTGTGCTGTGTGGGGCTGTGGGAGGGGTTTGTTACTGCGCATTTCTGGAGGTTCTACCCTACAATGTAACCCATGACCTGCCCCCAGTGTATTCTAAAAAAAAGAAAAAAAAAGTAATACAAAAAGCCTGAAATAAACTGTGTTCCAGCTGTTCAATCTGTGAATCCTCAAAGAAGCCAAAATTCCTGCAGGAAGTTCAAAACATGCCTCATATCCTACCAAGCCATATTTCATCAATAATGGCTTCTATATTAGTTCTCCTACATGAAATAGCAGTCCATTCAGGTTGAAGAATTAGAAGTAGGGAAATCTGTCCGAGAGCAAAACTGTCTCCACTGTCTGATCAAGCTGAATTAGAACATTTTCTCCTATCTTCACTGCCTAGTCAAATATAAATGGAGACATTCTTACCTCATTTCACATCTACTGTGGAATTCTCTTTTCAAAACTAAAGTCGTAGTAAGTCACTTAAAAATTGACTTGCTGTGTATTTCCTTACCATATATTAATGTATTTTGTAAAAATCCTTCTGTTTTTTTTTTGTATATATTTTATTTAGAATATACTAAGTACAAAATGATAGTCAAAATATAGGTAATGACATAACTTACAGTAGTTGTCACATTTTTGTGAAGACTGGCATGAAAAATGGGAAAATAACTTTGAAACAGCATTGAATATGAGTACTGGATCTACAAAGTAACTGGTAGCTTCAACAGATCAATTGTTAAGAAGCACATTTCCCTAGGATCTATGCAGATGATTCCATTGTCACTATCCTTTAGCAGCAGACAGCAAATAAATAACAAAAGCACTTACCCTTCATTAAAGTTTTTTTGTTTTTACGAGTTCACTCCTTTGTTTGGATTTGTTTTCAACGTATGTGACTGTGATACCAGAATAACAAGGAGTTTGACCCCAGCTCTGTTTCTGTGTTGGAACATTTGTTTGTTTGTTTTCATGAATTTGTGCTTTCACACAGATTATTGCCAAGGGTATATTTTTCTTTTGCATATACATTGTTCTGGTTACCTTTGGTGATCGTGGCTGAGGGTTACATACAAGAAGCACAGCATATGTATGATCCGCAAAGGACTGAATGGAGTCAGAAAAATGAATAACTGGTTAATTTGTCAAGAATGGATAATAATCCACTGCTGATGGACGATGTTTCCATGCAGGGAATTGATGGTGATATGGATGAGGGTGAGCACAAATGCCTACATGAAGAGTTGGGAGTTTTGGAGAATGATTTGTACCGTTTGAAAAGATTACAATGTCAAAAATTACATATGGAAGCCTGTTGCACTTTAAAGATTATACCGAGGGGCTTTGTATTTTTACCATGCCTATGTTTGGTGATTTTTACCCAGAACTGTTAGCCAAATGGCAGAGGAGCAATTTGAATACCAGTTTTTCATACATGCGATTGCTGATAGACTTTTTTGCACCTATAGATGAAAACTTTGTAAGAAAGTGCAGTCTTTGCAGGTGGAAATCTATAATATGACTCGTAGTGATTTAACTGAATTGAGGATTAGTGAGGTCATTGACCAGATTTTCTTGTATGAATGGAAATTGTTGCAGCAGTTAAAGAAGAAAATGCAAAGGGGTTTGAAATATTTTGAGAGCAATCATGTTTTTACTTGGCCAAGAGAGAGGAGAACAGACTTGGAGTCCAGATCTATAGCCAATGACTCCACTGTAATGGATGTCACTCTGACCAAATTAACTCCTGTATCTGGTGTAATGATGTGTTGTCTGCCCCTTTAACAATTCCATATACGAACCCTTGATGCTGCTAAATCCCCTGATAAAACTGGACTAGATACTAGTTAGAAGTGGAATCTGAACCAGTTGTGTGTTGAAAAACAGTGACTCAGGCCAATAATATTTTTTTTCTCAGCTATCGTTACCATTTTGGATGAAGAGGAAGGATTCCACGGAAGCACTGGAAAATCATGGTAGACAAAGAGAAAACAGTCCTTCCAAGAAGGGAGTGTTTGGACTCTAAAGAAAATGTTGAAATATGTTGACAGAGCCTAGTTTGGAATATTTCTGCTAGGCGTTTAACAGACCTTGAGATGACACATTAATAGATTTGAGATTGTTTGTGAGGAATGTAACCTTAAAACTTATGTTTAACTCCACAAATCCTGTTGCTGACATCCAACTGTTTAGGAAGCCCAGTGCATACACACCACAGAGCTACCCAGTATTGGAAGTTTTTACTTGATTATGTGAGGAAGAGTTTTATCAGCTTTTGAATAATGAATGTAGGAGAAAAGGATTTGAGGACCTTACTTCAGAGGAGAGGCGAGCACTGTCAGCATTGCAACAGGATCAGAGTAGAGTTATTAGACAAGTGGATAAGGGTGGCTCTGTGGTGGTGATGGATAGGCTTACTATTTTGACACCATTAATGGGATGTTGAAGGATGTGAATACATATAAAATGATTAACAAGACTGTAATTGAAAGATTACAAGACGAAGTTGTAAGATCGTTGAATGACTGTATTAGCAGTGATATCATGACTAAAGAATTTTTTCAGTACTTCATGGTAGAAAATCCACTTGTACCCAGCCTTCAAGGGATGCTGAAGGTTCATAAGGATCCTCTTTTCCCCCCTTTTAGACAGATTGTCTCGGGGGTGGGTGGCTCACTGAGCTGATATCGATTTATGTTGAGAAACAATTAAGACGAGTGCTGGGCAGTGTATATCTGTCCTATGGGACAGTAAACAGTTTCTGCAAGATCTTTATATGTGTCTAAAGGATGGAAAGTCACAGAGTATAAAGTATTTGATTATGCTCGATGTAACCTCTTTGTTTACAGTCATCCCTAATTTAGAAGGAATAGAAATGGTTAGGAAATTTCTCGGTTGTAAGACTACTTACAGTCTACAACAGATAGACTTTATTTGCTATCTATTGGAGTTAGTCTTGGAGTACAACTTATTTGTATTTGATGTAACTTATTATATGCAGACCTCTGGCATAGCTATGAGCATGTCATGTGCCAATAGCTACGCCAGTTTGGTCATGGCAGAATGGGGGCGTGAACATGTGCTGGGTTTTATGCCATATGAGGAGTATTTATACTTCTGCCATCATTTTGTAGATGACCTTTTCTTGTTGTGAACAGGTGATGAGGTACAACTCTTTGATTTTGTACACTAATTGAATGGAAGTAGCAGTTTTTTAAAATTTACCATGACCCATTCTACTACCCAAATTGATTTTCTGGATGCACAGGTAGTTAAAGGCCCTGACGGGGATTTTTATACCATGAAACATAGGAAGAAATGTTATCACCATACTTATGTCCATCGTACCAGCATGCACCCTAGGCATGTGTTTTGTAATGTGCTTAGGGGGCAAGCCATGAGAACATCTAGGCTTTCTGAGAAGACTGAGGACTTTGAAAGAGATCTGAAGCAGGTCAAGTCAGAATTCATGTGGAGGGGTGATAAGGAACCTGAAACAGCAAAGGCATGTGATTCAACAAGGCAATTCAGGACCACTTCAGGGAAACTGTACTTCTCTTCTCCTCCATTGGTTAGCAAAGAGGAAAGTGAGCATTGTCAGAATGTGACCTTCAGTTTAACCTGTTCAAGTGATGATAGGGAGCTTAAGAGAATAAGTACTGGTACATTTTACATGTGGATGAGGATATAGTCAGGTGGGCTGGGCCCAAACTGAGGTTTGGATATAAGAACAAGAGATCCCTAAAGCATAGGTTGTGTTACCCTGGGGGGAGGGGGTCATGGAGGTTTATAGAGAAATGCTGGGGACTAGAAAATGTAATTGATATTCTTTCTGTGTTTTCATAGATGAATCTTTGATCTTCACCCATCCAGAGGATGGTAAAGGGTATGTACTCTAGGTGCAGGCAGACTGCAAGACCAAGAATATGATTTACTTAGCCCATTATGTAAGTCATTCTATGTAGGCAAGACCAATAGATGCCTTGGTGAATGGATTAGAGATTATTGGGTCTATATTATAAGCACCAAACCAGAAACAGGCGAACACCAAAAGAGCGACACATAAACTTCGATCTACAAAAAGAGCAAACAATAGAAACACTGAAATGCACAACGTCGAACACATTCCCAGGAGCAACAGCGTCATACATGTAAGTAAAGCCAATGTAAACAAACACAACACAAAACACTTTTATTAACGTTTTTCACCCCTCACACCCCCCCACTTATATATATAAAAGGATATATTTCCTCATCCCCACAATCACCCTGCTGGCCAGGGAAATCCGCTCGGTGTTGTCTTTCGGTGTTTCCGTCCTTCGCTTTTTTTGTAGATCAACATTTATGTGTCGATCATATCGGGTTCGCCTAATTCAGCTTTCATCTTTCTAATATAGACCCATCATTTGTACTGCGCACCTAAGGGACTTGGTTACAGTGCGCTGGCTAAACATATGAATGAAGGTGGTCCTGGGCATGAGTTTAGGTTTCTTGTTTTGGATGTATTAAATGAGGGAGTCAGGATGGGTGATATCACCAAAGAAACTGAATGACTGGAGCTACACTGGATTTTAAAACTTAGATTGCATCGAGGACTAGGCTTGAATGATTACGTATTTATCAAGCCGGTCCTCAAGGCAAAAAAGTTAAGAAGGTGACTATGTATTCTAATGTTACATTTTAATGTTTTTTCTAGTCAAGGCTTACATGGTATAAATTGTTTTCGTTTTTTTAATCTACTCATGATGTTTTATCATGTTTTATTTTCCTGTTTTTATTAATAACATTGTATGATTGATTGATTGGGTAGATAAGACATGTTTTACTTCTGTTGTTTGATTGGCTGTTCCACAGCAACTCAGAATGTTTGTATATTTCATTGGGTGTTGTCATACACACATTTGCTATTATGTACTATTTATTCCGGGCTGTTTTTGGGTGAAGTTGATCTGAAGAAGCAAAATTTTTTTTCGAAAGCACTTACACTTCATTAAAGTTTTTTACTTTTACAAGCATTCACTTCTTTGCTTGGATTTGTTTTCAATGTGTGTGACTGTGATACCTGACTTTCAAGAAGTTTGAACCCAGCTCCGTTTCTGTGTTGGAACATTCGTTTGTTTGTTTGTATTGAATTTGTGGTTCTACACAGTTTACTGCCAAGGGTATATTTTTCTTTTGAGTAACTGAGATATGCTGAAATAAAATTTCTGCTTAATGCTAGTGTCACTTAGTAGCTTTGGTAAAAGCAGACATGTAGATAAAGTCGCCACTAATGGGCCACATTCCAGTTTCACCTAAATTAAGAGGGTCTGTACCATACAATGCATAATTCAATTCAGCAGGAAATAACCATTACAAGGAAGTTTATTAACACTCAAAGATGTGAAACTTTTCACTCCTAGGTGTACTCTCTTACATAGCACTATGTCAGTCAGTTGCAGGCCAGGGTTCCACTTTTGTCTGGGGACCAACAAGTGGTTGATGTGTGGTGTCAGATTCTGTGAACCACATGCTTACACTATATGGTTTGTGGTAAATAAAATGGTTCACTGAGACAGTCTGGCTTCTTGGCAGAACAGCAGTTATAGCCACATCTTTTTTAGTAGCACTTCATCTTGTACAAAGTAAAGTTGTATATTTCTGCATATGCACCTAAAAACTATTCACAATACCTTGCCTTCTTACAGACAGTGGTTACAGTGCTGTACAAAATAACACCTACTGGTTCTATGGTTCTAAAGAATTCAAGGTTCACATGAAGATTCTTGGACATATCTGAAACAATATAACTGATGCAATTAGCTTATCTGACCTGAACCTGACTGATTAACTCTTTTTAGACTTGCATGACAAACACCATGTTCAAACATAAGGGTACTCATAAGAGTAGATGGCAGCACCTTGATCTAAAGGCTGATGACTGAGATTTTATTCACATCATTAGAAGTGAGGCCATATGTTATGGGCAAATAGGTCAAGAAAGTTACAGTTCTCTCAAGTAATCATTTCAGGCTGAGCTAGTTCACTAGGCAAGCATGATTGCTTATCAGATCTAGGAAGTCAAAACATGTGCAGGCTATATTTAAACTCTTCTCCAAGGCAACCACGACCAAACCACTCCAACTATTTCCAAATAAACGCAACAACCAGGATCCAAAATGGAAAATGTAAGTCCAACTGCTAACTTTGTAGCAAAAAACAAACATGTAGTAAAACAGACACACTTTATTCTAACGCCTTGGTGTCACCACCTTCAAGGAATACAAAAACTACATAAAACAGACTCCTTTTATACTTGATTATAAATTACAATTAATCAATTAAATGTGTTCCAAATTTAAAGCAAACATCTCCAATTCAATTCACTATTCAAACCTTTAGGAACCAAGGTTTTATATTTTAAAATATATATACTTTCCTTATATAATAATTTCTGTTTTAATATATTTTCATTTTCTTCAAAACAGTCAGTTTGTTCCAATATAGTCCCATGTAACAGGTTAACATCACTGTTGTGATTCATTTTAAAGTGTGAAGAAATTATTTTGTCATCCCTCTGATTCCTTATGTCCCTCATGTGTTCCATAAATCTAACTCGGAACTTTCTTTTTGTCTCCCCTATATAATACAAATGACATGGACAACTTAGGGCATATATCACCCCTTTGCTTTCACAAGAAAATACACCCCTGGAGTCAAATTTAACATTATTAATACTTTTAAATGTGTTGACAATGTTTATACACACACTACATTTAGCACACTTAAAAGTTCCTTTAACTAACAGGGGTTTCCTTACCTCCATTACTGGCATACTAAAATAATCTCGTACCAACATATCCTTTATATTTTTGCCTCTAGTATATGAAAAAAATGGTTGTTTTGGTAAAATAGTTTCCAAAAATGCATCTTGTACTAAATATTCTCAATAAAATGTAACCAAATTTACAATTTCTTTACTTCTAACATTGTAAACTGATACAATATATACTGGCTCTAGTGTATGCTCTCTATTCTGATTATTTCCCTTACTTTTCTGGTATCCCGTATCTCTCCCTTTCACTCTACTTTCCTCCTTTAATTCATTCAATATCTTAATTTGAGCCTCCTGTATACTGTCTGGTCATATCCTCTCCCCAAAAACATGTCAACTGTTTGTTTTATTTCCTGTAGCAAGATGTCTTTCTCACTGCACAGCCTAAATATCCATAGTAACTCCCCGTAAGGCAAAGCCTAAGCACATTGGGGGGTGGCAACTAGTGGCATAAAGGTATTGACTATCATCTATAAATTTTCTATGTATGCCAGTGGTAATACTTCCATTCTCTTTTCCCTCCAAAACAAGGTCTAAATAAATAACTTTGATACCTTTCTGCATACCATCAAATGACAAACCATATGGATTTTTATGCAAATCAGTTATAAAACTGTCCAATTCTTTCCAACCACCCTCACACACAAATATTAAATCATCTATATATCGAAAATAAAAATCAACATATTTTTTCATAAAACTTAATTTAAATAAAAAGTAATTTCAATAAAAGACATAAAAAGATTGGCATACATGGGGGCAAAAGCTGCCTCCATGGTTGTACCCTGCCTTTGTCTATACTTTTGATTATCAAAGTAAAAATAATTATTTTTCAAACAAAAATCTACTAACTCCATAATAAAGTTGGAAAAAGGACAGTCTCCCAAAAAATACCCAATAGCCTCTAATCCATCTTTATGTTTAATTGATGTGTATAAGCTTTTCTCCAAGGCAAACCTATTTCAGCTTATAGAAGACCTATACAAAATTCCCAACAGTTCCTTGCTACTGCATTCACTTTGATTTTTGCCAGCACATGAGTAATTGCATAGAAAAGTCAGTTGGCCATCCACCCTAAATATAGTTGTAAATTCATGACTAAGCCACTCTAGTGAAGCTCCCATATTAATAAACTGTACAGCAAAAGAAGGAAACTAAGGAAAGTTTGTAAGAAATCTACATTTCCCTGTCTCAAGACTACACTGAAATGGATCTATATTATAATGTCAAAGTAAAACAAGTTCGAACGTTGTAATATCAAATCCTAAAGTCTGAAAGTGGAAAATAGTGAAGCCATAGCACATCGACTTTTTTCCCTGGGAAAAAATGTGGTAGGCGGTTTTCAGGGCTTTGTTATGTCCTCCACTGTGGTGTGATCTTGAAGTTGGTATATTTAAGTAGGGGGTGTGGGGGGCAAAGCCCCCCACTTCAGTTTAAGTTTAAGATTAAGTCTTTTTTTTTGTCACGGAACAGCGATTTTTCCCTGGCAAAAAAAATATCTCTGTTCTGTGCTTTCAGTTTTGTTAGGTTTCAGACATAAGGGTTTGATATTACAATGATCAAACTTTTGTAAGTTCGACGTTGTGATATAGACCCCACTGAAACACACCAGCTAGGAACTTAAAACATTATTTGAAAATGTAAAGCAGAGTCTGAACGAAAGAATGCCACAGATTCTAAAAGAAACTACAAATCATTTTCAGATAAGTCAGAAAATTAAGGAATAATGTCCAACTGATGATTAGAATATTACCCTTCCTGTCTCCAAGGATATAGGCAATATAATAACAGACGGATTTAATACTAACTTTACCCCTCTTACCCATTATTGTTGCCCCTACTATCCCTGAGAAATTAGTTTCTCCCATAATCTCTTGGAACAAGTATTAGAATCCCTGTCACAGGCTAAAAAGAATACTTCCATGGGACCAGACAACATATCAGGCTGCATTCTGATTAGTGCCACGTATGCACTATCTGAGCCTCTACTTAAACTGTTAAACTTTAGACTATCTATGGGTTTATTCCTGATGTCTGGAGAAAACCATAGTGACTCCTCTATAGAAGGTTGGCCGTTCTACAGACCTGAATAATTATAGACCTGTTAGCCTCAACAGCCTTCTGTGGAAAAACATATCATAACAGACCTCATTTATATAGACATAGAAAACTTAACTGATTTAGATCCCAATCAGTTTGTTTTTTGTGAAAGGCAGTTCCTGTCTTATGAATCTAGTAAGCTTCATTGAAAAGTTTACGGGGGATGTGGACAGTGGTCATACTGTGCATATCGCTTATTTTGACCTGGCAGATACTTTTTGACTCTATTCCCCATGCTGGTATTAATACAAAATTAGACAAACTGATTTAAATCCCTACAATGACTGCAGGGTTGAAAATTAGATATTCAAGAAATCCTAAGCTGTGAAAGTTGCTGGTTCCTTGTCTGAATGTAAATGTGTAACTAGTGGGATGCCATATACCATTTTATGTGGAACAAACCAAAGTATGAAGCAAAAATCTACACATTCTGTGAAATTCTGGAGAGTTGAGATTTATGAGAAACTGAAATGATGATGATGAATAAAGTTACATATAGCTGAAACTGTAACAAGCAGCTTGCTACAGCTGCCATTCTCATAGCTCCTAACTTTCCATTTTCCAAATTTTGCATACTGCCTCTCATTATCTGGAACACTTAGTATTGGTTTACTAATAACTTCAACTTGAAAGCTCTCAGGGTAAGTGCAATGTGTTACTTTATACTTATAAAAAGTTATTTTGATGAATTATTATGGTTAAGTATTATTTACCATGGATATCAATAAAAAAAAATCTTAACGCTGAATGTGTAACAGTCCTTTTCAATGTGGACCAATGCGGAACGTGGACTTTTTAAGACTCAAAATGAAGAATGTTCTTCTTAACGCAGTACACTTGAGTAGTAAACTGGACCAGTTTGCAAGTTTTTTGTTCATGAATTCATGACAAAGCCAAAAATTATAAGGGACAAAAGCTTCAAATCAGTGACACTTAAATATTAATATAATTCTCTTACAAACTTACTAGAACACCCGATTTTGTGTCCGTGTCCCATTTAAGAACAATAAGAAGTAAGAGTTTGCAGCTTTCTCATCAGCTGAGTTTATATTTACATACAGCTCTGATCTTCTGCTGTGAAACTTTATGATTTAGTAGATTGTACTGCTATACAGCAGTGTGTGTAGTAAACTATTTGATCTAGGATCTCTGCATTGGAAAAATTAATCACTGCTTGTCATACATTATCCATATTTCCATATTTTTATATTTATGCTCATATTTTCATAATGGAAAGAGACATTTATTAATGAGTGGCATGCAATGAAATGTCATGGTGGGAGACAGAAAAATACATTGTCATTATCCAAGCATAACACACTATACAGAAAATATTCCTAGTTGCTGTGAAGGTATACATTTCCATATGTGATTTAACATTTGCAAAAGAACTAGTAACTTTTAAATGATTGCATGACATCACATGAAACCTTAGATGATGATAAAGAAAACTCAGTGCTATTTTTACTGTAAGCTGTACATGGGTGCTGGAACCATAGGGTGAGCACCCTCCCCCACTTTCTGCAGACTCATGTAGCTACTATAGTGGAAAATAAAGAAATGGGCTAAATTTCAATAAAATAAACTATTTTTTTACGCTCATCTACCATATTGAATAACTGTTTTTTTTTTCATTCAGCGGTTTGAGTTTCACTCCAGGGTGGAGGAATCATCCAGTAAGGGCCCTGTTTACATATGCACCTTATTTGCTGCCAGGTAGATACGCAGATACAGTGCAGGAAATGTGTTTGGTTGCATGGCTGCTTGAATCTTTAGAGAAAAAAGCTGCAGCCTGGTGTTGCATTTACATCTGCTATAGCAAGACAATCAGAGCACTGTGTGTATGACACCTGCATTTGTGGGTTGTTGACAAGAGTTCAACCTAGAAATCTTGGAATTAGCCTTACTAAATTGCCATATGGCCTTAACTCTGGTACAGAACTTATGAATTTTTGAACTTATGAATTCATTTAGGTAGTTTCCTACGTCCGAAGACCTAAACATTCAGGTAATAAAAGAAAGAGGTGGAATAAGATGGCCATACATTTTGACATATTCATGGATTTAATAATTTAGAAAGAGTGGAAGATTTTGTGGTGAGAGAAGCAAAAACAGGGACTTGGAAAGCAAGTATTAAAATTTCAAATTGGCATCAAAAATAAGTGTTCATGATAAAATTTGTGGAAAGTTGAGAGGGCAAATAAAGAAAGAAAGTTGTATAGAAATAAATGCTTAAGTTCAAATTTTTATATACTGAAGTAAAAATCCAGACAGTAACTGCTGGGATAATTTGCTGCTTTGCTTTTATGATTAATTTTGTCATGCTACTATTGGAAATTTTGCTTTGTTTTGTAATTATTTTTCCATCATCATTTTATGATGGGCCTTCCAGTGAAAAGTTGTGATCCCTTTAGGAACCTTCCTCATCATCTTCCTCACATGAGCAAAGAGTAGCAGTTATTGTGCTACTGCAGGATCATATCTAGGGTGCAGCTTGAATTCTAGAAAGTCTCAAGAAATTGCATTACTGCTTCATGGATGTTAACTGCATTTCCATAAAGCATTTATATGCTCTGTGCTTTTGTTTGTTATGTAGATACTAGTACAGTAGTCCTTTGGTGTTTCAACTTAGGATTTAGCTTGCCATTGAGTGAAACATTAACAAGGCATAATACTCTGAGGGTACATTTATCAGTTGTACATTTTTGTGTCCAATATAGCTTGTAAACTAGGGTCATGAATGACTCTGTAGCTAAATATTAATTTACCATGGATGATATCCATGATAATGGATAATGAAAGACTTGATAAGACTGTAGTATATTGGAATTAACTGGAAACAACTAAAATGAGACTGGAATGAATGTTTTTATTGGTTAATTACACAAACTTGTGCTGAACAGGTGCCAGTCTCTTCTTTATGGGCCAAGTCTTTTTGTACTTTTCAGAATTAAGTCTGCACATGTGTAGTTCAGATAAGAATGCTTTATTAGATGTTAACAATATCTAAATACTGTCTCCAATAACAGTACTGATACACGATAACAGTTGGTAGAAATTCTGGAATACTGGAAAATATCAGTGCTAATAAATATCCAAAGTTTCTGAACGTATATTTTGATTCTCCTGAATAATATAAACTGAAAGTGTCTGTATTGCAAAGACCTTTTGCATATCAGTCCTAACTTAACTGACTCAACTGACCATGTCCAAAGTATATCCTAACAATACCAAACCCTGCAATGTTTTGCACGCCTCTTTAGCCTTGGTTTCCAAGCCTTGTCATGCATGTGCCTCACAGTCTATTCTTTATCTAGCATTTCATTGCAAGTACACATATTTTTCCCTTAAGAAAGGAACATTCTGTAGCTTTGCCTGAGAACTGTTATTTATGCACATCTCATGCTTAGCCAGCAAGATTATCTTTTCCTTTCTACTGAATTGTCTTTCCCTGAAACTGAATGCATACACGAAAACACAAGCCTGACTCTATATTTTCAGGACTATTATTCTACCATGTACAATAGTGAACTCAGTAAGAATACAGTGAAAACCCTCAGTCTAACAGATGGCAAATACATTGAGGCATTTCCAACTATTACTGGAACAGTAATCTGTGTGAAATAATATCCTCCTGGTGAATTTTCTTTGTACTCTCTCAAGGTAATTCATCTAACCTGAATTGTATATACAAAAATATTATTGTTCTCTAAGATTAACCTAATATATGTTTTATATGGTAACATAAGATTCATCTCATTTCTTGTGCTAACATTTTTAAACATGTACCCCATTTGTCGCATAGCTTTAGTATTTATCAGATGAGCATGTCTGTTAAAGAAAAGATTAGCTGCCATCATTATTTTCAGATCTTTATATCGGATTACCTCTTTTAGTGGATATTCTAGTGGGTACACAGGTGAATGAACTGCAGCCTTTCTAGAATACATTATGTTGCATTTGTCATAACTAAAGTATATACATATGTTGTGTACCCAATCACAGATTTGTCTCATATAAGAATTTAAATGCTCAGTATCAAATTTATTTTGTGCAAACAACCGAATCTTACAATCATCTACATACTTATTTGTCCAATGTGTCTCAGATCAAGTAATGGAGGTAAATACAATATTAAATGACAAATAACATCAGTTCAGGAATCGAGCCTTGTGGAACTCCAAGAGTTGAAGCTTATGCCCTGTACGGTTATGCATTGGGATCTCTCAATTAGCCATGACATAATCCATTTTACCATGAATATATTGACCTCAGCCTTGATATGGCTTTTGGTAGATTGCAGAGTGAGGCAGAGAGTCAAAGGCCTTGTGTAAGTCTAAGAAAATTACTCCACCTGAGAGATCTAGATCCATAGTCTTAGTGATTTGATAATAAAAACTTTTTAAACTTGTCAACATAGAGCTACTTTTTACAAAATCTAAGTCCAAAATGGCAATATCTGTGTTATTTGCCACCATTATTTCAGTAATGCATTTTTCAAATCATTTGTCAATAATGGAAGTGAGGCTAATACGTTAATATCAATTTTATTGCCATTTTAATATCTTGGTGTTATAGTAAATGTTTTTCCGAGCTGGGAACAGTACCTGTTTGTAATAACTTGTTAAATATTAGGTGTAATATAGGTAGTAAGTGAAGTTTAATTGCTAGTAACTGTATAGAGGCAATTGAATTAGGTTCCATGGAAGTTGAATTCTTTATTTTACTAAAAGCTCTTACTGTCATCCTATGATATATATAAAGGACAAGTTAAACTATGAGGAATTACAATAATAGGTGATAACCTGGATCTAACAGTGAGCGGTGTTGTGTAGTGTTAGTCATAATTATATACTATCTTCAAAGGAAAGTGTATTATATTGCCTTCAGATTTTAAAGAATTCAGTGGCTGATAAGAATTGTTAATACTATTAATATACTTATACATGTTTTTCTTATTACTAATATCCACAGCAAGTTTGCTTTCAAAACTTATTTTCTCCATTCAAATTTTCCACTTAAGTGATATTATTAAAAATTATCTTGCTTGCTATTGTTGGGTATTTCATGTAAACCTTTTATTCTTTTTTTTTGCTTTTTCTTATATAGTTTACAAAGATGCAGATTCCAGGGAAGATATATATATATTTTTTGTGAACTATGCTTATAAATAACTGTATATTCAAAGCTAGTAAAAAGCAAATCATGCAAAGTGTTGCTTCGAAAATTAACTTATAATTCAACAAACATGAATACCAATCTACTAAGTGAATTGATTCTATTAAAGTCTCATGGTCCTATAATTGATTCTTTAATGCCTGTATTTTTATGAACTCTTAGTGCAAGAATCAATATTTTAACTGAAACTTCAGTGAGCTGTGATCTGAAAGTCCAAGTGGTGCCCTGATTATTAAATTGCCAATAATACCCAGTAATTTTAGAACCAGATCAAGAACATTAGTCCCTATGGCTTTTTTAGTGACAAGTTGGGTCAGTCCAACTTGCCCAGGAAATACCAGTGTAATTGAAGTTGTCCATTAGTATAATGTCTTTCATTGGTAAGTTATGATTTAAACAAGTGAGGTAATCCCAGTATTTAAGTGCATTCATACTGGGACTATGGTAACAAAGAGCAATTATAAAGGATAACTTGATAAAGGATAAAAAAAAAACTGAACAATTACAAATTCTATCTCATTAATTTAATTCACATGTGAATACGGTGTATTGTTATAAATCCATAATATTACTCCCCTGCCCATGGAGTTCTATCTGAGGCATTCATATTTTGTATAATTTGGAATCTGTAGTGCTAACATGCCCCAGGATTCCACAATTTCTATTATTGTATAGTTATGTTCATTAACTATACCGACCAATTCATCAAACCTGTTGCTCAGACTTTGTGTATTGCGATAAATAAATTTCAAAGCTGTATCTTCTATATGCTGGGTTGCTAAAGGTTGATAGGTTGGACTGTCTAAAAAAGGTTTTCAGATATTCTTTAGTTTTCTCTGATACCAAAACCATCCAGTATTGACTAAGATGAAGTTTGTCTTTGGAAAATGTGAACTTATCATATCTGCAGTCTTCCCAATACTGGATAAATTGGATGTTATATACTGTACAATATTGCCATAACCAGATATTGAAAATGTGGGCTTTGGTAAATAAGCAGTCATTCTAGCATGCAGATGGTATTTGTAGGTCAGAGTGTATGTGATGTATCTTTAAGAAGCATATCAAGAACTGAACGTGCACATATAAACAGCAGGCATGTGCTATACCCAGTGCCATTTTAAGAGTACAGCCAGAGAATGAGCATGTATGATTGCAATAGCTAGTTTGTATATAAGTTACTTAAGTTAAAGTTAGTAAGCTTCTATCGTGATGTGTTTGTATATAATAAAGCTGCTTGAATAGAACCCACAAAGACTCTTCTATTATATTTTGAGTAGGAGAGTGACAGCATTATTTCACTTAGTATAAAACTAATAGAATCCCCTTTAAGCAATTCAATTAGTTCCAGAATGGTGCTCTTTATATGGTTAAGTGGCTTTGTCCTCAGGTCATTGGTTCCTGCAGGCAGTAAGATCAGACTGTAATGTACCTTTTCATGAAGCAGTTTTGGTATCATATATTTTACATCTTACAGTTTTAAACCAGTGACAACACTCACAGTAATATGGGTCTTGTTTAGGCTAGGTATGCCTCTATTTGCAGGCTTGAGCATAGAATCACTCAGGATTAACATTTCTTTGGGAACAGATAAGGCAGATGCAGTTGAAGACATAATATTTGCATGTCTTATGTGTTTTTTTATTTTGTGAAATAAATATCTCATCATCAACAGCAGCAGTACTACTAATATTCCACTTATTTTCCTAACCTTTGTACCCATCATGATTGCAAGAAATATAAGTTTCCACAGGATAAGAATCAAGTATGACTGTGCCGATAGTACATCATCAACCATTACATCACCATGTGATTTGGGAATACTCATATTGGTCAGCATGACTAGTGTTTATCTAAATTGTGATATCATCGAGACATCCAACCTGATCAGTTTTATTTATTTATTTTATTTGTTTATAGCATTTGTTTACTAGGAAAGTCCACTGGGCCTAAAAGAGCCCATTTTTCAGTGGAGGCCCACGGAGAAAAGCTCTGACAAGAGGATAGATACAGAAAATATTAAACATTAATTAGTACAAAAGTAGATACAGTGTTATACATAGTGATTACAGTAATATGTACAGAATATATACATAAAAGCTGGAATTGTGTTGGTTGCCAGATGAATTGAATCAGAGAGGTATAAATAAAGATATGTTACTCAGCATTATTACACCAGTATTAACAAGTGATGAACATTAATAATTATGAAGAAAATATCATGTCACTAGCAGCAAAAAGCATAGGAGTTTAGTTATCATATAAGGAGGAGGTTATATTATAGAGCAGGTACATAGCCAGGAAGAGTTGAGATGATTTTTCAGTGTTTGTTTAAAGGTGGTGGTGGTGCTGCCCGTGTTTCTTATAGAAGGTGGAAGTGAGTTCCATAGTATGGCAATGGTGATGGTGTAAAGGAGTTAACCAGCAGGTAAGGTTGACTTTTTTACTTTTAGAAGTAGATGATTTTCGGATCTTAGTCGCCTGATGGGTTGGTATTGGGCAAGTAGTGTCGAGAGAGCAGGACAGGCTGTAGGTCTTCACATTATTTTGTGTACTGTAGGTAACTGGGTGAATGAGAGATGGTGGGGGAGTTCCAACCACTCTAAACCACATTTCAAGTTTTGCTCTTGCAGAATTTTGGATATTAGTGAGGGGGGGTGCCATAAAGGAGAGAGGGTAATAAAAAGGTGGTTGCAAGGGTTTGTCTAGTAGAGAAGCTAAGAAAATGTTGGTGCCTGTAGAGCATTCCAAGCGTTTGGTGTGTTTTTGTTTTTTATATTATTGTTTATGTGTATGTCAAAGTTAAGGTTTTCATCTATAATAATGCATAGTAGTTTAGTGTGTGGGACAACTTCTATAGCAGGGCTTGAACAGTGAAAAGTTTTTATCTAGGGGAGTGTTTTTTTTAGGGGTAAAAAGTATTAGTTTAGTTTTATTTTGGATTTAGGGCAAGGTAATTGTTAAGTATCCAAGATTCAGTAGAGATGAGGGCATTCTGGGTGATCTGCTGGAGTTCAGAGCTGGAATTTGCAGTGCATATTATTGTAGAGTCATCAGCATACTGGATTACTGAGCACTGAGGGAGAGTGGAGTGAAAGTTGTTAATAAAGATGCTAAATAAGAGAGGACCAAGTATGGATCCTTGGGGTACCCCTGTGGAAGTATTGAGGAAGGGAGAGCAAGACTGTTGCCATTTGGTGGATGTCTGCATTTTGGAGAGATAGCTATTGAACCATTGTAAGGTAGGTGGGGAAATGTGGAGGGAGAATAGTTTGGAGAGGAGGATGGTGTGGGAAATGGTATCAAAAGCTTTGGAGAGGTCTAAGTAAAGAGAACTGATTATTTTGCCAGAATCCCATGCCAGGTTAACTGTATCAAAGAAGGAGAGGAGGGCTGTAGTGGTGCTATGTCCTGGTCTGAAACCATGCTGAGTGGATGATAGAATTTGGTTTTCAAGAAGGTGGTTGAGGAGTTGGGCATAGATGCATTTTTCCAGTATTTTACAGAGGGGGTGAAAGAATTGCTATGGGCCAAAAGTTTGTGGTGTCTGTGTTGGTGCTGCTTTTGTGTAACGGGAGAATGTATGCTTTCTTCCAGATGTCTGTGACTAAGAATTCTTTAATTGATCTGTTAATGAATATGCTGATGGGATAAGCTATAGAGTTTACAGGTAGATGCAGGAAGTGTGGGGGTAGATTGTCAGGGGCCAAAGTATAGGGTTTTAGCTTAAGTAAAAGTTTTTTTATTGTGATGGTGGGTATGAGGGAGAATTTTAGGTTGGAGTTGTGTGTAGGATTGTTTTCTGGGATGATCTGGCCATCAGCTGTCTTGTTGGTGGTGGTGCTTACTGTAGGAAAGGTGGCAGTTAGGTTAGCTATGGTGTCAGGGAAGTAAGAATTGAAGAGGGTGGCAAGTTCAATGGGGGTTTTGTGTGGGTCAGGAGAGGGTTTGCTTTGAAAGCCTGGGTGTAATAGCTGGTTAATGGAGGACCAGGATTTTCTGAAATTATTTTTATGTTGGCTTTGTAGGTGGAGGTACTTATCTTAATGGTGGAGGCAGTTATCTTAATGTTGTCTGTGTTGGAAGAGTCCAGCACTTTCATTTTGTCAGGACTGGGCAAAACTGTAGGTTTTAGTGGTATTACTTCTGTGTATAAGTTTTCATATAAAGCCTTTTTACAATCTGAGACAACTTGTTGTGATGGATACAGCAAATAGGATTTTCAAATTTCATGTGTATCTGGATGCTTGCTTAAGATGGACTCTGTGTTCAAACTGTTTACATTTGGGTGCTCATTTTATCTTCATGTTTGTCATGCTTGATTAAATGAAGTTATGTCATTAATAGAATTGACTTTGTCATATTATTTGTGTTTTTCTTGCTCATATTTAAAATTGTTTCCTAGCCTTTTCTTTTTTAGAAAATTTTGAGTAGGTTATAATGTATGTTATGTTCATAGGATCATAGGGGTCATAGGAGATTATTAGGCTATTGACCCTAAGTCTCCTATAAGCCTAGCCATGTTATACCCTTCTTCCCTTATGGACCAAGATATATAGTTTATGTTTATGTGCAAATCTAAGATCAGCACTGGCTGCCCCTGTCTAAGAAGGACATAGGTGAAACCCCCAGTGTAAATTTGTGGTTTCCCATGTTTAAGTTGAATGCTTAATTGTAATGGGTATATTTATTTAATTATGTCAATAGAGGGCACTGGATATAAAGTAGCAGGTTTTCATGTTTGCTATCATCCTTTGAAGGCAAAATGCCGAGGTACCTGATGTGATGTAACATATGGAATAAATGTTATACCAGCAACTGCATCGCTCATGTATTATTTTGTTTTTTTCTACTTACTACTGTGAACACCTGATGATCAAAATTAAGGCTGCTTTCAACTTGCATTCCTAAAATTTTCACCACTGGGTTTGAACTTAGGGGGATATTATTAATGTTGCAATTAGCAGGGGTTTCTCCTTTGCTGAAGGGGATGATAATGCATTTTTTGCATTTAACTTAAGTCCATAGCTTTGACACCAAACATTTGTCTGTGTAAGCCCATTTTGTAGTATGCTGGCATCTTTGGGGAATTCAGTGATTGTACCCAGTTTGCAGTCATCAGCAAACTTGGTAAGCTATAGGTCATCTGTTTTTGTGCTAACTTCTGAAAAATAGATACCAAACAGTAGGTGGTCTAGCACAGATCCCTGTGAAACACCACTGGTAACAGATCTGCTAGTAGAGTTGGCATCCCCATTTTGACTGTATGTGCTCCTTTTGTAAAGGCAGTTGGCAACCCATCTAGTGACATAAGGGTTAATCTCCAGCTGGGTGAGTTTTTCAATGATGCATGAGTGAGGGATTGTGTCAAAGGCCTTGGCTAGTTTGAGATAGGCAGTGTGAATCATTTTGTCTTCATCTGGGGGCTTGGAAACATTATCAAAGAAGTCCACCAGGTTTAGCAGGCAAGATTTGCCCTTAACAAAGCCAAACTGGGTTGGATCAAGAGTTTGAAGGTCACATATATCCTTGTTGAAAAGATCCATAATGATTCTCTCCATGACCTTGCAGATAAGGCTGGTTAGGCTTATGGATCTATAGTTAACAAGGTCAGTTGAGGGACCCCCTTTGTGCAAGGGATTACGGTTGTTGTTTTCCACTCAGCTGGGACAAAGCCAGTGCTTTAACTGATACCGAAGAGCATGTTCAGTGCTTCTGCTAATTCCTATTTTAGACCATTTAATAGGCAGCCTGGGATGTTGTCCGGTCCCATAGAGGCTGTAGTTTTAGCCTTGGAGAGTGCGGCTATGACCTGCTCTCTGGAGATGCTAGGCAGAGGACTGGTGACAGGTATGTTATGGGGTATGATTGGTGGGGACAGGGGGGGTGAAGTTTTCACCAAACTTGTCCTTTAGCAGGTTGGTGATGTCCTCAGGTTCAGTATAAGTGGCAGTGTCCACAGCTAGTTTGGTACAAAGCTGAGCCTTCTCTTTTATATTTTAGATGTAGCTAAATAATGCTTTATGATTTACCTTAGCTAAGGAAACTAATTTAGTTTTGTAATTAGCTTTAGAGGATGTTACAAGATATCTAATCTGCTTGTTTATACTTTGGAGGGAGTTCATCCTTTGCTGAGACCGTTCCCTCTTGTTTTTTTGACAGCAGTTTCTTTCTCTTATTATATAACCTATTTGTGCTGGATGTCCACCAGGGTGGCTTATTTTTTCATGAGGATCTTGATTTGATTTGTTCCAGTATGACTGAGTCTATGCATCTATATAGGTGTTTATACAGGAAATGTATGTACACCAAACTATAGGGGTCATTGCTGTCAGTGTTGGCATGGGGTCTGAAACTATTTATGCCATCAGTCAGTAGGCTATAGTTTGCTTTCGAGAATTTTTTTACCTTTTTTTCCTTAGGGTGGGTCAGGTGTGATCATTACTTCAAAAAAGACTGATTTATGATCGGACTTTACCATGGAGGGCACACACGAGGTGGTGCAGAGATCCCCATGATGGTGAGCACTATGTTGAGGATGTTAGAGCCCTTTGTTGGGGTGCTGACTATCTGCTGCAGAGCATTTGTGTTAACAAAATCAAGAAATGTTTGGGTGAGCACATTTGTGCTCATATATGTTACTCAGTCAATGGAAGGATAGTTAAAGTCACCCATGACTAGGGTATTTGGCTATACTGAGTGTGACTCAAGTAGTTCCAGGTAGGCTGTGTGGTTTTTGTGGTTCATGGTGGGGGATCTATAGCTGACAATGATGTGGACGGGGGTCTTTCCTACAGTTAGCTGGACTTGGAGTAACTCTAGGGAGTTATACTGTTTAACCAGCCTAGAGGTGCATATGTCTTTAATGAGGATGGATACTCATCCTCCCTTGTTTTTTTTCATGTTCATTGTGTGGTCTTAACATGTGGAAGGAATTGTAGTCCTGCATGGCTGGGGTATTCTTTGAGGCCTTGAATCATAGCTCTGTGACTGCGCAGACATCAGTATCTTCCAAGGTGAGAAGTGCTTCATGTGAGTGAAGTTTCTGGTTTAGATGCCTAGCATTAAGCAGCATAACCCAGAGTTTGTTTCTGAAGGATATTTTTACATTGGGAATTTTATTCTGGCAAAGCAGCGTGGTCTACAGACCATATCATCCCAGGCTGTCAGATACTGGAACTCTCTGGACTGACACCAGAAGCTAAGCGAATTGTTGAAGTCAATCATTTTTTGTTTGTATTATGGCATCATCCTGGGTGAGGGAAGAATGCTGCTTAGAGCTAGGGACATATCTGCCTGGGACACATAATCTGAAAGCTCCCTCATGTTTCTCTTCATATAATCCAGTGATGTACGTCTCAACTCATTGACTCCAACATGGACTATGAGAGAGTCATAACAGTATTTGTTGTTGTGAGAATTGAATGTGTGCATGATTTGGTGGATCCTGGCATCAGACAGGAAGCTGACCATGACCGTCTCCTTGCCAGTCTAGTGAAGGGGACATCTGTGTGTCTCAATCTAGAGTCACCTATGACCAAGACATTTGGTTTATATATGTTTTGCCTTAGGGGCTTATTGAGAGAGACACTGATGCATGTGTTATTATATGCAGTGGGTGCTGTAGGGACCATATTGTGTGCAGACGGTTGTGCCTGGGAGGTTTTTGCTCTTTTGATACATTTCTAGTGAGTACCTCCACATATGTGGGTTGATGTGTTATGTGCTTGGTTTGTGTGGGAGGTGGAGTGTGGGTGCTGACAACCTGCTTGGTATTTGGCATGTTGTTATGTGAGGGAGGGAGAGAGAGCATTGATTCCAGATTCATAGTATAGATACCTCTTTCACATATTGTATTTGCATGTTCTAGGAGTAGTAGGTTGTCTGTATACATGAAGCAATTGCTACATTACCTCAGGATGCCTGTGCAATCAGGCTGGCTGGAAAAACATTGGGAAACTGAACTTTCATTGTGCCAGGTGTATTCTGTAATAAGTGGGGGAGATTGGCTAGATGGACTAGGTTCTGTTGCAGGACTAGCAAAATCAGCTAATCTATAGGTTCATAGGTTCATAGGTTAGTGCTAGGCTATTGGCCATAGGGCCTATACAAGCCTAGGCATAACAATTCCCTGGCTATTTCTACCTACACTAGTTACTTCTCTGGATCCCTGTATAGCAGGGCAACTGACATGATCCCCAGGGTGAATTTCCTTTCTCCCATCCAATCGTCAAGGTTCCTTTTGAAGAGGGCCAAAGAGGTGCTCTGCTTGACATGTATGGGCAGTCTATTCCAGGGTCTATGGAAGGTTTAGGAGTAGAAACCTGTGACGGAACCTCGGAAGCACAGGTGGGTTTCTCTCTGAGCAGCAGTGCACAACTGCTGTTAGTGCCAAGATGCAGGGAAGCTTAGCAGGGTTCCCTAGCAGTTATCTAGGGAAAATTTGATTTTTTAAATGCTTGCATCTATACATGGCTGTGCTAAACCCATTGAATGGTGTGCAGCTACATTAAAATGCTGTGTTTAAATATCAGCTAAGTAAAACAGTTTTCAAACAATCCAGCCAATAAGAAAGCCCAAGATTGAGCCCTGTTCCAAAAACTCCCCAACTCATATGGGTCCTTGACTACACTCTTCTGCCACAAAGGTGCAGGAGAACACTCTTAAGGTAAGATAGCTGGCTTTAATGCTCAGAAAATGCCAAACAGTCTAGATTGATTCAGCATGTCTGAATCAAGCCTATGATATAAATTGTTCCAGTACTGTAAATAGACAGTGCAGAAAACATAGTCACAAACAATAAAAACAGTTTAAGGTAGGTAGAAAAATAGTTGCAAACAGTTTAAAAATGCAAAGAAGGTTATAAAAATACTTATTTTTCAGTCGAATTCACAGGATGCCTTGGATTTCACTCAGACTGATTTTAGATCTCTAGTAAGAAGGCCAAACTCTGAGTAGCTCTGTGCACAAAACCCAGCAAATGCTGTTTAAATATCAGCTAAGTAAAATAGTTTTCAAACAATCCAGCCAATAGGAAAGCCCAAGACTGAGCCTTGTTCCAACAATCCCAAACTCAGATGGGTCCTTGACTATACTCTTCTACCACAAGGATGCAGGAGGGCCATCTTAATGTAAGATGGCTGGTTTTAGTGCTATTTAATGTTATTTAGCCCTTTCATAGAACTACTAAACATAGTTGATTGTAGGAATGTAGGTTTGTAAGGTGAATTTGCTCCACCCCAACTATCAGTATATTACAAACTAAAATTCAGTGGCAATCCTTACTGCTTAAAAAGTATTACAAGAACATCTTAATATTTTAATAGCTTAATATCTGAGCTTTGGCCGGTTAAGATCTACATGAAATCAACTGGACGTATAAGGGAATCTAAGTACACTTTTATCTGCTCTTTTTCATATAGTACTGTATTTAATTTATTTATTTGTGTTTCTCACTGAATATTAACTCAACTGAAGTTGTGGCTGTCTCTCTACAGAGTACTTGTTAGAATTTCTGTGTAGCCATTCATAGCAGTGGGGGTAGTTTCACCTCATCACTGACATTCTGTCCTGCCTTATATAAGTGGTACATTGTGGGTTATCTTTGCTTAATATCTGAACTTTGGCCGGCTAGGATCTACCTGAAATCAACTGGATGTATAAATGAATTTAAGTACACTTTTATCTGCTCTTTTTAATATAGTATTGTATTTAATTTATTTATTTGTGCTTCTCACTGAATATGAATTCAACTGAAGTTGTGGCTGTCTCTCCACAGAGTACTTGTTAGAATTTCTGTGTAGCCATTGATAGCAGTGGGGAGTAGTTTCACCTCATCACTGACATTCTGTCCTGCCTTATATAAGTGGTACATTTTGAGTTATCTCTGCCTAATATCTGAGCTTTGGCCAGCTAAGATCAACCTGAAATCAACTGGACGTATAAGTGAATTTAAGTACACTTTTATCTGCTCTTTTTCATATAGTACTGTATTTAATTTATTTATTTGTACTTCTCACTGAATATTAACTCAACTGAAGTTGTGGCTGCCTTTCTACAGAGTACTTGTTAGATTTTAGATCTCTAGTAAGAAGGCCAAACTCTGAGTAGCTCTGTGCACAAAACCCAGCAAATGCTGTGTTTAAATATCAGCTAAGTAAAGTAGTTTTCAAACAATCCAGCCAAGAGGAAAGCCCAAGACTGAGCCTTGTTCCAACAATCCCAAACTCAGATGGGTCCTTGACTATACTCTTCTACCACAAGGATGCAGGAGGGCTGTCTTAATGTAAGATGGCTGGTTTTAGTGCTATTTAATGCTATTTAGCCCTTTCATAGAGCTACTAAACATAGTTGATTGTAGGAATGTAGGTTTGTAAGGTGAATTTGCTCCACCCCAACTATCAGTATATTACAAACTAAAATTCAGTGGCAATCCTTACTGCTTAAAAAGTATTACAAGGACATCTTAATATCTTAATAGCTTAATATCTGAGCTTTGGCCGGCTAAGATCTACCTGAAATCAACTGGATGTATAAGTGAATTTAAGTACACTTTTATCTGCTCTTTTTCATATAGTACTGTATTTAATTTATTTATTTGGGTTTCACACTGAATATTAACTCAACTGAAGTTGTGGCTGTCTCATAGGCTCATAGGTAGGTACTAGGCTATCTGCCCGAGGGCATTTATATGCCTAGCCAGAGTGTGTCGGCTTTCACCGCCCCATTGATTAACTGAGCCTCTGTCAAGCAGAGCCAATTAAGTGATCCCAGGGGTGTATTTTCTGTTACCCATCCACTCATCAAGGTTTCTCTTGAAAAGTGTTAGTGAGGGGCTCTGCCGAATGTAGTTAGGAATTTTGTTCCGAAGCATGGGAGTCTCTGTGACAGGAATCTTTCCCTCCAGCATGTTCTATTTATTGTTGTGGCGAGGTTTAGCTCACTAGAGCGCGTGGCTCACAATGACTTGGATTTCTTTAGGTGGAGCATATCCATCAATTCTGAGTTGGACATGGCTTTGTAAGTCAGGCAGAGATCACCTCTGAGTAAGCGATATACCACTGAGTACAGCCGGAGTTTTTTCAGTCTGGCTGTATAGGACATATGTTTGAGGCCAGTAATCCTCTTGGTGAGGTGCTTTTGTGGTCTTTCCAGCTGTTGGAAGTGTCTTGTGAGGTACATCCTAATGGGGGATTGTACTCTACTAAAGGGTTCGTATCTAGAAATAAAGAGGTTATAGTGCCCCTCTACTCGTCACTCATCAGACCCATCATAATTAGAAAGGCCACATAGAAGGATTTCCTAACTACTTTGGCAATATGATTGTCAAAGGAGAGATTACTATCTATCTGGGTCCCCAGATCTCTTATTAACTCTTCTGTATTAAGGGAGCTGCCGCCTATGTGGTAATTCATGGGTGCTTTGTTTTTCCCAAACGGGATGACTATGCATTTTTTGGCATTTAGCTTGAGGCCATGACTTTGACACCAGGTGTCTGTCTCAGTAAGGCCTTTTTGAAGGATGTCCATGTCAGCTGGAGAGTCAATTATGGCTCCCAGTTTGCAGTCATCAGCGAACTTGGTTAGCCATAGTCCTCCTGTGTTTGCCTGTACTTCTGAGAAGTATATGCCGAACTGGTTTAGAGTCGGACCTGGAGCCCGCTATTCTTACTGTGTGAGTTCTGTCTGTAAGCCAGTTGGCAACCCATCTTGTGATATAGGGGTTTATGTTCAGGCTGATGAGTTTTTCTATAATACCCGAGTGAGGAATGGTGTCAAATGCCTTGGGGAGATCAAGGTAGGCTGTGTGAACCACCTTTCCCTCGTCTATGGCCTTGGTGACTGTCTCGAAGAAGTCAATCAGGTTTAGTAGGCATGATCTGCCCTTAACAAAGCCGAACTGGGTCGGGTCAAGTGTTTGGAGGTTCCTAATGTCTTTGTTAATGAGTTCCATGATGATACCCTCCATAGCCTTGTAGACCAGGCTAGTCAGGCTTATGGAGCAATAGTTACCAGGGTCAGTTGTGGCCCCTCCTTTGTGGAGCAGAATAACTGTTGCTGTGCACCATTCTATGGGAACGTAGCCTGTGGAGAGGCTGAGTTTGAGCAGCGTGTTTAGGTGGGGGGTTAGTTTGTTCTGTAGTTCGTGCAAGACGCAGCGTGGGACACCATCTGACCTCATTGATGCTGTGTTTTTGGCCTTTGAAAGGGCTGTTTTCAACTGTGCTTCTGTGATTTCTGGGACACTACACTTTTCCAGTATTGTTGTGGGCCCTTTTGGAGGTGAGAGGGGGGTGAAGTTTGCACTGAATCTATCTGCCAGGATGTTGGCAATATCAGTAGGTTCAGTATATTTTGTGCTATTTTGCACTAGCTCAGAGCATATTTGCGAGTTGCCACTTAGATTCTTGACATAGCTAAAGAAGGTTTCATGGTTATCTTTCAGATCCTTGGCTTTTTGTCTTTCGAAGTTAGCCTTGGATGATTTTTATGAGGGACCTTAGTTTCTTACTGATACTGATCAGGTATGCCTTTCCTTCTTGGGATTTGCTTTTTTTCTGAACTAGTTTCCTCCTTTTGAAGGAAACCAGTCTGGTGGACCCCTGCCATAAACAGGCTATACAATAGAAGGAGGAAACTAGTTCAGAAAAAAAGAAAAACCCAAGAAGGAAAGACATCCCTGATAAGTATCAGTAAGAAACTAAGGTCCCTCATAAAATCATCGAAGGGAAACTTTGAAAGAAAAATAGCCAAGTATTCGAAAGATAACCACAAAGCCTTCTTTAGCTATGTTAAGAATCTAAGTGACAACTCGCAGATATGCACTGAACTAGTGCATAATAGCACAAAATATACTGAACCTACTGATATTGCCAACATCCTGGCAGATAGATTCAGTGCAAACTTCACCCCCTCTCACCTCCAAAAGGGCCCACAACAAAACTGGAAAAGTGTAGTGTCCTGGAAATCACAGATGCACAGGTGAAAACAGCCCTTTCAAAAGCCAAAAACACAGCATCAGTGCGGCCAGATGGTGTCCCAGGCTGTGTCTTACACGAACTACAGAATGAACTAACCCCCCACCTAAACACACTGTTCAACATCAACCTCTCCACAGGCTACATGCCCATAGAATGGCACACAGCAATGGTTATTCCTCTCCACAAAGGAGGGGCCACAACTGACCCTGGTAACTATCGCCCCATAAGCCTGACTATCCTGGTCTGCAAGGCTATTGAGCGCATCATCATGGAACTCGTTAACAAAGACATTGGGAACCTCCAAACACTTGACCCAACCCAGTTTGGCTTTGTGAAGGGCAGTTCATGCTTACTAAACCTGGTTGACTTCTTTGAGGCAGTCACCAAGGCCGTAGATGAGGGAAAGGTAGTTCACACAGCCTACCTTGACCTCGCCAAGACTTTCGACACCATTTCCCACTCGGGTATTACAGATAAACTCACCAGCCTGAACATAAACCCCTATGTCATGAGATGGGTTGCCAACTGGCTTACAGACAGAACTCACATGGTAAGATTAGTGGGCTCCAGGTCCGACTCTAAACCAGTCACAAGTGGTGTCCCACAAGGCTCGGTCCTGGGACCCTTACTGTTCATCATATACTTCTCAGAAGCACAGGCAAACACAGGAGGACTATGGCTAACCAAATTCGCCGATGACTGCAAACTGGGAGCCATAATTGACTCTCCGGCTTATATGGACATCCTCCAAAAGGGCCTTACTGAGATGGACACCTGGTGTCAAAGTCATGGCCTCAAGCTAAATTCCAAAAAATGCATAGTCATCCCATTTGGGCAAAACAAAACACCTACAAATTACTACATAGGTGGCAGCCCCCTTAATACAGAAGAGGTAATAAGAGATCTGGGGACCCAGGTAGAGAATAATCTCTCCTTTGACAATCATATTGCTAAATGATTTAGGAAATCCTTCTATGTGGCCCATCTAATTACTAAAGGGTTCACATTGAGAAATAAAGAGGTTATAGTGCCCCTCTACTCGTCACTCATCAGACCCATCATAGAGTACAATGCCCCATTTGGGATGTACCTCACAAGACACTTCCAACAGCTGGAAAGACCACAAAAGTACCTCACCAAGAGGATTACTGGCCTAAAAACATATGTCCTATGCAGCCCAACTGAAAAAACTCTGGCTGTACTCAGTGGCATATCCCTTACTCAGAGGTGATCTCTGCCTGACTTTCAAAGCCATGTCCAACTCAGAATTGATGGACATGCTCCACCTAAAGAAATCCAAGTCACTGCGAGCCATGCGCTCTAGTGAGCTAAACCTCACCACAACAATAAATAGAACATGCTGGAGGGATAGATTCCTGTCACAGAGACTCCCCATGCTTTGGAACAAAGTTCCAAACTACATTAGGCAGATCCCCTCACTAACACTCTTCAAGAGAAACCTTGACGAGTGGATGGGTAACAGCAAACACACCCCTGGGATAACTTCACTGGCTCTGCTTGACAGAGGATCAGTTAATTAATCAATGGGGTGGCAAAAGCCGACACACTCTGGCTAGGCTTATAAATGCCCTCAGGCAGATAGCCTTGGTACCTACCTATGAACCTATGAACCTATGAATATCAGGTTTGATCACCTAATTTCTTACCCTCCAAAATATGAAAGAGTTCCTTTAATTTTATACATTTATTGCACAGAATAATATTAGCTGATATATGTTTTGTGTAGACCCCACAGCTGCAACATTCAGTGAGAGATTTGTTTTTAAGTAGGTCTTCCAACACGTAAGAAGTAAATGAATCCATTATGGTTTACTATTATATTACACGTCAAAGAATGCTTATACGGTAATGCTAATTGGGGAATATTCTAATCAGTTCTTAAGTATAAAAACCAACAGAGAACTTAATAATAAAGAATTATCAAAGCCCAGAACATAACAGCAAAGATTTATGTAGGGCAGGCTAGTAACAACACTTAAATTGTTGGGACTTCCTATTTCACGGGAAGTAGTAAAGTATATTTTCAGGGTTAAGAGCAGCAGGCGAATTATACTAGATGGTTCTGACAGCTTTATAAGCAGTTCTGTTCCTTGCTGATGGTACTGTTCTACTGCTCTAAATTGTGTCTATGTGTAAGCAGAAGCCTTTTAAAGAAATGTAGGTTTCAAGTTCTGATTAGTTATTCTGCCTGCCAATCTGTAATGCCCAACACCACCAGAAAACTGAAACTAAAACAAAATGGTGAGTTCCCAAAGCTTTTAAAATGGCAAGGGAGAGCTTCACAAATTAAGAGCAAAACTTTCTGAGCCAGAAATAAGTGCAGCAGAGCAGGAATAACACACATTAAATGTAAAAAATCAGGAAATGGTCTCCACTAATAAGTGGATTATTTTAAAGAAAATGCAGGCTTCTTGTTCATTGGAATATGTGTTCATAATTGGTACTAGACTAGCTGCCCTCATGGGTCATTTTAGGTTTAACTCTTTTCCTCAAAGGTGACAATTAAGCCCTGTACCCTGTGCATGTGAGGTAAATACTGTAACCATTATGCCAATGCCTCCTCTTATGCCAACCCCTCCCCCCCTAATTCTGATAAGTTATTCTGCCTGGCAGTCTACAGGACCACTACACCACCAGGTAAATGACAATAATACAAAATGGTGAGTTCTCAAAGCCTTTATAAAGGCAAGGGAGAGTTAACAGATTAAAACTTAAACTTACCAAGCCCAGAAATGGGTGCAGGGGAGCACAGTTGTCACAGGTTAGAGTTCACCTAAACTACTGTCTGATCTTGCTCTGCATTAGTTCTACCTATACCTATTGGCACAACTTTAATATTCTAGGACTACATTCATTAAGTAAAAACATGTACTGGCTGTTAGCCATATCTATATTGTATGTGCCTGTACTTTTAATGTATGTTTTTCTAACTGCAAGTGCAAGTCAGACATCTTCAGTTTGGACAGTGATTACAGGTGTTATTTGTGTTATTTATGCAAGACCATATTCATTGTATTTATTATATTTCATATTTTATATTTATTTCATAGGTATACTACCTAATTTATATGTATATTTATCTATACTAAGTAGGTTGTAATATTTTTTAGTAATTTAGTAATATAAATGCATCAGTTCTTTATTAGAAATTAGATGTTATTTCATGTTATTTCATTACCATGATAATACTTTCACTATAAAGGATGTCCTGCCTTTCTCTACTCTTTTCTAGCATACAATACAATTTTACGTTTTGAATGTCTTTTTTCTTTGTTTGCCTGCCAATTATCTTTTCTTCCCCAAATTGTTTAATTTAACTTTGTATCATATGCACATTATGTATTAAACTCGTAGAGTGTAGTATTTTTAAACTTATTTTCCTCATATTATTCTTTTCTGTATTATGTAACTATTTGTCTCTATGTGGAGCTTTTCTCCCCGAGCCTCTGCTGAAAATGGAAATATATCCAGTTGGACTAGCCCGGTTAACAAATGTAAAATAAATAAATATAAATAAATTTATTTAACCCGTACATTTTATATTGAATGTTATGATGAATTTTTGTATAAGGAATTATAAGATGAATTTAGTTAATTTAATTTTTAATCAATGCACATAACAAGAGTGTATTAATTTTACTTTTATGGTTTACAGAAATATATTGGAGCAGTTAGTTGTATATGCATAACAGATACAACGCATTTTATCAGTTGAACATTTATATTAAGTGTATGTCTTTTTAAAGAAATAATGTTTGGCACCAAGTTTTGTATTTAAGCACACACATTTTGTCATCATTATGTTCTGATGAAGCCCACTTTCAGCTGGGTGAAAGCGCTTAACATTTGTGTTTTTATATGAAATAAAGTCTTCTCGGTTATTGGAGTATTCTTGTCACTCATTGGTGATATCTGGGCATCTTGGACATTTTTTATAGTGTTGCATTAGTTCGTGATTCATTCTGACATTGCATGTGCTGATGCATCAAGAAAAGAGAGAGGAAACACTGGTTTGACGTTTTACTCTTTTTTATGAAAAAAAGAAAAACAAAAACAGGTTAGAATTAAATGCATATATTTAGCTGCTTGCATGTATCAGATTGCTGTTTCATGGTTGGGACTGTTATGACTCAAAGCTTTCATCTGTCCCTGATTTCACAGAATGTCCTTGATTTATTTTGCCTCCATATTTTTGGTTTGGTAAGATTTATGATTTTTACCAAATTGTTGGGGACTCCTGCACTAAATGGTAATAGACAAGAGTCTTACATTAAAAGAAGTACAGGTTAGAAAACATTTCTTTTTTTCCCCTCCTAGCTCAATTAGTTGCTTTGGGAGTGACAGACTGTTATCCAGTCCTAAATTTATCTTTGAACCTCTTGCCTCCAGAATCAGGCACAATCAGGGACACTTAAAAATATTAATATTATTAACCCAAGAAGTTGGCAGAATAAGAGAATTGAATTAACATTTATTCTCTAAAGTAAAAGTCAATTACTCCATTTATTGTTATTATTTATTAAGTATAATTCTCCACTATTTCTCCCAAAATCACCAGTTTTAGAAGTGATTAGGAGGACAGAGAAAACGTTTGAGCTAAAATCAGGGTCGGTTGAGAGGTATGGTCCTAGGGTATATTCTATGCATGCAGTGGGCCATGGAGGTTTCAAAAATTGATGTACCGGGCTGGCTATAGCTCATACTTGTCAACTGTTGAGTTTATCTTAATTTTAGTATAATCCTAGTAAAAATTTTGGTTCTGTCACAAGTTGATAAGGATTGCTGACAATAATGACAGACTGAGTAACAGATATATTCTCAAAAAAATAATAATTAGATGCAAATATAAAACTGGTTATTCTAGTAACTACCTAAGTACATTAGAGAAGAAAATATTTTTTCAAATTTGTCGTTGATTATGAATCTTTGCCTTCTCTTACTTTTTGTTTTTCTTTCTGAGCTATAGCTAAGGTTATTTTTTTTTTTGGGGGGGGTGAGCTGTGTGTTAAAGACAAAGCACAGAGACTACCCCTCAACACAACTGGATCTACATTACTGTGGTGACTTTTTTACCACTTTTGGGGAATACATCTGATGGCCTGAAGTGGTTATCTGTTTGTGGGGCAGTTGGTGGATGAAAACAAAGGTCGGGAGTGACAGAGTATAGTGGATAACATCCACTCGTGCATGAATCGTGCCATCCCAAATAGAACCAAGATGCTCTCCTCCAAAAAAAGGAAGCCAGTCTGGTGGTCCCCTGCTATAAACAAACTTTACAACAAAAGGAAGAAACTGTTGCAGAAAAGAGGAAAATCCCAGAATGCAAAAAACTCCCTTACCAGGCTCAGTAAGAAGCTGAGATCCCTCATAAAATCCTCCAAAGCTAGTTACGAAAATAAAATTGCCAAAGATTCCAAAGACAATCACAAGGCACTCTATAGCTATGTCAGGAATCTAAATAGCAATGCTCAGATCTGCTCTGAGCTACAACAGAATGACATTAAATATACTGATCCCAAGGATATTGCCAATATCCTGGCAGATTGATTCAGTGCCAACTTCATCCCCCTCTCACCCCCTAAAGGGCCCATCTCAATACCAAAAGATTGCCAAATTCTGGTAATAACGGCCACACAGGCAAAACAAATGCACTCTCCAAAGCTAAGAATACAGCATCCATGGGACCAGATGACATCCCAGGCTGTGTACTACATGAACTACAAAATGAACTGGCACCTCACCTGTGTGTCATGTTTAATCATAGCCTCACCTCAGCCTTCATGCCCATTGAGTGGTGCACAGCTACCGTTATCCCACTCCACAAGGGGGCATCCACCTTGGATCCTGGGAACTACCACCTCATCAGTCTGATGAGCCTGCTTTTCAAGGCCATGGAATGTATTATTACGGAACTTATAAACAAAGACATTGGAAACCTTCAAACACTGGACCCCACCCAGTTTAGGTTCGTGAAGGGCCGATCTTGTCTTCTGAACTTGACTGACTTCTTCAAATCAGTCTCCAGAGCTGTGGACGAGGGTAAGGTGGTCCACACAGCCTATCTGAACCTTGCCAAAGCCTTTGACACCATCCCCCACTCTGGAATCATAGATAAACTTACTAAGCTGGGCATTAATCCCTACATCACTCGATGGGTTGCCAACTGGTTTACTGACAGAACCCACACTGTAAAAGTAGCCGACTCCAAAACCAGCTCCAGACAAGTGACAAATGGTGTACCTCAGGGTTCAGTCCTGGGACCACTCTTGTTTGGCATCTACTTCTCTGAAGTACAGGCCAACATTAAGGGATTCTGGGTAACAAAGTTCGCAGATGACTGCAAACTGGGAACCATTATTGTATCCCCAAATTATATGGATATTCTACAAAAGGCCCTTACAGAAACAGATGCTTGATGCCAGAGCCATGGGCTCAAGCTCAGTGTCATGAAATGTACAGTTATCCCCTTTGGGAAAAAAATATGTACCCATGAATTACCACATAGGTGGCAGTACACGAAACACTGAAAGTGTGATAAGAGACTTAGGGACACAGGTGGACAGTGGTTTCACCTTTGATAACCACATCGCCACAGCAGCCAGGAAATCCTTCTGTGGCACACCTCATCACTAAGGGCTTTTCATCCAGAAAAAAAGGAGGTAATTGTACCACTGTACTCATCCCTCATTAGACCCATTATAGAATACAATGCCCTGTTTGGTATGTACCTCTCAAAACATCTGCAACAACTGGAAAGGCCGCAGAAATACCTTACTAAAAGAATCACAGGCCTAAAGCAGATACCCTATGTTGACTGCCTAAAAAAACTCCAGCTATACTCTGTCGCATATCATCTACTCAGAGGTGATCTCTGCTTAACATACAAGGCCATGACAAACTCAAAGCTGTTGGACATGCTACACTTAAAGAAATCCCAATCCCTCAGAGCCATGTGCTCCAGGGATCTAAACCTTGTCATCACAATGAACAAAACATGCTGGCGGGATAGGTTCCTGACTCAGAGACTCCCCAGACTCTGGAATAGACTGCCCATATATGTCAAGCAGAGTGCCTCTTTGGCCCTCTTCAAAAGGAACCTTGACGATTAGATGAGAGATAGGAAATTCACCCTGGGGATCACGTCAGTCACCCTGCTAGACAGGGGTCCAGGGAAGTAAATATTGTGGGAAGAAATAGCCAGGGAATTGTTATGGCTAGACATGTATAGGCCCTAGGGCCGATAGCCTAGTACCAACCTATGAACCTATGAACCTAACAGTTCCAAGTTGAAATACACTTGTGGTTCATAGGTTCATAGATGATTACTAGGCTAACAATTCCAGGGGGCTTTTTAAAGCCTAGCCATGCTTCCCAAACATATCTGCCAAGTTTTAATACCCTGGGGTTATTTCAAGGGGTATATGTAGGCTTGGGCATGGGTGGTCAAGTATTTATAAGCTGCCTCTAACAGGCATATAGATGCCAGACCAGGGATACATTTGCAATTTCCCATCCACTGGTCCAAGTTGCACTTGAATTGGGTTAGGGAGGAACTCTGCTTCACCTGGATGGAGACCCTGTTCCAGAGAAGGAGCAGTGTCTGGGATACACACCTGTCCCTCCAACATGTCCTAGTTATGTTGCAAATAAGGCTTAGGTCCCTAGATTTGGGTAATTTTGATGTCATTTGCTTTGCAGATGTGCAATAAGTCCATTAGAGTGGGCTCAGACAATTCTTTATAGTCCAGACATAGATCATAACTAACCAGTCTGTTGGAAACCAAGTATAGGCATAGTGTTGAGAGGCAGTCCATGTAGGTCATGTTGTTTACACCCTGTGTGTGTTTGTGAGGGACCTCTGTGAACACACCAGTTGTTGCATATGTCTGGTCAGGGATGTACCAAAGAGGGCAATGTACTTAATGATTAAAATGATGAGGGTTAAGTACAGTGGAACAATGACATCCTTGGACCTATATACCATACCCTTGCTTATAAGTCATGCAACATAAAATGATTTCCTTACTAGCGTAGACACATGATGATCAAGGATCAGTGTTACTGTCTACATGTGTTCCAAAATCCCTGACCACTGGGTTTACTCTTAGGGGATATTATCAATGCAGTAGTTTCCAGGGGTAGGCATTTTCCCAGGGAATACTATTATCTATTTCTTGGTATCGAGTTTTAGATCATGGCTCTGGAACCAGTTATTGGTCTGTGTTAGGCCTTCTTGGAGGGTATTTATGTCCTTCAGGTAGTCTATGACCACACTTAGTTTGCAAACATCTGCAGACATGGTCAGCCAGTGGCCCTTGATGTTGGCCTTGACTTCAGAGTGGCAAGTGCCAAAAAGGAGCAACCCCAGCACTGTACCTTGACAGACTCCACTTGTTCCTGAATTTTCTGTGGAGGTAGACTTCCTTATCTTAATTTCTTGGGCTCCATTTTTGAGCCAGCTGACTATCCAGTGGGTTACATAGGACGTTATACCTAATTTTGTGAGTTTGTCTGCAATGCCTGAGTGAGGTATTGTCTTTAATGCTTTGGCCAGGTCAGGATAGACAGTATGCACTGTATTTCATTCATCCACTGCTTTGATAACCTTCTCAAAGAAGTCGATCAGACTGAGAATGTATGACCTGTCCTTGACAGAACTAAACTGAGTTGGACCAATGTCTGAAGATTTCCTATGACATAGGACCTAGGTCATTGTTCATCATTTCCCTAATAATTGCTTTCATGGTTTTGCATGTGAGTCTAGTCAAACTTATAGGTCTGTAGTTATCCAGGTCTGTAGACAATCCACCCTTGTGAAAAAAAAAATGTTTTTAATTTTTCTGGAAGGAATCCAACTAGATCTGTGGGCAGTAGTAATACTATGCAGTGCTCAGTGTGTCATACATGTATAGCTTTTTTTAATTTAATCTTTGCAGAATTCAGTGCGAGAGGTGATGTGCCCTATAGCTGCAAGTGAAATGTATTTATTTATTTAATTGACTTTTGTTAACTGGGTTGGTCCAACTGAGTCAAAAGCCCATTTTCAATGGAGACCTAAGGAGAAAAGCTCTGGTACAGTAAAAGCAAAAATAAACAGTAAGAGGCTGGTGACATGATGTAAACAAAGATGAGACATAAGTTGTTACATAGCATAGCAAATACATTGAAGTACAAAACTGAAACATAATTTTTACATAGATTGTAGCAGAGAATGAAAAATAAAATTGTAGTACAAGTTGATATACCACATATTTGAGAGATGTAGAGAAACACAATAGTTGAGGATTCATGAGGCTTAGAGCTGTAAAAAAATTAAAGAATTATATTAAAAGTAAAGAAGGGGGGGGGGGTTATGTTGGGTCCTGGCAGGAGCAGATCCTTTTTGTTAGTTAGGAAGTTTTTAGCTCCTTTTTTAATTGACTTAAGTGCGATATGTTTCTTACATTAAAAGGGAGTTTGTTCTAGGCTTGGGATACAGACTATCTCTATAAAAGTTAGCCATTGGTTTTATTGGGCTTGTAAATATCTAGAAGATGTTAGTCAGAACTTCGGAGTAGATGATTTGGGATGTAGTAGGAGTTGGACACTAAAGAAGAGAGGGAGGGGCAAACAGTGGGTTTGTTGAGTAAGGAGTGTGTTATGTGTAGCTGTGAAAGCAGTAGTTGGGGGAATTCTAGCCACTTTAGGTTCTTTAGTGCAAGGCGGTGGTGAGAGGTGAATGGTTGATTTGTGGCAAATCTTGCAATTTTGTTATAAGCTAGTTTGAGCTTGGCAATTAATGTGGATTGTAAGATTGGAGAGCCATAGAGTAGGCTGGGTAGAAGGAATACCTGAGCCAGAGAAAGTTTTGAGTCTAAAGTAAGGAATTTTTTATTCCTATAAAGTAAACCCAATTTTTGGTGAGTTTTTTGATACACTGTTGAACGTGGAGGTCAAATTTTAATTGATTGCCAATTATGGTACCAAGCAGCTTTGTGTGGGATTCTACTTTAATGATTGTGCTATTAAGTGGTGAAATGGTAAAGATGGATTTGTGATGAGAGAGAGAGATTTTGGAAGGAAGAGAAGATGTTTGTTTTTTTTTTTTGGATTTAAAATGAGATGTTTTTCCATAAGCCATCTTTCAGCAGAAAGGAATGAGTTTTGGGTAAATGTATGAGGTTGAGAGATATTGCCAGAGCAGTGGATAAGAGTAGAGTCATCTAACTAGATTACTATGGTTATTTCTGTCTTGTTGTTGCAAGTAAATTAAATTACCATGGGTATTATTTCACCACTTTAGCAACTGCAGTTGAGCGGTGATTACCATAAGTGACTGTGTATGTGAGGGGACAAAATATGTCTGACAGCAAATACCAGTTACATAAATGCAGCAAAACTGCCATTGTTATGACTAGTTTGAAAGATGGAGAGTACGGACTAATGGCAGTGGTTACTTGTAGTGTGGAGGGGATGATCTGCACATTCAATGAACTTGGCTCCCACTCCCCACAAATGGTGTGACCCTGAAGGATGGCTATATTAGTTAGTGCGACTCCACACAACACCCAGGGTGGACTAGACAAGGTCCTATAAGAGACAGGGGAAACAGTTACAATGACAAAGTCTGAAAAGAAGTTACTCTAAATTGCTACAAGTAACTAACATCAGGAGTATGTTTACATGTTTAAAAGTAATAGGTTGGAATAAATCATTGAGGTTATTGCTTTTTTTTCACTTTCATCACACTGAAATATCAGAAGTAGACACAGTTGCAGGATCATTTATGATTGGTTATTGACATGGTTTATTTCGGGGAGAAAATCTGACAAAGAGCAATATGGATTGTCTACGGAACCAGCATATGACACTTTTTACATTTGTTGTCAGATTATAGTACTATGCTTAATTTCACCTTGGGAACTATTTGACCACTGCACAAAAGGCAGAGGCAGGTGATATATGAAAGCAAAGTGTAGCTTCAAGATTACTTCTAATTGATTATTGCTTTAGTTGGTTGGGGATGGTCCGCATCTGTGAAGCAACTATATGGCAATTATGTTTATGTGATTCATTCACAATCAAAGACAATATACCCTGTCAGAAAATGGACATTGCACTAGGAGAGTTCCTATTTTATACCAAAGTATCTTACTCCAAGTCCCAGATTTTTTTATTCTGAACTGTTACCCCAACCCTTTGAATTTTTTTTTGTAAATATGCACATTGTTTGCTTGTCTTTTTGGCTTTTCTCAGTTAGGGATCACCACAGCAGAACTCTGGTCTGCTAATGATTGGCAGTAGAATTTTTCTTATGGTGCCAAGTTGCCAGCCTGACACCCAACCTTCAGCAAAGGCCCACCCATTCACGCATGTCTTTTGGAGGCCACTCAACTGCAGGGAGGACATGCAGACTCCACACAGAAGGCACTCCAGCTGAGAATCGAACAGGAGAACCTTTTACTGTGAGGCAACAATACTACCGCTGTACCACCGCGGCTTCGCTAGTGACTAATTCAGTATGACATTTATCAGTTAAATGACTGACTGCTGGAGCCATAACAGTCAGTCCAGCATAAAACCACTGTCAGTCACTTGTGCCTACCCACTGCAAGCACGGGGCATGGTTGGTGAGTCCTAATCTTTACAATAACCATTCTATATACAAACTATAAAAACACAAATGAATAGAGACAAATCTGTAGAGTTCTGTATAAAAATTACACAAACAAAAGAAATCATCCAATATCTCAGTCTTTCATTGCTCAGTCTGATTGTTCCTGACTACAGCTTGTTCTGCATTATGTAAACACATTGACCACCATGACAATTCTACCTAAGCAGACCAACAAGGACCAATATATAGCAGAAAGTTTACATTTTGCCAGCAGGTCCCTGTAAATATCTCACTGTGGGCCACACATGACAAGAACCTTTTCAGAAAATGTCATCTAGTAACACCCAAATTCCTGTCCACTACCCACAACAAAGGCAGGACTAATCTCAAGCTACACAAACTATAGACAAGCTCACACACATGCACACACACACACACACACACACACACACACACACACACACACACACACACACACACACACACACACACACACACACACAAATACGCACCCCATAGCTTACAGGTATTAAAACTGATTTATTTTGCACAATGAGATGTGCTAGAGAATAATTTAAAAAATGTCATTTTTATGTGTTAGAATATAATTTTAAAAATGTCAGTTTTTATCACCCATGTACATATAACCCCCCCCCCCCTCACACACACACACAAGTAGGTGCACCATTTTTTGTCTGGTAGTGATACTCGGAAGACCTTGTACACCAGTTTTTCACATGCACATTCATTCTTTTACACATTCATTCATGTGGGACAGATGGAACTTACTCTGGCAGTAGTAAAACTAGATCCCATTTTGCCTACCAGTTGATGCTGCTCTTCACTTTTAGTCCTCTTTATTACATCCGATTCTGAATTTGGAGTTATAGTGTACAAGAAAAACTCCTAAAAGACCTTCACCTGGTGGAAGTCCTCACTGGTGATGCCCATTCAGGGATTACTTAGTGTATGACCATGAGCATTAGCGTCCGTAACAGTAACACATAAAAATAGGCAATTTCTTCATCGTTTCCTCACAAAAGTCTCCATCTTTAAATATTTTGCTGGTGTTCCATTTTCCACATTTAGTTTTTTTATTGCCTTCAGGGCAGCCACGGTGGCTCAGCAGTTAGCATTGCTGCCTCAGAGCAAGAGGTTCTTCGGTTCAATTCTCGGCTCGGGTGCCTTCTGTGCGGAGTCTGCATGTCCTCCCTGTGGTTGCGTGGGTTTCCTCTGGGTGCTCCAGTTTCTTCTCACATCCCAAAGACATGCAGTAGGTGGATTGGGCACTCTAAATTGGTGTGAGTGTGTGCATGTGTGTGCCTTCTGTGGAAGGTTGGGTGCCAGGCTGGCAACTCAACACTGTACAACTCCACTACCAATCGTGAGCAGACAGATGATCCACTGTGGCGACCCCTAACTGGGAAAAGCCAAAAGAACCATCTCTCCAACATGTTCTGTTCATTTAGGTTTGGAGGGTGGCCTAATGGTTAAGGTGTTTGCCTTACAAATACAAGGTGCAGGGTTTGAGTCTCACAAGGGATAATTGGCTAGGCTTAAAATGGCTCACAAGAGCAGTTAGCTTAGTACTAATCTATGAACTATAAGAAGAAGCTTTTTATTGTCTTCAGCTGCCTGTTATTTTTCTGTGAACTTACTTTGGGAAGTATTACTTTTCAGAAACTGCAGTTGAAGAAGACAAAAGGCTGCAGAATATCTACATGTAACCTATGTAGAGATGTCAGACTTTTGTTTTACTGCCCTGTGTTAGTAGAACCAAAATGACCAAGAGAAGGACAGCCACATGATCATTCAGCTTTTAGAGCTCTGTAAGTCTGGAGGTTTATTATTTTGTTCTAGAGAACAGGAAGTAGGCTACCACTGGTCGATGCCTTGGGAATTTGCATGTGCAGGATTTGGGTAAATTCATTTATGTGTTAGCTGGATGAATAAATTAGCCCTTCTTGGATCCTCCTCAGTCATAATCCAGGCCTGAAGATCAAGAATAAATATGACATACGTATATGGACAATTTAGTCAGCTAATCAAGCATGTTATTAGGAGGTAGAAGAAAACCAATGTACCTGAAAAAATGGATTTATATTATTTCACCGAGTTTTCAGAAACTTGAAATTCATATGGTTGAGACCATCTGATTGAGTTTCTGAAAACTCATCCCCACACCCCTGCAAATTATATATACCAACTCTGAGATCGCACTACAGCGAGGAAAAAGTTACGTCCCCTGTTAAAGCACTTCCATGTACATCACAGTACAGTGGGGATTGGGGAATTTACCCTTTTCTCTACTGTACTGAAATCTTGGAGTTGGTTTATATCATTTTGCAGGGGTTGACGGGCATAGCTCCCCACATGGGGGTGCAGAGGGGCTTGCCCCCATACAAAAATGTAGATTTGTTTTGTTTTACTTTGAGTTTTCTTGAACATTATCATATGTTCTCGACCATATGAATTTCAAGTTTCCAAAACATGAAAACACGATGAAATAATATAAATCCAAAAAAAACATATAGACATGGGGAGTATATGTAAAACTTCACAAACACAGTGACTTGGGGAGTATATGTAAAACTTCACAAACACAGTGACTTGGGAGTCAAGACTGATCCCTGGACCTTAACCACAAAGCAGAGATCTTGCCAGTAAGAAACCATGTTGCCCAATGTTTAAAATCTTATTTGCTTATAATATACTCTGTTTTCATTCAGTTGGTCACCTGTAAAGTGGACGAGGTTATAACTCATCAATTGTGGCCTCTCAGAGAAAAAAATTTGCTGATGCTGTTTCTAATTCAGTATTGGCAATAATCTGTCTTTTGTATTTTTACTGTTTTCCATGTATGTGTGACTGCAGAGTTATTATATGTAAAAAGGCATTAGGCCAAAGCCCCCCACTCCATAAAGGTACAGAAGAGATTTTACATCTGGATGAAGCTATGATTGATTGGGTTTGTTTGGTTGCAGCACTGTCCAGAAATAACATGACACTTCGTAGTAGAATTTCTGACCTGGTGGTCTGCCCCCTTGTCTCTTGAGGAAATCTGGACAGTCTTATCAGTAGAGCAAATTATTGAGAAGCAGAGAACACTAAACCAAGCCCAGCACAATATTATCAATAGGAATTCAGTTGCGGTAGCTTCCAGAGATGCACCTGGCATTGCTGTTGTCAAGGGGCTTGGTGATCTTTACTGTACCTTTATCCCATGAGGCACTGCTGCATGTATACAGGCATACTACAGCTCTGATCACCTCTGGGTAACTAAATTTGGAGTTTAGTGCAGGTCTTTGTGAACAGCATGGCTTGTATTTCAGATACATTGATTGGCCTGTGCTTTTCAGCTAGAGATGTGGTAGTGTACAACGTTCTTCAATACTGTAATATATCAGACAAAATATTACATAGTGTCATGACATTTTTTAAAAAAACAGCTCCAATTACTATTCAGTGGCATGCTTGTATGTCTGAGGTTTTCATAGAATCAGGCTTTATTTGTTGAAGTTCTGAACCACGGTGGTGGTCCTGCTGTAGCGTTGTCGCCTCACAATAAGACGTCCTGTTTGATTTTCAGCTAAAGTGTCTTCTGTGTGGAAACATGCGTGAATGGGCGTACCTTCTTTGAAGGTTGTACGTCAGGGCTGGCAACTCGGTACGTAAAAATCTACTGCCAATCATTAGCGGACCGGAGTTCCGCTGTGGCGATCCCTAACCTGGAAAAGCCGAAATAATGTTTAAAAATCTTTATATGACTGCAGTTGACAAGTGCACTGTAAGATATCAGTTATACAGTAAATAACATTAGCTGTGAGTGGTTCAGCTAACTTCACAATGTCTTTATTGACTGCTGTACCAACTGATGATAATATTATCAGTGACAATAACTTAGCAAGATTAGAGATGCAGCTTTAAATCACATTTTATGAACAGAATGGCAGGTAGGATTAGTGTTCCTTGGCTGAAGTATGGTAACATAGTCTTCCCGTAATGGGATAAACCAAAATATTTATGATTAAATATTTTATTTCTTTGAAGGAAGGCATTTATATAGTGTTTGAAAAAAAAACAAATATACATTGCTGGGAAAAGTAAATACTTTCATAAAATACAATGTACATTGCTGGGAAAAGTAAATACTTTCATACTGTATATTTGCTTGAGAAACTACAATCAGCATGTGTTTTTTAAGCAGTTGCAGAGACTATGACTGCAAGAAGTTAAATGTGCCAAAATGAATGTAGAGGTATATAATGCAATGGTGTCAGCTGAGCTGTAGAGAAGCTGGACCAAACCCTAACAAGGAAATGGATGAACAAGTCTGTAAATAACAGTGGTAAACAAAAGACAGTCTCAGGCAGATCTATACACTACTGTTAACACAAGTCACCAAAGTTATACCAGCAGAATGTGTGCTTGAGGTGTAAAATCCACACCCACGCATCAAAGGAACTTCTTTATTGTCACTTTTGTTCCAGCATGGGAAGATAGCACTGCTTGACATTTTACTAGAAGCTGTAAACTTTCTACAGTGTCTCAAGATGTCCTAAAATCTAAACAGAAGTTTGAAATTTAATTTAAGAATGTCATGTAATTTGTCACTGAAAGTGCTTACTACAAGAATGAGAAAAAAAGCTTTACTTATAGACTGCATGGGGATCCTTGCAGTCTGCAATGTTGTATGTGTATGCTTTGGGGCCTAAATTTTGTCTGTTGTGGGTGACACCCAGAGCACTATTTACAGAATATTAACTAAATGTCTTTTTTTCCATAAATGCATTTCAGCAGTTGCCAAAATGGAAATGTGAAACCCTCATAATTTTGGAAGATAATGAAGCTCTAAGTGAGATTCTGTGGTGGTGCAGCAGTAGCGTTGTTGCCTCACAGCAAGAGGTTCTCCCATTCGATTCTCGGCTTGGGTTGGGAGTGCCTTCTGTGTGGAGTCTGCATGTCCTCCCCACGGTCGAGTGGGCATTCGAAAGACATGCGTTGAATGGGCGTGCCTTCATTGAAGGTTGGGCATCGGACTGGCAACTCGACACCATAAAAACCAACTGCCAATCATTAGTGGACCGGAGTTCCGCTGTGGCGACCCCTCACCGGGAAAAGCCGAAAGACCAACAACAATGCAGCTCTAAGTGACTTGGTTACGTCAGCACATCCTGTCATTACAAAATGGAACATGCATTTTTACACTGAAGTGTACCACACTGAGATTCTGCTAAAAAGCGTACTAGCTAAGTAGATATTGAAGGAATGCTATCAAATGCAAACATAAGCACTTTTAACTGTTAAGATGTTGCCTTGACTATACAAATTATGCAAGAAAATAATAATCCCTTTGTGACCTGTACACGATGCGCTTATGTCAATAATGCCAAACAACTGGAAGTAAGAGCAAAAAATGCTTTTCTACCTGAGGTATCATGCACAGCCTTGATCTCTCTTTGAGACATATATGTATCAAAGGATGATAAGTTTAGTCATGAAAACCTTCTGAAATACTTGCAGTCAAGGGCCTTCTTTACTGATTTCAGACACCTCTAAATTCTACCATAGCCATGCTTTTTAAATCCTTTGAGAAAAAGTGACTACAGATAGAATCTTCCACAATCCTACTGCTTCTAGGTTCCAGCCCCCACTCTATACTGTCAGCCCTTTTAGGGAAGCTCAAAATGACCTGGAGATGTTCCTGAGATCTGATCAGGAAGTACTGGATTGGACACAAATACTGACAACAGTCTATGTTTATCAGGACTGCCTGTACTCATGGCAATTCTAACTTTTTAATCTTTATCTGTCATTTCGTGTAGAAATTGTAGCCCCTCGTCACAAGCATACAAGTGTCCATTCTTTTTCCACATCAAAGGGACAGAAAATACCCTCTTAGCAGCCCAGTTTTAACACCTTTCTATGTTCGTTACGATTTGACTTTTTTCCAGACAAGCAGGTTATGGCACACAGACTTCAAGCTGTTTTTGAAAAGTTCAATAAAAAAAGGGAGACAAACATTTGGGAGCATGCGGAAAAGCAGTGGTTGGCCTGCATTGTACAGTATTGAATCATATACTCTCACTCATGCAGCCCTTGCCATTCATTTTAATTATGATGTACTTCTGCAAACAGCTGCTTTTATATTAACTACATTTATGCATGTGTGTCGGAGCTTTCATCAACATATGCAACACAATATAAGGCCAGTGGGGAAAAATATGTTACAAAATGTACAGTAAGTGGGCAAAATGTGGGACAGAATGTATGGCATGTAGGCAAAATGTGTGAAACATGATCAAAGCTGAGAGTAGACACACACAGCAATGTTTGCAGATTACAGAGCATCTTACAGTTTTACAAATATTTGCTTCTGAATTTCATTGACTTTGTGCAAACTGCATTTTTCCTACTGCATGATGATTCTCAAGAGCCAGTATAAGTGACATATGTCATATTGTATGACATTTGAAAGCTATACACACATAACGCACACCTACACACACACACACACACACACACACACACACACACACACACACACACACACACACACACACATATATATATATATATATATCTACACATAAAAACAAAAACTAATTTCCAAAGTCGTCCTGCTGACTGCAAATACTTTAGTATAAAATAACCAAACAATCCACTCCAGTAGGTAATCTCAAAAAGATGGTTTATTAGTTGACATGATATTTTACTCACAATGGACTTCATCAGACTAATAAATGTTTAAAACACAGTGTTCTAAATTATGTTAACAGAATCACTCAGTTCTTACAGTTTACATCACATGAATCACAGAATGTGGTCCAGTTTTTGGACATAAAATTTTTCATGAGACTTGACACAGGTAACTTAGGTACAAGGATTTAAAAAAAGAAAGCTAGTGGGAGAGAATTTCTATGTTCACTAAGGCAGTGTATATCTAAAAGGCCTAAAACTGAAAATAGTTAGAAACCAGATAATTAGGGTGTCAAGTCTGACCTGTAAACAAACATATTTTGAACAAAAACTGATATAATTTAAAACATTTACACACAGAGGGTACTGTTAGGTGAAAGTTAATGAAATTGTAGAGCAAGTGAAAAAAGGAAGGGCAGGGAATTTCAAATCCATATCTTTAGGGGATGAAGTTGAAAGGGAAACAGCTTGTCAGTGCTTAGTTACTGATGGTCATAAACAAGTTAAAATTCAGGGGATGGCATGCCACTTTAGTGTGGATAGTTTCACTATTGAAAGCATTATAAGAAACAACTGGTCTGAAAAGCAATGGAACTATCTCTGCAGCTGTGGGTGAGAACCCTTAGTTTTATAATATCAAAGGTGACAACTTAAAAAATGTATTGGAATGAATACAGTGGAAAAAAGTGTTACACAGAAAAAGAAGGGAACATATGCATGTGGTTTTACTGGCACTTGCGGGTTCATTGCTAATAGTCCATATTATTCTGATGAATAAACAGGCAAAACATATGGCGCTAAAGAACATTTAATTGTGGTAGTAAGAATGTTATTTATGTTGCAGCATGCATCTCTTGAAATGCTTTTTTATGTTGGTTAAATGGGCAGACTTCAGCAAAGTATACAAAACAATGTATGTGCTATAAAAAGTAAGATAATTACAATGCATTATACAACCATTCCACGTTTTGTACAAATTATAAGAAATGTGTGTTTTATGTGATGCAGAGTGTAATTATTTCTGAAAGAGGAAGGCATGTTGAGTTATTGCTTGACAGGAGGGGACTTTTCTGGCAATTTCAGCTGGCAAGTAACATTCCCCCTGGCTTGAATGAATTTATCAACATCAAGCCAGAACTGAAAAGTAGGAAAGTGAAGTAGCAATATTTCAATTCTGTATTATAATAATTTTCTTGTGTAGTAGTTAAGACATTAACTTAGCAAGCAGAAGTTATGAAGTTCAACTCTTGATATTAACTTGAACTTTGCTGCTATTTTATTTTATTCAAATTTTTCACAGATATATTTTTTATGTATTAAGCTATAGGAAGTAGAGTGCTTGTGAGCAGGAATGTGTGTTTAATGGCGTAAACTGAACATGTAATTTGCAACCAACTTTATTTAAACTTACTTGTGTTTTAAAAGTTTACTACTCTGATGAAGTCCATTTTGAGTGAAAGGATGAAAGTGCTAATAAACATTGTTTTTGGAATTATCTCCTGGAATGGGCTATTTTATTATTATCTCTGGGTTCCTGACTAAAGATCAAATGCTCAAAAGAATGGACATTAGAACATCAAACCCAGAGTGCTGAAACCCAGAAGGTTGCATGGTATGGGCTGTTATTATCCTTGACCGTGATACACTAGGTATCGGAGTTTTGCCCTTTTCTCAACTGTAGTACAATCATGGAGTTAGTATATATAATTAGCAGGGGGTTGTGGGGGATGGTGGGGGCTTGCCCCCTGCAAAAAGCAGATTTTGTGCTTCTGGTGTCCTTTTTCAGCTTACAGGTTTTTGACAATCTAACATCAATGTTCTAACATTTACTCTTTTGAACCATTACACACACACACACACACACACACACACACACACACACACACACACACACACACACACACACACACACATGGTTCTTCTCTGCAATTTATTGACTGTATACTTGTTCAATAAATACAAGGATGCTTTGAACTGCCAAATGTTTCATTTGTTGAACATTCAGAAATTTGTAGGTATGTGTGGCCAAAAGGTAAGTGGAGTGTGGGTAGTGGTGGGAGTATTGGTGTGTGTGTTTGAGGGTTAGGGTAAGGGTTAGGTAAGGAATAAATTTAGTTTATGTGCATGTGTGTGTGTGTGTGTGTGTTTGTGTATACACATATGTGTGCATGCATTCAAGTTAAGTTTAGGATAAAGATTAGGTAAGGGAATAATAGATTTAAAGTGTTTGTGCAAGTACTCAATTTAAGGTTTGGGTCAGGGTTAAATAAGGGTATAAATTTAGTGTGTGTGTGTGTGTGTGTGTGTGTGTGTGTGTGTGTGTGTGTGTATGCAGTTTAAGGCTAGAGTTAGGGTTAGTTAATATTTATAGGTTTGTAGGTTTTCAAAGGTAAAATAAGTGCTTTTTTTATGTGGATTGGAAGATGGTTTCAGAAACGAGGTATTCGCTGTGATCCATACCTACCTATCTCTCCAATATGCTCTATTTATGAAGCAAAAGAGATTCAGATCCCTTGAGTGAGTGCTCAATCTACCATGGGTCTTGCAATTGTGTAACAGGTCTGAAAAGATAAGGTCTGTTGAGGCTCTATATGTGAGGCAGAAGTTGCCTGGTAGTAGCTCATATGATACTAAGAAGAAGGCTAAGGCTTTGAGAGGGTTTGCATAGTTTTTGTGATTTAGGCCCCTGATTCTTTTAGTGAAAAGCAGTTGTGGCCACTCCAGTTGTGACAGGTGTTTGAACAAGTACAGGTATATAACAAATGGTGTTAGATGTGATGCTGTGTTTGTGTTTCGGAGCATGTGTGTGTATCTGAGCCTCTCCTGTTTAGTTGAAGAGTTACGGAATGTGTTTTTCTTAAGGTAGGGTGTAGTTTAATGACAGGCATAGGGTTAGGATCAAGGTTAGTATGGATTACTAGGGTGATGCATGCAGGGGGTGCTGTTTTATTTCATATTTCAGTCTGAGCTATCAAAAGAATTGCCTTTCAATGGGAAACCCATGCTCTCAGAGCATAGTGAATAAATGAACATCCACAGAAACAGGATAACAGCATTTTTCAATATGCTTACTATGGCATTAAATTATAGCTATAATTAGGTGGTGACTGATTCATTCATTCATTTTAGGTTTTCAACTGCAGGTATGTCAGCTGTTTTGCTGTTTTTTTAAGGCAAAGTTTACTGCAGTTGATTTAAAGAATGGGTCACTAAAGATCAAGAAATGAGAGTACAGTTGGTCATTTGCTATCTCTCTCTCTCTCTCTCTATATATATATATATATATATATATATATATATATATACTTTTACGTTTTTGAAGCTTTAAAATATTGTAATATCACTGATGTGTGCCATTCAAGGCAGTGAAGCACAGCACATGTGCAGATGGGAATCACTGTTTCTACCTGCCAGTAGATCCCTTCTCTGTGTATGGATGAGGCAGAGGGAGCTACATATGCCATGCCTTATAGGAAAGTCACCAAAAGTGTGCCTTAAAAGTATTATTAATCCACGTATATGTAATGTAATGCCAACGCATGGAGTGCACATGAATGATGTTAGAAATACAAAGCATGCTCTGAGACTTTGCTTCAGCTTCAGAAAAGCATCAGGTCAGTGGTGTGAATACAGTGACCACACATTCGGCACAATGCTTGGGCCACAAGTTGTTGCTGAACTTGTATGGTCAGCATGAAGAAGACCTTCTAACTCTCCCAAAATGTCATGAATGACCAGATTGACCCTAGTGGCTACTCTGGCAATCTTGTAGTTTTCATTTCTTAGCTACAAGTGCTTATTATGGAACGTTTTGCTGCTAATAAGAGTATTTCATACAAAATGGTCTGACGTGGGGAAGATAACAGTGAGTTCAAAACTGAAAGTTGTGTTAGATTCAGCATACAGTCCATGCTCAATAGTCTGTGAGAGAACAACACTGTTTTAGCTTTGTTATATAGTGGGATACAAGGTATGCAGGACAATATTGTGTTTCTGAATACTGTTTCATAGTGATTATAATATAATGCTGGGGCCTTAATCTTGCAGAGACAAGCATGCATCCGGTCTATATTATATCAGCAAAATGTGAATACATTGAATAACTCTTCAGCGACCTGCTTGCAGTGAATGCAAAACTCCGTGAATGATTGTTTCAGTGAAATTTTTCACATGGTAAGTAATAAGTGAGCCATCTTTGAGAATTTGCCCTTTTCTCCACTGTAGTGTGATCTTGGAGTTGGTTTATTTAGTTAGGGGGGATGTGGGGGGTACAGCCCCCCCCCACGAGGATGGGTTTTAAATTTTTCTGTTTTTATGCAATCGTTATGTTGGCCCACTGGTTACTTACTGTGGGAAGAATTTTGATGTAATGATCATTCGTGGAGTTTTGCTTTCGCTGAAAATGGGTCAATGAAGAGGTATTCAATGTATTTACTTTTCGCTGATATAATATAGACCCCATGCATCATTTATATTCTCTATACGAGATAGTCATAAACAGGTACATGACTGTTTATGATCCAGACAGACACATCTAGTACATGATACCACCATATATAGAAGAATCTGAATTTTGTGTACATGGTAGTATGGCAGGCTGTACTGAGTTTCATAATTACTCAGTACAAACTGTACAAACTGGTGTGATTTGTACTTTATTAAGTTTGAAAATGCAGCTTCCCATACTTAGGAATGTTTTTTGCCATAGTGGGGATGTGTTGCTTAGTATCCCTTACAAAGATCATGGTATTTATTTATTTATTTGTTTTCCGAGGTAGTGCACTGATCTCCATGGACCTTTTTTACACTCAACAGAGCTTGCCTGCATTTTCAGCTGTGCTACACCAAATTGCATGTACACTGTGAACTACATAACTGTCCCAATTCCATCTCTTTGAAATAAGCATAACATATACAGCTAACCATAAATGTTTGCATGCATGCTTAGTTGTATATAACAGAAGCATGCATTCTTTTGAAATTGTGAAGGGCTTTTGATACATCAGAAGTCCGTAGTTGCCTTCAGCAATAACTGTTTTGGAATCTAACCCACCTTTGTACATGTGTAGGGCTGAATGCAAATTAATTATTTTGTATTGTACATTTATGAAGCATTGCAGTGTACATGCAACTCTTTTTGGTTATTGTGTAGTAAACTAGATCAGGTTACTCTTACTCTGAATAAGTAGTGCTGTGCTTGTATCGTAAAGCGTGTCATTCACACTGCTAAACCTGCTGCACATTGCAATAAGGAATAAATTATTCCACATACTCAGCACATCGCTCAGTAGATATTCACTCAGAAATGGATTGCAATGTCATTGTAGCTATATCTGCAGAAAAAGATACTCTTACATTTTACAAAAATAATTTTTATGTGGATTTTGTTTTATATGCTCTGAAAACTGGCAGTCCTGGCAAATACTGTGTTAAGGAAGACATGGGAGTCTGAGAATAGTTTCTATATAAATCATTGCTGTTTTGATATGGTTTGACTGTGTAATAATGTCTGTAAGTTCATGCAGTATGTAGGTTCATAGGTACTAGGCCATTTATCCACAGAACCATTAATAACCTAGCCATGATACCCCAAAGTGTAGGTCCCCATTGACATGACAGATTTATACCTAGGTTTGACCCCTTTCAAAGAGGGCTTGAGGGGCCACACTTGGGATGTATTTATGATTACTTATGTTTCTGTGGAATTCAAAATCTCCTGATTGGCTGTAGAGGGTGTTATTGGTTTTGCATTGTGAAGGAGGTCACATAGGACTGGATGCTTTCAAGCTCCATAAGCTAGACTGAAGTGACCTCTCAAGAGTCTGTAGGAAACAGAAAAGAGAGGAGGCACAGCACTGTAAAAGTAGGCTGGGCAGATCAAGGAAAGCATTTCTTTGATTATCTTAGTGAGGAAATGCCTCAGTCTTTCAAGCTGGGTCATATGCTTTGACAGGTATATACCAAAAGATCCATAATTACAATGGGGTAGAGACGGATGATAGCTTCCTTAGAGCTAGAAAAAATACCCTGTTGATTAGGCTGGCAAGTACAAACACAAAGGAGCTTCCAGTGCCAAGAAACCAAGATCTTTATTTATGTCACTACCTTATTGAATTCTTAAGAGTTGGGTAGTATGGCTTGTGGCATTGGTGCATTTATTTTTGGTTATTAGTCTGGAAAGATAAAAGGGTTTCCTAATAACATTGGTTACATGGTAATCAAAAGATAGCTCATCGTCAATGAAAGTGTTTAAGTCCCTTATCACTTCTTAATCATATCTATTTCTCTTTTATTTTGATCCTGTTTTTAAACACCATTTTCATTTTATCCCACTCACTAGTTAGAATTTCTGAAGATATTCCTGTCTTCCCTACTAATTCTCAAATAATTTCCAATACCCATTCCATACATTCCTTTGTTTTTAACAGGTAGGTGGCAATGTGCCAGTGTCTCATTTATACTTCATTACCTTACATTTTTATCTTGTTTTTTTACTGGTGCATAATCTGAAATAGTTAATGGATGTGTTTCAAAACTTTCAATTAAATGCACCTGCTCCTATGAAATACAATATCTATCTAGTGTAGCTCAGTTATTGTACCTTGGGGAAGAATATTTAAACTCTGTCTGCATTCCTGTTACTAAATTAATTTCTTCCATACCAAATATTTTCATAAATATCTTCAGGAATCTACCCTCTTTTGTTATATTTCCCCTTCTAGGTCCTCCTGGTACAGTCTCACTACTGCAAATCAAGTTCCATTCCCTGCCAATAAGTAATATTCCCTGCTGAAAGATGATTAATTCTTCCAACATTTTCTTAAGCTCCATAATAGCAGTTTTAAGTGGATTATAAATGCATACAGTGTAATCCTCCTCCCTTGCCACTCACCCCTTACTACCGCAATCTACCATTATTGCCTTCTTTCCCTCTTTGTTCAATATTTGAACCCCTTTTAGCAATCAGTATAGTTACTCCCCTTTTCCTTTGTCCTTGATATTCTGCAGAATATCAGTCCTGAAATTCTATCCCTGTAAAATGCACATGCTCATTTCTTTCCAAATGTGTCTCCTACAGCATTGTTATTTGCACTTTGCATATCTTAATATAATTCAACACTCTTTATATACCTGTAAGGCCATTTATATTCCAAGATATCATGGATAGTGCATGATAAAAAGCTATTGTTCCCACCTATTATACATGCAGTTTTTTTTACTATATGTTTCCTACTTTTGTGTTACATGAACACATTAATGTTTGACTTGTTGATCTTTGATACAGTTGTTTCTTCTCCTCTCCATTTGAATCTATGTACATATACCATGGATTGGAAATAGAAAATTTACCCTGAGTCTGGAACCCATGTCTCTGATGGACAGAGGGAGACAGTAATGCCCAAACTAACATAGGCCCCACCCACATAACCTCTAGAAACGTCCTAATATACCCCCTCCTAATAAACACCCATGATGCATTGGGATGCAATTGGATTTGATTGCACAACTAGGCTTATAAAGACCCTGGTGGTCATTAGCCTAGTAGATACCTTCTTCTTTCGGCTTTTCCCAGTTAGGGTTTTGCCACAGCAGAACTCCGGTCTGCTAATGATTGGCAGTAGATTTTGTAAGGGTGCCGAGGTGCCAGCTCGATGCCCAACCTTCAACTAAGGCACGCCCATTTTACACATGTCTTTTGAATGCCACTCGACCATGGGGAGGACATGCAGACTCCACACAGAAGGCGCTCCAGCCAAGAATCAAACAGGAGAACCTCTTGCTGTGAGGGAACAACGCTACCGCTGCACCACCATGGCTTGTACAGTAGATACCTATGAACCTATAATGGATGAGTCAACTTTCAAAGGGGTGTGGTAGATGCAGGGGTGTGCAGTTATGCCAAAGGACACAGTGCTGTATTTCTTGGCATTTGCTTTCAGGACATGGCCCACTCAACATTTATTGATGTCTGTTACTTCTTCCTGAAGAATTTAGAAGTCAGATGGGGATTAATCCATGGAAGGGCTAGCAACCTGGCAGTGTAAATCTTGGATCTAGATGAGTGTCACTGCTGAAGTGACACCTTGACCTCATGTTGAAAAATTAGAAAAGGGGTTATGGATGAATGGATGGATGGATGGATGGATGGATGGATGGATGGATGGATGGATGGATGGATGGACTGGGGATTAAAGACACCACCAAGTTTGCAGTCATTAGCAAACATAGTCAGCATTAACATCATATAAGTAAATACCACAGAGAACTGGTCCTAGGACCAATTCCTGGGGGACATCACTATTAACTGTTTTTTTTTATTAATGGAGTGCTTCTCCAACACTAACTGGTTGGGGTCTATCAGTAATCCAGTTTGCTATCCAATGGGTAACACAGGGGTTTACATTTAGTTTGAGTAGCTTGTTGATAATGCCAGAATGTGGGATAATTTGAAAAGCCTTGGTCAGGTCTGGTTAGGCAGTGTGAACCAATTTGCCTGAATCTAATGCATCAGTGACATGTTCAAAGAACCCCACCAATTTCAGGAGGCAGGATTTGCAATTAACCAAACCAAACAAGCTTCTAAAATGTATCTGTATATGAGTGCAGCATTCTGTTGTGCTATAACTTCCTAAGTGTGAGCCACTGCATACCACAATGAACTGCATGTGATGCCATGACAGAAAATGGTTCTTCTGTGTAGAGTGTGATTTGTCATGATATTCAGTTTCTGCTGGCACAGCAATGACATTTTGTCTTGTTCATCATTTTACCCTTTTGGTTAGACATCACATCCCTTTTCTTATTTCAAGAATGCTTTCAACAGTGGAATTTCATCCTGTCCATTCTTATTCTGTGATTAATGTTGTGTCAAACATTTCCTTATTTCAGCAGTGCAAACTTATAAACAGTAAAAAAGTAAATACTGCAATCAGTGTGAAACTGCTTTATGTCTATTTTTGAATGTATATATATATATATATATATATATATATATATATATATATATATGTGTGTGTGTGTGCGCACACACACACACACACACACACACACACACACACACTGCACTGTCTCTTTAAATAGTGTTCATTTAAAAAATACACTTTATTTACATTTGTTTACTTCTATTTGGCTTGCCAATTGACAGTGTAACTATATCACTAAATTAACCTGTTGATAGCTATTCTATAAGGGGTGTTTGGCAGTAGGTTAAATGGACAATGCCCCAACACCCAGGAGATGGATGTCAGAACATCAAAATTACCAATATTGAAACATTCTGTTCATTCTCCAGGGATTACCCTGTAACTGACTAAACCAATGGCAGGTGCTTTTTTAGGGGGGCAATGTATCCCCCCACAACCCCTGCTAATTGTAGGTTCATATGTTCATAGGTATGTACTAGGCTAATGGCCCTGGAGCCTTTAAAAGCCTAGCCCATAGGATTACCCTGGCATCATGCCACCCAACCTTAGTTCCCAGTGCATCTGCCAAGTAAAGCCACTAGAGTGATCCCTGGGGTGAATTTTCTATTTCCCATCCATTCATCAAGATTTCACTTGAAGAAGGCCAGTGAGGTTCTCTGTTTGACATGTATGGGAAGTCTATTCCATAGCATGGGCAGTCTTTGGGTTATGAATCTGTCCCTCCAGCATGTTTTGTTGATTGCGGTAATGAGGTTGAGGTCTCTAAAGCGTGTGGTGCGGAGGGATTGGGATTTCTTTAGCTGTAGCATTTCTAACAGAGCTGGGTCAGACATGGCTTTGTAAGTCAAGCAGAGATCGCCTCTATGTAGGCGATATGAGACAGAGAATAGTTGGAGTTTTTTAAGTCTGTCCATATAAGACAAATGTTTAAGGCCTAGGATCCTCTTTGTGAAGTACTTTTACAGCCTCTCCACTTGTTGCAGGTGTTTAGTGAGGTACATGCCAAATGAGGCATTGTACTCAATGATTGGCCTAATGAGGGATGAGTAGAGGGAGACAATGACCTTTTTCTTCCCGGATGCAAAACCCTTAGTAATGAGATATGCCACATAGAAGGACTTTCTTACCACAGTGGCAATGTGGGGGTCAAAACAGAGGTTGTTGTCAACCTGTGTTCCCAGATCTCTTATAACACCTACTGTGTTCAGCGGACTACCATTGATGTGGTAATTCATGGGAACTGAGTTTTTCCCAAAGGGGATGATGACACATTTTTTGGCATTGAGCTTAAGGGCATGGTTCTGACACCAGTCGTTGGGCTCAGTGAGGCCTTTCTATAGGATGTCAACATCACTTGGGGAGTTAATAATAGCTCCCAACTTGCAATCGTCTGCATACTTCGTCAGTCAGAGTCCCTTCGTGTTGACCTGGACTTCAGAGAAGTAGATACCAAACAGGAGAGGACCCAGGACCGAACTCTGTGGGACTCCACTCATGACTGGTTTGCAGTCTGACTTGGAGTCAGAAACTTTCACACTGTGAGTTCTACCTAAGAGACAGTTTGCAAACCACCTAGTGATATAGGGGTTGATGCCTAGCTTAGTGAGTTTTTCTGTGATTCCTGAGTGGGTAATAGTATCAAAGGCCTTGGCCAGATCAAGGTAGGCTGTATGAACTACCTTGCCTTCATCCACAGCTCTGGTGACTGACTCAAAGAAGTTGACCAAGTTGAGCAGGCATGATCTACCCTTCACAAAACCAAACTGTGTGGGATCCAGAGTTTGGAGATTCCCTATATCCTTGTTTATTAGGTCCGTGATGATGTGTTCCATAGCTTTGCATATCAGGCTTGTCAGGTTAATGGGGTGATAGTTCCCAGTGTCTGTAGTCACTCCTCCTTTGTGAAGAGGGGTGACTGTAGCAGTGCGCCATTCAGTAGGGATAAAGCTTGAGGTGAGGCTGTAATTGAACAGGGCACACAAGTGAGGGCCCAGCTCACTCTGTAGTTTATGTAGAACACAGTCAGGGATATTGTCAGGTCCCATAGAAGCTGTATTCTTGGCCTTGTACAGCACTGTTTTAACCTGTGCAGCAGTAATACTGGGTGCCTGGCAATCTACTGGTATTGTGACTGGTCCTGGGGGGGTAAAGTTGGCACTGAATCTGTCGGCCAGTATATTGGCAATATCTGTTGGCTCAGTATGGGAGGTACCATTGTGCAGTAGCTCAGAACAAATCTGGGTATTGCCGTAGAAATTCTTTACATAACTATAGAAGGCCTTGTGGTTGCTTTACTATCTGCTGCAATTCTGTTTTCATAGCTAGCTTTAGAGGATTTGATGAGGGAATTCAACTTTTTGTTGAGGCTGATAAGGGAGTTTTTCCACTTTTGGGACTTCACCTTATTCCACATCAGTTTCCTCCTTCTGTTGTAGAATTTGTTTATGGCAGGGGACCACCAGATTAGCTTCCATTTTTTGGAGGAGAGCATCTTGGTTCTATTGGGTATGGTGAGATCCATGCATTTGTGTACATGTTTGTACAGTGCATTGGTGTATGATTAGGCAGTTATGCAAATATTCTCCATTGGCATGGGTGCTGTGAAGTTAGCCACCTCTGTTTTTAGGAGCCCAAAGTTAGCTTTGGAGAAGTTTTTCATGGTGGTTACCTTTGCGGGGGTGGGGGTGGGAGGGATGTGGATTTCCAAGGTGATTAGTTTGTGGTTGGATCTAACCAGGGAGGAGTTGACTATTGGTGAAGAGCAATGGTTGACCATATTAGTAATGACCAGGTCAAGGATGTTGCTACCTCTAGTGGGGGTAAGAATGAGCTAGTCCAGAGCATTGGAATTAATGAATTCCAGGAAATGTTGGGCAAGTGTATTGGCACATGAGTAGTTTTTCCAGTTAATGGAGGGGTAGTTGAAGTCACCCAGTATAAGAGTGTTGGGTTGGACCCTAATATTCTCCAGGCTGCTTAGGAACTTGGAGTGTGAGTCTTTGGACATGGTTGGGGACCTATAGCAGGCTACGACCTGAAATGCTGTCTTACCCAATGTTAGCTGCACCTGAAGTATCTCAGACACATTATGTTGGGCTACCAGTCTGGAGGTGTGCACATCCTTCATGAATATGGAAACACCACCACCTTTGGAGCTTCGGTCCACGTTCTGGGGCCGAAAGGTGTGGAATGAGTTATAGCCTGGTAGTGCAGGGGTGCTTTCTGCTGCCTTGAACCAGGTCTCTGTTACAGCACAAATGTCAATGTTCTCCATTTTAAGGAGTGCTTCAAGTATGTGCATTTTGAGATTTAGACTTCTAGCATTTAGCAGCATGACCCAAAGATTGCATTTGTTTGTAGGTGTTACGGTGGTAATTTGGTCTTCGGAACACTGCCTAAAAAAGGCACTATAGGGGTGGCAAGAGCCTTCGCCAGTATCTGGAAGCCCAGGGGTGACAGATGCAGGCCATCTCTGGCAAAGTAAAGAGGTCTGTCAATCATATCATCCCAGGCAGACAGATACTGGATTCCCTTAGAATGACACCAGAAACTTAGCCAATTATTGAAATCAATCATTTTTTGCTTGTACTGTGGTATCCTGTTGGGTGATGGTAGGATGCTGCTCAGGGCTAGGTTCATACCTGCCTGGGCTACATAATACGAGAGTTCCTCCATGTCACTTTTCATGTAGTCAAGAGAGGTATACTAACTTCGAGATTACACATTTCCCTGGGAAAGGACATATTCCCCTACTCTGGGATTCTTGATCTCACACACCTGTTGACCATCTGTCTGTGTTGACCAAATGGTGTCGATCTCCTGGATGTCAGGGCAGTGTCCATTCAATCTACTGCCCTACACCCAGAAAAAATGCACTGTTTTTGTTAAAGAGGACCCCTACAAGGATTATACTGCACTAAATTTGTGATGATCTACATTTTGTATTATTAGAAAAATCATCAAAATCTAGACATGAAAGACTTAATAAATCATGGCCCCAGTAATGTCTAAAATGGAGTCTCTGGTGTCTGAATTCCATAAAGAATGGGCTCCAATATTCAGTGATTTTATGAAAAAAAAAGATAACTTTTCCACCAGTAGATATCTCTGTCATGACCTCCTTCTGTGCTGTTTCACAGTATTAATGAAATGCTTAGCTGAATTCATCAAACTAGAAATGCAGTTTGCTGAATCTCATAGTTAAGACAAGGGAATCAGAAAAGGGCTACAGTTCAAAAGGACTAAATAACAAAGTAAACTTATCTAAAAAAACAATCATATGATATTAATTATAACACAGCTGTAAATACTGTTAAAAATGCAAGCAATCATCCTAGGCAGTCCTAATTCCTCATAGTTCCTTATTACTACCCCCAAATGCACACACACACTCTGGTTGTTTGTAAATAGTATGTTTCTCTTTCCCAAGCAATTTACGTTAAGCATTGAATAAAATGCACGTAATACATAATGCTCAGCTGAGATGATAAGCAAGTTATTTATAAGGTGTAATTAAAACTGAAAATGTAACTGAGGGAAGTAAAGGTCAAACCTAGTTGTAGGACTGCTTAAATAAATGTACCATGAGAGAACTTTTGAGGGTAGTATGCATGGGGAACTTCCTCAACTACAGGAGAAGCAAGCAAGGAGCTTCCATGAATATGAAGTCATATAAGAAGATAATCAGTTAAACCAACCACCAACATTATTTATATCACATGATCCACAACCCAAAGGTATTTAAGAGTTCATTTTCTGCTCTTTTAAATATTATTCTGAAGGACTCTTATTTTGTAATTTGGATGATAGCATTTCTACAGTTGTTGAGATGACTGTTGGTGGTCATTTTAATTGGTTTCCAGTTGTTTTTTACCACCTTCACCTGAGTTGCACGATGCGTTTGCTGTTACTACTAGGGAAAGAAGCTAACTACAGAAGCTTCAAGCCATGTCCATAGCAACCAGTAGTTACCCAGGAAGTAAGAGTCTGCAAATGTAAAGGAATAGGAGCTCCTTGAGATAAGGGGGACCAAAATTATGGAGGGATGAGTATACTTGCGCTAAAACATTTAGAGATAATATAGGATTGAACTGGCGATCACTGAAGACTCCAGAGGACTGGAGTGATATGTAATTAGCTCAAAGTAATATGTAATTAACTAGGAGTATGTATAAGTAATGAAGCAATGGAGTTCTCTCAGAGCTGGAAATGGTTAAGTTCTGTGTATTTTCTGTCTATACTTAAAGTGTAGTATACACACCTTACTTAAGGCTTTCTGTGTCAATGCCCATGTAGCTCCCTTTTCTGTTATAGCTTTCTGTCTGCTGGCCAAGAATGTAACTTAAAATGGTCATTTCATCAACTTGCTCAATTAGCAAATGTAAAATAAATAAACAAATACATTTTTGGTATTCGTGTTGATATTTGTATATCAAACTTTTACTCTTCTTCTACCCACCAATAATAGTGGCATCATTTTTTAACAATGTTTATAATATGCTTCTGTCATGCTGATATTGGCATCGCCAGAGAGGGAAAGAGAAAGAGTGAGAAAGAGACAGAGAGAGAGTGAAAGACGAAGAGACAGGGAGAGAGCAAAAGAGACAGAGAAAACAGGAACATGATATGAGTGTACAGCACACTAAGGGGTGATTACATTTGAAAAGAATTATGGGACAGTAAGCAGTCAACATGTCCACAGACATACCTCTCAACCTCTTGGTGCAAGAAATCTGGACAAAGCCTGACAAAATGGGGGGACAAAGGCCCAAAAATAGGGTCAAGTTTTAAATATTGCTCTTATAGGTTCATACGTTAGTACTAGGCTATTGGCCCTAGGGCCTATACAAGCCTAGCCATACCAATTCCCTGGCTATTTATTCCCACAATATTTACTTCCCTGAACCCCTGTCTAGCAGGGGGATGGATGTGATCCCTAGGGTGAATTTCCTATCTTCCATCCAATCATCAAGGTTCCCTTTGAAGACGGCCAAAGAGGCATTCTGCTTGACATGTATGGGCAGTCTATTCCAGAGTCTGGGGAGTCTCTCTGGGTAAGGAAACTATTCCTCCAGCATGTTTTGTTCATTGTGATGACAAGATTTAGATCCCTGGAGTGTGTGGCTCTGAGGGATTGGGATTTCTTTAAGTGTAGCATGTCCAACAGCTCTGGGTTTGACATGGCCTTGTATGTTAAGCAGAGATCACCTCTGAGTAGACGATATGCGACAGAATATAGCTGGAGTTTTTTTAGACGGTCAGCACAGGGCATCTGCTTTAGGCCTGTTATTCTTTTAGTGTGGTATTTCTGCGTCATTTCCAGTTGTTGCAGATGTCCTGAGAGGTACATACCAAATGGGGTGTTGTATTCTATAATGGGTCTAATGAGGGATGAGTAAAGTTGGACAATGACCTCCTTTTTTCTGGATGAAAAGCCCTTAGTGATGAGGTGTGCCACATAGAAGGATTTCCTGACTGTTGTGGCGATGTGGTTATTGAAGGTGAGACCACTGTCCACCTGTGTCCTTAAGTCTCTTATCACACTTTCGGTGTTTAGTGTACTGCCACCTATGTGGTAATTCACTAGTACATGTTTTTTCCCAAAGTGGATAACTATACATTTCTTGGCATTGAGCTTGAGCCCATGGCTCTGGCACCAGGCATCTGTTTCTGTAAGGCCCTTTTGTAGAATATCCACATCATTTGGTGATTCAAAATGGCACCCAGTTTGCAGTTATCTGTGAACTTTGTTAGCCAGAGTCCCTTAGTGTTGGCCTGTACTTCAGACAAGTAGATGCCAAACAAGAGCGGTCCCAGAACTGAACCCTGAGGTACTTGTCACTTGTCTGGAGCTAGATTTGGAGTCAGCTACTTTTACAGTGTGGGTTCTGTCAGTAAGCCAGTTGGCAACCCATTAAGTCACGTAGGGATTAATGCCCAGCTTAGTTAGTTTATCTATGATTCCAGAGTGGGAGATGGTGTCAAAGGCCTTGGCGAGGTCCAAATAGGCTGTGTGGACTGTCTTACCCTCATCCACAGCTCTGGGGACTGATTTGAAGACATCAAGCAATTTCAGGAGACAAGATAGGCCCTTTATGAACCCAAACCGGGTGGGGTCCAGTGTTTGAAGGTTGCCAATGTCTTTGTTTATAAGTTCCATGATAATACGTTCCATGACCTTGCAGATCAAGCTTGTCAGACTGATAGGGCAGTAGTTCCCAGGATCCAAGGTGGATCCTCCTTGTGGAGTGGGATAACTGCAACTGTGCGCCACTCAGTGGGCATGAAGCCTGAGGTGAGGCTATGATTAAACATGACACTTAGGTGAGGTGCCAGTTCATTTTGTAGTTCATGTAGTACACAGCCCAGGATGTCATCTGGTCCCATGGATGCTGTATTCTTAGCTTTGGAGAGTGCAGTTTTTACCTGTGTGGCCACTATTACTGGAATTTGGCCAATCTTTCAGTATTGAGATGGGCCCTTTAGTGGTTGAGAGGAGGGTGAGGTTTGCACTGAATCGATCTGCCAGGATACTGGCAATATCCTTGGGATCAGTATATTTAATGCCATTCTGTTGTAGCTCAGAGCAGATCTGAACATTGCCATTTAGATTCTTGACATAGCTATAGAGTGCCTTATGGCTGTCTTTGGAATCTTTGGCAATTTTATTTTCATAACTAGCTTTGGAGGATTTTATGAGGGATCTCAGCTTCTTACTGAGGCTGGTAAGGAAGTTTTTTGCATTCTGGGATTTTCCTCTTTTCTGCAACAGTTTCTTCCTTTTGTTGTAAAGTTTGTTTATGGCAGGGGACCACCAGATTGGCTTCCTTTTTTGGAGGAGAGTGTCTTGGTTCTATTTGGGATGGCACAATTCAGGCACGAGTGGATGTGCTCGTACAGTTCCTTAGTGTAGGATTCAGCAGGCGAACTTTCAGTTCCTGTCTGCATGGGTGTCATGAAGTTTGCCACTTCTGACTTGAGTAACATTAAGTTGGCTTTGGAGAAGTTTTTTTACGGAGGTTTCCTTACTGAGGGGTGGGGGAGGGATGTGGATGTCAAGGGTGATTAGCTTATGGTCAGACCTGACCAACGAGGGGGTGACCATAGGTGTGGAGCATCGATTTCCCATGTTGGTAATGGCCAGGTCTAAGATATTGGAGTCCCTGGTGGGACTATGGATTAGTTGATCCAGAGTATTGGAATTTATGAATTCCAAGAACCGATGGGCAAAGGTGTTGGTACATGAGTAGTTTTTATAAACGTAGAGAGTTGCTAAAGTAACAGGGTTTATGTTAACATACATTTTTCTGAGGGATTTGAAGTCTGAAACTCAAATGTATGTCATTATTTGATAACTTCAATCCTCAGATCATCCCAGTGATTTTCCAGAAAACCATACATTTTCTGAGGAAGAGGTCAAAAAGATGAGGCAAAAATCTGGACATTCTGTGAAAATCTGGACATTTGAAAGATATGCCCACAGATGAGAAGAACACATTTTAATCTTCATTTAAAAAGTACTTCATCAAAGAGAACACAAAACAAACTCACAGTAATTTCTTTTGGGTAATAGATATTACGGAGTACACTATCTGGGATTAAAATTAGTGCATTTAAACCTTGTCCATTTTATACATAAAAAGAAATTAAGGATGGTTCTCAGTACCATAAAATGGCACACATCCCTCCTTCCCCTGAAATCCATTCCATTGAAAGGAACATTGCCTCTAAATTAAAGTATAACATAATTATTCACAAAAGAAAATGAGAAAATAGGATCAGCCTTTCTTAAGAGGAAATAATCAGCAGTGAGGTCTACTTTACTTCTTTTGGAAAAGCTGACTCGGTATTGAAACTTAGAGTGCTCCCTGGTCACCCTTCGAAAGAGCCACTTTTGCCACGAGGGCATACATAGTTAACACGTGAAAAAAGAGCAATGGGAACACCTTTTCTACCTGCTTAGCCTTAGCTGAATAAGGAATAGCGTTTGGCTAACTTGGAGCTGTTTATTAAAAGCTTGTGTAGGTGTCTTTTAATATTATTTACATTCAAAGTGAAAACAATTTACTCTAAGAGGGCTTAACATGGTAAATTGGCTATTCACTATTTACATTACTTTAAAAAAGATTTTTTGTACTATCATTGTTATTCTCAAAGGTACTCAAAACAAAGGGGCCAACTGGATTTGAAACAACATTCATAACTTAAAAACAATATAAATGTTTCGACCAAATATTGATTAAGAAAGCATCCAACAAATTATACACAAAGAAAAGAAAATATTGGAATAGCTAGGCACTTTCTTTTTAAATATGACAGAAATTCAGAGCTAAACCAGACTAAAAAAGTTAATTTAAATACTACCAAAAATCACATGATTTGTCAGCTGATTAGTCAGATGACACAATTAATCTAAAACTTACTAAACAAAATTTATTAATAAATACTCCCCGGGATTCATGAAGCTCGGCTCAAGGACAGCATTGCCTTGCGCCGACCATGCAGCGTAGAGATGGCGCAGCAGCACCACAGGCATATTAACGAAGGCGCGCTGCCGCAAAGGCCACGTGCATAGGAAATGTGCGCGAGTGCAGGGGGCGTGTCTAAGAGCTGTACGGAGGCGTGAACATGTCGGCTGCATACGTGCAACTTAAAATGCTGACTAGTACAGCCTGCCTCTAATAGTAATCATTGCTGTCAGTGTCCATGGATACTGAAATGTATGCAAAGCATACAAGACAGTTTTGTGAACACCAAAATAAAAGGTAAACACAAAGGCACGTAGCTGAATATTAAGTCCCCGTCTCTCGAACAAATGACATTTAAAACCCTGTGCCCATATTCCATTGTAGTGTCGATAGTTATACCAAGTGGAAGTGAAATGCATCATGTTAGTGTGCCACCAATTGCTAAGCCTAGCCCAATGGTTAGGGTTACCACCTGTCCCACATTGTGAGGGACAGTCCCCCTCTAAGCAGTTGTGTCCATACCAAAACCATTATAAATATCAAATGTCCTGCGATTGTAGGACATAATTATGTCCCATATTTTATGTAATAGTCCCATACAATACTTATTTCCGTATGTAAAATACCTAAATGTTACAAGAAACAGAATAAGCAAGTAAACGAAACAGAATAATCAACTAAACTGCTATAACAACAAGCTTACATTTAGGCATAAAACTAAAGTACTATCCTTTGTACTGACCGTGGGTATGTGTTGGCCTGTAAAATCTGATGTGTGTCCTGAAAATGTCCCATCTTGGTCATATGAAAAGGTGGCAACCCTACCAATGGTCAGAGCATTCACCCAATATCTGCCCATTCGCGGTCCAAGTCGTCCTTGTCAGGATGGCAAAAGATGAACGGGTATTAACCAGGTCTACCTACCATGTCATGAAAGATAAGTATTTGCATGTACCTATGTGCGTGAAGGACAGCATGTGGAAGATCAAAAATGCTAGGGTAGTCCTCACAACTATAGTGGTACCAGAGATATGTAGTGTATGCAATGTGTTCTGTTGACTGTGCCATGGGCCATCAACCAGTGTGTGGAATATAGGGGTGGGGGGTGATGGGTAATGTAATAATTTGTCAAGGGGAGACTGGGTTGGATGCACAATACGTGAACTGGAGGTGTACGAGGGAGCAGTGGATGAATCAGAAAGAAAAGCAAAGAACAAACATTCACATCCACAATACAACCTGACAGGCCATACTGTAGAACACAATCCCACAAACATATGAACATTAAAATGTGTGATACACATGTACAGAAACGTTACCAGCACATACCCACATAATGGTCTGTCCTGAACTGAGCCATCCATCCCCAACACACCTGGATACATAATTGAATACCCATCATCCCCTCCACAGCACACCCCCCATTCCTGAACGTCCACCAAAACCACCCATACTCGGGCTGCTGGCTTGGCGCAGCCATATCTGCACATAGTGACCCCTACTCATATCTAGTAGGCAGTCTCACCCTAGGCAGTCTCAGGATTGCAAACTATGTATCCCTTGCATGTATAACCCTACCTCATTTTTGTAAAGCCAAAAGAATTGAGGTCATCGTTCCCCACAATTTTTGGATATCCCTTATGGGATAAGTATCTGTTCTAAACATTAGACTTGGTGTCACGACACGATGTCCAGTCCTGTAGACATCTGGACACAAGTTGTATGAGCAGTAGTTGTCCACAAGACTGCTCAGCCTCCAGGCTGTCCTGTAGAACCTATGACTCAGGATTAAACACCTGACCGTGATGCATGTCTCCCCACGTGCATTATCGGGAAAATATACCTTACACATTCGCATAGTGACAGTCAGATATAGGGTGATTAAGGAGCTTTAAAGCAGATGTAAATAGGGTTGCCACCTGTCCCACTTTGCGAGGGACAGTCCCTTTTTGGGCAGTTGTGTCCTGACCAAAACTAATACAATGGCAAATGTCCCGTGATTGTAGGAAATAATTATGTCCCATATTTCATGTAACAGTTGCATAAAACAGTTATTTCTATATGTAAAATACTTAAATGTTACAAGAAACAGAATAAGCAACAAAACTGCTACAAGAATAAGCTTTCATTTAGGCGTATAAGTAAAGTTCTAACCTTTGTACTGACCCTGGGTATGTGTCGGCCTGTACATTCTGATGTGTGTCCCGAAAATGCCCCACTTTGGCCATTTGAAAAGGTGGCAACCCTAGACGTAAGCGGGTATGCAAGTGTGTATGTGCGATGGTAAGTGGTGGTGATTCAACGTTATGGGAAATGTAAATAAGCATGTTGGTGTATATGCATGTGTATGTACAGACCGATATATATATATATATGAAGAATGAACATGGTCACAATATAGCAGTCATAACGAATGTGAAGGAAAACAGCAGCAGAACCCCCTGTAATATTTAGTGCTGTTATATATCAGGATGACCAGAGGTGAGCACACCTCTGCATCCCCAACCACAGGTAGGATACTAAAAGTGGAACTAACGATGTCCCTGTGCTAAGTCTGACTTTCAACTAGGTACAGGGCAGTCCCAGTCCCCAGTCGGACAAGCCTAAACCTGGATGACCACATGAACACCCTGACAATCAAATACACATATGTGCCAGGACTATAGAATTTGGAGGTCTGAATATACTTTGAGTGAGTCAATATGCGGCAAGATTCCAGAGTAGTAGGGAATGGGGCATGTGTAGTAGTGCGGTTTTCCCAACAGGAAAATGGATGCCTGCTGTGTTAGTGAAGTGTTGAGTCATGTGTTTGGGTAACTATGAACCATGGGTATACATATAAATGAAGCAGAACACCAATAGTGTAGTGGTTAGAGCATCCGACTATCAAGCAGACGTTGCCGGTACGACTGCAGCACACACAATTTATGATGCGTAATCTGTATACGAGCATATCTTGCTAATTTTATGCTGTATAATGATATAATACCAATTAAATGTGAACTGGGTTCACGTATCACAGTAAGATGGATTTTGCGTGACGTGAATTGGCGGTTAAATGGAAAACCGCAGCTGAAAAGTGTTGTACTCACCCTTTGTCCAACGGCCCTTGTTCTGCCCAGCAACCCAATATACCGCGTCCGCCAGGCCCGACGCCAGGACCCTACACATCACAATCAATGTGATTTACCACTAAGCCACAGCAGTTATACCTATTGTTGATGTTATCACAAACATAGCAGACAGCACAGTCATTCAACAGTATGATCAAAGTAATTAAATCATATAGATGTGTATGCATGCGTACGTACACACACACACACACACACATATATATATATATATATATATATATATATATATATATATATATATATATATATATATATATATATATATATATATAGATATATATATATACACATACAGGGTAACCACCTGTCCCACTTTGCGAGGGACAGTCCCTCTTTGGCCAGTTGTGTCCTGTACACTTAATGTCAAATGGCAGATGTCCTGAGATTTAATGACAAAAATATGTCCTATAACTATGTAATAGTTGCATAAAACAGTTATTCTGTATCTGAAACACCTAAATGTCATAAGAAACTGAATAAGCAACTAAAATGCTACAAGAATAAGCTGTCAATTAGGCATAAAAGTGAGGTCCTGTCCTTTGTACTGGCTGTGGGTATGTGTCGGCCTGCAAAATCTTGACGTTTGTAACAAATAAGTCCCACTTTGGCCATTTGAAAGGGTGGCAACTATATATATATATATATATATATATATATATATATATATATATTTATACACAGAACGAACATGGGAACAAGAAAGCAATCATAATGAATGCGAAGGAATATAGCTGGCCAGAGGTGGCCAAAATCCCTGCATCTCTAATCACAGGTAGAATGATAACAGTGGGAGTAACCTTGTCCACATGCAAAATCTGACTTTCAAATGGGTACAGGGCTATTCCGGTCCCCAGTCGGACAAGCCTAAACCTGGATGACCACATGAACACCATGACAATTAAACAAACGTATGTGCCAGGACTATAGGCTTTGGAGGTCTGAATATCCTCTGAATGAGTCGACATGTGGAACGGGTCCAGAGCAATAGGGAACAGGGAATGGCGCATGTGTAGTAGTGTGGTTTTTCCAACAGGAAAATGGGTGCCTGCTGTGTAAGTGAAGTGTTGAGGCATGTGTTCGGGTAACTATGAACCATGGGTATACATATAAATGAAGCAGAACACCAATAGTGTAGTGGTTAGAGCATCTGCCTAAGGAAAAGGCATTCACGGTTCAAGTTAGGCTATAGCACATATCATTTTCCTTGTGGAATGAATGTCGCTCTGCTGTAAAGCCGACATTTAAACATGTAAAAGTGAACGTGTGTATCACATGGGACTATTAACCAGATCCTTTCAATCAAAGTGGTACTGTCATAATGAATAAGGCACAAGTAAGCACAAATAAGCGGCAGTAAACATATGTAATGCACAGTAAGCATAGGCGAGTGCACCTGCGCAGGTGTAAGCAGCTCCCAGCATAGGAAATGTATGTTTGTATGTACAGATGTAATATATATATATATATATATACATACACACACATATGTGTGTATAGATATACATGAAATATATATATATATATATATATATATATATATATATATATATATATATATATTTATTTATTTATATATATATGAAGAATGAACGTCATACACAAGGGATGTGGAGGGAATCAAGAGCTGCCCAGGAGTGAGCACAGCACCTCTACAAACACCACAGGCAGAGTTTTACCAGTGGGAGTAACATTGTTGAATTGCTAAGTCTACTTTACACACAGACGGAATGTAGTCCATGCTGGGACCACCAAAAATTATAAAGCACAAATGGCCGTATTCCATAACCCCAGGAAAGGCATGTATGTGCAAATATACATGGAAGGAGACCCTGTGAATTCACGTGGCAGGACAAAATGTGTGTAGGGCCCCAAACGCTCTGGAGAAAGCAATGTGTAAAGGTGTGTCATGGCTGCGATAACAAGTGGATAATGGATGTTAGGCATGTAAATTCAACACGGGTGGGGTGGAGGAACTATGGGTATGCAATTATGGATCCAGGCGTGCCAGGGTTGGATGGCCCAGTTCTAATGGACCACCCCATGGAGGTTAGCTAGTTCGCAATAGGTATTTATGCAGACAACAATATGTTGAAGTACATTCTCTGCAACACATGCATTCCATTTGTTGACATAAATAATAGGAATGTGCACATACAAACATCGACAGTAGATGGAATAATAGGCTGTGCAGAAGAGGGATGGGTCGAATCACACTGTATCACATTGTATGTGTATACACATGTATATACCTAGGTTATGTTACAGCAGTTATGGGTAACATATGTTCAGACCGGGCATATGTTGGTGGGAGGTCCAATAAACAAACGTCTACCTTCCACCCTCCCCAGCGAGGCCGGTGAGACATACAGACACACAATAAAGGAAAATACACCTCTGCATCCCAGACCACTGGCAGGAAACTACCAGTGGGAGAGATCTACAAGGTCTACACTTTAAACATGGACAGCGACGTCCCTTGTGGGACACCAAAAATTTTGTTCTTTCAGCCAAGGCCAGTAAAGATTACTGCAACCAGGATGTAGCTGTACACTGAACAGTAGGTTGTGCAAGCCTGATAACACATGGGTTGACACAATGTACAACATGTGTCCTGACACGGGGAGAGTGTGAAGTGTGTAGGGGTGTGTTCATACCCCACCTGCGCCCACAGTAAGGATGAGTGCTGTAGAGGAGTGGCAGGTAGGGGAACTATGGGTATGCGATTATGCGACTAGGCGCGCAGGTGTTGGCTGGCAGAGATGTATTAGGACTGCCCTGTGGATGTAAGTAATAAAGTAATATTCTGATGTGGGTATAGCAGATGCCCATACCTCCCAAACCTTAAGAGCACATCTACTGGATAGTCCGTAAACCATTGGGGGAACACATAGGGACCATAACATTGAACTGTCCCCGATTACCAGGGACGTCCATGATTATGAATCAGAATCTAACACAGTCCCAACTAAACCCTCCTAGAACTAGTGATATTAGGAGGAAAGTTGGCAGAATACATATAATGTATAATGACAGCATGTAAGAGTCATAAACAGCATGTACCTCAGACAATGTGTATGAATACATATGTGCTCTGGGTCCGTCACTGTGTCAGGTTAATAGCACCAACCTTCTAAATATGTCCCTGAGGTTGTTATGCAGTGTCCCTGATTTAGTGTTCATTCTTCCCCATTCGTATGAGAGGTCTGCTAGTGAGAGAAAGTGCATGTTCTGCCGACTACCTTAGAAAGATGATTGAATAATAGGGTTGGTGTTACCACCTGTCCACCTTTGTGAGGGACACTCCCCTTTGGGCAGTTGTGTCCTGCAAAATAAATGTAATTATGGCAAATGTCCTGTGATTTAGTGCAAAGATTTCCTATATTGTCTGTAGTAGTTGCATAAAACAATTATTTTGTATCTGAAACACCTAAATGTTATAAGAAACAGTATAAGCAACTATAATGCTACAAGAATAACCTTTTATTTATGCAAAACAGTGAAGTACTCTCCTTTCTACTGGCTGTGGGTATGTGTTGCCCTGCAAAATCTGACATCTTTACATACAGGTCCTATAGGGTTGCCACCTTTCCAAATGGCCAAAGTGGGACATGTTCTGTAGAAATGTCAGACTTTCCAGGACAAAACATACCTACAGCCATGCATAGTACAGAATTATACTTATTTGCACAAATAAAAGCTTATTCTAGAAACATTTGAATTGCTTATGCTACTTCACATAACATATAGAAGTTTCATATATAAAATAACTGTTTTATGCAACTATTAAAGAAATGTAGAATATAATATTTATGTCTTGATTATTTTCACAGGATGCAATTGCCTAAAGAGGGACTGTCCCTCACAAAGTGGGACAGGTGTTAACCCTAAAGTCCCACCTTGGCCAATTGAAAAGGTGGCAAACCTATAATAGGTATGTGGTAGCATGACTCGGACGATGGATGTGGCTCCTAAAACCCAACTACTTGTCTGCATTGAAGAGTCTCGGTTCCCATGTATCAGCCAGATGGAAGCAGATTGTATGAGGAACACACAAATAATATGATTAATTCTCTGGACAGGCCGCTGATTCCATACAGTCGAACGCCATGCCATCGCCTAATGGGCAGCCTTTCCCGATACTGTAGTCATGTAGTCCAATGTAATAGGCATCACAAGGTGGGAGCAGATTGTATGAAGACCACACAAATAATATGATTAATTCACTGGACAGAAGGCTGATTACATATAGTCGAACGCCATGCTGAGGCCGAATGGGCAGCCATTCCCGATACTGTATGTAGTCCGATGTAATAGGCATCACAAAGTGGGAGCAGATTGTATGAGGAACACACAAATAATATGACTGATTCACTGGACAGGCCGTTGATTCCGTACAGTCGAACTCCATGCCGTCGCCTAATGGGCAGCCATTCCCGATACTGTAGTCATGTAGTCTGAAGTAATAGGCATCACAAGGTGGGAGCAGATTGTATGAAGAACGCACAAATTTATTTTATTTATTTTACATGTGTTTACCGGGCTAGTCCAACTGGATACATTTCCATTTTCAGCAGAGGCCCAGGGAGAAAAGCTCCACATTGAAGTTAATACAAACAAGTCATTTACATAAAGAAAGTAAGTAGTTAGTAAAATACAAACAGAAATAAGGTTTAATCTAGATTATACTAGTTGAAAATATATATTTGGAAGGACACTTACTCTAATTTTCTTTACAGTACAAGATAGGGGAGTTATACTTTAGTAAAAGATTCATGAAGAGTATAATTGATTAAGTAAGTATAAACCATAGAGAGTTCTATATTAATTCATATCAGAGGCTAATTAACAAGGGTGTTTTAGAGAATGTCTACTCAAGGAGAGTGAGTAGAGAGAGGTAAGAGAGGGTGATTAAGAGAAGAGTAATTTGTAGAATCATGAGATTAGTCAGGATTGATACATGGGCATAGCCAGAGTGTTTTTAGATGTTGTTTGAGCTTTTGTTTAAAGAGGAAGGGTGACGAGGTAGAAGTTAGAGTGGTAGGTAGAAGATTCCAGTATTTACCTATGGTGTTGGAGAAGAGTGAGTCACCTGCTATGTTATTGGACTTACTTAACTTCACAAGAAGTTTATTAGTGGAGCATAAAGAATTTAGGTTAGAATAGGGAGAAATAAGGTCAGAAAGTATAGGGGTATTTTTTGGTTGGTAAAATATCCTATGAACAAAGGTAAGTTGGGAGAGTAATAGTGTATTTTTTAGTTCTAGCCAGTCTTGTTGTAGATTCTGACAGTGGTGAGTTCTAAATGGGTTTCCGGTGGCAAATCTAGCAATGCTATTCTATGCATTTGCTAGTTTAGTGAGGTTATTTTTCTTTAGGTTAGTGTATATGGATGAAGCATAAAGAAGAGTAGAAATAAGATGAGAGTGAGCAAGTGTGATTTTGGCCTGTGGAGTTAAAAAGGTTTTAATTCTATATAAGGAGCAGAGCTTTCTGTTTACGGTTTTAATAGTGTTATAAATGTGATTATCAAAAGTGAGGTTATTGTCAATTATAATACCTAACAGCTTAGTGGTAGAGTCAGGGGCTATATGTGTGCCATTGTTGGAAGTAATAGAGAAGTCTATGAGGGGAGACTTAATATTAGGCCTGAAGAGCAGGAGTTTGGTTTTATTGGCATTCAAAAGGAGGCAGCATTTCAAGAACCATGCCTCAACTGTGCTAAATACATTCTGTGTTAGGGTTTGTAGTTCAGAGGAGGTGTTAGCAGAACATATGAGTGTTGAGTCATCTGCATATTGAATACATGTAGCTTGAGGTATTGCTACATGTAAGTCATTTATGAATAAAGAGAAGAGGAGGGGTCCTAGGATGGAGCCCTGTGGGACCCCAAGAGAGACTGGCAGAAGGGATGAAAGTGTGTTATCCCAGAGAACTGCCTGTTGCCTGTTGTTAAGGTAGGAAATGAACCATTGAATAGCTTTGGTATCTAGAGAGAGAGATTCAAGGGTTTTTATGAGCATATTGTGGTTTACCATGTCAAAGGCTTTTGACAGGTCTATAAAGAGTGCTGATGACAGAATACTATTATTGCGGTTTCTATTAATACACTCGGTAAAAGATAGGAGAGCTGTTGCAGTGCTATGAAATGGCCTAAAGCCATGTTGGCAGTTGGCTAGTAAGTTATATTGAGTTAAGTGGTGCATTAGCTGATGATGAATACATTTCTCCATAATTTTTGCTAAGGGTGATAAGAGTGCTATAGGCCTGTAGTTAGAATAGTCATTTGAGCTACCTCCTTTATGTAAAGGGGTTATGTGGGAAATTTTCCAGATAGCAGGGATGGTTCCTTCATTGATGGTTCTATTTATAAGGAGGGATATGGGATAAGCAACTGCTTCAGCTGCTTTTTGAAGGTATTCAGATGGTAACTGATCTGCAGATGGGGTACAAGGTTTCAGTTTTTGGATGAGTTTTAGGATGTAGGAAGTAGAGATGGGTTGTAGTTGGAATATAGGGAGATTAGTAGATGTACCAGTGGGAAGGTTAGATTTGTCTATTGTGAGATGACTTGCTAGTGAATTAATGGTATCTGTGAAAAAGGAGTTAAAAGCATTGGCAGATTGGCAGTTCTTTTCGGCCCCTGAAGGGGAAGGTGTACTAGAGTGGCCTGGGTGTAGGAGCAAATTTAAGGTTGACCAGAACCTTTTGGGGTTGTCATGGTGAGTTTGCTGTAATTTACAGTAGTAGTTCTTTTTATCTATAAAAACAGCTTTTTTAGTGCTATTTCTTAACTGTCTAAAGGCTTGTTGGTCTGAAGTAGTTTTTGTATTTCTCCATTTAGCCCAAGATTTATTCCTAAGTAGTATTTTTTGTCTTGTCTCTTTGGACAGCCAGGGGGAAGGTTTAGATTTAACTCTGATAGATCGTTTTGGAGCATGTTGGTCAAGGATTGATAGGAATTTGGTATTGAAATATGCAATAGCATCTTCAAGGGTTAGGGTTTTTAGAAGATTCCAGTTACAGGCTTTTAGTTCATTTTGGAATAATAATGGGTTGAAGTGTTTCTTGCTACGTGAAACCCTATAGGTAGGGGTGTAATTAATGTCACTCTTTTGTCTTATGATATAAGTTAAGGAATGATCACTTACATCATCAGGCAAAGTTCCTGTTGTATATGTTTGTTGCTGTTTGTTAATAAGAATCCAATCTAAAATACTTTCTTTGTTATTGGGTTAATTGATTCTTGTGGGATTATTGATTAGCTGAGTAAAGCCAAGAAGATTAATATGAGATGAAGGATTATTTGTATTGATAGAAGACCAATCACAGTTAAAGTCTCCTAAAATGATTGTTTCTTGTGGGTAGGAAGAAGATATCCAACATAGGATATTCTCAATTGTAGTGTAGTTATTGCCAGGGGGTAGGTAGATACAGATGATATAGATAGATTTATTAGGGTTAAGTTGTAGTTTAGAGGTAAGTGTGGGACATAACATAATATGACTGATTCACTGGACAGGCCACTGATTCCGTACAGTCGAATGCCATGCTGTCACCTAATGGGCAGCCATTCCTGATACTGTAGTCATGTAGTCCAATGTAGTAGGCATCACAAGGTAATATTGTGGTCCTCGCTCCCACCCAGGGGTGTGAGTGACAGATGCAAGCACCAATGTTGGTGCATTTGCAAGTGCGGGAGCGAGTGGGTGTAAGCATGTTTGGCTACCAGTATGTGAGTATTGCACTGGTAAAGTAATGTAGAAGGTAACCGAGTGTAAGAAGCTGTAACCAGAGGTTAGCAGTGCTTAACACCACGCAAACCCATGCACACCCGCTCCCAACTGCTTTAATGTGCCTTACTCCCTCCGTATCCAATGGGCTTGTTCTGCCCTGCAACCAAATAAACGTCCTTTACAAGGATCGAAACTAGGACCCTGCACACACAGCTAATGTGAATTACCAATACGCCATGGCAGATATACAGAGAACGGACAGTACCACAAACATATCATACAGCACAGTCATTCAACAGTATAGGAATGTATCCCATCATGTAGATGTATACGTGAGTGTTTATGTCCAACTTATAGGTACATACATATATAGAGATATATCAGGAACATACCATGTGGCAACAAAGCATTACAAATGAATGAAACGGGAAACACCAGCGACGCCTGTATCATGTAGTGGTGTTGCTCTATGTGATCTCAAGACTCCCTCAAACAGACATGTGTCAGTCATACACGCAAATAGTTGTACATTGGCTGTATACATCACTCTGTACATGCAATGTACATTAACACAACAGTACCTGTCCAATCATTATGTGTGAACAGTACTCTTGCAAGGTGCTGTGTGCAACATCATCATCATGATAAAGATAAATATGTTAACCATAGAGGGACCGGTAGTGTTGTGTTGTACAATGGGGTCATCCTCATCATGTGCACCTGGACCATGTAGGAGTGATGTGCATACCAGGATTGTTCGCCTGAGGGACAGGGGTGAGGATAACAGGGGTATGTTGCTATGCATATTACAAGGGTTTCATGTGTCCAGTGGGCACATGTGTGTAATGGACAGCTATGTATCGGGCAGATGCTGTCCTAGGAGCCGTTTGGCCTTATGTTTCCGTAGGTGAGGGTCGGATGTAGGGGAAGGAGTGTAGGTATGGCCGTGGAGGATAGGTAGGATTACAGAAAAGGCAGCATACAGGGTTGGTATATGACATATGTGGGGGGGATACACCATGGACAGGGATGGCTGTTCGGCATTCACAAGCCCATAGAAACAGTGGGATGGAGGTCCCCAGCCATGGGCAACTGCCACTGCACCTAAACAGCTGCAAAGGAGGCAGTTCTGGGGGCTGTCCAGGAGGGGCAGCATCACCCTGTAAATGTGACACTCTGCCCATGACCTGGAGTATCTGGCTTCGGAACCCCTTAGTGAGCCACCAACGCAACATGTCCGGGACCGCACAACAGCAGACATGTATCTGTCTGGTCCTGCTCCCAGGGGGACATGCTTCATCCTCAGTGGTGGTACCACCAGAAGGTGGTGCAGAGTCAACAGAGGTTGATGTCTAAGGTTGGGCTCCAGATGTGCTAATGCCTGGTGCCATGGTCAGCTGAAGTGAGACAGGAGGTTCTGCCGGAACCTCCCAACCCATTCAGCCTATGGTGTTGCAGTTTAAACCCACATATGGCTAAGTGATAGACAACAGCATACAGGATTACCTATGTCAGTATGCATAGATCAACCCAACACAACAGCATACAGGATTACCTACAACAGTATGCATAGATATCACCATCAACCCAACACAACAGATGGTATACATTTGCAGAGGGAGCACAACACATGCATATATACTGCATGCCATCTGTAGAATGTGTAGTACACGTGTGACCACAGCTATGAACAGTTGCCCATTATTGGCTTGTCACTGGGAACCCCAGACAGTGTCTGTCATACCACTGTCTCATGTGACACATGTCCAGTCAGGGATGCGATGGCAGCAACACATCCATATCATCATGTACTGTCTGCAATCCTCACACCATGCTTCTGCTGTGCACAGATGTGTGTTCAGTGTGTAACACAGGAAACAAATGGTTGCACACACTGACCAGTTCACAGATGGCCCTACATATGGGTGTCCTTCATGAACAGAGTACTGTCATGTCTATATTATAACATGCAGAATAGCCATTAACACACACATGTTAAACAGGCAGTAGTCTCAATGCAGCATAGCTACACTTACATGATGTAGTTATGTGTGGCACATCACCCTCCTGTCTTTAGGCTATTTCCCACCGTGGAAAATGATTGTGGTACATCCAGATATCATCTGTGATGCCGTGTCAGAATACCACATCCAGGTACCACTCACAGCGACTGTCATGGCCAAATAACAACATGTTTTCCGTAGATAGTGTACTGTGTTTATCATGCGGATGGCTATGGGAACATCATCACAGCTGTACCACATGCAATCAGCTAGAGGAGGACTGCAATAGGTGCAGAGGCCATCACCTGATCATGTCCATCACTTACAATACACATGCTGCTGCTGTGCATGTGTACTCCTTCACATCCACCAGAGAGGGTGTGGGTGGGACAGGCAAAGTACACGAGGAAAGAGCTTGGAGACTTAATCATAAGCATCATCTACCACACTCGGAACAGTACAGGGGTCAAACCCCTGATTGACTACTCATTACTATTACATGTGCATGACGTTACTACATGTGCCACAAAGGTGACATGTTGCTGTTCTGTAAGAACATATATGTGTGTAGGTGAGTGACATCTGCAACAGAGATATGGTAGACATACATTAGGTGTAGCACACATGGCTGTCCATGTGAACGGATGCCATTGTCACCACAACCACACTCTCTAATGGACACGCATTGACACCTTTGCCAGGGCCACAAATACACAATGTAACTACTTAGTTTGCCACACTGCAGTAATGCACAGGACTACATGCACCACAGCGGATATCTGGAGGTTCTATGGGCTAGGGCATGTGAAAGTGCTTGGCATCTGTTGGTATACCAATGAGGGTTATACTGAGAGTGACTGTGGTTGGGAGCATCACAACCCACATGCAGACACAGGGTGCCAGTACTGGCATGCAGGTATACATTGCTTCATGGGTGTGTAGTGGTTGGCTGTGCACGATGGTTGTACAAGGCTGGGTGAGTGGTAATCCTTGGCATCGCATCACCCGACAGTGGTGTGCAGTGCAAGAGTGTAGTGTCTTCAATGTCCCACACAGATGGGTACTGCATTATTTGGCTTGACATCCTGGTTACCAATGTGTATGGCCATAACTTTGCAATACACGCCATGTCTGTGTTTGATAGTCCTTCACATGGACATTGCCTGGTATGTGCATGTCCCACAACGCTGTACAGTGACATGTATGGTGTACCTGGTTTGGCAGATGCATGTTGTGTACACAGCCTGTTATCCCCCGATATGCCAATACTGGCCTGGAGTGGCAAAACCTGCTTATAGTGAGCAGGTCGACCCTGCACCTGCACTGTTATTATGATACAGGTATTCCGTGGTGTCAGTGGCATGGGTCCATACAGGGCACATGTGTACAGCATTGTCTGGCCTCTGTGGATCACATTTGATGGCACCACATATGTTGCAGGCATTCAGTGTGGAACATAGTGAAGGCACAATGTCTGCATATATGTGCCTATTATACAGCTGTACAGGGTGTCATGTCCTCTGCAGGCCACTGCATTCACACCATGCCTACTATCTGTCATTAATGTGCATGGTACTAGCAACATAGCGGGATATCTTAGGCAAGTTTGTTTGTGCATGGCACATGGGTGTAGGACATATACCGGGTACTAGTAGGGCTGCATACTTTGTTCACCAGGCCTTTTTCCAGATGTATGGGTATGGCTTTCCAACACAGTCCCATGGCTGACTGACAGCTGTACTCCTCGTGAGGTGGCCAATGTGTCATAAGACGGACACCATATAGGAAAACTACAAAATCCATTCCCAAACATGTCCAATGGTAAGGCAATCACGGCCACCTCTACACAGGCTCTGACAGACAAACACACACTTGCCATGTCCTGTATACAACCCCCTACTGTATCACACTTGCAGCAATACACATTTAGGGCATGCGCTACGGCAAAAACTGGGTTGTGACACGCCTACAGGTGTATACCTAGGTGGGTGACAACAGCAGGAATGACAAAGTTGGTCACGTGATTTGTACAGAGAGTGCATACTCTACAAAGCACTGTACTTGTCTCATGCAGGCATAAACACACACACACACACACACACACACACACACACACACACACACACACACACACACACACTTGGCATGTCTGAGATTAGAACACCAACCTAATTACTTTATTATAAAAACCAAAGTTAATGTTAGGTGAGAGAGCACAGCAGATCAAGTACTCAGAATAATCTGTTGAATATGAAGGTTTTAATTCACAGTTTTCAACACGACCACAAAACATATAATGCTGCAGCTGATGGCTTTCACTCACAAAATGAGCTTCTTCAGATCATTTACTGCTACCCATAGTGCCCATGGGAATTCACAACACCAGGGACTGCAGCTGAGGCTGCAGTCCCTGGTGTTGTGAATTCCCATGGGCACTATGGGTAGCAGTAAATGATCTGAAGAACTGTGATCTGCTGTGCTCTCTCTTAACATTAACTTTTTGGTTTATCTTTGGGTGTTTGGGAGCACCTTGTCCATCTGAGGCTCACCTTGGTACGTTTAATTACTTTATTACACTACAGCATTACGCAGTTACAGAATGCGCTACCGAGATTACTGGGACACAGCACTCCCAGAGGTGTATTTGTAGATGGGTGACATCATCAGCCTTGCCAAAGGTGGGTATAAGAAATGTATGGAGTGCGAGCAGTCTAAAAGTATTACTCAGTCCTCAGGCAGATGGGGACAAACACACACACAAGCACACACACATACACACACACACACACACGCACACATGCACACACACACACACACACACACAAATGCACACACACGCACACACACACGTGCACACACACACACACACACACACACACACACACACACACACACACACACACGGCAAGTCTGGGATTAGAACACCGACCTAACTACTTTATTACACTACAGCATTACTCAGTTACAGAGCACGCTACCGAGATTACTGGGACACAGCACTCCCAGAGGTGTATTTGTAGGTGGGTGACATCATCAGCCTTGCCAAAGGTGGGTATAAGGAATGTAAGGAGTGTGAGCAGTCTAAAAGCAATACTCAGTCCTCAGGCAGATGGGGAAAAACACACACACACACACACACACACACACACACACACACACACACACACACACACACACATACACACCAAGTCTGGGATTAAAACACCGACCTAACTACTTTATTACACTACAGCATTACGCAGCTACAGAACGCGCTACCAAGATTACTGGGTCACAGGCACTCCCAGAGGTGTATTTGTAGGTGGGTGTCATCATCAACAGTGCCAAAGGTGGGTATACGAATTGTATGGAGTGTGAGCAGTCTAAAAGCATTTTTCAGTCCTCTGGCAAACGGGGACAAACACACACACACACACACACACACACACACACACACACACACACACACACACACACACACACACACACACACACATGCGCGCCAGTGGTGGGAACAGAACACCTGCCTATTTACAGAACACTATTACAATACTACATAGTTACGAAACGTGCCATACAGACTGCACATTTCAAGGCTGTCATTATGACCTTCTAGGAATGCGGACATCAACAGGGATGCTGGAAGTTAAGCTGTACATACCTGTGAACCTGTGTGTTTAAAGTAGGAATCCATCCCGACCTGGAGTATGCCCATCTGTGGAATGGACGACTACTATCACTATACAGGGTTACAATGGCCATGCCCGTACACAGAGGCACATAACTGACACAAGGTGTCACTGGGCATGCTCACACACTTAGTAGCACAGGGCTGTTCGGAATGCACTATGTGTCCATCTACACAAGTTTATACTGGGCATGCTCATACACTTAGTAGCACAGGGCTGTCTGGGATGCACTCAGATTCTAAACACGGAAGGCCACAGTGGTCATGTTATTACAGGTAGACATAAACAACACATTGTAATGGGCTCTGGTGTTAGTAGTTGTCATTGTTAGCAGGAATGCTGCTCTACATATATCTGACACCGGTCTTTTACACAACGTCTGCTGCTGTCCATCACCTTAGATGTACCATCCTATACCAAGCACAATATCACCACTTGCAGTGATGTCTTGCTAAGAGTGGAAACTGCTTGACCAACACAATGAGCCTTGCTACAGGTGGCAACAGCTTGAACAACACAATGAGCCAATGTCCTGCTGTAAGTACGAGGTTGTCCAGTGTTTGTCATTCTGGGATGACATGACTGACAGTAGACAGGCCTTTGACACATATCACATGCATCCATGATTCAAGAGAGTGGGGATAATACCCAAGTCGCATCTGCCCATACAGTGCCATTCCAAGGCAAATGTCCTAAATGCAGGATAACATCCTGACACCTACAGGATAACTGCATTGTATGCTTATGCTAACCAGTGCTAGATGTGTAGCATCCATAATCACAGCTGCTCACTGTAGATCCAACAATGGGGAGTACTGACATCTGTGCAGTTTAAAACACCTGGCTGATGGCTCTGTAGTGCACAATAGCACTACCACCATATACCTCAGAACCAGACATGTGGGCCATAACACAGGTATGGACTGCTCCAGGTAGTGGTGTCCCCACATACATAGAGGCCACTCACATGTACAGACCGGTACCCCCATGAAAGGCATCACATATGAGTCATGTGCAGGACACGGTGTCACATGCTGCATTTCATGATGTAAATCTCAGACACCACCATGCTCTTGGACCACCAACACGCATCCATACATTTTGTAGGACATATAAGATTACACCACCATGTGACCCTTGACCAGTGGACTGTACCAAGCTCTACATCAACTGTAGAGAGTACCCATGTACTGACACAGTTGCATCATATGTTATGCAATGCAATGATACCACTGTCTGTAACCAGGTCAGCTGTACACATACCAGGGGCCCTCAGTTATTTACAGCATTAGCAGATGACTGTTGCTGAACACCAGTACACACCATCATGTATGGATATGTCATATATGTACCTGCCCTGCGTATGTACATGCCAACCACACACACACATACACAACATGCATGTAAATAGCATAGCTGTTGTTGTCCTTTGTGCAAACAGGTGTGCACGTGGAATGTAGGTCCATGGCTGCTGAATGCTAGCAGTACATAAGGTGTGATATCAGTGTTGACAGAGGTAGCATTCCCTCTGTACCGGTCACCCATTACAGTTATCATATCATACAACAGTCCATGTATCATGTATGTCATTACACATGTCAACCAATTGCAGTGCCTCCAAACATGCCCAAATGACAGGATTGTAGGACCTACACACATGTACATGTAGTGGTGTGCATTCAGATAACATGCATGTGCAGTTGCTGATGTATGCAGGTGACGTGTATCCTAGTACATCATGCAGTTGCAATGCAGCCTCAACATTGCCAACTGTATATGGTGATATGCTGAATGTATGGAAAGATGTACCTCAGGTATGGACAGATGTGTGGAAATACCTAAGTGGTGGGGCATCTTTGCAGATGGTTGTTTGCTGAGAACAGCTCACAGGTGTGTCACAAGTGGTCCAACAATAATCTGTGTAACCGGTAAGAAATGGTTTTGTTAATTGAAGGACATAACACACAACTTAGACAGAGGTCAGGGTGACACGGAAGGTAAATCACTTGACACCTGTTAACAGTTAAGACGTCCTGTGTGCATATATCCAAAGGAAGCATCAGTACACTTTGTAACACGTGCAATACTGCTGTAAGTCTGTCATACATATCATAAGCTAGGCAGGTCTTTGATTCACAGTACTGGCATGTGTGGTTGCGTGTGTGTCCATATATGTCACGTATGGTGGGGAATACATCTCAGTTGTTACTCACTCTCCTGTACACTAGTGTACACATCTGTACAGACTGCAATGTAGAAAGCAGGACATAGGCACTTTGCTGTGAAGGAAAGGTTAGTTTGCTGTTATTTTTTGTATTTCTGTATTGCCTTTCTATATTTTGAATACTGTAGTTTGTTTTCTTTACCTTGTGTTTTGCTTGCATTCTGTTTTAACAGCATATTAAAACTTCAAAAGAGACCACAGCTCTCTCTGTTCTGAGTCAGGCAGAATTTTTTCCCTCCCTCCCACCCATTTAAGTTGTCTTGTTAAATACCACTGTCTTTCTAGTTGCCCGCCTCTTATGTTAATCTGACCATATATCTCATTTCTCTCTACTTTCACTGGCTTATGTGAGTAATCACAAAACCATCACTTTTGAAATCCCACCCTTCAATTATTTAAATTTATTGGCCATCTTACAGTATTTCATAGTACCAAAATACAAAAGTAACCACCCTTTCAGTCCATCTTGCTGTTTTAAAAATAGTAACTCTCCACTAAACCTTAACTTTTTAAACAGGTAAAACTCAAGTTACCTACTTTCATATCTAACTTCTCTAGTGCACACTGCAGAGTGCATTCTTTCCAATCTTACCTTTAAGCATCCCTGTTACTAGCACTTTCTCTAATACCTAAAAAGATCATCTCTACTTGACTGCAAGTAGACTTTTCTCTATCTGTTAAACCTAGCACTTGCTCCTAGAGTACTTATTACCTTGATCACGCACTCTTATAGATAGCACCCCAAAAAGGCAAACCCCATTTCTCAGTCACCCGTCCCCGGAATCTCTTTTAAAGTTTTTGTCTAGTCCTTCTAGCATGTCGAGGGATCAGTTGCTAGTGTCCTCTCCTGCTCAGCTGGTGAACCTGGGAATATTGAGGCAATGTTACAATTGCCTCATGTACACTGAACAACCCTCTCCTCCTCCCACAAAACACAAATACATGCGAGAGATGCAACTATACGGCCAAACTGGAGGCTGAGCTCTCTCAACATAGGACTGGCAAGACCAGTCAGGAGGAGAAGGTTACCACACACACTATAGACCCAGTCTCACATAGTACCATCACAACCTCAAATCATACACATAAACACACAAAGACATACTCGGCGGCTCTGATCAAAAATCTACCAAAACAGCAGAGGCCACCAAAGCAGACACCCAAACAACTACCACCTCAGAACACAACACCTGCAACACATAGACCTCACAGTCAGAGTGTCAAACAGTCACAGCCCTTAAGGCCAAACACAATGCCAGACACACTGGTCATTGGTGACTCCATAGTCAGACACACTGGCGTCCAGCTCACCAGACTGAGTAAGGAGAAGGTCACAGTAAGCTGCCTGTCAGGCGCTAGAATCCGCCACATAACGCAAGCACTCAGGTCTCTCTACAGCAGGTTCAAATACTCAGTCATTGTCCACGCTGGTGTAAGCGCCCTGAGGCGTACCTCCTTGGACTACATGAAAAGAGACATTGAGGAGCTCTCTGATTATGTAGCCCAGGCAGGTATGACCCTGACCTTGAGCAGTATCCTACCTTCACCAAGAATGATGCCACAATACAGAGATAAGATGATCAGCTTTAACAATTGGCTTAAACTCTGGTGTCATTCAAAGGGGATCCAATGTCTGTCTGCCTGGGATGACATGCTGGACAAGCCAGCTGCCATGAGGGGCGGCTTGCACCTGTCACCCTGGGATTCGGATATTGGCAAAGGCTCTTGCCACCCCATAGTGCCTTTTTAGGCAAGGCTCAAATTCTAAACCTACCACCCTAGAACACAAAAAGGAAAAAACTAAGGGTAATGCTGCTCAATGCCAGAAGTCTAAATCTCAAAATGCATGCACTCGAGGCCCTTCTCAGTATGGAGAACATCGATGTCTGTGCAGTGACAGAAACCTGGTTCAAGGCTCCTGAGAGCACCCCAGCACTATCAGGTTTTACCTCTTATCATGCGTTCCGGCCCCAAAATCCGGACAATACCAAGAAAGGAGGGGGGTATCCATATTCATCAAGGACACCCACACCTCAAGACTGGTGGCAATGCACGATGCATCGGAGACCATCCAGGTGCAATTAACCATAGGCAAGACTGCTCTGCAAATTGTAGCATGTTACAGGCCACCCTCACAAACTCAGGAACCTCACATGGCCTTCCTGAAAACACTAGAGGGATAAATGTATCACCAAACACCATCATACTAGGTGACTTCAATTACCCTAATATAGACTGGGAACACTACTCAAGCCAAAACACCCTAGCCCAAAAGTTCCTGGAATTCATAAACTCAAATGCCATGGAACAACTAGTCACCATCCCCACAAGAGGAGAAAACATACTTGATCTCATCATCACGAACATGGGAGCACAATGTTCAACACGAGTATACCCCTCACTGGTGAGATCAGATCACAAACTAATCTCGCTGGAGGTCCTCATCCCACCCCTACCTGAAATAAAAAGACCACAGTAAAAACTTCTCGAAGCCGACTTCACACTTCTAAAGACTAGTGTGGTCTCCTTTAAGGCCCCTGAGCGATTGGAAAACAGTACTCAAGCGCTGAATCACTTACAAATGCCTTCTACCAGCACCTGCAGGACTGCATGGATAAGGCAATCCCAAGCAAAACAAAGACTCTTTGTACCAAAGGCAAGCGTCCAGTCTGGTGGACCCCAGCCATAAACAAACTCTACAACAAAAGGAGGAAGCTACTACAAGATAGAGCAAAATCCTTAAAAGGTAAGACACCCTTGATCACTATAAGTAAAAACTAAGAGCTCTCATAAAATCATCCAAAGCAAATTTTGAGAAAAATAGCTAAAGACTCAAAAGACAATCATAAGGCCTTCTTTAGCTATATTTAGAAACCTGGGAGGAAACTCCCAGATATGCTCAGAACTAGTTCAAAATGATGTGAAGATTACTGATCCTACAGACATTGCCAACATACTGGCTGACAGGTTCAGTGCAAACTTCTCCCCCTCCCCAAAAGGAGAGATATATATACCAAGCGATTGCAGCCCCCAAACATCTCCAACGCCCAAGTGAGAACTGCTCTCTCCAAAGCAAAAACACAGCAGCCATGGGACCTGATGGTGTCCCCGGCTGTGTGCTCCACGAACTCAGCGAGGAATTAAACCCACAGCTAGGACAGCTGTTTAATCATAGTCTTACCTCTGGATACGTACCCAAGGGTGCACTGCAACTGTGGTCCCACTTCACAAAGGCGGTGCCTCCACCGACCCTGGAAATTACCGCCCATTAGCTTGACAAGCCTTATCTGCAAAGCCATGGAGGATCATAATGGACCTCATAAATAAAGACATAGGAAATTTGCAGACTTTGGATCCATCCCAGTTTGGCTTTGTCAAAGGCAGATCATGCCTTCTAAACTTGGTTCACTTTTTCGAACCAGTCACCAAAGCCATTGATGAGGGAAAGGCAGTCCATACAGCCTACCTCGATCTGGCAAAGGCCTTCGATACAATACCCCACTCGGGTATCATTGAAAAACTCATCAGCTTAAATGTTAACCCATACATCACAAGATGGGTTGCAAACTGGCTGAGTGACAGAACCCACAGGGTCAGAGTTGCTGGCCATGTCAGACTCAAAGCCTGTCACAAGTGGTGTACCACAGGGCTCAGTCCTGGGCCCACTCTTGTTTGGCATCTACTTTTCCGAAGTACAAGCAAACACAGGAGAGTTATGGCTGACAAAGTTTGCAGATGACTGCAAACTGGGCCATAGTAGAAAACACATCTGACACAGATATCCTTCAGAAGGGTCTCACAGAAGCGGATAACTGGTGCCAGAGCCATGGCCTAAAGTTAAATGCCAAAAATGCATAGTCATACCCTTCGGGAAAAACAAGGTTACCCCTAGCTACCAAATAGGTGGCAATCCACTGAGCACAGAAGAAGTTATCAGGGACCTGGGGACCCAGGTTGATAGTAGTCTGTCATTCGACACCCATGTAGCTAAAGTAGTTAGGAAGACCTTCTACATTGCCCACCTTATCATGAAGGGATTCTCATCTAGATCAAGGGAGGTCATAGTCTCCCTATACTCATCACTCATCAGACCAATGATTGAGTACAATGCCCCATTGAATGTATCTGACCCGACACTTGCAGCAGCTGGAGAGGCCACAAAAGTTCCTCACCAAAAGGATAAAGGGTCTCAAACATCTGTCCTATGCTGCCCGACTGAAAGAACTCCAGCTCTATTCAGTAAACACACTTGCTCAGAGGTGACCTTTGCCTAACATACAAGGCCATGTCAAACCCAGATTTGATGAATATGCTTCACCTCAAAAATCTAGATCCATCAGAGCCACAAGGGCGAGAGACTTAAACCTCGACACGGCTAATAATAGGACGTGCTGGAGGGATAGATTCATCACCCAAAGACTCCCTATGCTGTGGAATAAAATCCCGGTATATGTGAGGCAGAGCACCTCGCTGGCCTTGTTCAAGAGAAATCTTGACCAATGGATGGGAGATCGCAGATATACCCCAGGGATTACCTCAGTGTCACTGCTCGACAGAGGCACAGCAAAATAATGGGTATAGTTCCCCATACTAAAGGGGTGGCGTAAGCCACAAAACTATGGGCTAGGCTTGTAAATGCCCTCGGGCAGATAGCCTAGTATGAACCTATGAACCTATGAACATGTGAGGTATCTGTATGTGCATGACATAGGTGTATTCAATACTGAATGCCACAGTGTGTGTATGTGTGTGTGTGTATGTATGGCTGTCTGGTCCCTGGAGTGAGGATGTATGTTGCCATACTGAACTGATAAGACCCCCCCCATCCAGGCAATGCAATCTACTATCCATGTTGATGTCCCCGATCTTAGGCCATACTGACTACCTGTACATGTGTATTCTCTGTGGTGCATCATGTAGGTGCACAGTACTGTAATGATGATTTGCACATAGGCAGGGGTCCTCGCCTCAACAGTAGCAAGTGTATGTGAGTGTGTGTTACTGTGTCGGTGAATCATGAGTGTGATGGTGTATTACTGTGTCACTGAATACATGTGTGTCAATACCTGAGTGTGTGGGTGCAGTTGTGTGTTGGCATCCTATCATGGGAACGTGTATTACTGCTTCCCAATGAGGCATCACACTTCCCACTGGCCTCTACCCTTGTAATCAGCTAGACCGCTCTCTTACCTCACCACTCCATGTAACTGTACCTGTGATGTCACCCAGTTTGGATGTCATGCCTGTAGCCACAATAGCTTAATACACAGATATCATTCTCTTGGATCAGTAGATGTGTTTGGAACATGAGACATTCTTACTGTTATATGGCAGCTACATGGTGCATGCTGGTATATTCATACATACCTGTGAGTAGTCCACATTGACATATGGGACACTAACTGCAAACACTGACATCCACCGGCACGTGCAATTAGACCTGAAGGAGGACAGCAGAACATCAAGACCAACATGCAGTTACTGTTGTTACACAAGACACATACTGTTAACAGTACAAAATGCATTGTACACCTGTAGTACATGGTATATCTGCTGCCTGTCAACAGTACTCAACAATTGTAAACTACACTTATCTCCCTAGTCTGTTCACCCTGTGCATCAGACCATATGAGCATGTCCCTGCACCGATGGTGTGGATGTCAGGGATGTGGCACAGGCATCATCATATGCACAGGGTAATATTGTTTGCCAAAGGCCTAGGCTGCACCAATGGATGACATCGTGTGTGTGGGTTAGGGCCTTTGATCTAATTGGGCGTGTGTGGATGTTATACATGTGTGTGTTGCGGTGCATGTTTCCAGTGTGTGCGTGTATGTATGCACGCAGTTCTGGCATGTGTCTGGCCTTCACAGGGGTATTATTGACAGATGCGGACTGTACAGGCCAGGTTTTACAGTTCACGGCCGGCCATGGACATGTGACCTGTGCCTGCCAGGGGTTGCATGGGCACTACCAGGCAGAGGTGCAGATTGGGTACTGTCTGATGTCACTTGTCCACTGGAACTGTGTCCCTGTTGGGACCGTCCTGGGCCAAGTGCACGTGGCCTGCTGTGTTGTGGTGTGGACAGTACAGCACCAGATGCACTACTGCTGCTACCGCCACTATGGGAGCGGACAATGTGAGATAGCTTGTACACGTAGACCTGAAACAGGTGATGTAGCAGGCCTACGTCCACATGCCTGATGCCTCACTCCTACCAGATTTTCCAACACAGACAGCTCATGCTCGTGGATTGCCATGCCATGGTCAAGGACTCCAACCATGTCACCCAACCGTCTATCCAAAGCTTCGGCAATCTGCTGTTGAGCATTTACCATTGCCTAGATGTTGTTGTTTAAAGAATGGACAACAGCCCTCTGAAGCCTCTGATCTTCTCTGTTGTGCCATTCAGCACATGCCTGTGCCTCCATTACAGCCTGAAACATGCATCTGGTGACACCAGCTGCTGTGCTCTGTCTTGCAGGAGCATGTTGGCCAGAGGTCCTCCTATGACCAGCACTGGCCACGTACCTGTGTGGGGCACCACCAGTCAGTTGGCTGACACCATGGTGTGCAGGCATACCTTCCATAGCCCCCACACTTTCCTCTTCCAAGCTACCACATGCCAACTGTCCTTCCTCTATGGCCACTGGTGATGGGGTATGTGCAGGCATGGGATCTGTGTGCGGGGATGAGGGGGATATAGCTGGAATGGCAACCAATGGCACAGTTTCAACCCTGACAACCCTGCCTGTGCTTCAATCATACGTTCATCATCACTGCTTGAGTCTCTGGGGACACTAACATCAGATGAACCACAGGAGGGCAACGCACCTACATCACCTGTGAGGGTAGACAAGAACTGTACATTACAATCTATACAGTAGACACACACACACACACACACACACACACACACACACACACACACACACACACACATATGTGATATGACAGAAGGCATGCAACATGCATGTGATATGGCAGACGGCATGCAGTGCAGACAATAATAGTGGTAGTTATCATACATCCCTGGGTTGCACACAACAGCATGCGTGTGTCATAGCAGACGGCATGCAAATTACACAATCATAGTATTAGTTTGCATACATCCCTGTGTTACACCATGTAGACCAGCACAGGTTTACAGTACCCCTGCCTGATGTATGGCATATGACCTTAACAATCACATGTAGTATGACACGTTATCTGCTGACGTGTGCAATGATATGCATACATGTTTAACACAATGGTGTCCTGTCAAATATACAGTGGGGTAATGATGTCCCAATGCAGTGTTGTGTGTCCACCCTACAGATATACTGCACATTTAGCTGATGTGCATGGCCATTGCAGGGAATCATGAGGTGTCTCTATTGCTATACAGTGTGGGTTACAGACACGGTTCATAGCCATGACTGTGTTCAGATACAATACATATATACTGTGGAATGTGACCCACATCACTGAGGTGTATACACACTAAACCATGATGTGGAATGCATGACACAGGTCACTGAAGGGTACACGGATGACACCCCTGCACATCTGCAACCATATTTCTGCTGCCTGGCAACTATGGCCAGACATGGCAAACACGTCGATACACCATGTCCCACATGACATCTGTGTACCACATACACACACACACACACACACACACACACACACACACACACACACACACACACACACGCGCGCACACACACACACACAGGAGGAGCAAGTATGACATTGATGTCTGACACCAACAAGGGGAATGTACTGTATCTGTGGGCTGATGTGGATACTGTACAGGTGACTGCTGTCATGTTGTGACACCCTCAAGATGTTCAACACATCTTATGTGGTGGATTGATGTCACGCCTACACAAGATGTGCACAGGCCTGTAGGATGTCTAGTGTTCCACATCTGCAATATAACCATTACACAAAGGCCATAGTTGAAAGATGTGTAGCCATTGTACGACAGGGTGTACACACAAGCACATCACATCTACTGTGTGTGTTGCTTCATGTCTCTGGCCATCCTCCATGGCCATGCGTGTACATGTGCTGGCCATATTATTGTGACAGTTGTCTATTTCACATGTCTGTGTTGTCCCATATGACATACACCCATAGATTTCATATGCTCCACTGACGACAGGGTTATGCAGACAAAGGGTGGTATGTGGGATATGTTTTCAGGTTAGTTAGGCAGTGTTGCAGCCAGACCACTAGATATCATGGACATGTCAAGATAGCACATCACATTATGTGACATTCATAGCAGGGCTATGATCCACACCAGTGAATCCTGTGGGCTGGCCATACTCCAGCCCACTGTGTAGTATTGTTTGTATTCCCCACATGTGTAGTTCTGATCTGTAGTACATGTCCCTACAGTGAACAGCACCTCCACCATTGTATGCACAGCTGTCCACACATCTGGCAATGACAGTTAGTGAGGATTCATGTCGGTGAGGTGATTCACATAGTTTGCAAGTGTTGCACATGGGTAGGCATTGTGGTGCATTGCAGGTCCGACCTGTATATTGTGACAGGACCATACATTATGTGTACATGTTGTAAATGGCCACATGGCAGATAGATCTGTGCATTACGATGCCTGATAAATAATAACAGTCTCACCTGCAAGGGGCTGCTGTCAGAGCAGAACACCAGAGGTACCGACATAGGAGTCACACAGCAGTATGAGCATTATCCATGCCTGTATGATGGCTACAGGGTGCAATGTGCATGTTAACACATACACAAGTACAATAGACTATAGTATGGTGTATGCACAGAGCAGCATACTATAGTATGCTGCATGTGTGTATACATGCCTTGCATATGATGTTACATTACATATTGTACAGTGACACATGCAACTATATGGAATATAGTTATTATAGGTGCAGTACTGACTTACCAGGCAACTCCAGGCTCAGTGGTTGAGAGACACCCACCTCCACAATATTGGCTAAGGCTTGTGGATGTAGTTCTGCAGGTGTCCCCAGGTTGGCCAGTAGCTCCTCAGTACATGTGAGTGGGGGCTGGGTTGGTGGTCCACCACCTGTTGCACCTTGTTCCCTGGTGATTGCCTTCACACACTGTTTTGCCCATCTAATGAGGTCTGTACAGTGTCTGCAGACCTGCTGGTATGTGCGGTTGTGGCCACCCACATCATTAACCCTCCTGTGAAGTTCCATCCACAGGGCATCCCGCTGCTGTGCATCCTATGGCACATGGCTGAACAGGATATCATGATTGTCATGTAGGTATGGGATGAGGGCCTCATCCTCCAAGTGGGTAAAAGGGGGTAGCCTTGCACGTGGCATACCTGGAAAGCATAATGATGTTGACAGGTCACAGTAACTCACAGAGACATACAGAGCTACAGCTGAACATACATGTGTATCGCATTTAATATGATTAAATAGTTGTATTTGCAAATCTACATGACACTGACATGTTTGTATCACACATATGTGACACTCAATAGTGAGTGGATATTATCACCATATATGTGTGAGTGTCACCTGATTACATTGCTCATACTCCATGTGGATGCTGTCATGATGTGGGCATGTTTGTTTGCCTGTACTGGTGTTCCTACCTATCAGCACATGGCTGGATGTGTCCACATTAATGCAGTCGACCTTGATGCTGTGTATATGTCACATATAAAGACTTACACTGCCTTAACAGACATGACCTGTGACCCTGCAGACTTGCTCACGTAAGGTTTTATATGTATGTGTTCTGCCATATACATCTATACGGCACTGTACAGCAATTCAACATCCTGCCATGTATCACCTGTGTTGCACGTGTGATACACATGGGACACTGGCTAGTCAGATGGTATTTGCAAGGATGGATATCAACTATAGCATGTACAGTCAAAGTTAACTAGTAGGCTATATGCCATGGGCCATGTATGAATCTAACATGAAAGATTACATGTCTGTAGCCAACAGGTGGGTCTCTGGGGCCAGGTGGAGCAGTGCCACATTACTGATCCACAGGAATAATGATACATTTACCAATGCGGTCATCACACCATGTCTGAGAGGGGAGCGATGTGCAGCTTTGATGGACAGGAATGCATAATATGGCAGGACTATGTAAAGTGTATGGGACAAGGATCTGTCCAGCATGTGGAAGGTGGATATCCATGAAGTATGTGTTTGAGATCAGGATGTGTACATGTAGCATGTCCAACATCACTGGGTTGGACATGGATTTATTCAGGGTATGCATCATGCTATATAGAGGAGATGAGGAATGGGAAGGATGGTGTAGGCCATCTGCACATGGCCAATACCATTTAAAGGAAATATGTGATCTGATATGGGTCACTTGAGTGTTGTGTATGGCTGGACAATGATCTCTATATTCATGGATGGCACCCTGTCATTATTAGGGTTGCCACATATGACTACCTAAAATGTGTGGTGACGTAGCTATCACAGGAAAGACAACTGCCCAGCTGCATCTCTTACACACCATGTCCATTATGTTGACTGCTGCCTAGGTGGTAGTTCATGGGTACAGGGTTATTACCATAGGGGTGACAATGCAATATGTAGCTGTCAGATTGTGGCCATATGTCACACACACCTCACCCACAAAGCCCCTTCTGTATGTTGTCCACAACACTCTTGAGTCGGCTATTGCTCCTAGGTCATAGTCATTCACATACTTCAATAGGCAGATGCCTTCTGTTTGTCTGTGTGGTATGGACTACAATGAGGGGGAATACAATTAATTAACCCTGTCTTACTGTAGCTGGCACTGGTGTGATGAGCATGCATTATTCAGATACCTTCTGTAGTGTTGGTTCTACCAGCAGTCCCATTGCAAAACACTCCTGTGACATAGTAATGTACATCTAGTATACCGAGTGTAGGTGGAACACAGTATGGATGATGATGTCCTATGACCTGGCAAGGTTATGATATGCAGTGTGAAATCAACCTTACTGTCATCTACATCTGTACTTCTGACATCAAATAATTTGATCAAGGTTCATGGCCTTTCAGACCAGATTCAGCAGGGTAGTAGTGCAGTACTTCCCATTATCAGTGGTGTCTCCCCCTTTGTGGGTTGTGATCCCTGTTGGTGTGCACCATTCAGTGTGTACACAGCCTGACATGGAGCTATGTTTTACAAGATGTGTATGTGGAGAGCAACTTGTTTTGCCATATGTGTATGATACAACCTGTGATGTGGAGAGGTCCCATGCAGCCTGAGTGCAGCTTGCACCTGCATAGTTGTGGGTACAGGGGCTCTGTGGTGTACATGGATATATGATTGTGTACCTGTTGGGGGGGAGCAGTGTGTTTATGTTATCCAAGACCCTATCTGGATTGCTTATTCATGCTCAGCACTTGTTCAGAACTTATAAGCACTACATAAGCTACTAGTTACTATAGCACTCAACCTTCCTCATTACCTAGAGGTAAACAGGTTTTGTACATACTTTTCTCACTTGCTTAGAGTAAAATAGCTCTTGCACTCACTTTACTCACTTATCTAGGGGAAATTAGTTTTATATTCAAGCATGTCCAAGGGTCAGCTGCCAGTGTTCTCTCCTGTCTATCTGATGAATCTGGACGTCTTGAGGCAATGTAGACATTGCCTCATGTACACAGACAACCCTCTCCGCCTATCACCCAACACTACAACCTGTGAGAGATGCACTTATCTAGCCAAACTGGAGGTAAAGCTCTCTCCAACCAAGCCTGACCCTGACAGTCATGTGGAGAAGGTAAACATTCGGACCACACCACACTCATCACATAGTCTCACTGAATCTACCCCACCATTAACTGAGGAAAACTACTCGTGTACCAACTAATTAGCTCAGCACTTTCTGAAATTTATAAACACCAATGCCCTGGATCAACATATCCACACACCCACCAGGGGCAACAGCATCCTAGACCTAGGTATTACCAACATGAGTGACCGGTGTTCCACACCTGAAGTCAACTCCTCGTTGGTCCGATCTGACCATGAACTGAACACCATTGATATGCACATCTCTCCCCCACCCCCCATTAAGGGAACCACAGTATAATATGTCTACAAAGGCAACTTCATGCTTCTTAAGACAGACGTGGTGAACATCATGACACCCATGCAGATGGACAATACTGTTACAACTGCTGAATTCTACACAAATGCATTCTATAAGCACTTACACAAGTGCATGGATCATGCTATCCCAAACAGAACCAAGACTCTATACTCCTAATTAAGGAAGCCAATCTGGTGGTCCCCCTGCCATAAACAAACTGTACAACAGGAGGAAGACACTGTTGCAAAAGGGAGTACAATCCCATGCGTGGAGGAGCTCCCTGGTCAGCCTCAGTAAGAAGGTGAGATCCCTTATAAGATCCTCCAAAGAGCTACGAAAACAAAACCACCACTAACACCAACAACAACCACAAAGCATTCTATAGCTATGTCAAATATCTCAATGTCAACACCCAGATCTGCTCTGAGTTACAGCACAAAGGCATGAACTTTACAGAACCAACTGATATTGCCAACATCCTGAAAGATAGGTTCAGTACTACCTTCCCCCCTCTCACCCCCTAAAGGGCCCATATATATATATATATATATATATATATATATATATATATATATATATACAGGAAGTGTGCAGAGTCCCTGTACTCACAACTATGCAGGTAAAAGCTGCATACTCTAAAGCCAATATCACAGCATCCATGGGACCGGACAACATCCCAGGCTGCGTTTTACACAAACTTCAGAACGTACTGGCTCCCCACCTACGTACCATGTTTAATAACAGCCTTGCATTGGGCTTTGTGCCCCCTGAATGGCACACAGCAACATTTATCCCACTCCACAAAGGTGGCGCCACAATGGACCATGGGACCTATTGCCCTATAGGCCTGACTAGCCTGGTCTGCAAGGCTATGGAGCACATCATCATGGATCTCAGGCACAGAGACATTGGGTACCTCATACCTTTGACCTTTCCCAGTTTGGCTTTGTTAAGGGCAGACCATGCCTCCTAAACCTGGTGGACTTCTTAGAGACAGTTACCAAGGCATTAGATGAGGGTAAGAATGTCCACACAGCTTACCTAGATCTCTCAAAGGCTTTCAACACCATTCCTCATTCTGGTATTATCAACATACCTATCCGCCTGAATATTAACCCCTATGTCATGTGATGGTTTGCAAAGTGGCTCACGGACAGACCCACACAGTGGGAGTTGCATACCCTGGTCCGACTGTATACCAGTTACAAGTGGCATCCCCCAGGGTTCAGTCCTAGGACCCCTCATGTTCAGTATATAATTCTCTGATGTACAGGCAAGCACAGGGGGGCTTTGGATGAAACTAGGGGACATAATTGTTTCCCCCAGCTGTTACAGACACCCTCCGGAAGGGTCGCACTGAGATGGATACCTGGCGTCAATATCATGGCCTCAAGCTGAATGCCAAAAAGTGCATAGTCATCCCTTTTGGGTATAACTAATTACCCGCAAACTACCACATAGGTGCTAGTCCCCTACATACAGAAAAGGTAATAAGGGATCTGGGAACCCCAGTAGATAGCAATCTCTCCTTCGATACCCATAATGACAAGGTAGTTAGAATATCCTTCTACGTGGCCCCCCTAATCTCTAATGGCTTTGCATCCAGAACAAAGGAGGCCATTGTGCAGCTCTACTCATGACTTATTAGACCCATTAAAGGATATAACACCCCATTTGGGATATACCTTACAAGACAACTGCAACAGCTTAGAAGACCACAACAGTACCACACCAAGAGGATTACTGACCTCAAACAGATGACCTATGCAGCCCAACCTAAGAAACTCCAGCTGTACTCGGTTGCATACCGCATACTCACAGGTGATCTCTGCTTGACATACAAGGCCCATGTCCAACCCAGTATTGCTGGATATGCTTCACCTAAACAGAGGCCCCTGAGAGCCACATGCTCTAGGGCTATACACCTAACTACAACGATGACTAGGATGTGCTGGAGAGATAGATTCCTGACCCGGAGACTCCCCATGCTTTGGAACATGATTCCAATGTATATCAGGCAGGGCCCCTCACTAGCACTCTTCAAGGGAAACCTTGACATGTGGATGGGAGACAGACATGTACCCCGGGGATCACTGCAGTGGCTCTGCTGGACAGAGACACAGGAAACTAATGGCTCTGCCATTCAGAGGCACAGGCAACTAACCTATGGGGATGGTGAAAGCCAACACACTCTAGCTAGGCTTATAAATACCCTTGGTAAGACAGTCTAGTACCTACCTTTGCACTTATTACATGTCTTATGTGCATGGACAGTTAACTAGCTCTTCCATTTTACTTTGCTATCATGCTGATAAACTGTCGGGTGTATGTATCCTGTTATTGTGTATTGTAAATGCCAATAGACATAACTGTTTGCCTAACATAACAGTAATGCTATGTAACTTGTAATACATATCTGCCTACAATACTGTACATTACACAGTTATTGGCACAATATCCCACAATGCAAATCATAATTGCACAGTGGGCCAACCTTCAACATGTTATTCTCAGTAATACACTCATACTTATGGCTACTGTTACAATATATCAGCATATACTATCCCCTGTTATAGCACATACTTGTTGGACGAGCCCAGTCACTGACATCGGCTGGTGAGGAATATTTGTGTTTGAAGCCCTAATATAGCATCCCTTGTGGTGTATGTGGTGTTTGCCTTGTGACCTACAGCAGTACGCAAATAAATACTACAAGCGTTACTATGTTCAACAATACATCACTACAAGATAACTGTTTCCACTATATGGAGTGCGTGCACTTTAAACTTTATTAGTAACTCGAGGTTTTGTTGACTGTTGATTCAATCCTTTTCAGTTTGTGTTTCAATCTTCTTTGTAATGTTCTGCTGGTATATACGGATGGTTTGAATGTGTGCTAAGCCATCCTTTTCTAGTTATATATCGGTAACTTGTGCTATCCTGACCACCAATTGGTGTTCCAAAGTAGTTAATTAGATGCACATCAGCTGTGCAGCTACTCCATTAGTCGATACCATGGCAACAGTGGTATATAACTGAGTACTCCACTTGGGCATTGTCTGTTTGCCTTACTTTCGAGGAAGACAGCCTGGATGTGTTGTTTGTGATGTATTTCAACAGCTATATGGAGACAGACAGAGATATATTAGCTTCATGACTCCCGTGGATTGTGTGTAATGGCTTGACGATGTTGTTCTACATGTGAGTACAGCTGTTATATGTCAGAACATTGCTACTTATGCAGGGTTTGTTTGTACCTGATACTTTTGCAGATGTTTCAGTTTGGCAAGGATGTTTGGGCAGCTCAAGGCTGTATGGCTATACATGAACTGTTATGTGGTTTACAGTGTACTCACCAAACATCCTTGATTTGGTGTACATGTGTATCATACTGTGCTGTTACTCAATAATTGGTAAAACATCTCCCGGTGTACTCACAACCCTCTGAAACGGGATTAGTGCAAACAAACCCTGTAACATCACCAGCTGTTCCATTGTATAACAGCAACTATTTCACATAGGGCCATGTTAGTGTGTCTCTGTCAAGGTATGTTAAGGCTTCTACAGATGTTATACAGTGAGTGAATGATTTGTGATGTTATTACAGTTTGTATTGTAATTTGTTTGGGTGTAGGGGTGATGTTGGTGGGTGTGCATAGCAGATGCCGGTGTGTAGGAACTGCTTTTATACATAATCGATATGTGCATGAGGGTTCCTTCCCGACTTGAACACCTATCCTTTAGTGGACTAATAAATACTATGATAATTGCAGGCTGATTCATTAAGGCACTGTTAAATGGTTCCTGTATAGCATGCAGGTGATGTTAATCCTTGAATCCTTTTGGCAATACATCGGAATGTAATAAAGTGTTGCTACATGACAGCTGTGTATTTCTGTCATAGGTATTTGCAGTCATTGGAGTTGTGTTGGTGACTGACCCTCTTCGGCTAGGGTTGCCACCATTTCATATGGCCATAGTGGGACATTTTTGGGACACACATCAGATTTTACAGGCTGACACAAACCCACGGTCAGTACAAGGGATAGAACTTTCCTTTCTTGCCTAAATATAAGCTTATTCTTGTAGCAGTTTAGTTGCTTATCCTGTTTCTTGTAACATGTAGGTATTTTAGATACAGAAAGAACTATTGTATGCAACTATTACATTACATATGGGACATAATTATGTCCTACAATCTCAGGACATTTGCCACGTTTAATATATTTGGTCAGGACACAACTGCCCAAAGAGGGACTGTCCCTCGCAAAGTTGGACAGGTGGTAACCCTATCATTGGCTCATGTCCATAGCACATATTTGTAATAGTGTATAGGCATATACTCTCCATATTCTTTGTTCATAAAGTTTGGTTGTGGCGGAATGTGTGATTGCTATGGTCCATGTTATACTCATATATGAACACTTCAACCACTGTATACGGGATACCTATGGAATCCCGAAACCACACAGTTCCGATGCCCACAGTACCGGGCCCAGACTCCCATACCCCACATTACTGACAGCGACAGTAACTTGTGAAAGTAACACGAACATGGAACACACACACGCACACACAGACACACTGCTACCCACCAAATCTAAACAAATCATCCTACACTACGTAGGAGCAGGTGGGCAAGCCCCCCTACACCTCCCCATGTGGGTGTCTGCACCCCACACACCCCCCTACTTTAATATTCTACCTCCCAGATTGTGCAAACAGATGCACAAAGCTAACCCACACCCACATATTACAGTCCCCCAGGAACACACACCACACTCAGAACACACACTTACACACACTACAGCCCTCAGAAACACACTTACACACAGTAACCTACCTGAAATGCAACACCAGAAGCACTTACTAACTGTCCCTTAACATTGTGATTTTAAACCCCGCGCATCTGGTGTTTCGATACTGTGTTCTTTCGGACTTTAAGCCTCGTGATTATGCGCGTCGGTATGTCAAGAAGTCGGTATGTGGTAGGTATCCCATTTATATGTACCTCCATGGTTATGTAGATGTTGTTAGCCTATCTATATATCTACATATATATGTATATCCCCATATATCGACATATATCTCTCTCTCTCCCTCTCTCTCTCTATATATATATATATATATGTTGATGTATGTGTATATATATATATATATATATATATATATATATATATATATATATATATATATATGGGTCCTCTTCAAATTACAAAGCCAGTTCACGACACGGAAGAGGAACGCAAAGGACCGACAACGCAGTTGACCGACATGCTGAAATCCCGACAGCTGGAAGACCGACAAGGAACGTGTAAGTGCGACTTGGTAAGTATGCGCTAGTGAGGGATTTAGGATTAGAGCGGACAGGTAAGTGTGCAATAGTGAGGGATTTAGGGTTAGGGTGTGTGAAAGGTGAGTGTGCGGTAGTGTCGGAGTTAGGGTTTGGGTAATGTAAGTGTGTGTTAGTGACGGGTTTATGTTTTAGGGTGGGTTAAGTAAGTTAGGAATAGGGTGCAGGTAGGGTAAGTGTCTGGTACTGTCGGACCTTAGGGTTAGGGGTGGGTTAAGTGAGTTAGGATTAGGGTGCAGGTAGGGTAAGTGTGTGGTAGTGTCAGACCTTAGGGTTAGGGGTGGGTTAAGTGAGTTAGGGTTAGGGTGCAGGTAGGGTGGCGGTAGTGTCGGACTTTAGGGTTAGGGTTTGGGTTAGGGCTAGTGGATATGTAATGTAGTGTAATGTGTTGTTTATGTGTAGTGTGTCAGTGTAATGGTGTTCGGTGTTTTGCGTTGTTGGTATTGTGTGTTGTCGGTTGTTTGGTGTCGGTGGTTTGTGTGTTGGCGAACTGGCGTGTCGGTGTTCTAAAGTAGACCCATATATATACATACATCAACATATATATACAGAGAGAGAGAGGGAGAGAGAGAGATATATGTCGATGGTTGTCAGCAACATCCTCCACACCACCATCAGTCTCCAACACATGCTGGTGAATCAAAGCTATGGCAGCTCCTAACATGTACATATTAAAAGTTCCCCATCTGTATACACCAATGGTGTAGAGTGTCTGTGAATACACAAGTGTGTCTGTGGGGCTTTCACACCTTGTACTATTGTGCAATGGATGATGCTGGTATAATTGGGTGTGTATGTGCAATTCCAGCTGTGGGGTATCTTAATTATTGGTTTTACAGCAGGTACTGCTATTGTGGGGCCTTTGGTGTTGACTTACGCTTGGCTGCCATGATTCATCTATTGCTCTTTACTTCACTTTTCAACCCGATTCCCCTCCCATTGTCAGGCATGCATCCAGCTGCTGGCTTTCTTATTTTGCACTTTCGCAACCCAGGATTGTGTTGGGAAATGTGTTATGTAGCTGATCTACTGCAAGTTTTCTTTGTTCTGCTGTGACATTTCTCTTTTCTTTGCTGTACAGCACCTCCCCTTTCCTATTCTGCAGGTAGCTGCTATCAGCCTTGTCAGCTGTTGTCAATGGCCCACTGTGAGTTCCTATGTGTTAATTACTCATTTTTACTCCAATTACCATGCTGCAGCATTTCCTTATTGTCTTCCCATATCCTTCCTATTTCAGCTGTGGTGCATGCCACGCACAACCTTTTACCAGGTTTCGAGTGCGTTTTCATCCATGTTCACATGCACCTTCGGATATCTTGTGTGTTCTCAGCTAAGCAAAGCTATGGCTACTTCCACACCCCTATCCTGCGGCTTTGCTTAGCAACAGGCAACCCGGATTAGCAATGATCCAATGTGCTTACAGCTACAGTGGCATACCCCTCTCTTGATGTCATGTTTACCTCCAGACCACTCCTCGTTGTACCACTACTCCATGTGGTACATCCTTACACAGGCGGGGCATTTGTGATTCAGTATTACTTGATTCATTTGCATGGCATTGACTACTAATTCCTAGTTACCATGCAGAACACTGTCACAGACCCTTAGCAACCCTTGCACCATGGATGTGGTGAAGCATGCGTGCCATTGACTATTATGGGGAATTCATGAATTGTGTTACATTGCAGTTTTATGACATCTAAATATATTTTCCTTGTGATCCCGTTTGTGCACCGATGCACTGTGGTTTTACTTTGCGTTAGTGTGGCCATGACATTAAATGTAATTTTTTAGGTGTTGTGCATGTTTTTTATGCCATTGGCTATATATTTAGCCACTGGCATATATTAACATTATAAAACGTAAGTTTGGTCTGCTTTCATGGCTCCAATTTTATGTTTGAAAAAATGTAAACCATTTTTTTGGTTTACATTTCTTCATGCTTACGCTATGCCTGCACCACTTCATGAATCGCTATATACCTTCATTTGCATGCTACACTGCTGCACATGGGGTAATTAGCATACATGTTCCGGGAGCTGCGCAGCTCTGGCATATGCTGGTAGTGCACATGGAAACAGCTTGTACCTGAATCGCTTGGCAGCCATATTTGGCGCTAGATCGCTGACACTACTCCGACACCTGCCACAAGCTTCATGAATCCCGGGGACTATCAATTACAGAACCGTTTTAGTAAAAACAGTGTAAATTAAAACCATTGTATTCAAATTCTCTTTGCTTTAAGCAAACAGATAATACTAATATATTAATTTAACCCTGGCCACTCACCAGCCAATAACATTATCTGCCAATTTACTTCTTTGCATTCAAGTAATGTGTTGGTACCTCCCCGTAGTGGTTGCATGTAAATATAGTATAATACAAAGAAACTAACCTTTTTGAAAATACAACAAACTGCAGCATGTTTTGCTAAGGTGTTATTGTTGTTTTCTTATTCTACATGTAAGTTTTCTCTTATCTTATCTAATCTACAAAGAAACTTGCACACGTTTCCCACAGTGCTAAGTAAATCACAAGAGAATAAAAGGAATTTAAAACTTTTTAATCTCCTCTTGCCCTTAAAAGATCAATAGAGATGACCCAGTAATGGGCGTTTCACTGACCAAACATACCACCATAGCTCTCAACTTTCCATCTCCAAAATGAGGAACACTAGCCTTTATAATGTGGAACAAATGGGCAAAATGTGGAACACATACTAACAGCTTACTAACAGCTTCAACTAGGAAGGTCATAGGATGGTTTAAATACGCTCCTTTTACTTATATAAAAGATCTTTTAATGAATTATTATGATTCATTTCTATTTACCATGAATATCAGTTAGAAATTTCCTAATACTGAATGTGTGACAGACCCTTTCAATGTGGAACTTTGGGGAACATGAACTTTTTAAGACTGCAAATTAAATACATTCCTCATAATGAGGTATGCTTGAGAAGTATGCATACCACACTTAAAAGAAATCAGAAAATATAATTACTACTGCTATTCACTCAGAGTGAGCATAAGGATAGCTCTTACCTGATTGGCTGCCATACTAAACACTAATCCAAAACACTCATCCAAAATCCACAAAAAAAAAAAAAAAAGCTTCTGAAGATGTTTAATCTCCTCTAAGCCTTAATGGATAGAATGGAAGGCACCACAGTGGGTGTACTCAAATACACTACTCAAAACAAATCAGAAAATGCTAGTGCAGAACAAAAATGAGAAAAAAAAACCCACATGATAACAAGCATACAAGTGGCTGCCATAGTAACTCAATGTACTAGCGTGCTAGTACAGCTACTACCTGACACTGAGGTTGACTTGGAAAACAATGCAAAAAAGCAGGCAAAACACCTGGATATCACTAAATGAAAACACATGGGAGGGCACAAGAAAGCACCACTAGTCAACAGGGAAGAGAATCAACCAGAGGAAAGAAAACCGGAAACACTTAAATACTCAAAGCAAACCAAATCAAGAGCCTAACAAACATGCAAATGGCTACTACAATACTTCACTGCACTCGCTTATCAGTGCAGCTACTATATGCCACCAAGTATGACTGGGAGAACAATGTAAAAAGACAAATTAATCTCAAATAATGGTTCTTGAACACAATAATTCAAAAGCTCCACTAAGTTATTAAAAAATAGTAAAACGCTCCATTCACTATTGAAATAACTGAAATAATGGTAACAGTGAAAATTGTCAGTAACAATGCCAAAACTAAATGACTCCACAAATAGAGCAAACATCCAAGTGCTAGAATTAAGGTATCACAGTTCAAGTTAAAATATGTCTTCAGTAAAGTCAAAAAAAGATGCTGAACAAAAATGTCAAGAACTCACAGCTTATGATTGTGAAACTGTAAAAGCAATATAAAAAACAATACCTTCCATTGTTTGAGTAACTGCACTTAGGTCAAAAGCTGTTAAAATACAAAAAGAATAGTCAACAATTACTGTACACACTGCAAAATAAAGGTTGAATGATAGTCAAAAGTCACTGCTTAGTCACCAAAGCTCGGTCTTCTGAGTAAATGTTGAAAGAAAAATGTTGTCTTTAATATCCTCCAGCAAACATGAATCTCTCTGGATGCACCAGAGGTTCAAAAGTATCAAAGGAGAACTCCAAGCCCAAGACTCACTTACTTGATGGTCATTTCCACCAAAATGTCAATATTTTCTTAGCATAAGTTTTTTTTTCTCCCCTCTAATCCAACATTATGAGTGTGATAGGAGTAAGAAAACATATTACAAATTATCCCATTTATTTTATTCCTGAATTTCTTTCTGTTTGGCTTTTTTTGTGTAATTTTTCTGTTAATCCTTCCTTGCATTTTAAGAGTTTGTTGCATCATATAGACAAAGAGGGGTATATGCATCTCAAGCCTGGATTAATTACCAAAAGGAAGGCAGAGTAATTTGGTTAGGTCATTGATCCTAACTCATTTGAGCTACACTGCCATAAAGGTCTTAAAGCTACATACGTAAGTGTCTAGTAGCAGCCACAGATGACCAACATCATACCACATGTAAACAATTTGCCTTTGATTGCAGTTATTAGCCTTAATGAAAGAAATAGGCATTCAGATGTAGCGGAATATAAAAAAACTTTACCCACAAGTATTTTTTCCACATCACAGAATACTTTTCCTTCCATTTAATCCCAATCCAAAGAGAGTCAGATATTAAGAAATCTTTGGCAGACTAGTTTCTTAGTTTTCTGTCTGCATATGCTTTTGCTATTGTTCTATAGCCCATTTTCTGTAACACTGCAGGTTATTTCCTTTTTATTTGTATTACTTTATCTTTTGAATATAGGCAGTCTGACAGTCTGTGGTTGACTGAAGTCTGTGTAATGAACACATTAAGTATGCTAATCAGACCTACAGGGTCAGTAAAATATTTTCAGATTGGGACACCAGCCAAATTAGCCTAGACATAAGCTATTAGTCATAGATAATAAACGTTTCATAAATTAGCTAGAAACTGGCATGAAAGGTAGAATTTTTTATATAACTAACCCAATTTCTTCTTTTAAGTCTTTCATTCAGATATTCCTTAAAATGTTGCATTACAAATGAATGATCATTAATAAAAATCAAAGGAAAAAAAGCTACTTGCAAAGAAATATCAATGCCATTTCCATTGGCAGAAAAGTAGAAAACCATTGTATATTCATTGTAAGTCAGTGGCAAGAACAGATCATATATAGAGCACAGTAAACAATTCTTTCACTGTGTTTTCCTCTATAAAATTATCTGCCCTTTAAATCATCATTTTTGCTCTATCATTACAATGTGGCATCTTCTACGTGACTCACCTGTTTAACCCTTTGTATGATATTTCTGTGTAGCATCTTTCTCAGTGCACAGATTGTTTGGTTTACAGGAAATCTTGTGATACTTTAAGAATTTGTCTCCATGGCTTCTACATACTTAAGCACTGTCATTACATTTAAGATATGTGGTCAGCAAAAAAGAGCTTAGATGATAAGGTGTTATCTGCCTTCTTTCACTTCCACTGGGGCCATAAATCTGCTAAGTCTGTGGGGATTGAGGTTTACTAAAATTTTTGCAACATAAAGTAGTACAGAATGTACCATTCTTCAGAGACGAGCCTCTTTTGTTGATGCAGAAGAGGGGTTATCTCTGGCTAAGAAAGAGAGTAAACTGGATACCTCTGTGTATGAGTAATGGGGGCTACTTTAGCTGAAGAGATGTTTATTCTTTCACAGAAGCAAGTTATTTAGGCCAATCTCTGTATTGAAACAATAATGGTCCATGTAAGTTTCTTTAGAATCTGACAAAGAACATAAATGGAACAGTGTTACTGATAAAAACATGTGCAAAGCTCCATCCAGAGAATTTTAAATAAAACAGAGTTTAGAATGAACAACCTTTAGCTTAAAAACAAAACTATATTTGTATAGCATCTTCCTCCCATGAGGTTATTTAGGGGTTGAACAAATTATTAAGAAATACTAACCATTTAAATCAGTGTGGGAGATCATTAACAGGGAAGCTGTTTTTTTTAATTCATCTGCTAAAATGAAAATCATGAATTATACCTGTTGTTTTTAAATGTAATTTCCAGCCATTACCACAATTATAATTTTTAATATATATATAGATACATATATATATATATATATATATATATATATATATATAGATACATATATAGTTTGCTATCAAAACATTGAACATCAAAACGTAAATCGTTCAAAATGCAGTTTACATGTTCGATGTGCAGAATATTAAATAGGTTGGAATATCGACAACCTAAATGGGGCAAAGTCGAATTAGACTTTTGAAGTCCGTTGTCCCCTTTGCAGCAGTATGTACATACCAGATCCGTACTGCACAGCGCTGCACCCCCCACACCCCCTGCCACTTATATATTCCAACTCTGAGATCGCACTACAGTGCAGAAAAGGGTAAATCTCCCGATCCGCACTGTCCTGCAATCTCAATATGCAACATCACCCACGTATGAGTGAATACACAATGGCATTCACTGAACAAGAGACTCACAGAATTGAAGGTTGACAATATATGAATTGGCCAACTAACGTTTGACATTCCCATGTTCACTAAACCTTCATTCTATGTTGTGATAGTAAACCTATATATATATATATATATATATATATATATATATATATACACACACACACAAATTATGACTAGTTCTGAGTAGAGGAAACCTAAAGAAGTAAACTGAAACTACTAGAAGTAGTAAATATAAGACACAATACAAGTTAGAGTAAATGACTGCTATGGCCTAAAATGTCAAATTCCATGAACATCTGATATTTTCCTGTACCCAGAAAGTCTAAATATGGGCTTTCTATTTTGCCCTGGTTTATTTGACTCAGTGGCAGTTCTATCTTCACCCAACTGACCCATTCATTTCACTCCCTGAAGGATAGAAATTGGGCCCTTGGGAGGGCTCACCATCATATATCTGAAACAAGTATGCTAGGCCCATCCCCAAACAGGGTTAGAATCCAGTGCCCCATTAATTTCCTGTCTAGCAGGTTCATCTGCACTACCAAAATGTAGCTAAACTTAATGGTTATTGTTTCATTTTCCTGAAAAAAAAAAAAAAAAAATATATATATATATATATATATATATATATATATATATATATATATATATATATATATATATATATATATATATATATTAGTTATTGACCATAGTGGTTCTTATATTTCTTCTTGCCATTTTATAGAACAGAGCTTTTATTTGCTTTCCCTGTATTACCAGGTTTTGTAAATTCTTACTTAAGTAGGGGATGAATTATATTCGTGCAGGAAAGAGCATGCATGATCATTTAACTGGGGAAGAATTACCGATAGATCAACTGACCACACATTCAGATATCATTGGGATAAGCTGCAAGAACATAAGAAGAGAATACATAATGGTAAACATTACCAGAGTTCACCCATTCATAAGGATAATCACATTACCCTCAAAGTGCTGTAATCTAATACTATCTCCTAGCGAACGATCTTTGCTGTCGCCATAAATGCACTCAACGTTTTGTAGCTGTTTTGAACCATTAGTTGCTTCAGTCCATTTGAGTTTAAGAAGTAGAGATGAAGATAGTCAGTTATTGTCCTTGGTAATTAATGCCCAGACAGTACAAATTACAACAGTAGTTACACTTTAATTTCAGCAAGACATTCTAGCATGTAACAGATTTTAAAAGGATACATATTTTAAAAAATACCACTGACATGAGCTTTTAATGGTTTGAATTTGAATAATATATAGAAGATAGGGTTATTTATCTACTATTTAACTTTATCCAATCCCTTTCCATATCTTTGACAATAGGTTTTACTTATGAATCAATACTAGCAACTTTTTTATTCTCTCTTTTCATAAATATGTTCATAGGTGTGTACTAGGCTAACGGCCCTAGAGCCTATATAAGCCTAGCCCAAGAAGATTCCCTGGCATCATGCCACCTAAAGTTACATCAGAAAGCTTATTCTTTTTAACAATTTATCTTTTTTATATTGATAATTTAATTTTCAGAGAAATTAGCAACCACTACAGTGAGAACTCCAAAGAATTTTCACATATATGGGCCTTCAAACCAGTTGGTTAACCTCCTAAGGACATGTAACCAACATCACTAAAACAAAATGCATGCTTAGTAGGCACGCACAAAAAATGATCACCCAAACATCTCTTCCTTAAGTTCTTTTGACATGAGACATTCACATAGAATGAGTCTACCAGTTTAAATACCTCAGCTGTGGAGCAATCCAACACTCTAAATTAAGACCTATGTCAATAGAAAATTCTGCAGACTCCAGTTAAAAATGAAGACTCACCAGCACCTGGTTTCTAAGGTTACCAACAAACTATCAAGCTAAAAATAATGTGTTGGCTAACTACAATTACACCTAACTTCTATAATACAATAATTCTGAAAACACTCACAACTTAAAAACTTGTCTCCATAAAGTCTTTTTTATTACATTATCCCTAAAATGAATCTCCAGTGTAGTTCCTCCACTAAGCCAAACTACTACCCATAGATCTCTAATCTCAGCATATCTGTGACTCACTTCTCTGTAGACTTCTTCACTGAAACCTCTGTATGCTACTACTCAAAAAACACAAACCAAAAGTATGTACAAGGTTCACTTATGATATTTATGTAGAAAATGAATGTTCTGTCATACACTTTAGTTGATCACACAAAATCCATCTGTGGGGAAATTATAAGACACTGTATGATCTACATCTGTCATAACTCCTATCTCTCCACTGTTGTAATATTTCATGTACCTGTAATAACAGCATTTCTGATGTTGTCAATTTTCATTCATTCCTCAACATATGGGTTCAGATCCGATCTTTGGATCTGACTTGGCTGCTGTTTCACAGCTCATGGATACTACAAGCTCTTGAGCTCCTCCCTTACCCATAATGCAGCAGTTCCCCTCATTCCCCAGATCTCATTTGCTGCCATTGTGAACAAACATGGTCTCTACAGCCCTTGAGTTTGTTTGGTTTAAAAACAATGTTATTTAATTTTTTTTCTGACTTATAGCTTTCCATCCTTTGTTATCCTCCATTTACCTTTTTTATTCCATTGCACTTACTGCTGGTAGTTCCTTAATTACCATCGCTAATAATTGTTCTGTTTTTCTGCTTACCATGTGGTGCTTTTCCTACTTATTACAGTAATTCTTAATTACCATTATTAGTAATTCTTTTTCTCTCTTTCTGCTAGTAAGTATTTTCTAAATACCACTGTTGGTACCTATACTGTATCTTTCTCCTAGTTTTATTTAAAAAAAAACAATAGTGGTAGTTCTTGTAGTATCTTCTTATATTTGCCATTCTGATGTTGTACTGCACTTTGTTATTAACATGGCAGATAAACTGTCAGTGTTTAAAAAAAGCAGTAAATTCGGACATATTATACAGTTGTCCGATTCTCATATCCTCTGTGTATATTGTTTGGGACCAGAGAATTGGCAAGCTTCATGTTCCATTTGTAAAGCTTTTAACCCAATAGCTCTTGTAGACAGAAAAAATAAATTAATCCTCAAAGGCCTTCTTCTGTTGGCCTTCGAAGAGTCACTAACTGGAGGTCAAACTACCAAGCATAAGAAAATGAAGCAACAAAGAGGCCTTCAGAGCATCCCAGCTCTTCTCAATCTTCTTCAGATCTGCCATGAAAGCATCAGAAGAAGAGTCAGGAAACTCCAGATCCAACACAAAAATCCTCATATCTGATGATGTCAGACACCAGATCCATCTCTTCAGATCCGACCCATTCCAAATCTAGACAGTTACCAAGAACACGGTATGCATCTTCCCTGGATCCATTTCCCTCTTAGTTCCCATTGCCCTTCCTTGAAAGATGCAGATCTCCCTCCATTGCCTCTTCCCATTTGTTCAGAAGTATCATTGAAGCAGATATGGACAAAATTCTGAGGAAGTTTCTTCGACACAAATTCAGATGGGAGTTCTCCCGGCTCCTACCCCAATGGTTCCAGAGACCTCTACTCAAACAACCCCACCAATTTTGGCTCCTTCTCAGATCTGTCCTTCAGTTTCAGAGCCTTTGGCTCTAAGAATCCTGGAACCACCTGTTTTGGATCCAAAGAAACCTCTTTCTTTGGATTAGATGTCTTCCCTGTGTGCACCAGCTCCAACCATTTTGGAGTCAGATGGCTCTCGGACCTGAAGCTTCATTGTCAGATCCAAGGGGTTAGCCTTGACTCTGAAGTTGTCAAAGCTGTCTCTGTCCCTTGGAGCCTTGGCATCCGATAGCTTGGTTCTGACTCCTGCATTGGGTGCAGTGTCTTCAGGATGGAGGGACCCATTGGTCCAGTGGCATGCCTTCTCGGTGCTGATGGTTTCCTTCACCCTGGGGCATTCTGCCATTGAGGTGGTAGAGAGAGTGTTCTCTTCTAGAGATTAGATGGCTCCTCTCCCCCTCAGATCTTCCCACTTGCTCTCAGCTGTGTTTGGTTTGTGAGCATCATCATTCTACTTCACAGGGGCAGCCAGCCCAAAATCTCCCGGTGATCCCACAGGACATAATTATCTCTTCCAGTACTTCTTCAGAATATCCCACTGAAGAAGTCCCTAGGAAGAGGAAGTGCAAGAGGACGCAGTTGGACTCCCCCTCAGGAGTCAGTCACAGAAGATACTGATTTTGATGAAGGGGAAGGGTCCTGAAGATCACCACCTGATGACATCTCATTTGGAGACATTTTAGAGATTCTGAAACAGATGGGTGGATGGTCTACCAACAAATCTTCTCAAGATGAATCGATATTCCTGGAGGCATTTAGTGCTAACCCATCTACTTTCTGGGTGACTCCACACCCTGATGACTTCATTGATTTGATCTCTCAGTGGGTGTGGAAGGAACCAGATTCTGTAGGTCCAATCCCCAACAGGCCAGATGGGATCCTGGCACCACCAAAGGAAGGGAATTTTGGAACAAAGGAGTGTCAGTGGATGCTATGGTCATAGTGGCAGCCACCAAGAAAGAAGTCACGGAACAGAGTTTTTCTGTTTATCCCCCTAACAGGGTGTATATGGTGCTGGAGAGATTTGGGAAGTATGTGTAGACATCAGTGACCTTTACTCCCAGGTCCCTGAGTTACTTGGCATACTGTACCAGATTACAGAGAGATTTGATCAAGGAGCTCTCAAAATCCCTCTCAGGGAATAGTACTGCTGAGGCAGAGTTTTATATTGCTTTGCAATTAGTGACCCTGTACCAGAGAACCTGGCTAGATATAAACAAAAGATACATGGGTGCAGAGGATTAATTCCAGAGGCTATATAATTACCTTTTCTCTCCCTCCACCATTAAAGAACAAAGTTCCTGACATTCACCCAGTCAGAAGAAAATGGCAGCTTTGGAAATTCAAGAGCTTTTAGAAAAAAGAGCCATCCAAGAGGTCCCCCCAGACCAGAAAGGATTCAGAACTTACTCAAGATTCTTTTTAGTGCCAAAGAAAACAGGGGACTGCAGACTGATTTTGGATCTCAGCAATCTCAACATATTGGTTCAGATTACCAAGTTCTGGATGGTCACGGTTCAGTGCATATTGCCTTTTCTGTGCAAGGACAACTGTATGTGCTCAATAGAACTCCAGGACATGTACAATCACATTAAAATGAACAGATGATCCAGGAGCTATCTGTGCTTCCATCTGGGAGCCAATCACTATCAATTCAGAGCACTGCTCTTTGATCTCACCACAGCCCCTAGGGTGTTCACCAAATGCATCACAGTAGTAGCAGCTCACTTCAGACTGCAGGGACTCCAGAGGCTTCCATATCTAGACGGCTGGCTCCTAACCACTTCAACCAAGCATCTGCTGATAGCAGCTGAAAACTATGTGCTCCAGATTTGTTCCAACCTAGGCATTACAATCAACCACAAAAATGTCAGCTTCAACCATTTCAAACATTAGAATTCATGGGGGCCATTTTCAACACATCAGTGACAGCATCTCTCCCATTACTGAGGCTTCAAACCATTCATATTCAAGTCAGAAGGATACTCAGGAAATCAGTATTGCCAGCCTGAAATATATTACAAACCCTGGGTTTGATGTCTGCAGCAATTGTACTACTTCCACTAGCAAGATACCATATGAGAATCCTCCAGTGGATGTTAGCAACCCAGTGGTCCACCAAAATCAGCATAACTCAGGCCTGCAAAACGTACCTTTTGTGATGAATTCACTCAGATCAAATATTACAAAGTCTTGCATTCATCTTCACTCAGCCCATGGCTATAGTGACTACAGACTCTTCCTAAATTGGGTAGGGGGCATTTCTTAGGAAAGACTGTTCAAGGCACATGGTCCCCTGTAGAGGCCAACTTACATATCACTGTGCTGGAAATGAGAGCAGTACTCCTAGCATTGCAAGTGTCCCAAGAATCTCTCCCTTCCGGAACTATTGTGATTCAAACTGACAATCTGTCTTTAGTATGGTACATCAACAAGCAAGAGTAACCATATTTTGCCCCTTGTGTCAAGAAGCTATGAGAGTTTGGCAATGGGCAATCTCTTCAAATCAGTTTCTGATACCAATGCTTATACCGGGGATATCCAGCAGGATAGCAGACAAGCTGTTGAGCTGCTCCATCTTACTACCTCATGAGTGGTCTCTCAACACAGAAGTGGTAGAAATGATGTTTCACCAATGGGGCCAGCAATGCTGCAGTCTATCTGCATCTCCCCTGAACAACAAATGCAGCAAGTTCTTTGCCCTAATCCCTCCACTGGGGGAGTCACTGAGAGATGCTCTCCTTCACGATTGTCCCACAGGTCTCCTCTATGGTTATTCCCCAACCCCCTTAACCCCCAGGGACCCTACTCCACCTCTGGATCTGAATTTAATTTTACAAGCCCCAACTCAAAGTCCATTTGAACCAACTGTAAAATGTGAATTGCAATATCTGACTTGGAAAAATATATTTCTCAGAGCCGTAACATCAGCAAGAAGAGTTTCAGAACTTTAAGCTTTATCTTCTAGGCCTCCCTATTTATTTTTTCATTAAGATAGAGTGTCCTAAAGAACCAATAAGTTCTTCCTTCTTTACATGGTGTCAAGATCTAACATTAATCAAACTATGAACCTTTCCATATTACTTCCAAATTTTTCAAAGAAAGGTGAATGCATTTTGCACTTATTAGATTTTCACAGACTATTACATTTCTATCTTCTCAGATTGGAGAAATTTAGAAAGTCAGATCAATTTTTTGTATCCTTTTCAGAAACTAGATTAGGTCAGCCAGTTTCAAAGGTTATCAAAATGGGTGACAGATTGCATTTCTTTTGTTTATAAAAAGTTTGGTCTGGCTTTGCCAAAACCTTTAAGAGCCCATTCAACCTGGTCCATGGCAACTTCATCAGCCTTTTCATCCAGGACTTCCATGGACAATATTTGTGTGTCTGTGACTTGGGCCATTCCTCATACCTTTACTACTCATTACAAATTGAATCTGATCTCGAGGCAAAGAGGAGCCTTTGGCTGTACAGTACTCAGGAATATCCTTCCTTGGAGTCCACCCGGGATTTAGGTAGCTGGGGACTCTGCCTCATATGCTGAGGAATGAATGAAAATTGACAACATCAAATAAAGAATTTATGTATTCACCATAATGTTCCATCTGTGTTGTCAATTTTCATTCTTTCTCACCTCTCCTCCCTCTAGCCCCCTACACCTTTTTCTCTTGAGGACTTCTGGAAGAACGGGAGAATATTAGAGGAACCAAAGTTCCTTCAATTTGAGCTGCAGATAGTGACTTTCCATCTTAAAGCTATAAATTTATTCCATCATACAATAAGAAGCTGCAAACAAGATCTAGGGGATGAGGGGGACTGATGCATTGAGGGTAAGGGAGAAGCTCGAGACCTTGTATATCCATGAGCTGTGAAACAGCAGCGGAGTCGGATCCGACTCTCCAAAATACTAAAGAGATGCATGCACTCTCAGGTCTCAGACTACCTCCTTACTAACGACCTCCTTTCCAGTACTCAGCATGGTTTCTGACCAAACCATAGCACCACCACTGCCTTACTCTCCTTTACTAACACTATCCTTCAGCATAAAAACAATGGCTATCTTTCCTCTGCTACTTTCCTAGACCTATCTAAAGCATTTGACATGGTCCCACACAAACAATTTATCTCTGTCCTCAATAACCTATCCTTCTCACAATCGGTCACCAACTGGTTTCAGAGTTACCTGTCTGACCACCAACAATCCGTTGTATGACAGAATGACATATCTCCCCAACTACCTGTCTCCATAGGGGTTCCCCAAGGATCCATCCTTGGACCCCTACTCTTCTCTGTTTGCACCCATAATCTAGCCTCTGCCAAAAAACATGGCACACTCATACAATACGCAGATGACTCGACCATCATCTGCTCAGCCCAGTCCCTACCAAAACTGCAAAAAGTCACACAGGAAGCCTTTTCCTCTGTTGAAACATGGTTATCCGATGCCCAGTTAATACTCAACTCAAACAAAACTAAACTACTCATCTTCCAACCCACCAAACATACTCAAAACAACTCTCACTTTAACATCATGGCAAAAGACAACACCACTATATTCCAAACTGAACACACCAAATTGCTAGGAGTGGAAATAGATAATACACTAAAATTTGACATTCACATATCCATGACTATAAAAAAAGTCCACAAAAAACTAGGAGCGTTATACAGAAATAAGCAATTTCTCACCAAAGCAGCAAAGATTTCAATAGCAAATTCCCACCTTATCTCCACCCTACTTTATGCCTCTCCAATATATACCAACCTAAGGCAATGTGAGCTAAACAAGCTAGAGACCTGCTACAACAAAATCGCCAAATTCGCCACGGAGGCATCCTACCATAGTCACCACTGTCTCTCACTTGCTGAACTGGGCTGGCTTGAACTCCCTCACCTCCTTCAGTGGTATCAACTCTCACTCACCCACAAACTAGCAAACCATCCACTAAATGTCCCATCCCTCCAGAATCTACTCCAACCCTATCGCACCAGCAGACCACTAAGATCCAGCAGCGAAAATCACTTGCAGATCACTAAAGCCAATAACTCTGCTGGTGAAGCACTATTCTCTTGCACCATAGCCAAATTATGGAACTCACTCCCACCCACAATTACCTCCATACCATCATGCACCCACTTCAAAACTTTACTAAAAGCGCAACTAAAAACATGCTGACTATGCCCTTGCAACTCCCACTCTAATATCACCCACCCCATCCAACCACTACCTTTCTTTCCACTCCACTAACTACCTTGATTATAGCAAGCTCAGATGCTCATAAGCCAGTACTTATTATACAGCACAAACTTCTTCTTCTTGTAACATTTGTTAATGTCTGGTATGCACTTCACAGATAAAGATTCTAGTTGTCTACTGATGTACTATGTTCTTCATCTGTAAATATATTGTAAGTAATTGCTATGTAAATTGTTATTCATTATGTAATCCAATGTATATACTGTCTGTTTATTTTAACTGTGGAGCTTTTCTCCCCGGGCCTCCGCTGAAAATGGACCTATGTCCAGTCGGACACTTCCGGTCAACAAATTTAAATAAATAAATAAATAAATAAATAAATTTTAGCAGCAATATTTAATTCTGCTTTAGAAAAATCCATGTGATCTGCTATTGATACCTCTTGTGAGCACCATCTACCCATGTGATTCCTCACATTTGTGCAACCATGCCCTAGAAGATATCCCAGTATTTTATGTAATAGTTATTACAAAGTCTTTTGCATATTTAATGCATGTGTTATTTGTCATTTACTTTCAAAATGTTGCATAAACTTTATCCATCAGTGGTACAGCTGATAGATGACTTGTCATGTGAATTCTCATCAGGCAGTTTGATTAAACCTTAGGATGCAGTTCATTTAGAATTACTTTTCCTATCCAAATAGCAGCAGAATTGTTAGCAACAACAATTCCAGTTACATTACCGTTGAAGTACTTTTCTTCTTGTTACTGATCTGTAATTCAAGGACAAGTTGAACTGATGTCATTGCACCTTTGTTTAAGGACTGATAATACTGACATCAGACTGTACTCTACTCTATGGTTTTAGTTAACACACCTCTATGTGAGTCTTCATGTTCTTACTACTTATTAGAGAATGGGCAACCTGTACTTCACCACACCAGCAGGATGTTATTGTACAGATAATGCTTGCTAAAAACAAATCTGCTGCTTCATGGCACCATATTACACTCTGCTGTGAAGCTCAAACACTTTAAAACACGACCATTTTTTATGATCTCTAACAGTGCTTTTTAGTGATCATATAATTAAAAGAAAAGAAAGCAAAAATGTGTGTGTGTGTGTGCGTGTGTGCGTGTGTGCGTGTGTGCGTGTGTGTGTGTATGTGTGTGTGTGCGTGTGTGTGTGTGTGTGTGTGAGAGAGTGTTTCCATATTAGTGCATGTGTACTTGCATGTCTGAATGTGAGACAGACAGACAGACAGTGATAGAGACAATAGGCTGTCTCTTATCATGTATTTGTTAAATAAGAATGGATATGAAGCTATTAATCCTTGTTTCTTACCGACTGACTGCAATCCACAGTGATTTTCTAGAGTAATCAGCACATGGAGCAGCACTACGCATCAAAATCAGGGACATTAAGGGGGATTTGTTGGTATGACTTTTTTCCCTAAAAAAGCAAAGTTAGTGGATATGTTCAATCAACAATAATGAAGGGTAAGTGTGTGTGTGTGTGTGTGTGTGTGTGTGTGTGTGTGTGTGTGTGTGTGTTTGTTTCTTTGTATGTTTCGATCTCTGTATATCTGTATAACTCTGTCTGTCTATGTTTCTATGTATATGACTGTGGGTCTGTCTGTGCTTTTGAATGTTTGTGTGTATTTGTATGGGAAGACATTAAATACTTACATAACTTATGTTTTGATGTAAAATACTTCCGTCAACAACAATTACATATTCCATTTCAAGGTTAAAATTTTGGGGGAGAAAATATTTTACATCAAAAATATATTAACTAAATATAGCATTAATAAAAAATACAAAACAATGTAACAGATAGGCAATTCTCTAAGCACAGTTATGCCTTCCAGTGTGTGTTATTGTGGAAACAATGCCCTTTCAGGGGTGTAGAAGCCCTCTATGTGTAGTATCAGGCCTCAGAACATCCTACAAAGTGCGTTATTAATAAAAAAATAACATATACCCTATCGGGCATTATTGCTTGCGTGTCCCATGCTTTGGAGATGTATAATGCATGGGACATTTTTCATGATTATTTTATCACATATAAGCAGTAATAATACCTCTTTTAACTGTAGTACTGCTCACTTGTGTCTTGCAGTATCACCCCGCATTTTTATGAATTTACATATCTATTACACTCAGTGATATTTAGACACCCACAACATTTTCTGTGTGCTGTACTTTAACTAAAATGCATACACATTCCCATGTACCATAATGACAACAACCTCTTCTTTATGTATTGTCTAGGTTTGAGGTACACCAGCATAACTTATCTCCTGAAGCATTATCTGACTATATAAAATATATTCCAGAGTGAAAGCACGCAAATGCTGCGCAAAAAGAGAGTGCAGCTGTTTAATGGTATTCTATGCATTTTCTTTCTGAATCTAATGGATCTTTCACAACCACCTGAACTTATTTGTTTTTAAGGGTGTCTCTCTAATAATTAATGTTGCTGACCTCTAAACAGGGTGATCTATTTATTCTTGCAGTCCTGTGACAGCAGATTAAAAAGACTCAAATAAGTTCATAACACATAAAATGTTGACTCTTAGTGAAGCATCAAACACATCTACCATTAGTTTTTTTTGTTCTTATCATGAAAGGAATTGATAATGTACATCACATTATTTTCAAAACTTCACAAAATAGAAGTCATAGATGTAAGTAGCTCAGTTAAACCCTTTTCTTCCATAAAACTGAAATAGTTTACAAGAACACGCTGTATTATACAGTTAACATCCCTTCAATCACATCTATGTGCAACATTTTTTTATGATTTTAGCAAACATTTTGTAACTTTGGTGTTTTTTTTTCAAATGTCTCTATTAAGTTTATGCTCATATTTCTTTGGGTAATTTTTTTTTATCTAATTATTAATAAGTACTCTACTCTGATGAATGAAAGTATACACTTCTTTCTTGTGCAACTCTCAAACATCTTTGTAGACAATAGGAGAATGTATTTTGTCAGGGCCTATACTTCAGCATGTAATCTTTTACAGTGGTCAACATAAATCATGTAGCAACACATTGCTTTGCTTTTTTTATTCCAACACTGTATTTCTCCCTTCTTTACACTATGTCACAAGGAATTAAAGATTGTAGCATCCTCCTGACATGCTTTTAGATGTTTAGAGATCATCACTATTTTCATAATTTTGGGTTTATTTTAGCGATCATCATAATTTTCATAATTTTGGATTTATCTGGGTTCTTATATAAATCTCTTTGGCTTGTCACATGAGCTAAAACAGCCTCACATTCAGTTAATTTGCCACAATGCACAATACCAGCAACTGTATTTATGCCTTTAGAATAAAATAATATAATTTATGAATCAAGTTCTTCGATCTAAATGAATGCTAAATATTCTCTACTACATAACGCTCTGTTGTTTCTTTAGCAGTGCAAGTCAATTAGCTGGTTTTACCTCCACCTTGTTTGAAAAAAAAAATCAGTCATAATTGTCTGCAAATTCTCTTTATTAGATAGAAGCCTAAAACAATGATTTATTAGTTCAAACCAAGATCCATTTAGTCCAAACCAAGATCCATTTAGTCATGTACACAGCCACAGAACTCATTTCCTTTCCAGTTTATATTATAAACAAACTTTAATTTTGCACTTTAAAGTCCTTGTTTGTATCTGGCTATTAATGCTTATCTGGTCTAACATGCTGTGCTTTTTTGGGTCCCTATTACGAGAGCGAAAGTCCGTTTAAGCAAATCCGTGAATGTCGACACGTATTGTACAAACCGGCATTACAGTGAACATCAAAAACCCTGAATTTGGAAATGTCGAATTACCATGATTGGCCCGTCTGTGGTATAGCTCCATAAGGTAAGTGTGCAATAGTTGCGGACCTTAGGGTTAGGGTGCGGGTTAAGGTAAGTGTACAGATAGGTAATGTATGTAAGATTTAGTGTAGAGTTAGATGTAGGGTTTTGTTAAATGTATGTGTGTGCATTATTTATTTTGTTTGTGTATATTTTTGTAGGGGAAGTGTGCAGTAGTTACGGACCTTAGGGTTAGGGAGGGGTTAAGTATAGTACATAGATAGTTGTGTATGTGGGGTTTGGTGTAGGGTTAGTAGTATGGTTTTGGTGCTTTACTTTAGGGTTAGAAGTAGTGTTTGGTTAGTGTATGTATGTGGTTTATTTATTTTGCTTGGTTAGGTAGTATGTAGCGGGTGGTGGAGTTGGCCGACTATGACAGTTCGAGATTTAAAATTTTGCAGTTTAGTGCATTCGGTATTCTCACGGTTCGCGCAATATGTGTCTGTGTTTAGGCATTCCCTCAAAAGGACTTTCACTCTGGTAATATAGAGCCACTTTTATTTATGGCTTTTCTATTTAATCTGTGTGTGTGCCTGTGTGTGTGTGTGTGTGTGTGTGTGTGTGTGTGTGTGTGTGTGTGTGTGTGTGTGTGTGTGTGTGTGTGTGTGTGTGTGTGTGTGTGTGTGCATGTACCTCACAGCTATCCAGATTTTCACAGAATGTCCAGATTTTTGTCTCATAGAGCTGATCTGTTCTCCATAAAATTTATGGTTTTCTGACAAATCACTGAGGATTGAAGTCACTACATAATGACATACATTTGAGTTTCGGACTTCACATTTGTCAGAAAAAGCATGCCAATGCAAATCCTGTTATTCTAGCAACTTTTTAAGTTTATAAGAGCAACATTTAAAATCTCCCTATTTTTGGGCCTTTGTGCCCCCATTATTTTAGGCTTGGTTCAGATTTCTAGCCTAAGAGGGTGAGAGGTATGGCATGTGCACTTGTGCATGAGTATCTGTTTTTCGCAGGTTAATCTTTTACTGATGTGATAGGCCAAGACTGTCTGATATCTCGACCACAATAGATTTCAGCTACCCACGAGATCAACAATTGTGTTTTATATCTATAGCTATACCTAATGTATGGATGTATCTATCTTTATCTATAGGTGTATCTGTATCTATATTTGTATCTGTTTACCTAATTATGTATATATGTACTCACAACTCTCTATTCGCCTATCTATCATCTAAGTATCACACACACCATCAGATTCTGAATAGAGTTATCTATATATTGAATATATGAACCCTGAAATAATCAATGGACTCACTTCACGTAAAAATAAGAATAGCATATAATGACTTCACAACTGCATTGTTTTTCAATGTATTTACATTTGGTATCTGAACTTGCCTGACTGGTATGAAACCCCCTTTCAGTGAGGCCCAGGGAGAAAAGTTCAATGAGAAGAACAATTTCATGAACAAAATAAAAGTAAAACAAACAAATAACAACGAGAAAGAGCAGAGAGCACAAGAACGATGTATGTAAATATTATGTACTATACAATGTTAATGTAAGGGAAATTCCCCTTTCATGAATTAGCAGTATCTCCAGTGTTTATTAAGTGCAGGTTGCATGATGTATAGCCCTTTACAGAGAATATAAGGGACTTTTCCACACATGAGAAACTGAAGTTTGAATTCCTTTTCATTATTTCTAATTTAAGAGTTTTACAGCATATGCTGACTATGCCTGATGGTGTTTCCACACTGCACATGTTTTGTGCAATCATGGAATATACCAGTTAGTTCATAAAGAAAAGCAATCTAGGTATCATTATTTAAGTTAATAAAAGCTGTAAAATTTAGTGTGTATTACTAAATTTCTCATTGCAGGATGCTGCCCTGATGTTCACTACAGGGAGCAGTCAGATCTCTAATAGAAACAAATACCATCCTACTGATTTACACTACTGGGTTGGTAAAACACATTTCACAATATACATAAGTGAGACAATCACAGGAAGCTACACATGAGATATATGCTGGGAGTACTCTCACATTTCAGAGGGAGTGTCCCTGCTGGGTATCATTCCCCTTAAATTACTGTATGTTGATACAAAGTCTTTCATCATATTGCTTGACAGAGGGTAAATTTAGGGTTACCACCTGTCCCTCTTTGCAAGGGACAGTCCCACTTTGGGCAGTTGTGTTCTGCAAAAAGAAAACTAAAAAAATGGCAAATGTCCTGAGATTTTAAGACAAAATATATTTCTTAACCTTTCCATAATAGTTGCATGAAACAGTTATTTTGTATCTGAAACACACAACTATTATATGAAATAGCATAAGCAGTGCAAATGCTACAAAAATAAGCTTTTATTTTGGGAATAAAATAAAGTTCTGTCCTTTGCACTGGTCGTAGGTATGTTTTTTCCTGAAAAATCTCCCATTTCTGCAAAAAAAGTCCCACTTTGGCCATTTGAAAAGGTGGCAACCCTAGCATAAATTTACCCCACTGTCTTATTCTGTTCTTTACACTCATGTACCTCAAAATGCCTCACATTAATCTTTAAATTTATTTGACAAACATGTTGAGGAAAGCAACCAGTCTAAACTAATGTCTTTTAACTTTTCCCGGTTAGAGGTCGCCACAGTGGAACTCCGGTCTGCTAATGATTGGCAGTGGATTTTTATGGTGCAGAGGTGCCTGCCCAACACCCAACCTTTAAGGAAGGCACACCCACTTACGTACGCATGCACCTACCTGCATGTCTTTAAACATCACTCGACCGCGGGGAGGACATGCAGACTCCACACAGAAGGTGCTCCAGCCAGGAACTGAACCAGAGAACCTCTTGCTGTGAGGTGACAATGCTAACCGCTGCCCAAGGAAAGCAACCAGTCATTATCAGATTTTTGTAATATAAATCAGAAGTGAAAAAAGAAATGGAATTAAAATATTCTTCTTAGTTTTAATAGCATTACTTAATGATTGTGAAAAATGCATTTTGACAGTTGTTTGAACAATCCATCTTGAAAGGATCACTGTGATAAGAAACTGAAAAAACACATATTTATATTACTTTCATATTTTTTATACAATGTTAATGTTCCTGCAGCACACTAACTTGTTAACTTATTAGTATTATATAGTGTAATTTGCACTCCCAAAATGGTGTGATACAGGCTGCCAAAATGATATGATTATGTTTCTTAGCCAAGACTCTTCTTTTTCTGTACCACCATGTCTATCTATCTAATATCTGTGTGTGTGTGTGTTTATGTTTGTAGTTTATACCTGAATTCCACGATAATCAAGCTACTACTTACCTGATCCATTGTTCCATTTGTACCCTAAGAAATATCAGCCCTATTACCCAATTGCAGCTAGAGCTGAGTGCCAGGGGTGGTGTCATCCAATCATAGCTAGCGGTGAATGCCATCAGTGGTGTCTTCTTGTGCTTGCAATGAGTCTTTTTAGCTGAGCCCTTATATTTCTCCTATGTAAAAGCCCACGAAAACCAAAGGGCTGATAATCAATGGCTCTCAGTTAAGTCATGTCTCTGGCTTTGGTGAGTGATGTCCCTCAGATTTCTCTGCTCCTTTGAAAGTAAACACTGTCACTAATTCTCAGTCTCCACTGGGGTCTCTAACCAAAGTCCCCACCTTGGACATGTTTTATCACCCCTAACCCCCAGCCCTGAGAAAAGTGAGGAGACTTTGCTTCACCACTCGTGTCTCTTCCCGGCCCTTGTAATAAACCAGATCCAGGACATCTGGGTTATAGTCAGGGCCTTTTCCTTCTCCATTATACTGCTACCACTCCATTCCCATATGTGGGCACTGTACCACTTTTTTCCACTTGTAGTTGCTGCTTCCATTAGCACAGAATGACAGCACTCTGAATTTCTGATGTAAGAACCTCTGAGGAGAGCATCTGTACATTTTAAAGGCTCGCTTTGGATGTAGTTGCTCTTTGTCATTATCTAAAGAGACCAATGTGATCCCGTTTATTTTACCAATAGAAAATGGAAAATTTGGTTACTTTGCTAAGAGTAACTATTTCATAGTTGGAAGAACTGTCCTTCATACCAGCCTCTATATCAACCCAGTCCACTAGAAGCAACAAGATTCACATGCTGCATTGCTTCTGCTGCTTGCTCAGCAGTGGCTGACATGTTGATATGACTCCTTGATATTCAATAATTGCTGTTCCTGTCCTAACAATATGAAATAAAGCACAAAATATCTAATGGCCAGTGAGACAAATTTTTGAGGAAAGTAACTTGACATTTCATGCAAACCTAACATACTGGACAGATAGTAGGTTGAATAACACAACAATGATATTCAGAAGGAGAGAAATGAAACTGAATATTACAAAAAAAAGGCACTCAAAGAAATATGTCATCCTTTATATACATTTGTAATGTAGGAGCATGTGTAGAGAGAGAAATACACTCTGATGTAGGAAATCTTCTCATCCTGCATTGCAATGTTTCTTTGTAAAAGGCAAGCTTATAAACTGCCTTGTATTCAGTGATCATGTGTCTGCCTTTTAACTTCAAAAGTACATGATCACCCTATAGAAGGCAGTTTATAAGCCTATTTTCTACAAAGAAATAGTACTAAATCCGTTTTTGGTTTGCTTAAAATATTTTAAACAACATATTTAAAGAAGAACATAACATTCTAAGAAACCACTGCAGTGAAAGGGAACTACTTTTAGTTTTCCTGTCCCTTAACTTGTGTACCTCTTTTCTGTCAATTTTTTCTCTGGCAATGTTGAATTAGTTGTTGTGTCTTTTGGCTTTTCCCGGTTAGGGGTCGCCACAGCGGAACTCCGGTCCGCTAATGACTGGCAGTAGATTTTTACGTGTGTAAAGCTAAAATTCTCACCAGCAGTGTGCTTTTGTACTGCTTCAGAGGTCAAATATTCATAAACTACAGTCCTCTGATGTATCTATATAAAAAGTAAAATAAAACATGGGTGCTGCACTATTGCATTACACACGTGTAAATTTTGTTAGCCTTGGCACAATTAGCAGATACCATTCTACACTTGAAGTGGTCATTGTGAAATCAAGAATACATTTTACTGTCGTCTTCTTTATTTATTTATACTCAGAACCATTGGCAATGAAAATAAGAGACTCACAAATTCAGGGGTATAACCGGTATGGTTGTGAAGAAACTTTAGCCTTATTTGCAGATGGTATTATTTTGTATTTGATAAATCAGAAAAGAACATCCTGAGATCATCTGAGACCATCTCAAAACTTTTTGGCACATAAAATAAATGAAGATAAAACAATGGCTATATCAGTAAACTATTTACCCAAACAATGACTGGTTCAGCAATATATATATATATATATATATATATATATATATATATATAGGGATATGATAAAATGAAGTATTTAGGTGTTTGAATTAAAAAGTATTCTATTATGGCAGCTAAGTGCATGTGGCAAGATAAAAAATAATAAAAAAAAAATAATAAAAAAGTGAGAAGTTGGAAGATCTAAACAATAGTGCTATATACATGTGAGGCATGTTTTTATCAACCAGAGTAGAAGCTGTGGACCATAATTAATAAAAATTGAAGGAGTTCATTTTGGGAGAGAGGATGAGGGTAAGAATTAAGTGAGATGAGTTGTTTTCCCCACAGAACAAGGTGACTTAAGGTTACCAGATTTGAAGGGATATTTTAGAGGTACACAGTTATGGCTCATATACATAACAGCTGAAATTTACTGGAGAAAATTAGCAAAAGAACCAAAGTATTAGGAGGAAATAGACAGGGGAGGGGTCATAGAATGGGATGATGCCAGGCAGACATTTGGACTGTGAATTGGAGACTGCCTTCCCTACAAGGGATTCATAACAGAGTATAGGCAAAGAAAAAGTGATGGGGAGTATTAAACAAAAGACCAACTCTAGCTGAGTTTATAGTTTAATCTAGACTAAAAGCTGCAGTAAAAAAATGGATACATTAGTTGGGTATATAAAATAATGCATGATAACTATAACAGTCAATCTTAAGAAGTTAGACAAGACTGGGAAATTAGATTAGAAAGGCAATAGATAATGAAACAATGGGAGCGCATTTGTATGTCTACCAGGTATGCAAGAAAATCTAGAAGGTTTAGGATTTTTGCATGGAAGTCTTTGCATAGGTATCCTTATAACCCAAGTAGAATTCAGAGAATTATTCTACAGGTAGACAGCAATTGCTGAAGGTGTGATGGGAAAGAAAGGGATAGCTGAGAATATGTGTATGGGAATATAATGAACTGATAGAGTTTTAAAAATTCTCTACATGTACTTTGTCAGAAATGCTGGAGGAACAAATTATTTTGACTAAGAAAATGCTTCTTTTGAGGTGGGACCATACCTCTCAACTATATTGAATTCCTCGGTATTTATCGGTTTTAAGGGCAAAATAATGGGGTGCCACAAATTCCCAAGTGGCCCCTTTAATTCCCAATTTTTTGGCTTATTTTTTTTTTTTTTTGTGTGCATGTTTCAACTTTAAATTTATGGCTGACGTCACCATGCATCACCAGCCTACAGGGGAGTGCATGATGATATCAGCTTCATTGCACTCAGTCAGATTCTGAACTCTATTTTAGGGAATACCTGTGCAAATTTAAGTTTCAGTCCACTCAGTCTACCCAGCACTTACCTACATGCCACAGGTCATGTCCCAGGTAAAAAAAAAATAATAATTCTGACTGCAGTCTGCTCTGCTCCATGTGTGTATTAGCTTAGCAGCATCTAATATTTCTACTGGCCACTCTATTCCTCATATATTTTATTTAAGCAGACAGGGCAGCTTATTATGTTATGCAGCATCTGATATTTCATTTATTTAAGCAGCTTATTATTTTATGTAAGCAAATGAGGTGTGTGTGTGTGTGTGTGTGTGTGTGTGTGTGTGTGTGTGTGTGTGTGTGTGTGTGTGTGTGTGTGTCCCAGTTAAGTATAACTGGTGGTTAGGGTTACTCAGACTCAAACCCTGTACCTTAGGTGCAAGGAGCAAGAGCCTACATTCTCTACCCATACCACCACCACTTGTGAGATAAGGAGTTAAGTCCATAGTTCTCAACTGTTCAAAGTTTTAGAGAATATCTTGAATGTTTGGCTGATACTTTTGGTCTGTTCTTCTTAATATTTGTGGTTTTCTGGCAAATCAACTGAATTCATTCAGTAATGACAGCCATTTAAGTTTCAGTCTTCCTATCTTTCAGGAAATGCATGGTAATGCAAAAGATTTTATTCTAGCAACTTTTCTAAGATTATACAAGCAATGTTTAAAATGTGTCCCTGGTTTTAGGCCATTTGTTCACGCCCCCCAATAAATTTTGGCTTTTTTCAGATTTCTGTGCTGCATAGTTCTTTGGGGGGGAGAGAAGTTTAATGCTGCTTATGCCAAGTCTGTCTGTGTCGTTAGTAGCACAGTAGGTAGAATACTTGCTTTTGATGCAGAAGGCTGTGGGTTCTACTCCCATAGTATATAGATGGATTGCCGATGCTGTACTGCCTTGTACTTTTAAAGGGGTGGATGGTGGCCAGATGCATTCTCTTTGAATATGGATTTCAATGCTGTTTCACTGGCAGAGAAGTTTTAATGCTAAGTCTATTTTCATAGTAAGACTGTATTGCTTTGTTTAGCAGATATCTATTAGTGTTTGTGCTATAAAATGTAAAATAAAAGTTTTAAATGAAATCCAAATAATCATTATAGAAGTAAAGCAGTATGCACATTATAAAGTTTATGGTAAATGGGGTGAAATAGCCAAGTAATGGGACATTGGAATAGCTGTGTATGGTGGGGGGGGGGGGGCATTTGACCATGATTTTGTTAAAACCTTCTTGACCATGATTTTGTGAGGGGGAAGGGCATCAAACTCAAAGGCAGCCATGGGTGGCCAAACTCTATCTACGCTACTGATCAGTAGGCCATGGAGAATGACTTGTAGAGGTCCTAGAAAACTATAACATTCTTTTGCTAAGATTAGAATATTGCCTACCATTAAATGCCCTACTTTTCGACTTCTGCGGTGGTGCAGCAGTAGCGTTGTTGCCTCACAGCAAGAGGTTCTCCCATTCGATTCTCAGCTGGAGTGCAGGGAGTGCCTTCTGTGTGGAGTCTGCATGTCCTCCCCACGGTTGGGTGGGCATTCGAAAGACATGTGTAAATGGGCGTGCCTTCATTGAAGGTTGAATGTCGTGCTGGCACCTGGGCGTTCGTGAAAATCTACTGCCAATCATTAGCAGACTGGAGTTCTGCTGTGGTGACCCCTAACTGGGAAAAGCCGAAAGGCAACAACATTAAATGCCCTACTTTTACCACAAAACTCACATACTACAAGTCATCAAAAACAAAATCCTAAGGTTCATCATCTTCTCCCTTCCCAGTAAATATCATTGCTACACATTTCAAAAAAATGGTTACCATTTACTACAAGGTCTGGGGCCATATTTTGGTTTCTGTTTTTCAGTTTGCGTTTGAAAGTTAGTACCCCACAATTCCACTGGAGTGGGTGAGGTTACATAATTATGTATGCAAATTTTATGTTGATCAGCATAAGGTTTGTACCTATTTTTCATGAGCCTTTGTTTAGATTTTTAATGTTTCCAGGTTGAGAGGTATGGGTGGGATATAGAAACTTAACTGGTTAGACACATTAAGGCCCTACTCAGTTTAATGCTGTTGGCTGTCAAAAAGGGAATTACTAGAAAATGCAAATCAAAAGCAAACCAGCTGGAACAGAATTGTTGAATATTGCAAGGGAGATAAAAGAACTGGAGGTGGGGTCTTTGGAAAAGGGAAGGAATACTCTACATAAAAATGAATGGAATATGTGGGAACAATGCATATAGAATAATTTCTTGGAGGAGGAGGAGGAGGAGTGATATTTCAGGGAGGGCAGGACTTGAACTATCTATGTAATGTCAAACTGAATAATTGTTAAGACAAAAATCATATTTGTATAATGAGTAAAATAAAAAGTTGTAATGGCTTGTTTCTCAAGTAAAGACAATGCATGATGTTAATAATGATGTTAATAAAGATGTTTGGAAATTAAATTCCACACAATATTTAACATGCTCCAGAAACAAACAGGAAATATACCTGATATCAGACACATATGATTCTGATGCCTACATAAAGCTTACATAACTATACTACAATGAAACACTCATTCCTGCTGTAGTAAAGAAAAAAAAAACTTCAGGAGGGAGTGAACATGAAACCAAATATATTTAACTAAAATACTAACTGGAAGCATACCTCTAAACTGTACAGATTTTCACAGAATGTCCAGATTTTTGCCTCATATTTTTGGTGTGTCCCTCCTAAAATGTGTACTTTTCTGGCAAATAGCTGAGGACTGAAGTCATTAAATAATGATAAACATTTGAGTTGAAGACTCCACATCCTTCAGAAAATTCATGCTAATGCAAAACCTATTATTCTATCAACTTTCTAAGTTTGCAAGAGCAATATTTAAAATCTGTCCCTATATGTCCCCCATCATTTTAGGTTTTGTCCAGATTTTTTGATCTAAGAGGTTGTGAGGTATGATTGGAAGTGGCCGTAAGACCAAAAACAGTTAGTTAAAATATTTATTTTCAAAGACACAACAAAGTTGAACTTACAAATGAATGGAAAAGGAAAAAATATGCACTGCTTGAAATCTCAGTCCACTGATAGTCAAGATACATTGTTTCTTAGTTGTTATAAGTAACCTTTACATTGTACTTGTACATTAAACAAGAGTGTGACAGTTAGGATGTGGTAATATTGTTTCCATTTTGTAAAATCACTTTGTAGCAGAGATCTATTTTTATGCTTTCAGTTTTAGAAACAGCAGTGTTTAATCTTGAGGTATACAAAAGAGGTGATCATTATAAATAAAAACTACACATTGCCAACAGATATCTATTCCAGAACTTGCAGACTTTGGATCCAACTCAGTTTGGCTTTGTCAAAGGCAGATCCTGCCTCTTAAACTTGGTTGACTTTTTGAGACAGTCACCAAGGCCATTGATGAGGGAAAGGCAGTCCATACAGCCTACCTCGACCTGGCAAAGGCCTTCACACAATACCCCACTCAGGTATCATCGAAAAACTCATCAGCTTGAATGTAAACCCATACATCACAAGATGGGTTGCAAACTGGCTAAGTGACAGAACCCACAGGGTCAGAAGTTTGCAGATGACTGCAAACTAAAGTCATCAGAGATCTGGGGACCCAGGTTGATTGACACTCATGTTGCTAAAGTAGTTAGGAAAACCTTCTATATCACCCACCTGATCATGAAGGGATTCACATCTAGATCAAGGATACTCATCACTTATTAGACCTATGATTGAGTACAATGCCTATCTGACCAGACACCTGCTGCAGCTTGAAAGGCCCCAAAAGTTCCTCACCAAAAGGATAAAGGGTCTCAAAAATATGTCTTATGCTATAAGGCCATGTCAAACCCAGATTTGATGAATATGCTTCACCTCAAAAATCTAGATGGAGGGACAGATTCATCACCCAGAGACTGTCTTGTTCAAGAGGAATCTTGACCAATGGATGGGAGATTGCAGATATACCCCAGGATTACTTCAGCCACTGCTTGACAGAGGCACAGCTTATAAATGCCCTTGGGCAGATAGCCTAGTATGAACCTATGAACCTATGAACCTATGAACTGAGAGCAGTAGAAGGACCCCTTTAGTCTGGTTACTGAATCACCCACCAATCATGCATCCCATTTCTCAGCCTCTGCTGTTAGCATCTTAATAGAATCTTTTAAAAATCACAGAAATTGTGACAGGAAACCAAGAAGGTTGCCAAGTAGCAGATAGATGCCTGGAAGACACCTTAAAAATTGGAAAGACAAATTCCATATAACTCAATTTAAAAAGGAGTTAAATCATTTCAAAAAGAACCTCACCTCTTTCAGTACTTGTTCAAATCATATATTTGTGCCTCTGCATTTACTTTGTATACTGTTCTTTAAGTCATTAGTCTGGATTAAAAACAAAATGAGAGCCTCTCTCAGCATGACATGCCATTAAGAAAAGACTTACAACAGAGTGATGATATACATACCAGAATTAGCTATGAAAATAGTTTCCCATCAAAATGCCTCTTATTCTATATAACTGCAACAAGCCCTCAAAACTCCTTAAAACCGTTATTCAACAGCAAGGAGCTCAGATTAAAGACTTAACACACTTCTATTTCTGACATAGATTGCAAAGCAAAAGAAAACAAGCTGCAAAATACTTGTATGCATGACAAAATAGGTGATTTAGAGAACAGTGAAAGGATGAAAATGTGCAAAATTTATGGAGTGCCAGAAAAACAGGGGCTAGTGATATGGTGAACTTCTGAACCACTTGGCTTCAAAAAATGCTATGCCTGCAGGAAGAACCCTACTTTAAGATAGAAATAATTCACTGGTCTCTCTTGATCCCCCAAAGCCAGAAACACTTCCAAGATCCATAACTGTAACATTTAGTTTTTATTTTGAACAATGAGTATATACTAAGAACTGCATTGTCTAAGCATAACAATAATTTAATAATATTATCAGATATAAGAATTAACCCATATTAGTTTCTAGTAGAAGATCTAAAATGAAGAACATCAAAGTGCATATTTTATTCAGCTAGAAAAAAATAACTTTTTTTCTATTTAATGAAGCAAGAATAGTTACCATATTTACAAGAAACTGTGCCTCGTGAAAAAAATAGAAATAGACTAAAACTTCTCTTCTCTGAAGAGGCATGATAACAGAGACAGACAGCAAAATGCTGTTATACCAAGGAAAACAAAGGACCTGTAGTAATGTTCAAGAAGCAAACTAGTGTGTGTTTGGCATAACAGTTAAGGTCCTTACCTTACAAGTAAAAGGTACAGAGCTTGATTCTAAACTCTGGTTATTGACTAGGCACGTAATAGTTACTTGATCAATAGCTTATTATTTACCTTAGATTATTCTCATTGTATTATTGGAAATATTATTGTATGGTGGAGGGGTTATCATAATCATTAAAGTCTTTACCTCTCAGATACAAGATACAGGGTTTGATTCTGACCTCTGGTTACTGGCTAGGTTTGTAAAAGTCTGCAGACTGATAACCTAGCACTACCTGAGGTTGTAGGTTTGGCATGATAGTTAAAGTCTTAATCTCATAAACACTAGGCATAGGGTTTGATTCTGACATTTGGTAATTGGCTAGCTTAAAATGGCCCTTTACAGTAATTAACATAGTATTCACCTATAAGACATTCTTATGGACTTGAAAGGTTCTGCCTTTTAGACTTTTCCTTTGGAACTTGTGACTAATACTGTGCTCTCTAGAGTGTAACTATATAGGTAGAAGGTTCAGTTTTTACCATTGGGAACTGCAATATCAGGTACATACAGCTTGCTGAACAGACATGGGGGTGAGTTTGGTATAATGGTTACAGTCTTCACCTTGTAGACACAAGGTACAAAGTTTGATTGGTTTGGCTTAAAATGTTCCTTCAGAGCAGTTAGCCTAGTATTCACCTATAAACCCATGAACCCAATAAAAAACATAAAAGAAGTACTCATATAAAACACATAACCAGGCCATAATTGTGCACCTACATTAAGGCACCCGAAAAAGAAATGGTTTAAGTATTCTTCTACAACAGTTTTAAGAATACAACTATCTGTATTAACCAACAAACTCTACTGACTTATATACACTGCATCTAGCAAGACACATCCAGTGATACATATTATAATCTTCATAAAATTCCACTATTAGCCTGGCTTAACCCTTTGTTTCTAATGGAATGCAAACAAATATCATAATTCCTCAAAATGTTTAGCCCAGACTGACCAGTTATCATCATGTCTTGAATATTTCTGTTTTTGTGCTAATCTTCATCTCATATGTCTCCAACATAAATAAACTCAAAAAATTCCGGTCCTTCAGACTCAGTGTAATATTAGGCTCAGAGCCAATCAAAATTAGAGCAGATGATAATCTAAACACACCTGGCTACAATCTAAACACACCTGGCTACAATTTCTAAAAGATGTGCTGCAATTCTGGCTTCATATCCCTCAGTCCTATGTGTCTCCAACGTATAATCTCCCCTGAGTGCATCTCTACCATTCAGAACCAATCATAGAATACACATGCCTTTATAATCTTGTTACATGGCCTGCAATCGTAGACTCAATGCACTCTGTGGCAGGGGAGTTTTAGAACTGACCCTGGCAGAAGCCTACAGGACTTCATTGTCCAAGGCCTGAAAAATGACCTTGAGCCCACATGGTATAATGAAAGTGAAGAACTAAAGGAACATTCATGAGCAGTCTGGTGAGGGATCCCAGGTGTTAACTTTGATGAAAGTCACTGTCCTCAAATGTGTGACAGCTGGTGGCTGGGTGCAGCAAAGCTGTGTAGCCATAACTGACAATGAAGCCATAGTAGCATATATTCTAGTACATTTAGGTAGTAAAATTAGGTTTTCCCAAACTTCTTGTGAGATCTTGTAGAGATCTAGTTCTCTCTCTCTCCCTCATTATCTTACATTTGTTTGTTAACTGAATTATTTTCCTATTAATATTTCATGCTCATTTAGCATTATAATTCTCCCCCATGTCTGTCTGCCACTGTATTCAATCCACCTGTCACACTGCTAGCCTAGTTTCTGGAATTGTGTAAATAATTCAGTCTCATTTGTGAATATTGATATGATTTATACAGAAATGCGTGTAAAGTAATAATCTAAAATGTAACCACAGCAAGCCCTATTGGAATAGAACAGGAATGTACCTGCACTACTGTGACTGTTTAGATGTATATATTTAATGGAAACTGGAACATGGGAGGTTAACTTGAAAAAATTCAGAGAAAATAGTTGAAATTAAATTGTTTCATAACCATGTAATAAAAGAAATGTTATCTTTCAGTTTCAGGGCAGTAGCAGACGCAATGTCAAGAGCTGGACATTTTTTGTATTGTCTTGAAAGAGAAGTAATTACTAGGTTTGAGATGTAAAGGTGTTTTATTGTTTTATGACTTCCAGGATCTGCAAACATCTGAAAGATATGTATTTTTCACAGGGAGATGCTAAAAATGCTTGTACTTTCTGACAATGGGGTTTTAGCTTGGGAACTAAAGTCACTTGACAAAAAGTGATGTCATCCAAGCTAACCCAGCAGTAATATTTGATATTAATTTAAGAAATCTCTCTGATAGAGACAGGGCATTTTGTTTTTTGTCTTTGACCAAGCAAGACCATCCACTCATCACCACCTTCTGCACTTGCCTTGCTGTAATTAAGTTTTTAGGGCATAGTAAGTCTTTTAGATTCAGATATGAATACAGTAAAGTATAGCTTATATGTTTTTTTTTATTTATTTGAGACTGTCCTGCAATGCTGTTTTAAATATTTCCAGTGATTTTGAACTCTGATGTAACTGATTACTTACTGTTGTCTTGTTTTTTTATTATTTATTATTAAATATATTTAAACCTTTCACTTGTGGCTGGACTGTTTAGAGATATTTAAGTTCTTAAGAGTACTTGCATATCTATTTGGTGACACTATACAGACCACTCCTAAATAGCCTTGCTCTTGGTCAGACTACAATTTGGATTAATAGTAACATTACACAGTAGGATTGGACACCCTCTGTTAAGGGCCTTAAAGTAGCTTATAAGTAGTGGCTGGTGGCAGTGGAAACTACCTTCTAGTCTGAGCAGAAGGGGACATAGCTAGTAAACCTGTGCCAGCCTTTCCCAGGAGTTTGTGTGTGTGTTTGCTTATAAATCAAATCTCAAAGAGTTTGTGCATCATCTACTTGGGCAGGGACATGAAGCACTGATTGGACAGAGAGGGTACTGAAGATCTTGGTTTGTCCACTCAGCTGAGATATCATCCCTACAGCTGTGCCAGTGGGGAGTCTTATTGGGGATCTGGAGAAAGAGGGAGAAACTAGCCCCAGACTGACTGTAATCTCTGTGTGCTTTTAAGGGAAATTGTACTTTACTGTGTGTATGCACTTGTCATCCTCCCAGTGTGTACTCCCCCACTTTTGCCAGTGGTGATGATTGAGGTTCCTTGATTACTGGGCCAGTGCAGGGGCATCACATATTAACTGGTTGGCAATGGTGGGATATCCACATCATGTATCAATTGGCTTGTAGTGGTGATCTGCATATTAGGATTCAGTGGTGTTGATACTGAATTCTTCTAGCCTGTAAACAGTGGTCACTAAGGAAGGTGTTTGTACTCTCAATCAGCCACAAAGTGAAAATTCAGAGTTTATTATCACAATTGTTTTAGTTTTTTGTTAGCTTAGTTAGTCTGGGAGAGCAGGCAAGCATCTTAGCAGAGAAGTATGACAAGCTGAGAAGGAGCCAGTTGGCTGAGATGTGCCATGCTAAAGGACTGGTGCATGCTGACTTGACTAAGACAGAAATGACTGTAGCCTTGGGCACAGCTGCATCACAGACCAGCAATCAGGAGGACAACCAGGCTGGCCTTGGAGATGTACCATTCTCAGAAAATGGACAGTTCAACCTTTCCACAGAGGACTTAAAAATCCATCTGGAGTTGAACTGGAGGCCAAGCATTTGGAAATAGAAGCAGCACAGAAACTATGATGTCTGGAAGCTGAGGAGAATAAGAGGCAGAGGCAGCATGAGAAGGAGATGCTGACTCTTCGCCAAGGTCATGGAGGTAATGGGAAAGGGAGTAACTGTGCCCCAGAAGCAACAAAGGTCAGTAAATTTCTTCCACAGTTTACAGAGTGGGAGAATTTTGATAGTTTCGTTCACATGGATGGCCAAAAGACAAAATGAAAACAAACCTACCTACCTACCGGGCCAGCCTGGCTCTCTCCTACAAAACAGAGAAGCCAAACACCTCAACCAGTTTGTAGAAGAGAGCCAGGCTAGCCCGGTAGCAGTTTCATTCATATGTTTGAAAGGGTATGTAAATAGTATAATGTTGACCAAGGGCTCTGGGTACAGTTCCTGACCCCTTACTCCATGGTAAAACTGTAACTGTTATTTCTAAATTGTCTGATACTGATTGCTTAAATTATAATACTGTAAAAAACTGTCTTTTAGAATGCTTTAAGTTAACACCTGAAGCTTACAGGAAAAAGGTCTGTGAGATGGACGCAAGGCAGATGAAAGTGTGTGTGAATATATTGCTGAACTAAGCACTTTATTTTCATAGGTGGGTGAGTGAATATCAGGTCACCACTTTTAAAGGGCTGGCAGACATTTTGGTGAGGAAACAAGCCCTTAAGACTTTGCCTAAGGACATGAGAATCTGGTTAGCTGATAGACAATGCCATACTGAAGATGAGTTGGGGGAAGAAGGGAGACCAATATGTAGCAAGCAGGGCATCACTGCACAGCAAAGGGATACCCAGTGCTCCTTATGGGTCTAAGGGAACCCATGGTGGGCAGCCCAGACTGCCCCAACAGAGTCCGCCAGTAGCAGAGGAAGCCACTAGTCCAGGTGCATGTTCAGGACCAAGGGTTAAATGTTGTAAATGCAACCAGTGATGCCATGTAGCATATAGATGTCAACAGAGACAAAGTGGGGAAAAAAAGATGGGAGAGCCAGTAAGTGGGAATGCCAAAATGCCAGCAGTAAGTTGTCTCGAGACAACAAGGGTACCAAACTTCCACAAGAGGTTATATCCTATCTTAGTGGATTTGAAAGAGGCCACTGCTAAGAGAGACACAGCCTCTGACCTAACCATTGTGAAGCCTGCAATGGTTAAAGAGGAGCACTACATGCTTGGGCAGTCTACTCCAGTCAGAGTTTTTGGAGGGACCCCATTCCAAATAGCTTTGGCTAGGATTCAACTTGGCTGGGAGGGTGGAAAAGGGAGCAAGCAAGTAGCTGTGTTTGAGGCTATCCCTGCAGATGTCCTGACAGGGAATGATTTTGATAATGCAGTACCTTCTGTGCATGCAGTTACATGCAGTCAGGCTTGGAGACAAGCATGTAGGTCTGGTAGCCTGGGGGAGACCCAGACAGACCGCACATGTGCAGCCAGGACTGGTAAGGTGGTTACTTCAGGGAGGGAGCTAACCTGTAGCAGTAAGAATGAAGGTGAATCACAGCTGCTTCTGGGTACTGATGTTCTCTTGGACAGAGTGACTGCAAGGGCATAGGTGAGTATTAGTACCCAGGTGGACAGTGAGGCACTGCTGTCAGAGAATACCAGACTTCCTATACAAGGGGAGCTGGGAAAGGCTACCAAGAGATAGTTGAGATAGGTTCAGCTCTCAGACCCTACATTACAAGGCCTGAGGGAGGTAGCTAGTGAGGCAACTGATGCTCAAGGGAAGGGGGAATCTGTATACTGGGACAAAGTGTTACTGTATAGACAGTGGACCCCTGGGGGAAGGCTAGAGGGTGAGAGAATGCAGCAGTTGCTAGTGCCCATCGCCTACCATCTGGCACTACTAGCCATGGCCCATGATATTCCCTTTGCAGGTCATATGGGCATAAAGCATACCAAGAGATGTATTATGCAGAACTTTTATTGGCATGGGAATTCTAAACATGTAACAGGGTATTGCAGGACCTGTGAGCAGTGCCAAAGGGTAGGCAAGGCAGGAGACAATGTGAAAGCTCTTTTGATGCCTTTGTCTGTGACTGAGAAGTCATTTCAGAGGGTAGCTATTTATATTTTGGGGCCTCTGAGTACCCCAAGTTCCACAGGGAAGAAGTATATCCTATTGGTAGTAGATTATCCTACCAGACACCCTGCCACAGTGGCATTGTCCTCCATTGAGGCAGAAAAGGTGTCAAATGCTTTGTGAGAGATTTTCAGCAGGGTAGGTTTCCCCAAAGAAATACTGACTGACAGAGGTACCAATTTCACATTAGACCTGCTGGCTTGTCTGTGGAAGCACTGTGGGGTGAAGCACTTAAAGACCAACCCCTACCATCTCTAGACTAATGGTCTTGTTGAGAGGTTAATCTCTGCACTCAAGATTATGCAAAGGGCATTTGCAGACCATTTTAAGAGGGACCGGGACAAATAGTTGCCCCATCTATTGTTTGCTTATAGGGAGGAATCCACAGGTTTTTCACCCTTTGTGTTGCTATATGGGCATAGGGTGAGGGGGCCTATAGATCTGAATTGAGATGAGTGGGAGGGTGAGTGTGAATCCCACAAGGAGTCTGTTGTGGCATATGTTCTAAACTTCAGGACAAGGCTCAGGGAGCTCATGGGCTTGGTATGTATGACTGAACATGTCCTCACATAAAATGTGTTTTATTTCCATGGACAATGTTATTGGCAGTCACAGGGTATGACAATGGGGGCATCTTTTGCCCTGATATATACAGATTTGTTTATGGCCTACCTGGAGACCGAACTGATCTATAATCCCAATTACAACATCTATTTGGATGAAATAGACATTTGGAGATGATATCTGGATGATTGCTGGCTGGTATGGAAGGCGGATGTGCCTTACCTCTTGGAATTTGTGGAATACCTCAGCCAAAATAAATTTTAGCAAATCGCTTTCACAATAGGGCTATAAAACAGGCAATATTGCCATGTAGTAATTGGGCTTTTCTACACAATAGGATAATATTTTTACAATATTCATGAACATTATTCTGAAACATTCCAGGTTCCAGCCGGACATACAACATACATACACTTATGCTGATAAAAGGCCAGACATCCAGACCATTAGGTATTAGAATTTTTTGAACACATATGGTGACATAAGGAACCATAAACTTTCTAGTGCACTACAAACTCACACTCAAAAGCACCTTCTCTGCTTTTCCCTTTAGTTATATTGATTAGTTACAAGGGGAGGTCTCAATAAAAAGCAGTTTACACTATTTTATATAATAAAAAAAAGAAAAAAAAATCAAATTTAAAACATTTTAATAGGAATCCATTGTTTATTAGTGATTTGATGCATATCTCTTAAATATAAATATATTGCTGGACGTGGGGTGGTTTACACCTAAAGTTGTCTTGATATGTTACTTTAATAAATCTATAGATAAGGAAGGTCAATGATGTCAACTACATGCTAGAACTGCTAGGCTGGAGGCCTGGGCATAAAATGTACCATGTTAACATGATGAAATTCTACCATGATAGAGAGGTCCTTGTGCTGAGAATTTGCAGTGGATGGCAGGAGGAGTCTTAAGGAGATCTGGTGATTGATCTCCTCACTGAGGCTCATATTAACACCTCAGTAGAAGGGGTACCAATGTCCTAATAGCTATCCCCTACACAGGTTCAAGAAATCCGAGCAGTGTTACAGATGTTTGGGGACATGTTCACTGGGAAACCAGGGTGCACTCACCTGGTGCAGCACAATGTGGATACAGGATCTCAAAGGCCTATTAGGCAGGCCCCTTATAGGGTGCCTGAGAGAGTTAAACAGACTTTGAGGGAGGGGATACAGGAAATGTTGGAACGAGGGGTAATCCAGGAGTCCAGCAGTCCCTGGGCCTCCCCAGTGGTACTGGTACCAAAGAAGGATGGCAGCACCAGGTTCTTTCTGCCAACAGGAAGTTAAATAGTCACACAGAGTCAGATGCTTATCCCATGCCTAGGACAGATGAAGCTCTAGAGCAGCTGGGTGGGGCTAGGTATCTTACCAATATTGATATTACCAAGGATTACTTGCAGGTGCCCTTGACTCTCAGTGCTAGAGAGAGGTCAGCATTTGTGACTTCTTTTGGCTTGTATGAGTTCACAAAGATGCCTTTTGGGATGAAACATTCTCCCAGTGACTTTCCAGAGGCTGGTAGAGTGTATCCTAGCAGGAGCAGGAGATTTTGCCTTTGTTTACCTAGATGTTATTGCCATCTACAGCTGTTCCTGGCAAGAGCACCTTCACCATGTTAGGGAGTTGCTGGGCAGACTACAGAGGGCAGGGTTCACCATTAAGCCCAGCACATGTTAGGTGAGTATGGCAGAGGTCTCCTACCTGGGATATAAAGTAAGGAGTGTTAAGATCAGGTCAGAAGCTGCCAAAGTGGAAGCCATTCAGGCATGCCCTGCCCCTGTTACTGCCCCTGTTACCAAGAAGCAAGTGAGGGCATTCTTAGGGAAAGAAGGGTACTACAGAAAGTTTGTGCCCAATTATAGTACCATAACTGCTCCCCTCATGGATCTGACAAGGAAAAACAAGTCAGATAAGGTAGTGTGGACCCCAGCATGTGAGCGGGCATTCCAGATGCTTAAAGGAGCTATGGGAGGATGCCCTGTGTTAGCCAATCCAGATTACAGCAAATCATTTGTTGTGCAGTTGGATGCTTTAAACCATGGTATGGGAGCTGTACTCAGACAGTTCTCCTCAGAGGGAGAAGAGCACCTAATAGTATATCTCTGTTGTAGGCTCCAATCCAGGGAGGAATGTTATGCAGATGTAGAAAAGGAATGTTTAGCCATAGTGTGGACACTGCAGAAACTTCAGCCTTATCTATATGGAAGGAAATTCACTGTAGTTACAGACCACAATCCCTTAACATGGCTACACTGAGCCAGCCAGCAAAATGCCAAATTACTAACTTCATCAATTCTTACAAATTTGAAGCTTGCCTTATATTTTTGTATAATTGCAGGTCCAAATATGTGGTATACATGGCTCTGTGTGAATTATGTCCAGCATTCTATATATGAAGAACCATTAGAGAATTCTACATGCAAATGAATGAACATATAAGAGCAATACACAAGATTGATGTAAGAAATGCCTTGGCTAAATATGTTAAGCAAAAACATTGTTAGAAAAAAATAAGGCATGCTTCAAATTTGTAATAATTGATGAAGTTAATGGTTTTGATCACAGGTTTTATGCAGAAGATGAACTGGACTGGAGAGAATATTACAGGCAAATCAGGCTGAATGCATGTGTATACCTTGGTTTAAATAATAGGGAAAACTTTAAAGTTGTTCTTAGAATGAAAGGGTTAAGGCATTACGTGCTTTGGGTCACATGCTATTTTTATTAAAAATTTAAATAAGTGTGTTCATTATACAACTTGGTCTGAAGAAGTTCCATGAAGGGAATGAAATCACTTACCAGCTGGATTTTTATGTAATAAAGTCAATTTGTGTTTTTAGACATTCGTTTTTTATTATGAAATAATTACTAGGTTTGAGATGTAGAAGTATTTTATTGTTTTATGACTTCCAAGATCTGCAAACATCTGAGAGATATGTATTTTTCACAGGGAGATGCTAAACATGCTTGTAGTTTTTGACAAGCTTGGGAACTAAAGTCAGGTTACAGAAAGTGATGTTATCCAAGCTAACTCAGCAGTAATATTTGATATTAATTTAAGAACTCTCTCAAAGACAGAGGATTTTGTATTTTGTCTTTGACCTAGCAAGAACATCAACTCATCACCACCTTCTGCACTTGCCTTGCTGTAAGTAAGTTTTTAGGTCATAGTAACTTTTTTAGATTCAGATAAGACTATAGTAAAGTGTAGCTTAGATGTTGTCTTTATTTATTTGAGACTGTCCTGCAATGTTATTTTAAATATTTACTATGACTTTGAACTCTGATGTAACTGATTGCTTAATGAGTATTGTCTTGTTCTTTTATTTATTTTTAAATATATTTAAGCCTTTTAATTGTGGCTGGTCTGTTTAGAGATATTTAAGCTCTTAGAGTGCTTGCATATCTATTTGATGGCACTGTACAGGCCACTCCTAAATTGCCTTGCTCTTGGTCCAACTACCACTTGGATTAATAGCAACATTACACAGTAGGATTGGACACCCTTTGTTAAGGACCTTAAAGTAGCTACTAAGTAGTGGCTGGTGGCAGTGGAAACTACCTTCTAGTCTGAGCAGAAGGGGGCATAGCTAGTAAACCTGTGCCAGTCTTTCCCAGGAGTGTGTGTGCATGTGTGTGTGTGTGTGTGTGTGTGTGTGTGTGTGTGTGTGTGTGTGTGTGTGTGTGTGTGTGTGTTTGCATATAGATCAAATCTCAAAGAGTTTGTGTGTCAGCTACTTGGGCAGGAACACAAAGCATTGATTGGACAGAGAGGTACTGGAGATATTGGTTTGGCCACTCAGCTGAGACCTCAATGCTATAGCTGTGCCAGTGGGGAGTTTTAATGGGGATCTGGAGAAAGAGGGAAAAAACAGCCCCAGACTGACTGTGATGTCTGTGTGCTCTTAAGGGAAATTGTACTTTACTGTGGGTGTGTACTTGTCATCCTTCCAGTGTGTATGTCCCCCACTGTTGCTAGTGGTGACGATTGAGGTCCTTGTTTCTGGGCAAAACACAGACCGCCTTGCCTTTTGAAACTTCTAATTCTAAATCTTTTTATACAACCTATAGTACTATAACTATCATTAACCAATTGGTAGATAAGATTAGAAAAACTCAAAGCTGGTTCTGCCTGTATGGGAGGCCTCTGCTTATTGTTGGGGTATAGCTGGCTTCTCCCTTCTGGTGTCAGAATGGTCATCATTTTAGAAGGGTGAGTCAAAGTTCCCAAAATAAGGATAGTTGAGGTACATGACAATTTTCACTGTTCCTTTAGCTTTTTTTCATAATTTAAACTTTACTATTAATGCTTTGAGCCTTAATTAGCCATCAGAGTTGCATCGAATGTTGCTATCTGTGAACCATTAAATTTTGACCTGGAAAAAATGCTGCCTTGTGTATGAAAAATATTGCAAAATATATACTGCAGAAATTATCTTCCCTGATCTTGGCAAGTGTACTCCATCCTGTCTAAACATGTGTGCCCAAAACTAGGCTCAGATCTCTACATATTTCCATTTTTTTAAATGGGACATTTTTTTTGCAATGTAGGTGTTATACTCAAAAAATCTTTTCATTCACGGTGACCTGACTCTTCTTTCTATATGCAATTTGTGAAAAATATATCCTAACACCTATACAGGCTATGCTAAGAGGGCTGCGAGCTCACTAACAGTCAAAGAGTCCTTGTGAATGACATAATTTATACCAACATGAATAAAAACAGATCCATACTTTCCACCATTAAGGCATGCTAAGACCTTTCTCACATCTTCTATTTTTCTCGATCTCCATCTTCCCTGCAGATGTAAGTATCATTTCCTCTAATAAGTGAATCTCAAATTACAAGAATGTATTTTCTGACCAGATGTGAAGCATCTTCTACTTCTAATTCAATAATATCTTCTCTTTCAGTTGTTACAAAGGAAGGATTTTCATCACCATTAGACTTATTAACCCCACTGTTTTTCAATACTTATTACATTTGCAAGCATACAATTCTCATACAGCTGGCTTTGTACATCCACATCATGAGACATGTTGGTTACTGTCTTTTTCCCCTTTTTTCTTACAATAATGGTCTTTAATGCTTCCATGTTCAGTTTTGATTTCTTCCTTATTTCCTGTCCCTTGGCTCTTTGTTCTACATTGTCTTTTGGAAAAATGATGCCCTTTTCTGCAGATTGAAGGTTTTCTGGTAAAAAATGCTACCATTCTTTGCAATCTGTGTGTTACATAACAAAGTAGTATCCTTTTTTGGTATGTATTCTCTTTGCTTTATAGACATTAATCAGTTTATTTTTCTTTCTTGCTATTTGTTGTGAACATTGTCCTTTCATTTTTTTATTTTCTTCTATATGCTCTGAATCCTTAGATTGTTGAATACCTGTATTCAGAACTCCAAAGTTGTCAGTCGTATTATCTTCTTCAATAGGGGTTGAGTGATCTTTATTGGCAATAGATACTTCCTTTTCTAAATGTGTTCTACTTGCTCTTTGCCTAACATAATTTATCTCATATTTCCAGTCATTACTATATGTAACAACAGTTCTCCAGGTTGTACCAGTTACAAAAGTGCAATCGTCATCAGTAAGTCTAGATTTACTACTAATAATGGTAATCTAATCATCCATCTTTTGACATGAGGAAGACAGATCACCAGTGTTATCAAGTGTTATCTTTAAATATGCATAGCATTTATTACACTGTACAAGATATTTGTGCTTTGGCAAGCCACTAATGCCTTACTCATTTACGGAAACCATTTTTAGCTGCAAAGGAATAAAGAATTGTAAAAGAAAAAGATAATCATAATCAGTTACTGCAGAATTCAAAGAGATTTTAAATCAACTTCTGTCAGAAAAATCACACAAACAATATGCAAGTGTATATTAAATTAAGTAGAATAAAATCATTGCTGTAGCTGTACCAGTTGTGAAAGTTGCACAAAAGATGGAATTCTTTTACATTGTGCACATTAACTTCTGCTCACTGTGACTCACAGCTGAACCCCTTTTTAACAGTAAAGATCAATAAATTACAAACCAACACAGAAGTCTTTCAAGTAAGCTCTGGATTGTCTTCTCTGCAGTCTGTATGAGTTTACAGATAACAATGCTGCTTGGGATGGCCAGAGTTTGCTTGTCTAAAACCTATCTCTCTACAAACAAACAGTGAAAATTAGAAGTTAAACAACAAAATATATAGCAAAGTAAATCTTCTTGTCTGCTAGCTATCCCTTTCTTGCTGCAAATATTGAAAAACAGTGGTATAATAAAATATCAATAAAAATACATTTTCTCTTACCAGGCAACTGGACAGTCAATCACAAACCAACACATGATTGTTTAGATAAGCTCTGGATTGTACTTTCTCCAGTCTGTGTGAATTTATAGCTGACTGGGCCCCTTGGGATAACCAGAGTTTTTTTGTCTGTCTAAAACCTATTCCTTTTAACAACAAACAGTGAAACTTAAAGAGGGAAAACAGCAAAATATAAATCAAAGTAAATCTTCTTGTCTAAAAGCTATCCCTTTCTTCTTACAAACAGTGAAAAACAGTGGCAACAAATAAAATATAAATCAAAAATAAATCTCCTCTTACCAGACAACAGTACAACCAATCACAAGCCAGCACAGGATGGTTTGAGAAGGATTCTGTCATTGTACAAAAATGATATAAAATATTTAAGCAATAACCCATGCCTGGGTGTAGGTAATGCTGGATTTACCCACGGTTGGTGTGGTTTGGTCATGAGGGAGAAGCCTGAGTGACCAAACAAAGACAACTGTGGGTAAATGCTATTATACAATGACATTATTTAAGAAAAAAAAAACCTTACTTTTCTTAAATAATGGCATTGTATAATGCCTCCGTGCTGCCCTTCCACAGCTGTCCAGTATCCTGGGGCAGTTCTGATGTACTGCACATGCGTAAGAGGCATGTTTCCACACTTATGCAGTACATCAGTGCTGTGTAGTGGTAGCAATGGAGAAAGGAATATCTCCGTTGCTTTTTTTCTTCAAAGATGCCTCGCTATGTTATAGGAGTTGAACTCATATAACATAGCGAGATATCTTAAAAAAAAGCAACAGAGATCTTCCTTTCTCAGTAGAAAGGAAAATCTCTGTTGCATTTTTTTAAGATATCTCTCTATGTTATACGAGTTCTTCAACTCATATAACAGCACGATATCTTTAAAAAAAGCAATGGAGATCTTCCTTTCTCATTTACTCTCTCTCAAAAAAAAAGAGATATACTAACAGAAAAAGTCTGGGCGACCAGACCTTTCTATGCTAGTATAGTCTTGAATTTACAATGGGCACGCTGGTTGGGCTGGCCAATCAACGTGCTCGTTTTTGCATATTTACGGCCGGTCATTGTATAATTGAAAAGGACCACTTAATTATTAAGTGGAATATTTGCAATGTGAATGCCAAAGTAAAGGAAGGTGAGGTGTGCACCATTTCTATAATAACAGTGATGGTAAGATGTAGTGCACAGTTCTTTTTTGGTCTGTTTTTTTGGATTGCAGCTAGATTAATGTAAATAAAGTGTGCACTTTGGGGAAATAGTTTTATTTAATGCAGTAACCATATTTAAATAAATGCCAGATTTTTTTTTACTATTGTTGATTAGTGATTAAATACTCCTTTATATGATTTTGTGTGGAGCATTCTGCAAGCAGGTTATTCTGTCAAGGTACAGTGGAATTGTTTAATAAGGAAATAGAAGAGTATCTCCTAATAAGTCATAATGATGAAGTAAAGGACTCTGTAATGTTTGAGTCTCTTACATCACTTACTTAAGAAGATAAAATATAAATTAAGTTTAAGTCACATAATAGAAATAATTCTGAAAAAGAGGAAAATAAAGTTGTATGCAGTAAATACAAAGGGTTTACAGAGACTAACAGGTAAGTCTAAAATTCTAGCCAAATTAAATCAAATAAGGGCTATTATTTACTTATTTATTTATTTATTGCATTTTGTTTTACTGGAATTGTCCACCTAGACCGTGCAAGAACCCTCTTAAGTGGAGGCACAGGGAGAGCTCCACAACACTTAAAATGTATTTATAAGTACAGAAGTAGCTGAGCAAGCATGATAAATATGCAAAAGAAATGTCAGGTAAAATGTTTTATAGTAACATGCAGACAGACTAAGGTAAACACATCTTATATAATAAACACATCTTACAATGAGCTAAAATATTACAATACAAATCAGTCAGCAAATGCCAAAAGCAGTTTTCAATATTTGTGGTTAAAATGTAGCAGCTATGTAATCTGCTTCAAAGTAGAAGAAATGTAATCTGTTCCAAAGTAACAGTGCTTTTATCATTAGGAAGGTAGATAGAGGTAGAAGCATTTGTGGAAGATGTGGACTTGAAAGTTAGATAAAGAAGAGAAGATGTAGTTGTTGTAGACTAGTCATGAGTGATGGTAAGAAGGCTAGATGAATATGCATTAAACCCAATACCATTTTCCTAGATGATCTAAACTATCCAAATACAGACTGGGATACCCACAGCACTACTAGTGCACAAACACAGAGATTCCTGGACTTTGGCAATACCAGTGCCCTGGAACAATTAGTCAGATACCCACTAAGGGTGTTAACATCTTGGATCTTGTCCTTACTAATATGGCAGCATCTTGCACCACTTTCATATCTTCATCACTTGTTAGGTCTGACCATAAAGCAGTCTCCTTTAAAATAGAATTGAAACTGAAGATCGCTTCCACCCTAGATATCTTTAGAAATATCTTTAAGACAAACTACATACTCATAAGTGATACATTTGCAAGCTTCAAATTCCCATCAAACCCAGTTAATGTCAATGAATATGCAAAAATGTACATCACCACACTATATCAGCACGTATCCCATAGGAATAAGTGCAGGGCAAGAAACTAGAAACAGTTTAAAGATTGCCACCTTTCTGAAGCACTCCTCTAAACATTAATGCACTACATCATGGGCTCAGTGGAGTCTATTACATGATAATTCAGCAGTTTCTGGCTGCTGCGTTATATAACAGCTGCCATTAGTGTAAACAGAGGATAATGAATTGGCTCTTACGACATAATACTACAGAATGGCTGGTCCAGACTGGCCAGTGAGTTCAGTGATGGCAGCCTAGGAGTCTTCTCACTGATTGGTTGAAATCAATCCTACTGCAGCAGCAGTCAGTAAGCAGAAGAAGGAGGAGTGCTAGGCCAGGCAGAAGCCACAGTCAATTGAGAGCTATGCCATATGCTTTACATGGAAAATTAAGGAGTAATGTACAGTAGGGTATATGCTACTGTGTAATATCATTCACGGTTAGGTCTAATCATAAGATGAAATCAACAGCCAGATTCATAGTTACTGTTCATAATGTATCCTAGTTACAATATCCTAATCTTGGAGGCAGTAGGTATTCAGACACTGAGCTACTAGACACACAGTTAACAGAAATACACATTTCTCAGGGGAATTTAGAAACTGAGCTGAGAGACACAAAGTTCAAAAACAGATGCACACATTTGTCAAGAGGTCTTAGACATGAGCTGACAGGCTCATAGTTCAAAAATATAAGCACTGATCTGTTAGGGGAACTCAGACGTGAGGTAGCAGACATGCAGCTCAAATACAGAAGCACACATCTGTCATCTCAAACTCAGTGTTCAATAAGCAATTGAGGCACAGTATAGCATCATAGTATTGGTATGGTGTTCATTCCAACAGTGCACTGACCTTGTACATAACAGCAGGTTTCAGGGGGAGGGGGTTCTGTAGCAACAGCAGAATGCATTGGCTGTCCAACATTATGCACTTACAGCTTAATACTGCACCAAGCACTTGGGGAAGATGTGTGTTATGCTCAGGGTGTACAGAAGTTCATCTCACTGTAGGCTACTGTTCAACACATAAGGCAGTACGCTAGGCATTTGAGTGAGATGAGTGCTACACTTAAGGTGTCCAACATTATAACACTGTATCGCCTGCATTCAAACAGAGCACAAGTCATAGAACTGTTATTATTTCACACAGCATGTATAGTAGTGCCACATTGTGCACTATGTTAAAATAGTGCACATTATACCCGGAGGATTAGTTATTACACAAGGTATACAGCACAGCAACACATTAGCACTGCATACACTGCACTGAACAGTGCACAACGTGCTTGGGAGATTATGTCATTGCACAAGGTATAGAACACAAAAAGCAATGAATGCACTATACTGAAACAGAGCACAATGCACCTGGTGTATTATGTCACTATACAAGGAATGCAGCACAGCAGCACTGGATGCTGCACTTTCAAATAGTGCACAAGGTGCTTAGGGAATTATGTCACTACAGAGGGCAGACAGCATTGTCTGCTTGTAGTAGAGAGCGGTGCTGAAGATAAGATGACACATGCTTTTGGCAGTCCCCTATTTGGCTACCAAAAGACAAAACATCTTCAAATCAAGTTAAGGGAAAAAAATGTCTCTGTCTGGAAGAGAATGCCATTTATTCATGAAGAAGATCCTTGTTACAGTTTAGGAAAGCAGCTTGTTACAGATTAAAGCCTAGAACTGTACAATGAGATTTGCTGCACAGTAGGAAAGAGCACCATGCTACAGTTCATAAAACCAGCTTTACTGCAGGAATGGATCAGGAGTTGATCAGCAGTTACACTGGGCATCACTCATGCCTCACAACTGCTCTGGTAGAAAGAGACAATATATCTATTTAATCTGCATTTTTAGGTTCCTTAACATTCTACCTCTCCTCCATTCCTGCATTCTCCCCTTACTTATTTTTTCACCTGTCTCATATTCCCTTGAGCATGTCTATTGTTTTGGTGCAAACTTTATTGTTTTGCACTTTGAACTGCTTGCCTTTGCTGCACTGAAGCCCGATGCACTGAGAGCTGGTAGTCAACCTCAGTAAAGGAGGTATAGGCAGGGAATAACTGACATGAGCTTTGATGAACAGGAGTTGTTGGATAGATTTAAAATGGATAGGGATATAACAAGAGCTTTGGTGAGCTTTTATGGACCACAAACAGGAACATGGGGAATGAGTGGCTTTCTATACCTGTACATACCAAGGTATGCAATGTCCTTGCTATCCTTGCCACAGGGACCTTTCAGAGATAGACAATGGACGTATTGGATATCTCATAAATTTTTGCTTCAAAGATACTGCTGCAGTTCCTTGATATACTCAGCACTCTTAGCACATGTGGATGAACATATCTATTTCGTAGTGTCACCACAGGACAGAATCAGTAACCTTCATGCCTGTGTGATTTCTTGAGGTGCTTGGTGTGATATGTGTTGCTATAAGCACTCCATTTGGACAATGGGGAAGAGGTATCTCAACAGAAAGGACTACCATTCCATTATCTGTCAGATAGTGTCTGATGCACTGGGGTGCATCCCGAATGTATCAGCCCAGTGTCCTGGCAGTGCCATGATTCTCACATTTGACACATACATTTAGGTTCATAGGTTCATAGGTTCATACTAGGCTATCTGCCCTAGGGCATTTATAAGCCTAGCCAGAATGTGTTTGGCTTTCGCCACCCATTTTAAATTTATTTTGCTATGCCCTTTTTCGAGGTTAGTATACTGTGCCTCTGTCTAACAGTGACACAGAAGTGATACCCGGGGTAAACCTACGATCTCCCATCCACTCATCAAGAATCCTCTTGAAGAGAGTCAGTGAGGGACTCTGCCTAACCTGGACTGGGATTTTATTCCAGAGTGAAGGGAGCCTCTGGGTTATGAATCTGTCCCTCCAGCATGTCCTATTTATTTCAGTGCTGAGGTTCAAGTCTCTCGAGCGTGTAGCTCAATGGGATTTGGATTTTCTGAGGTGCAGCATGTCCATTAATTCCGGGTTGGACATGGCTTTATACGACAGGCACAGATCGCCTCTGAACAGGTGGTATGCCACTGAGTAGATCTGGAGTTTCTTTAACCGGGCAACATATGGCATCTGTTTGAGCCCTTTGATCCTCTTGGTGAGGTACTTTTGGGGTCTTTCCAGTTGCTGAAGGTGTCTGGTAAGGTACATCCCAAAAGGGGCATTGTACTCAATTATGGGCCTGATAAGGGATGAGTAAAGAGGCACAATGACCTCCCCTGATCTAGATGTGAATCCCTTCATGATTAGGTGGGCTATATAAAATGTTTTTCTAACCACTTTGGCCACGTGGTTGTCAAATGAGAGATTGCTATCAACTTGGGTCCCCAGGTCCCTAATTACTTCTTCTGTACTTAATGGATTACCACCTATGTGGTAATTTGTGGGCACTTTGTTTTGCCAAAGGGATGACTATACACTTTTGGCATTTAGCTTGAGGCCATGGCTCTGGCACCAATTTTCTGTTTCTATGAGGCCCTTTTGGAGGATGCTTGTGTCAGCTGGAGAGTCGATTATGGTGCCCAGTTTGCATTCATCTGTGAACTTGGTCAGCCACAGTCCTTCCGTGTTGGCCTGTACCTCCAAGAAATATATACCGAACAAGAGAGGTCCCAGGACTGAGCCTTGTGGGACACCACTTGTAACTGGTTTGGAGTCTGACATGGCTCCAGTAATTTTAACCATGTGGGTTCTGTCCTTGAGCCAGTTTTCAATCCATCTAGTGACATAGGGGTTTATATTTAAGCTGGTGAGCTTATCTATGATGCCCGAGTGGGGTATTGTATCGAAGGCTTTTGCGAGGTCCAGGTAGGCTGTGTGGACCACCTTCCCCTCGTCAATGGCCTTGGTGACTGTTTCAAAGAAATCAACCAGGTTTAAGAGGCAGGATCTGCCCTTAACAAAGCTGAACTGGGTAGGATCCAGTGTCTGTAGGTCCCCAATATCTTTATTTATGAGGTCCATGATGATCCTTTCCATAGCTTTGCAGATCAAGCTAGTCAGGCTTATGGGGCGATAGATTCCAGGATCTGTTAAGGCACCACCTTTATGGAGAGGGACCACTGTTGCTGTACGCCACTCTTTGGGCACATATCCTGTAGTAAGGCTGAGATTGAACAGTAGTTTTATGTTTGGGTTTAGCTCTTCTTGGAGTTCATGTAGGATGCAGCCTGGGACACCATCTGGTCCCATTGATGCTGTGTTTTTGCTTTGGAGAGCGGCTCTTACCTGAGCATCTGAGATGTCAGGGGCAGCACTCTGCTGGGATAGATATTTTCCCTTTTGGTGAGGAGGGGAGAAGTTTGCTGAACCTGTCAGCTAGGATGTTGGCAATGTCTGTGGGTTCAGTGTATTTTTTGTCATTTTGGACCAATTCTGAGCATATCTGGGAATTACCACCCAGGTTCCTAACATAACTAAAGAAAGCCTTGTGATTATCCTTAGTGTCCTGTGCAATTTTTCTCTCGAAGCTGGCCTTAGACAATTTTATGAGTGCCCGTAGTTTTTTGCTAATACTGATCAGTGATGCCTTCCCATTTTGGGATTTTGCTCTATCATTTAGTAGCTTCCTCCTTCTATTGTATAGTTTGTTTATGGCTGGGGTCCACCAGACAGGACGTTTGCCTTTGGAGGATTGGGTCTTGGTTTTATTTGGGATCGCATGATCCATGCATTCCTGAAGGTGTTCATAGAATGCATTTATAAAGGATTCTGCGGTCTGGGCCATATTTTCCACAGGCCCGGGGGCTTTGAAGGATTCCACCTCGGTTTTGAGGAGTGTGAAATTTGCTTTAGAGAAGTTTTTCACTGTGGTTTTCTGGGTAGGGGGTGGGGTCGGGATGTGAATATCCAGTGAGATTAGTTTATGGTCTGATCTTACCAGTGAGGGATACACTTCTGATTTGCTATATCACCACTTTCTGCATGGTAGGATTCCACATGGCCACCTATTTGGTAGGTGCAGTGTATTATAATGTTGTTAACTAGAGTTATTCTGCTATCTATATAATGTTATATTTACTAGTGACTAATCCCCCTTTTGTTATATGTTCCTTCCCTATTTTGTTTTCCAGGTGATGATGGCTACTCACTTGAACCTTGGCTACTGACACCAGTCCATAACCCCCGTGAAGAAGCTGAGAAGCACGTTAACACTGCTCAAGTCCAACATACAGATGGTCCTTGAGTGAGTGTTTGGCCTGCTCAGAATTCATTTCCTTTGTCTGCATGAGTCTGGGGGGGGCTCACTATGAGCATGGAACTACATGCAGAATATTTACGACCTGCTACATTCTGCATAACACGATCATGTGTCAGTCTGGCGCACAAATGTCATAGCCAGTGAATGACAGTAGCAGTGTAATTCGCTCTATAGTTTGTCTCATCAGTGATGACACTGATGGTGGCCAGCCAATGGCAGCAGCATGGTAACCCCTCTGGCAAGTCTGTGCATGGCACAGGGCTGGACAAATGAAGCAGTGGATCTAGTCTGTGACCATGGGCTATGACATTCACTAGATGAAGTGTCAGGTTACAAAGATAACACTTAGTGCAGCAGTGTTACTTGAGGCCTGTGCTCAGTGGTGCATGGTCAGCTTACACTGTACACCATACATTTTCCTCATATCATGCACAATTATGTCTTCATATGTTAGTAGCCATCATCATTTGTACAATGTTGAGTGATCAGTTACACAAGTGCTACTCATACTAGCAGAGTTTGCAGGAACTGTAAAGGAGCAAGTATTATAAGAAAAGTGTAAGGCTGTAGTCTGAGTAATTAATTCATGTTACTAAAGCTGCATTCACCTGGCAAAGGGCACATATTTTCTTTTCCATCTTGAAATGTGTCATTTTTGGTGCTGGCCTCCTTTATTCCCCTCATTCATTTTTCAGGAGCAAGAAGTAAATGTTGCATTTCTTATTTGGCAAATATAAAATGAGATTTCAAATATGACACTTTTCAAAGTATTTTACTGGTGAGTAAGATCTGTAATACAATACTTCAAGACTTGACTTACATTTGCAATATGTCATACAGAATGCCCCCCAAAGACAGTGTTGGTGATGGTCCCAGAGATAGTAGGAAGGTGCTAGAATGTGAGCTTGATGCTGAGTTGCTCCATTGATGGACTCCATTGGATACAGAGGAGCATCTTGACACTGACCTAATGATGCTGCAGGACTTAGACCTTGATTGAGAGGTTCTTCCTTGCACCATGTTAGTAATGGGTGCCAACCCTAAACCTAATGCTGCCCTTTCCCCTGATCCTACATCTTCAGGTCATTAAACCCTTACTGTAACACCGGCACTACACAAGACAGACTCAGACACACAAACATTCTCAAAGATGCACAAACACTGCTACATCTATCTCCTAATCAAACCCTTACCCTTAATGTAATATACACAAACTCACAAACAACACACAATACCCATCCTTCACTTACCTCCGACCCTAACCTAACTCACATACACACACAGACACATACACATGCACATGCTCTCACTCCCCAACCCCACTTATCTGTATCAAAATTTTGTAAGTTTGACAAAAAACACCATTTGACCATCCACACCTTTGGCCATCCTCACCACTGACATAAAATCACACCACCTGCGTTTGTTGAACAATTGTATGTTTGGTCAAACACAGGGGAACCATCACAGCACATTTGCTGCTGGGCAGAGAAGGCCTTGCATGTCTCCAGAGCTCACTGTGAAAGATGTCTTCACCTGGCTCTGCTGTGTACTGGTGTGACAGTCAGTAACTGCACCTCAGGATGGATTCAGTCTAGGTAGCATAGGCACAGGAAAGATGCGTTGAGCTACATGGTGTTTTCCCCTTGATGTAATGTGATTTCATTATAATGCTGAGCATATGAGTGTTTCTCACTGACTACAGGGTTATCCACCTGCTGTGGGGTGGGAAAAACTGCCAGTATACTTTGCGACTGTATCACGGTCCTGAAGCACTGTCATGAGTATGAGAAATGGCATCATTATCAACAGTCATTCTACTGTGACCATCAGCCTGCTGTGGTTTAGCACAATATGAGACTGTTTCTGCTACTGACCCTGTTAAAAAATACATAATGATGTAGTTAATGTGACCTCTGACAGGCATTGACCTTACATTAAAGTTAGGATGTCCACAATTACTATGTGCTTCCTGCAGAGATGGTACTACAGCTGATGATGGAGTACCTGATGAAGAAATATTTCAGTTATATGTATGGTTATGATAGCAAGTACACCTTGTCTGAAATGCATTCAGAGCAAAACACTGAGCTGTTGCAGGTCTCTGGAAGTACTACTACCCACACCACCATCAATGAATCCTGCACCATCCTTTTCTGCATCAAAGTCATCACCCCTTAAGGAGCTCAAGTACTCTTCATCAGGTTTTAAAGGTTGGATGGTGTAAGGTCCATCACTAGGGTTCCTATGGGCAATTGTATTCTACCAAGCTTTTGTCCTGGCATGGCTGACCATGTCATTATTTCATTGTCTAGATGTGGTTTCTCCCCATTATAACATTTATATAAACCACAACTCGATTCCATGCCTTTGCTTGCTCTGCTTGCCTTGTCTCCCTTTATCTAAAAAGGTGTTTTCCATGCAGAGTGCCTAAGAGCCATATGCAGAGCAATCTAAAAAGGTGTTTTCCATGCAGAGTGCCTCAGAGCCATATGCAGAGCACCTTAAAACTATTTCCTTCTACTCAGTCTCCTATAGATTGCTAAGGGGTGATCTATGCCTGGCTTACAAAGCATCCACAAACCACACACTTATGGATGTCCTACATATTCATAAGTCAAAGAGCGCCTGAACTACAAGGTCTAGGGAACTGAATGTGGTCTGTGACTTAAACAGAACATGCTGCAGAGACAGACATGTGTCCCAGAAACTACCCCTCCTATGGAACAGACTTCCCATCCATGTTAAGCTAAGTTCATCAGTGAAGACTGGTAGAGATGGATGAAGGCTGCCAACCTAGCCAGATAGAATTGTGCAGATAATTCTATTATTTGTAAATGTGAAATGTTGAATTTAAAACAATGTAGCAACATTTCCATCTGCTGTAAAGAAAGCTAAGTCAAGTATTTCTTGTTGGTCCTTTGAAATTAAAATGATTTCATCGCTGCCTTTGATGTTTTACAAGTCTGCTCCAGTCTGGCTAGATGAAGGCTTCCTGCCTATTGTTTTAAGTATTTCTCTGTGAGCTCTGAACTTTTGACTAGCACTGTATAGCAGCAAGTATTGTCTTGTGGTTTTAATGATTTATTATTAAATATTTTAAAACCTTTTAACTGTGGCTGCTTTGTGTAGAGATAAGTTAAGCTCTAGAGTACATTGTATATTTATAGAGTTTACTGTCCAGGCCACTCTAATAGCTTTAGCCCTGGGCTATACTACCAATTGGATATTAATTTTGCACAGTAATAATTGGACACCCTTTTAAGGGCCTTTGAGTAGCTGATAAGTATTAGCTGGGTGGTGACAGTAATTGCTACCGTATAGTCTGGGTAAAAGGGGTACAGCTGGAGAACCTGTGGCAGCCTTCCCCAGAAGTGTCTGTGTGGTTGTGTAAACTATTATCTCAAAGTGTGTGTGTGTCAGCTACTTGGGCAGGGACATGAAGCACCAGTTGGACAAAGAGGGTGCTGGAGATTTTAGCTTGACCAGCTAGGCTGAGATTTGGACCCTATAGCTATGCCAATGGGGAGTCTTATTGGGGACCTGGGGAGCAACGGAGCGACCAGCCCTGGACTGACTGTGATCTCTGTGTACTCTTATGGGAAATTGCACTTTACTGTGTGTATTTGTTATCCTTGCCTCTCATATGAGATGCCCTCTCTGGTGTTAGTGGTGAGGATTTTAGGCTCCCTGATTGCTGGGCCAAGGCATGGTGTCACATATTAATTGGTGGCAGTGGTTGGGATATTCTCATATATTAATTGGTGGCAGTGGTTGGGAAATCCACCTCACTTATTAATTGTTTGGCAGCGGTGGGATATTTACATCACATATTAATTAATTGGAAAATACTAATTGTCTTGTAGTGGTGTGGGTAGAGTGAATCCTATAGCTTGTGTACATTGAACTTTGAAGGTGTTTTGTACTCCAAAACAGCCACACAGTGAATATTCAGAGTTCACATCACAATTGTTTTATTTCTTTTGTTAGCTAGTTAGTCAGTGTGAGCAGGCAGCATGTCAGCAGAGGAGTATGGAAAGCTTACAAGGAGCTAGCTGGTGGAGATGTGCCAGGCTAGGGGACTAGTGCATGGAAACCTGACTAAGGCAGACCAGACTGCAGCTTCAGCTTTAGTTACAGCTGCATCAGAAAACAGCAACCAGGAGGACAATCAGACTGGCAGTGGAGATATAATTCCCTCAGAGAATGGACAGCTCAACCTTTCTGCACTTGACTTAAAAATCCAGCTGGAGCTAAAGAGACTTGAGTTGGAGACCAGGCGTGTAGAATTAGAAGCAAATGAGAGAATGTGATGTTTGCAGGCTGGGGAGAATGGGAAACTGTTACGTCCATAAGCTGAGGAACAAGAAAAGCAGAGGCAGCATGAAAAGGAGATGCTGACTCTTTGCCAGAGTCATGGAGGTAATGTGGAAGGGAGTAACTGGATCCCAGAAGCACAAAAGGTCAGTAAATGTCTTCCGCAGTTTAAAGAGGGGGATAATTTTGATAGTTTCATTCATATGTTTGAGAGGGTATGTAAACAGTATGAAGTTGACCAAGGGCTCTGGGTACGGTTCCTGACCCCCTTACTCCATGGTAAAGCTGTAACTACATTAGCTAAAATGTTTGACATTGCATGTTTTGATTATACTGCTGGTAAGAAATGTCTTTTAGAACTGTTTAAGCTAACACCTGAAACATATAGGAAAAAGTTTTGTGAGCATAGATGCAAGGCAGATGAAAGTGTGCATGAATATGTTGCTGAATTGAGCACTTATTTCCATAGGTGGGTGAGTGGATGTCAGGTCACCACATTTGAATGGCTGGCAGACCTTTGGTGAGGGAACAAGCCCTTAGCACTTTGCCTGAGGACATGAGGATCTGGATAGCTGATAGACAATGTGCTACTTCAGATGAGTTGGGGAAGAAGGGAGACCTATACCTGGCAAGCAGGGTAGCCCTGAACAGGAAGGGGACCCCCAGTACTGCTCATGGGTCTAAAGGAATCCATGGTGGGCAGCACAGACTGCCACAACAGAATCTGCCAGTAGCAGGGGAAGCCACTAGTCCAGGTATACATCCAGGATCTAAGGTTAAATGTTTTGAATGCAACCAGTGGGGCCATGTGGCATACAGGTGTCCATGGAGACAAGGTGGGGAACCAAAGGTGAGGGAGCCAGTAAGTGGGAAAGACAAAATGCCAATAGTAGGTTGTCTTGGGACAACAAGGGTACCAAAGTAACATCCTGCTGATGTCCTGAGAGGGAAGGATTTGGATGAGGCAGTACCATGTGCTTATACAGTTACACGCAATCAGGCTAGGAGACAAGCAGCTGGGTCTGGTAGCCTAGGGGAGACCCAGACAGACTGCATACTTGCAGCCAAGACTGGTGAGGTGGTTACTTCAGGGACTGAGCTATGCTGTAGAAGTGAGACTGAAGGTGAGCCACAGCTGCTTGTGGGTACTGATGTTCCCTTGGACAGAGTGACTGCAAAGGTAGAGGTGAGTAGTAGTACCCAGGCTGACAGTGAGGCACCACTGTCAGAGGATGCCAGATTTCTGGTGGAAGGGGAGCTGGGAAGGGTTACAAGGGGAGAGTTGAGACAGGCTCAGCAATCAGACCCTACATTGCAAGGCTGAAGGGAGGTAGCTAGGGAGGCACTTGATTCTCAAGGAAAGGGAAAATCTGTATACTGGGACAAAAGGGTTACTATACAGAAAGCAGACCCCTGAGGGAGGGCTAGAAGGTGAGAGAGTACAGCAGTTGGTAGTGACTAGAGCCTACCATCTGGCACTTCTAGCCATAGCCCATGATATTCCCTTTGCAGGTCATATGGGCAAAAAACGTACAACAAGGCATATTATGCAGAACCTCTATTGGTCTGGAATTTCCAGAGAAGTAACAGGGTATTACAAGACCTGTGAGCTGTGCCAAAAGGTAGGCAAGGCAGGAGACAAGGTGAGAGCTCCTTTGATGTCTTTGCCTGTGATTGAGGAGCCATTTCAGGGGGAGCTATGGATACTGTGGGTTCTTTGAGTACCCCAAGTTCCACAGGGAAAAAGTATATCCTAGTGGTAGTGGATTATGCTATATGATACCCTGAGGCAGTGGCTTTGTCCTCCATTGAGGCAGAGAAGGTGTCAAATGCTTTGTTGGAAATTTTCAGCAGGGTATGTTTCCCAAAAGAAATACTGACTGACAGAGGAGCCAATTTCATGTCAGACCTGATGGCTTGTCTGTGGAAGTCCTGTGGGGTGAAGCACATGAAGACCACCCCTACCATCCCCAGACTAATGGTCTTGTTGAGAGGTTAAACTCTACAATCAAGTCCATGCTACGGGCATTTGCAGATCAGTTTAAGAGGGAATGGGACAAATATTTGCCCCATCTGTTGTTTGCTTACAGAGAGGTTCCCCAGGAATCCACAGGTTTTTCACCCTTTGAGTTGCTGTATGGGCATAGGGTGAGGGGACCTCTAGATTTAATTCAAGATGAGTGGGAAGGTGAGTGCAAGTCTCACAAAGAGTCTGTTGTGGCATGCATCCAAAACCTCAGAACAAGGCTCAGGGAACTCATGGGCTTGTCCCAGGAGAACCTGTCAGAAGCCCAACAACAGAAAAAGGTGTGGTATGACAGAAATGCTTGAGCTACAGAGTATGCTGTGGGGCAGCAGGTAATGGTTCTCATTACTGTCAGACACAACAAGCTGCAAGCAGCTTGGGAGGGACCCTACAAGGTGGTAAGAAAGGCAAGTGATGTTAACTATATGGTAGAACTGCTAGGCAGATAGCAGTGGTACAAACTGTACCGTGTTAACATGATGAAACCATACCATGATAGGGAGGCCCTTGTGCTGAACATTTGCAGTGGATTACAGGAGGAGTCTGAGGGAGATCTAGGGACTGATCTCCTCAGTGAGGCTTGGACTGACACCTCAGTGGAAGGGGTAGCAGTGTCCTAGCAGCTATCTCCTACCCAGGTTTGAGAAATCTGAGCAGTGTTGCAGGAATTTGGGGACATGTTCACTGGGAAACCAGGGTGCACCTACCTGGTACAGCACTAGGTGGATACAGGACCCCAAAGGCCTATTAGGCAGGGCCCTTATAGAGTGCCTTAGAGAGTCAAACAGACTCTGAGGGAGGAGGTACAGGAGATTTTGGAACTAGGGGTGATTCAAGATTCCAACAGTTCCTGGGCCTCCCCAGTGGTGCTGGTGCCAAAGAAAGATGACAGCACCAGGTTCTGTGTGGGCTACAGGAAATTAAATAGTCACACAGAGTCGGATGCTTACCCCATGCCTAGGACAGATGAGGCCCTACAGCAGCTGGGTGGGGCTAAGTATCTTACAACCATTGATCTTACCAAGGGAGAGAAGTCAGCCTTTGTGACTCCTTTTGGCTTGTATGAGTTCACAAAGATGCACTTTGGGATGAAGAATGCCCCAGTGACTTTCCAGAGGCTGGTAGATAATATCTTAGCAGGAGCAGGAATGTTTGCCCTTGCTTACCTGGATGATATTGCCATCTACAGCCATTCCTGGCCAGAGCGCTTTCAGCATGTCGGGGAGGTGCTGGGCAGACTACAGAAGGCAGGAGTGACCATTAAGCTGAGCAAATGTCAGGTGGGTATGGCAGAGGTCTCCTACTTAGGACATAGAGTGGGGAGTGGTAAGATAAGGCCAGAACCTGCCAAAGTGGAAGCCATTCAGGCATGGCCTGCACCTGTTACTAAAAAGCAGGTGAGTGCATTTTTAGGGACAGCAGGGTACTACAGAAAGTTCGTCCTCAGTTATAGTACCATAGCTGCTCCCCTCACAGACCTGTGTTAGTCAGTCCAGATTACAGCAAATAATTTGTTGTGCAGGTGGATGCTTCAAACCATGGGGTGGGGGCTGTACTTAACCAGATTTCTTCAGAGGCGGAAGAGCACCCAGTGGTTTATCTCAGTCATAGGCTCCAACCCAGGGAGGAATGCTATGCAGCTGTAGAAAAGGAATGTCTAGCCATAGTGTGGGCACTGCAAAAACTTCAGCCTTATCTGTATGGAAGGAAATTCACTGTTATGAGAGATCACAACCCCCTAACATGGTTAAACAGAGCCAGCCAGCAAAATGCCAAGTTGCTAAGATGGAGCCTGGGGTTGCAAGCATATGATATGTCAGTGCAGCACTGCAGTGGGAGTAGCAATGCCAATGCAGATGGTCTCTCAAGACAGGGAATTGGGTGAGGTACACTCAGATAGACCCAGCCCTCTCAAACAGCATTTCTCAAAGGTCACTTGAAAAACTAGCTTGAGCTCTCCAGGGGGGTGTGGATGTGAAGACTGGTAGAGATGGGTGAAGGCTGCCAGCCTAGCTAGATAGAATTGTGCAGATAATTCTATCATTTGTAAATGTGAAATGTTGAATTTAAAACACTGTGGCAACATTGCCATTTGCTGTAAAGAAAGCTAAGTCAAGCATTTCTTGTTGGTCCTTTGAAATTAGAATTATTTAATCACTGCCTTTGATGTTTTACAAGTCGGCTCCAGTCCGGCTAGATGAAGGCTTCCTGCCTATTGTTTTAAGGCTAAAGTTAATGACCAGAATTTACATATGGAATGTCCTTTATTGCTCTAAGTGTAAAAGAATGTAAATGCAGTTAATATGTAGCCTGGGGACTCCAGGAAAGTGTAAAAGAATGTTGTAATGTTTACCTAGAACTGCAGTTTCAATTTAAACAGTGAGAACCAGAGATTATTAAGCATTTTTTGTCTGACTATCCAGCTCAGCACTGCCTTATGCTCTCTTTATGTAAGTAGTATGTTAGAACTGTGTTTTCTCCTAGAAGTAGCTAGGAGTTAGAAAAGATTAGACTAAGTGTTTTTCTGTTATGCCAGTACTGTACTACTGATTTATTTGAAGTATTTATGTGTGATCTCTGAACTTTTGACTAGCACTGTATAAGAGAAAGCATCCTCTTGTGGTTTTAATTATTTACTATTAAATATTTTAAAACTTTTTAACTGTGGCTGGTTTGTATAGAGATAAGTTAAGCTCTAGAGTACATTGTATATTTATAGAGTTTACTGTCCAGGCCACTCTAATAGCTTTAGCCCTGGGCTATACTACCAATTGGATATTAATATTACACAGTAATATTTGGACACCCTTTTAAGGGCCTTTGAGTAGCTGATAAGTATTAGCTGGGTGGTGGCAGTAATTCCTACCATATAGTCTGGGTAACAGGGGCAGAGCTGGAGACCCTGTGCCAGCCTTCCCCAGAAGTGTCTGTGTGGTTGTGTAAACTCTTTTCTCAAAGTGTGTGTGTGTCAGCTACTTGGGCAGGGACATGAAGCACTGGTTGGACAGAGAAGGTGCTGGAGATTTTAGCTTGCCCAGCTAGGCTGAGATCTGGACCCTATAGCTGTGCCAGTGGGGAGTCTTATTGGGGACCTGGGGAGCAAGGGAGCAACCAGCCCTGCACTGACTGTGATCTCTGTGTGCTCTTAAGGGAAATTGCACATTACTGTTTGTATTTGTTATCCTTTCTTCTCATGAGACTCCCTCTCTGGTATTAGTGGTGAGGATTGAGGCTCTTTGATTGCTGGGCCAAGGCATGGGCGTCACATCATCTGTTACCTGGTTTAAGCACAACCTAGACCAGTGGATAGGGAACAGGAAAATTACATCAGGCCTGTCACCCATGTCCCTTATGGTCAGAGGTAGCTTATATATGCATGGCCCTGTGTCCTATTTGGATATAGGACATCATTATTCTTTCAGGAGAACTTGGCTAGGCTTAGAAAGGCCCCTGAGTTGTTGGCATAGTAACAATCTATGAATCTATATGTCCTTATTGCATCCATGAGGATGTGTTTTTCATCAGTAGTAAAACTGTCACACTTAAACCTTGCTCCCTGATGCTCCAATATATTTCCCTCAAAATACAAGTTCTGAAGTAATTATGCAGACCTAACTTTTGTGAGTGTAATAAGCTCTGTTCCATGCATTTGACTGACCAAGTAATTAAATATTAGTGAAGCTAAAATAAAAACATACCTAGATCCATTTTTGCTAATTCTCTGTTTCACTCTTGTAAGGATTTCCCCTTTGCTTTTCTAGGTTGTGTTGCATGTGGGTCACCTGACTTAGTGGTAAGAATACATACAGCGAAATGTAGGTCTATGGGGCAGTGTTGGAAGGGCTGGGTGAAGGGAATGACAAGTATGTTGGTTCTGAGAACTTCCACTGCCAGACACTAAAGACTACAATAAGAAACTCTGTACATGTTTGGTTAATGAACAGATTCATTGAATGGGATAGGTTTATACAGCCAAGCCAGTTGCATGAATAAGAGAAGTACGTAACAAGATTTCCCACCTTATCAGTAACCCAGAGGTTTATTGCTGAAGATGTCACAGTGAAGTACTATGGTAGTTGCTTATTTCCAATTATTTTATCTGAAGTATGTCTATTTTAATGTTTATTTAATTTTCACTTTCTGTTGATCTTTGAATAAATGTGGAGTGCAGAGGCACTCAGGATGGCAATCCTTAGAAAGTTTCCAGAAATTTGGTACAGCTTAGTAAGTTCCTATGCATACTGGGCAATTTTCTGCTCAGCTCTATGAATCACATTGTTGCACTTGTGTAACTGCATTTATTGGCTGGTTTCCTATAGCTATGGAGAAGACACAAAGTGCTTAGGCTTATGTATGCAGACTCTTTCTGCTTCAGCATCCTGGTGCAATTCAGGCACATATGCAACTATTCTGGGAATTCACCTGTTCTTTTGCACCTAGCAAATGACAGTGCAGGATATAAGGTGGTGGGCAGAGCAATGCCACACATTCATGAGTGTGGCTGACACCCTAATAGTCTCAGTTTTATACCTACATCTTTATTCTTATTTGTACATGGCACAGGCAATATGGAGTTTGTGGAAGCACAGGGTCAACCTCCAAGGTTCTCCCTCACCTTTTGCAGGCATCATACTTGCAAAGGTTTGAAAGTCTTGAGTCTGGGACATGACAAAAAAAATGACATTTGAACCAAGAAGGGGGAATAACTGTAATCTATAGTAACTGACCACAAAAAAAAAAAAAAAAAATACAACACATGTGATATACAGGCTAATCGTATAGGACTAAATCAGTCAGAGATGTTCTGCAAAAAAAAAAAGGGACAGTGTATGGTAGCGTAATTGCAGCGAGCTGCTTGATACTTTTGTATCAAGCAGCTTGTTATGGTCTTAGAGTAGAAGAACTTTTTTACCTTTGATCTTCAAGGGGAAAACTTTGGGATTTTTTTTTTTGTCTCTTAAGTTGTCAGGGGTTACAACAGTGTGCAAGTATAGTACAGACATTTGTTACTGAAGTGCTGGAATTGCATTTGCAGTAACAGCTGAAATACTCAGTGCGTGCTGGTTTAATCAGCAAGATACTTGATGCATATGTAGCAAATTACTTACAAAGGTTTCAAGTAGAAGAGCCCTTTTTTGTTTGTTTATTTGTTTGTTTTTACTCTTCAAGTGAAGTCATTTTTCTTTCTTCTTTCTTATTTGCTGTTCTGGACTGCAGAGTACAGTGATAAAGCAGGGCCCATTATGTATGGGACCCTATTGCTTCCAATCAGCTCAATCGGCCTAAGGCTGGCCCTGCTTGTTATCAAAAAATATTGGTATTAATAGTTATGTGAATGTATGTGTGCATTATTTTACTTCTCTCTTTGAAGAGAAGGTATGAGAGCATGCAGAAACAAAGCATATCTTAATCAACCAATGAGGGTCATGTGCGTGATATATGGAGGGCTTAATGTATGGAGATTTTCAAATATGAAATTATAATAAAACTGCAGTAAACAAAAACATAGAAACTTTGTCGAGGCCTGTACTGACCGTGAGGCCCAAAGCTGTAGCTTGTTTAGCCTGTGCTTAATGCCAGTCCTGATGATGTGCTTTTATTTAAATAAGCATCACGTTTTCCACATTGTGTGAAACAGAAATCAGTGTAGAAATTAAACATAAATTATTTCTTTAAAAGCTAAAGGTAGTCATCTATTTAGTGATGGATAGAAAGGTTATTTACAGAGGCAGCTCAAGATACTGGATGCTGGGCTGCCCCCCATGGCAAAAAAAAAAAAGAAAGCATACAGTTTGTGTAATTTGCTTTCACCTTTTAAAACTGCTGGCTTACTTTCTCATTCCTGCTTAACTCTGCTCACTGTTTTTTTAAACAGTCTGTCATTATGTCTATTGTAAATGGGGAATAAGGTGATTAGGCCTTATTATAGGTCTTCATGCTTTTTTGCAGATGGCAGAAACATCACTCAAAAAATGGTTTACCAGGCTGCTGTACAAATCTGCGAGGATCCATTTCTATTGGCTTATGCTGCCTTAGGTGGCAGACAGCCTAGCTGAAAGTGAAACATCAAAGCTATAATATTAGCTCAATGCATGTTATCAAATTATGTATGAAGTTAACAAGTAACCATTAACCACAGATATAACTTAATCACAATACTGAAACAGAAAATTAAGTTAATTTTTTAAATTTAAGTGAACATATGCATGTGCGCGCGTGTGTGTGTGTGTGTGTGTGTGTGTGTGTGTGTGTGTGTGTGTGTGTGTGTGTGCATGTGCGTACATGATTGTTCCTCTACAATATATGTATGTATGTATGTGCAAGGGGAAAGAGTTACTCTCACCTGTTTCTGATTTCATAGAATGTCCCTCATTTTGCCTCATATTTTGGTCCATTTCTTATAAAGTTTTTTTTGGCATATAATTAAAAACTGCAGTTGCTCAATAAGGGCAGTCATTTGAGTTTTAGACTTAACAGTATTCAGAAAAAATCATGTCAATGTAAAGCCTATTATTCTGGCAACTTTCTAAGTATATGAGGACAATATCTGTCCCTGATTTTGGTCCTTTGTCCCTCATTACTTTCTATCTTTCTCCGTGGTTCTTGAGCTACAACGTTGAGTGTTATGTGGGAATAGGGGTTGTGGTGAATTGCACACTGTATTTTGTTAGCAGTGAACAAAGATGCATTCCTGTGTGACAGTTATTCATGTGTTTTTTAATTCATTTGATGCCAATCAAACATCTGAAGTGTACTGTCACTGACATACAATTGTCTGTAATTGGTGGTCACATTTGTACTGTGTATTCATATGTATTTGATGGTTTGAGTGTGTGTGTGTGTGTGTGTGTGTGTGTGTGTGTGTGTGTGTATTAGCACTTAAGTAGGGGGCATCCAATGGGTTGCACACTGCATGATTTTGACAGCAGCAAACTAAAATACCCATGGCCATTATCTAAGTATTTATTAATGAATTTGATCCCAAACAAACATCTGAAGTATACATAGCCATAGCATTTGCTGTAATTTGTGGAGATATGTGTGTGTGTGTGTGTGTGTGTGTGTGTGTGTGTGTGTGTGTGTGTGTGTGTGTGTGTGTGTGTGTGTGTGTGTGTGTATGGGGGGTTACAATAATTTATTGTGGTAAATTGCTATTATTTTTATTTTATTACAATCTCATAGTTGAGGTGTTCACAGTCAATACATTTGCCTTCAATTGCTGGACACTAAGGCTGTTTTTGAATACAAGTGAATGGCCCTGCTATCATTTGCTTAATCTGAGCAGTCATTATTTGTGCTTTGGAGGAGTGTTTGATGTGTATCTAAAAGTAATAGGTAAACAATAATTATTTCAATATCCATCACAAAAATCATCATTGTACACAATAAGCAAATGTAGTAGTCTTTGTATGCAGCATGGTTTTGGAACTATTAATGTAAATATGAACAATCAATATTTGATGCTTAGACGAGTCAGTAGGATGTAACTGCAGAAACATCTGGAGATGTCATTTGGCTGTAATGAGTTAAACCAGACATATTTAATGTTTGGTTTAGAATGCAGGTAATTTGACAGTGTCAGTGTGTATGATGTATGTAAGAGCAACTAATAATTGGCTAAGTAGCATAGTTAGTAGTTTTGCCATCTCACAGCTCTTGATTCTCCAGTTAAGCTTTTGGCTGTAGCTCTTTCTGTGTGGAGTTTGCATGTACTCCTTATCTTTGTGTGAGCTGTATTCAGACGCTATGGTTTCCTCCTCGGTCTATGCCAATTTTGTATTTCTTTTCAACCCAATCGAATACCAGATAAGTACACAGAAGGCAACTACCTGCTTTGGAGTGGTAGGGAGGCTGGCGCTATTCTCAGGGAGGATTTATATATTTTTGCAAGCATTTATCATTTCATTTTATTGTCAACTGCTATTTTGGTAGCTTTGAACATTAAGCTTTTAACAGAAGTAATTTTCCTTGAAATAAGAAAAAAATGCAAATGCATTTCTTTCCTTGCTTGTGATCTTTGTTCAGGCCATTAAAAAGTTGTAAAAAAAATCTGTAAGATGTACTTCACAACATCTTACAGAATTTCTGGAGCATTTCTCCCTGGGACTTCATTGAAAATTGGCTCATTCCAATTCGGACCTTCCAGGTAAATAAATATTAAATAAAATAAAAAATAAATACAATAAAGAAATAAATCTTGACTCCTATGAATTTTGTGCGTCTAATGGCTCCCAGCCCACTGGCATAATTTATTTACTTCCTTCACACTTATTTTATAGTTGAGTCTTGGCCAGTCAGTGTAATTCTGAGGTATATACATATATATATATATATATATATATATATATATATATATATATATATATATATATATAGTCCCAAAGTGACTATAATGAGTGAGCACTGAGACAGGCTGTGGATGAAAGTGACTGACTCTGTTAGTTGCTTGATTACAGGTAATGGTGACTGACTTGTCAGAATAGATTTCAATCCCATTCCAATTAGCCCCAACCATTCAATTGCTTCTTACAATCGACCCCTTCATTTAAAGTCACCCTCCATCCCCACTTTATAAGTGGTGAATCTTTTTGTCCTCCTGGAAAGTGCTTTGCTTTGGTGCCAGGTACATGTATGTTTCAGTTTTTAAGCCATGCCACAAGAAAAGCTATGTTCTAATTCATTCCCAGCAATCATACCTCTTAATTGTCCAGATTTTTGTGGAATGTTCAAATTTTTGCACCGTATATTTTGTCTGCTCCTCATAAAATATGTGATTTTCTGGATTTTTGGATTCAGTGAGGATTAAATTCACTAAACAATGACAGGCATTTGAGTTTCAGATGTTATATGCTTCAGAAAATGCATGGCAACACAAGACCTTTTATTTTAGCAACTTTCTAAGTTTATAAGACCAATATTTAAAAATTGTCCCTATTTTTGGTCCAGTATTTTTGGCTGAGAGTTATGCCACCACCAATCTGGAAGTTTGCACTGTAATTTCCAATGAGCAGGGCCTACGCTTTTATAGAATCAAGTTATATTTCCACATTTCAAACAAATGTGTATATCTCTGTAACACAGGGGTTACGTAAGAAGTAGAAACTATTTTTGTAGTGAAAGTATTCTTTACGTCTTAGGTCTTAAACTGCATATTCTAACTCACAGTAAAGACAGCAACTATGTTTGTCATATTTTGCAAACAACTTACAATATCTCAGCAACCACTCAAGCTGCACACATACTACCAGCAACATTGTGTTCATCCATCTGAGAGCTTTCACATGAAGCTAAGCAGTTCTGTATGTGCTACTTGGTTGTTAAGATATTTAGAAAAAATATATATTTATATTGTCATAAATTTCATATTATACGGACAACAATAAATATACTTTTACCTGCACTAGACAGAGAGGAAATATCAATACAGCTATATTTGCCATTGTGTAAGCCTTAAGGTGAAATATTTTAATACTTTGTATATAGCATGATTTTGTAATTATTAATGTAAGTATGAACAAACATTATTTGACACCTAGAGGTGTCAGTAAGATGTAACTGCAGAAACACCTGGAGGTGTCACTTGGCTCTAATGAGTTAAACCAGACATCTTCAATTGTTGGTTTACAATGCAAGTAATTTGACAGTATCAAAAGCAGACAATGCATGATTACTTTGTGTTACTGATGTTAGTCAGAAAAATTGTACAGACAGGAAAATGAAGCTATGAAGGAAACCAGAGTTGCAGTTAGAAAAAGAAAAATGACTGTAGTCAGGAAGCCATAAGGAGGCTGAAGAGCAACAATTTGGCAAGAGAAAAGGTGGTAGAAGGAAATGCTTATGGAAGAAAATTAGACAGTGATGTAGTAGCATGTCATAAAGAGATAAAGTGGAACATCAACTCAGTAAAAACCTAAATAAGTTACAGTACAATGATTACCTTTCTGTCAGTATTAAAAGTCAGGTAGTTAGACCTCAATGGCCCTGCAAACTAATACAGCAAACATGTTTAGTGTTTGTCACAGAAGAGTGCCTATAATAGCTCACAAGTCATTCCCAAAGTAGAAGTACACTGTATGATTGTTTGCATATTGTACCTCGGCTCGGAGTGGACCCCCCTTAACATCTGCACTCTTTATGTTATTATTAATTGATGCATAAAGACACCAAAGGTGGTTAAGAAGGTTGTAACTACCTGCAAACTACACATGATGTGAGATAGCTAAGTCTTAACAACTTTTGTTATGATTGCGTTATTGTATCTTATAGTAATGACACATGTTTGGTATATGGCACATTCTCCTAATATCTACTGAAAAACTTGTGAAACGTAAAACATGGGCTTCAGATTTAAAACTACATAGATGGTACTTTGCAATGGAAACTTTTAAATTTACATGAACATTTTTATCGCCTGCTTGAGGTAACAGCAGACATGGTAATATTAAGATATCATCCTACCTTGTTGCATTTCATTGGTGCTTGGTGTTTACAAAGGGGAACTAATTATTCACTGGTTGAGAGAAAACCGAAGAGTTAAGTCAGAATGGTTGGTTAGGCTAATACTTCCAAAGTGTATTACTGATCCTTTGGTAAGCTTGAATTTCAGCATTATATTCAGTAGAGGTTCTCCCATTTGATTCTCGGCAGGAGTGCGGGGAGTGCCTTCTGTGTGGAGTCTGCATGTCCTCCCCGCGGTTGGCTGGGCATTTGAAAGACATGCATCAATGGGCGTGCCTTTGATGAAGGTTGAACGTCGAGCTGGCACCTCAGCATTCGTCAAAATCTACTGCCAATCATTAGCAGACCGGAGTTCTGCTGTGGTGACCCCTAACCAGGAAAAGCCGAAAGACAACAACAACACAACATCTCATTCAATATGTTGTTGTCTTTCAGCTTTTCCCGGTTAGAGGTTGCCACAGCGGAACTCCGGTCCACTACTGATTGGCAGTAGATTTTCACGAATGCTGAGGTGCCAGCTCGACGTTCAACCTTCAATGAAGGCACGCCCATTTACGCATGTCTATCGAATGCCCACCCAACCGTGGGGAGGACATGCAGACTCCACACAGAAGGCACTCCCCACACTCCAGCCGAGAATCGAATGGGAGAACCTCTTGCTGTGAGGCAACAACGCTACCAGTAGAAAGTAAATACCAAAAAATTCCTTGTAAGGAGAGAGAGGAAGAAGAAAAGGGGGATGGAGGGAGGGAAACCAGGACTGCAACAGTGAATACACTCGAACATCTACATTTATGTTAAGTGTACACAACTGTACTATGTTCTTCATGTTTCACTGTTGCAGTCATCACATTTGGGTTGATTCCCAAAGCTGAGGAAAAGGGTGGAGGGCAGTCAAGAAGACTACAGGCTGGCTAGGATGCCCTGCAAGACTACAGTGGCAAAGCCTGCCCTGGATTTGGAGAAGATAGGCAGGTGGTAATGCTTGGTGAAGATGTGAATAAATGTCCATGTGGCAGCCTCCAGGATGTCTCAGGTGGGGACTCCTCTGAGGAAAGCTGCAGAGGTGGAGGCTGCTCTGGTAGAGTGAGTCCTGATCCCCTGGGGGGGGGTTCCTGTGTTCCTTGTAACAGAAATGGATGCAGTGTGCTAGCCATTTGGAAATGGTTTGTTTGGATATGGCTTTGCCCTCTGCCCCTGCGGCAAAGCTGACTAGTAATTGATCAGTCTTTCTGAATGATTTTCTCCTGTCTAGATAGACTCTGAGCTGTCTGTGCATCTAGAGAGTCCAGGATCCTTTCCCCCTTGTTTTGTGGGTTAGGGAAAAAAGGTGGGCAAATGAATGGATTGGTTGAGAGCCACACTGGACACCACTTTGGTCATGAAGGATGGGTTAGTCCTGAGAGACACCCTGTCAGCATGGAAGATGATGAAGGGCTCTACAGCCATGAGTGCTTGTAGCTTGGATACTCTCCTGGCTGAAGTGATGGCTAGAAGCAAGGCTGTCTTCCAGGAGATAATCTAACTCCGCTGAAGATGCTGGTTGAAAGGGGGGGGGGGGGGCAGGGTGAGCTTTTCCAACACAAAGTTTAGGGCCCAAGCTGAGGTAGGTGCTCTTCTGGGTGGCCTCAAGTTGCTAGCCCCTCTTAGGAACTGTTTGATGAGAGGGTATGAGAAAAGTGGGTGCTCAGTGTTGAAATGAGCAGCGATAGCAGAGACATGAATTTTAATAGAGGAAAAGGAGAAACCACTGTTTAGCAGGTCAGCTAGATAATCCAGCATGAGAGATAGGGAGGGCTGTGCCATATCAGCTCCCTTAACCTGAATCCAGGTGCAGAACCTTTTCCATTTGTCAGCATAAGACTTTCTAGTACCGGTTTACTGAGATTGGCAGCTTGATCAGTGGTCAGGGAATAAGCCAGGCTGCCAAATTGAAGGTCTGCAACTGGGGATGCATGAAGTCTCCTTCCCTCTGGGTCAGGAGGGTTAGGGTCTGAGGGAGATGCCATGGTGGCAGTGAGGCCAGTCTGGAGCAATCAGAATTGTCCTTATTTTTTCCTCCCTTATTTTGAGCAGTACCCTGGTAATGAGAGGTAGTAGGTAAAATGCATAGACCGAGAGGTTGACCCAGGGGAAGGAAAGGGCATCCACTATCCAGGCCCTGCATTGAGACTCCCTGGTGCAAAACATGGTTGGAGTGGGAAGCAAAGAGGTTGACCTTCGGGGTGCCCCATATCGAAGTTATTAGGGTGAAGGTTCTTTGGCTTAGCTGCCACTCATGTGGGACCAGAAGATTTCTGCTTAAGCTGTCTGCCAGAGAGTTTAGAGAGCCTGGCAGGAATTGTGCTAACATGTGTAGTTGCATGACTGAGGCTGTGTGCCAAAGGGTCATGGCGAGCCTGCATAGAGGGTAAGAGTGAGTCCCTCCCTGCCTGTTGATATACCACATCACAGTGGTGTTTGTCTGTTTTGATCAGGAGAGCCCCTGGGGAGAGAAGGGGCCTGAAAGCTGTCAATGTGTGCTGGACAGCTAACATCTCTTTTTGGTTGATGCACAGATGTATTTGCTGTGGTCTCCATTGGCCCTGTATGCACCTGCCATCCAGGTGTGCATCCCAGGCATAGTCTGATGCTTCTGTGGTGAGGGTCTGGGCGGCTGGGGGGTGGTGAGAAAGGTAGTCCCTTGTTGTGGGAGCATGCTGCTGCCCACTAAAGAACATCTTTCCTTAGGCAAGGTATCATTGGTATAAGAGTTTTCTGGTCTTGAGAGTGTTGACACCAAAGCTTTTTAGGTACCATTGAAGTTTCCTCATATGCAGTCTGGCATATGGAATGAGAAGAATGCAAGATGCCATTAACACCAGAGCTTGCAGGATTTTCCTTGCAGATAGCTGAGGTCTGGTGGCTAGTTGAGAGAAATAAGCTGTCAGATAAGTTTGCTTTTCTGGAGTAAGGAATGCCATCTGGGATGCTGTGTCCAGGCTTGCTCCCACGGATATAATCTTTTGGGTGGGTTCCAGTTTGGATTTCTTTTCATTGATAGTGCACCCTAGGGAGGTCAGTAGGGCGTTTACAAAGGCCAGGTGCTTGAGCAGCTTTTCCTGACTGTCTGCCTGAATTAGGCAGTCCTCTAAGTATGGGTAAATTTGTGTATTTCTTTGTCTGCAAAAGGCAATAGTGTGAGCCAGACATTTTGTGAAAACCCTGGGAGCAGTAGATAAGCCAAAGGGAAGCGCAGTAGAACTGAAAGTGCAGAGATCCTGCCCTGAAACGTAGATATTTCCTACATGATTCTCTGATTGGTATGTGGAGGTAGGCCTCTTTTAGGTCTAGGGTGGCTAGCCAAGCATTCTAGGAGAGCATAGGCAGTAGTTGCTGGAGGGAGAGCATTTTGAATTTTGGTATCTAGAAGGCATTCAGAATGGATAGGTAGAGCATGGGGCGCCAGGTGCCCTCTTTGCTGGGTAACAGGAAAGGTCTGGAGTAGAAACCTTGGCCTATCTTCAGGAATGTGCTCTATTGCCCTCATAAAGAGCAGGGAAAGGACTTGCTTTTTCGCCTCTGCCCACTGGTTTGGAGGAAGATCTGGGAACCCTTTTGGGGTTGGGAGAGTGTAGAAAGAAAATCTGTATCCCACTATGTTGAGGACCCAGCAGTCGTTGGCAATGGTGGCCCAGGTGCTTGCGTGGAAGGAGAGTTTTCCTCCTAGGGGCAAGTGCAGATGGGCAGAGGGAGGGGGTGGAGGTGGAGAGTCATTGTGAGATCTTAACATGAGGGGGTGGCTTTGCACTCCCTGGTTTTGAAGTGGAGGCTCCATTGCTTTGATCTCTGCATTCCATGTGGCTGTTGTCTGGGGGGGGGGGGGGTCTGTTTCCCATGGTCTGGGCTGAACTGACCTGGAGAGGGCAGGAAAGAACCAGTGCTTGGAGGGGTAAGGCCTACTGAACTTGGGTGGCAGGACCTGTAGGAAATCCTTAACTGTCTGCATAAATTTAGCTTTTTCTTCCACCTTTTTTTTAAGACCTCCTCTGCCTTGGTGCCAAATAAGTTGTCTTTGTGCAAGGGTGCATCCAATAATTTAGATTGGACATGGTCTGGCAAGGGCTGTCTGTTAAGCCAAGCATGCCTTCTAAGGACAAAACTGGTGACTGCTGCCCTGTAAGAAGCTTCTAGGGCATCAAAACCACAGTGTAAGGTGTGCTTAGTTACTTGACTTGCAGAATGCATTAACTGTTATAACTATTTTCTGCACAAGCAGGAAAAGATGATATTTTTTGTTTGAGGTGTTCCATGGTATGTTGCTGAAATTTTAGCATATGGAACTGACAATTTAGTGCTCTGATAGCATCTCATTCAGTATAAAGGTTTAAAAAACTGTGTTCATTTATTATCTTGGCATTACTGATAGGAAACAGTCAGTCAGAAATATGAAATGTGTAAGAATGCAACAGTTTCAGTGTCCATTTTAAATATAGCTATAAATATTGTCAGTAATAAATTTATTCCTGGAAGAGAGTTTGTTACAGAGTGACTATATGCAGGTAGCATAAATGCACAGGCTGGAAATGAAAACAGGCTTACAAATTAATAGAATTAGAAATACAATAGAAAAGTAACGTTGAACAGAATAAAACTTACCAGTTCTACAAACAAAATGTATATTTGGTGTAATGTCTAAAGTCTCATCCACAGTTCTATAAAATGTTTAGATTCACAAATACAGCATATGTTCTTCACCAGTCTATATATTAGTGCAATATATGAGTGCTAAAGACACCCATCTAATGCACTCTTCAAATGGAGGTAGTAAAGTAAGGTGTACAGCAGCCTCAGTTTAAGACAAGTTTTTATTTCACAGCAAAGAAAACAGTTTTAATTTTAAGGAAAATAGTCCTATTTGTAATGTGGCATTATTGTTCTAGTTAGTACAGGAGCATATAAGACCTCTTGTACCTGGAAATATATGCAGTGTAGATTATTGTTTTATACAAAGACAGACAGAGTATTTTCATGCATACTTACGCTGGAGATGCCACTGTTATCTAGTATTAGCAGTTATTACTCTGTACAGTCACATCAAGCTATAGATGGGAAGCACAAACACTTGTTTATTATTAGGTGATTTTAGAATGTAAGTCCCATCAGTATGTGATTATTTGCTGTGGTCTGGGTTTCTAGGAAGACATAGTTTTGTTCTGGTAAGCCCAGCTGAATTCAATAAGAGAGGAGAGCTCTCAGTAATGTTCTGCAATAGACATAATGTGTGCAGTACTGTAGTCCAATTACTCACAGATTTAAAGCAAAAGTACTGAAGACATTTTACGTTTCAATGCAGGGGGCCTGCAATGGTGAATCACCATGTGATCATAAGGTAAAGATAAAGATAATGACAAGGCTTGGTAGTCACTGCATAGCTTGCTGATGTACAAATTACAATGTGTACCTACTAGTGGGATACACGTTCATCTTAACAAAGCCCTGATTAAACATCCCCAATGGAAATATTTTTCTCTTCTGTAAAGAATACCAAAGAATGAATTACTGCATAGGTTCATAGGTTAGTACTAAGCTGACTGCCCTTGCGAGCCATTTTAAGCCTAGCCAATTAGGCCCTTGTGAGATTCAAACCCTGCACCTTGTGTTTGTAAGGCAAACATCTTAACCATTAGGCCACCCTCCCAAACCTGAATTCGTAGAAGATCAGAAATATGGCTATATAGGTTTACAGAACATAAAAACATTTATGTTTAGTTTGGAGATAGAGATGGAGAGGGACATTTCCAGAGGCAGGAGCTATCAGTTACTGTAGTACTGGGATTATAAGTAATGCACTTTACAAGGCCTGTGAGAGTGTACCAGTATGCCTGCCATCTTTATTCACAGCCAGTTATACAGCAGAATAGTGTCCTCTGTGTACATAGTTTTTATTTGTATTTTTGGTTTGCTGACTGGGGTAATATGTTAATTAAAAGCAACTAATTTCAGTCCTATTGCAGGTGCAGAGCAGAAACTAAGAAATATCAATATTTAGTAACACATAATATGCCTCACCTACAGAGATATAAACAGATTAAACAGTGCACTTCAAAATTATACGACTCAGTATGAATGTCATGTATTTAATTAAAATTGTATTTCAGCACTGAGTACACATTCCTGTGGACATTTTCCAGGCCAGTCCAGTGGTTACAAATCAAAACCAAAATTATATCAAATTTCACTCTTACAGATATGATTGTACAGCTTATAGTTTAAACATTCAGTGAAACATCAATTGCAAAATAAACTGAGAAAGCAGATTTGTGGGACATGCAGGTACACATATACATAATATTAGTGATTAGTTCAAAAGTCACATTAAATTTTCAATCTTCAAACAGCTGCAGGTTAACACACAGAGATACAACATATATCATTTGCCATAATATTCTAATTTCTGGCACAACAATAGATGACTTTCTCTAGGATTCAGAAACATTTTCACATTGCGGTAGCACGTTTTGTGCATGGAGGGAGTACAGTTCCAAAAAGCCAATAAATTCCATGGCCACCATAATGTGCTAATGAAAGCATAATGACATGGTAATGAGTAATATTATCAAACTGAGGGAAATACAGGGTGTAAATGAGAGCAAACAATATGACAGAGTAAGTCAGAAACATATATTTTATATATATATATATATATATATATATATATACACACACACACACACACACACACACACACACACACACACACACACACACACACACACACACACACACATATATCACACACGCATGTCATGTGTGTGTGTGTGTGTGTGTGTATATATATATATATATACATACACACACACACACACACACACACACACACACACACACACACACACACACACACACACACACACACATATATGCATATATATATATATATACACACACACACACACACACACACAAATATATATATATATATATATATATATATATATATATATATATATATATATATATATATATATATGTATAGTGCAGGGAGATGCTTCTACCACAGCTGTTGGCAGGAGTAAAAAACCTCGAGTTATTGGAGACAAACTTTGAAAATATGTACATGATAGCCATTGTATTAGTAAATATGTATATGCAAGAGGCTGCTCTTGCCCCTGGTAGTAATGGAGGTGCACATTGTCACACTTGGTGCTGCCCATCCATGCTTAACATACTGTGCCTGCCTCAACAGAGAAACAGTAGAGCATTAACTGTGGATAGAGGCACCATGCAGGAACTGTTTGAGATGTGCTGCCCTTATATGTAAGCCTATGTGGTGAGTGAATTACCTCTCCCTGCGGACATCAAGGTTTGTCTGGCTTTGAGAATATTGGCTACAGTGACCTTTCAGTGACCAGTGGGGAGACACCGTGGGTGTATCCACATCATTTGCCAAAAGGATACTCCACTTCTTCAGTGCCTTGCTACAGCATATGGTGTAACAAATGAGGTTTCCATGTACCACATAGGAGAAAGGCAACATCTTGCAGCCATTGTATGGCACTGCTCAGTTCCCTGAGGTACCAGGAGCTACTGACTGCACCCATACTGCAATAAAGGTCCCACCTGGGGAGCAGGGACAATAGTATATGAAATGTAATGAGTTCCATTCAATCAGCTTCTAGGTGGTCTTCGATACACATGTACTGTATTCAAAGTGACAGCAGGCCACCCAGGCAGTGCCCAAAATTCCCATGGCTGGCACGTGCAGCTTATAAAAGTGGTTTGTGCACAGTGAGTTTCCATGGGGCCATCATATCAATAATGCTAGACATTCACTGGAGCCATGGCTTATGACACCAATACTATACCCAAAGGCCATGGCACAGAATGCATAAAACACCACTCTGCCATAAACCAGAGTCACTGTTGAACATGTGTTTGGCAGGAAACCACTCTTTCCACTTGTATGTCCAGTCCACATTTTCCACAACATGCCCTCAGCACTGGAGGATGGTGTTGTGGTGGGGGGTACTATAAGTCCTAGACCATGTGCTTCTCCTCCCATGGCAGACCTCCTCACCAGAGATAGAAGCTGACTGGCCAGGTAAACTACAGTGGCCATGAATAGATGCAGTAAATAGTAATCTATTGCTTACAAACTCCCTGTGCTACAGGTGCATAATGAGGAATCTATTGCTTACAAACTCCCTATGCTACAGATTCATAATGTTGCACAGGATGGCCATACACTCCCAGGGATCTTCATGCAGACCATGTATGACCCAAACCCGCTCAGCTATGGCTGTATTAGTCTCTGCTTGTTCCTGTATTTTGGCCCTGTACAAATGTTGAGTAGTGGCCATGGAGACCCTCACGACAGGAGGGAGCATCTTTGGTCAATGACACACAAGCCTCAGAGATCAACTTCCCCCGCAGTGGAGCTGGAGGCAACTGAGGTGGATTATGCTTCTAGAGATGACGCCACTCCCTGAACCTATGTGTCAGCATCCTCCTGTCCCTGGGTGACATATCCCAGCTCTGGTTGGGGGGGGGTGCAGAGGTACAAGGACTGTGTCCATGGATTGGTGGGAGTGTGACCATCACTCAGTGGGGTGTCATCAGTGGATATCCCTGGAGTCACATGCAGCATCTTGTAATCCACCTTGGGCTGCAGAACTGTTCATACTCCAAGATAGATATGCCAAAGAACTCTGCCATGTCAGTCATAAGTGGTTCTGTCTGCAGACACCCGTTCCTGTTTCTCTCTGCTCCTGTACCAGGCAGACAGCCTTAGTGTGTATTGTGGATACCGTGCTGATGACCCATCTTCAGACCTGAGCACATGTCCAGTTTTTGCCACCAACAGCATTGATTTCACATATAATGTCCCACCAGACACAGTCATCCACTGACCATGTCAGGTTAAGCTTGGAGCAAAATGTCTTCTTGCCTGAGAGAGCCTGGCAATTATGGTGTATTTCAGATAACCTGGAATACCAAAGAATCATGTATGTATGCTCTTAGGAAGTCATGATATACCCCTACAAAGCTAACCCTGCATCTGGATAACGTTGGCAATACCTTTATTCTGCATCAACATTGATGAGACCACTACTCACATATATGGCAGTCATCCATGTGGAGATGTTATCTGTGGATGTTATCCAGGTGGTGCATGGATAAGGAGAAGGGGTGTCAAAGTACCATGTGTAGGAATATGGGTTTATACATGGTTGTATATGTGACATATCATGCCACCTGCATGTGCGTATGCAACATAGGCAAGCGGACTGTCTCCATGTACTCTTTGGAGTATTACACAGTACTGAACACACCTGAGACAGAGGTTACCCATTAATAAAGGAGGCACAGTATTTATGCAACAGCTACAAGTTTACTTATCACTAAGCAGAATATCTCACAACTGAATATGAATATTGGGTGGGACACACAAAGTCTTCAGTCTACAGCTTGTAGTATACAACTGAATAGTATACAAGGCCACAACCCTCAGATATGTGCTGTGCTACACATGCTACATTTGCCACATCCCACATCCCCCAACTCTCCTTGCCAAGGCAGCAGACCCTATTCCTATATAATACCCCCCTACACAGTTACACCCTTGTTAACATTTACACCCTATTCCTGTATAACACTCCCCTACACAATCGCACCATTGTTAACATTCACATCCTATTCCTGCATAACACTCCCCTACACAGTCACACTATTGTTAACATTCACTCCCTATTCCCATATAACACTCTCCTACACAGTCACACCATTGTTAACATTTAGACCCTATTCCTGTATAACACTCACCTAGACAGTCGCACCATTTTTAACATTTAGACCCTATTCCTGTATAACGCTCCCCTACACAGTCGCACCATTGTTAATGGTCATACTCTATTCTTATAGGTTCATAGGTTCATAGGTAGGTACTAGGCTATTGGCCCTAGGGCCCATACAAGCCTAGCCAAAAAATGTACCCTGGCTTTCGCCACCCAAGAAAATTATTTTCCTGTGCCGCTGTCAAGCAGAGCCACAGAAGTGATCCCTGGGGTGAATTTCCCATTTCCCATCCAATCATCAAGATTTTTCTTGAAGAGTGTTAATGAGGAGCTCTGTTTGACATAGATAGGTAGTCTGTTCCAGAGTATGGGAAGTCTCTGGGACAAGAATCTATCCCTCCAGCATGTTCTGTTTATTGTGGTGACAAGGTTAAGGTCCCTAGAGCATGTAGCTCGGAGGGATTGGGATTTCTTTAAGTGGAGCATGTCCAACAGCTCTGGGTTTGACATAGCTTTGTATGTTAGGCAGTGATCACCCCTGAGTAGGCGATATGCGATGGAGTAAAGCTGTAGTTTTTTGAGACGGTCTGCATAGGGCATCTGTTTGAGGCCAGTAATCCTCTTTGTGAGGTATTTCTGTGGTCTTTCCAGTTGTTGTAGATGTCTTGTGAGGTACATACCAAAAGGGGCGTTGTACTCTATAATGGGTCTAATGAGTGATGTGTAGAGGGGAACAATGACCTCTTTTTTTCTGGATGAGAATCCTTTTGTGATGAGATGAGCCATGTAGAAGGATTTCCTGACCACTGTGGCGATGTGATTATCAAAAGGAGAGACTACTGTCCACCTGTGTCCCAAGGTCTCTTATCACATTTTCGGCATTAAGTAGACTACCAGCTATGTGGTAGTTCATGGGTACAGAGTTTTTACCAAAGGGGATGACAATACACTTTTTGTCATTGAGCTTCAGGCCATGGCTTTGACACCAGGTATCTGTCTCAGTGAGGCCCTTTTGTAGTTTGTCCACATCGTTAGGAGTTTCAATTATGGCTCCTAGTTTGCAGGCATCTGCAAACTTTGTTAGCCAAAGACCTTCTGTGTTGGCCTGCACTTCAGAGAAGTAGATACCAAACAGGAGAGGACCCAGGACTGAACCCTGTGGTACTCCACTTGTCACTGGTCTGATGTCAGATTTGGAATCCGCTACTTTCACAGTGTGGGTACTGTCCGTGAGCCAGTTGGCAACCCATCGTGTGCCATAGGGATTTATACCTAGTTTAGTGAGCTTATCTATAATTCCAGAGTGGGGGATGGTGTTGAAAGCCTTGGCGAGATCTAGATAAGCTGTGTGAACCATTTTACCCTCATCTATGGCTTTGGTGACTGCTTCAAAGAAGTCAATCAGGTTTAGGAGACAGGATCTGCCTTTTACAAATCCAAACTGAGTAGGGTCCAGAGTTTGGAGATTACCAATGTCTTTGTTTATGAGTTCCACGATGATACATTCCATGGAATTGCAGACCAGGCTCGTCAGGCTAATGGGACGGTAGTTCCCGGGGTCCGCCGTGGCTCCCCCTTTGTGGAGTGGGATAACTGTCACGGTGTGCCATTCAGTGGGTACAAAGCCTGAGGTGAGGCTATGATTGAACATGGTACTTAGGTAGGGTGCCAGTTCATTCTGTAGTTCGTGCAGAACGCAGCCTGGGATATTGTCAGGTCCCATGGATGCTGTGTTCTTGGCTTTGGAGAGTATGTTTTTTACCTGTGCAGCCGTGATTATAGGAACTTTGCATTCTTCCGGTATAGAGATGGGCCCTCTAGGGGTGAGTGGGGGTAAAGTTAGCACTGAACCTATCTGCTAGGATGTTGGCAATATCAGTTGGTTCTATATATTTAGTGCCATTATGCTGTAACTCAGAGCAGATCTGAGTGTTTCCATTTAGATTCTTGACATAGCTATAGAATGCTTTGTGGTTGTCTTTAGAGTCAGTGGCAATTTTGTTTTCGTAACTAGCTTTGGAGGATTTTATGAGGGATCTCAGCTTCTTACTGAGGTTGACCAGGGAGTTCCTCCAGTCATGGGATTTTACTCTTTTTTGTAACAGTTTCTTTCTTCTGTTGTAGAGTTTGTTTATGGCAGAGGACCACCAGATTGGCTTCCTTTTTTGGAGGATAGCATCTTGGTTCTATTAGGGATAGCATGATCCATGCACTCGTGTAAGTGCTTATAAAGTGCATTTGTGTAGGATTTGGCAGTCATACCGCTATTGTCCATCTGCATGGGTGTCATGAAGTTTGCCACTTCTGTTTTAAGAAGTGTGAAGTTGGCTTTTGAGAAGTTTTTTTACAATGGTTTCCCTAATTGGGGCTGGGGGTGGGATGTGGATGTGTAGGCTGATTAGCTTGTGGTCGGATTTGACCAACGAGGAATTGACCTCTGGTGTGGAACACCGGTTTCCCATGTTGGTAATGACCAGGTCTAGGATACTGCTGCCCCTGGTGGGGGTGTGAATAAGTTAATCCAAGGTGTTGGAATTTATGAATTCTAGAAAACATTGAGCAAAAGAGTTGGTACATGAGTAGTTTTCCCAGTTAATGGTGGGGTAGTTGAAATTGTCCATTATTAGGGTGTTGGGTTGTACCCTAATACTTTCCAGTGTATCAAGAAATGAGGAGTGTGAATCCTGGGGTATGGTGAGGGGTCTGTAGCAAGCTACAATTTGGACTGCGGTCTTGCCCAGAGTTAGTTGCACTTGGATAATCTCGGATGCATTATGCTGTGCAACTGGCCTGCAGGTGTGGATATCCTTAATGAATATGGACACGCCTCCGTCTTTAGTGCTTCTTTCTGGGTTAGGTGGCCAAAAGGTGTGGTATGAATTGAAGCCTGGTAATGCAGGGGTGATCTCTGGAGCTTTGAACCAGGTCTCTGTCACTGCACAGATGTCAATGTTCTTCATTTTAAGGAGTGCCTTGAGTGAGTGCATTTTGAGGTTTAGACTTCTAGCATTGAGTAGCATTACCCTCAGATTTTGCTTGCTTGTACCTGTTACAGTGGTGAATTTGTCATTTGAACCTTGCCTAAAAAAGGCACTATAGGGGTGGCAAGAGCCTTAGCCAGTATCCGGAATCCTAAGGGCGACAGGTGCAGGCCATCTCTGGCAAAGCATCGTGGACTGTCAATCATGTTGTCCCAGGCAGACAAATACTGGATCCCCTTAGAATGACACCAGAAGCTTAGCCAATTGTTGAAGTCAATCATTTTGTCCTTGTACTGTGGTATCATTCTGGGTGATGACAGGATGCTGCTCAGGGTTAGGGTCATACCTGCATGGGATACAAGATCGGAGAGCTCCTCCATGTCTCTTTTCATCTAGTCCAGGGAGGTACGTCTCAGGTCATTCACACCAACATGGACAATGATAGTATCATATTTGTACTTATTGTGGAGTGACCTGAGTGCATGCGTTATGTGGCGGATCCTGGCAGCTGACAGTAACTTTCTCCTTGTTTAGTCTAGTGAGTGGAACATCAGTGTGCCTGACTATAGAGTCACCTATGACTAGAGTGTTGGGTACGTTGTTATTCCTTATGGGCTGTGGTTGAGTGGCATACTGAGTTTGTGGGCTATGTGTCATTTGGGTTGCGTTGGGGGGTGGAGTTTGCTTGCGTTTATGCTTTGGATGTCCCTGATGCTTGGGCAGGTTTTTATTGAGAGCCTCTGCGAATGTAGGTGTGTGTTTTGTGTTTCTATGTGTGTGTTTTGGTGGTGTAGGTTTTGAGGGACTATGTGATGAGTGTGGTGTGGTGTGGTGCAAGTGTTTACCTTCTCCTCTTGACTGTCTAGTCCAGTCTTGGGTGAAGAGGGCTTTGCTTCCAATTTGGCTATATAAGTGCATCTCTCACAGGTTGTAGTGTTGGGTGGTAGGAGGAGAGGGTTGTCTGTGTACATGAGGCAATTGCTGCATTGCTCCAAGATGCCCAGATTCATCAGGTAGACAGGAGAAATCACTGGGAGCTGACCCTTAGACATGCCTGGATAAGTGCTTATTTATTAAGCACTAAAACCTGCTTTCCACTAGACAAGTGAGGAAAGTTGAGTGCTGTAGTAATTTACAGCTTATGTAGTGCTTACAATGAGTTCTGAACAAGTGCTGAGTTCAAAGAAACAGATTTGAGTGCTGAAACTAGAAAACTGGCTAGTTATAAGAAAAAAAAACTAAGCTAGAAGGCTTCCCTCCAACACAGAAGGGCTTGGGGGCTCAGAAGCCTACAAACAGTCTATACCACTTAACAGGAAAGGCAGGAAACAAGCTTAATTTTTTTTCTGTTTCCCAGATGCTCTCTTTGTACACAGTAGGAGTGCCTGAAATCAGAATATGATCTCACTGCACTCAGTTGAGTGAGCAAATGAGATGGGCCCAGAAGGAGTATCCAAACACAAATTTACAAGAGGGGCGGGCAGTTTCAAGGCCACTAAGATTAACACCAAAACAAAAACAGGGAGGGTGAGTGGGACTAACTGAAGAACAGAGTCAAAACTTCCAGTTCAGTTAATATTCCTGCACACAGTTAAATCAATTTAAATACTGTATTCTTTGAAAAAAAGTGCAGATAAAGGTACTTAAATTCTCTTATACGTCCAGTTGAATACAGCTAGATCTTAGCCGGCCAAAGCTGAGGTTTTTAAGCAGAAAATATTTCAAACTGTGCCACTTAAATAGGCAAGGACAGGAAATCAAAGAATGTGGCTACCCCCACATCTGCAATTACTAACAAATAATAAAATTCAAGCAGCACTAACTGAAGAGCAGAGTCAAAACTTCCAGTTCAGTTAATATTCCTGCAACACAGTTAAATCAATTTAAATACTGTATTATTTGAAAAAAAGTGCAGATAAAGGTACTTAAATTCTTTGTATAACACTCCCCTACACAGTCACAACATTGTTAACATTTAGAATCTATTCCTGTATAACACTCCCCTACACAGTTGCACCACTGTTAACATTTAAATCCTATTCCTGTATAACACTCCCCTACACAGTTGCACCATTGTTAAAATTCACATCCTATTCCTGTATAACACTCCCCTACACAGTCGCACCATTGTTAACATTTAGACCCTATTCCTCTATAACACTCCCCTACACAGTCACACCATTGTTAACATTCACATCCTGTTCCTGTATAACACTTCCCTACGCAGTCACACCATTCTTAACATTTAGACCGTATTCCTATATAACACTTCCCTACACAGTTGTACCATTGTTAACATTCACATCCTGTTCCTGTATAACACTTTCCTATACAGTCACATCATTAACATTCACAACCTACTCCTGTATAACACTTCCCTACATAGTCGCCATTGTTAACATTTAGACTGTATTCCTGTATGACACTTCCCTACACAGTTACACCATTGTTAACATTTTGACCACATTCCTGTATAACACTTCCCTACACAGTCACACCATTGTTAACATTCACATCCTTTTCCTGTATAACACTTCCCTACAGAGTCGCACTGTTGTTAACATTTAGACTGAATTCCTGTGTAACACTTCCCTACACACTCGCACCATTGTTAACATTTGACCCATCATCTCATCCTCTACAGTTTAAAGCTGTCCTGCATGCCCTCTAACAACACACAAGTAAGGTAGCAGTACAACAGCCAAAATCAAACAAGGACTATTCTGTCTTTACTTACCTATTTTTAGCTGGCATTGCTAGTAAGAATCATTGTAAACATTCTACACTCCAATTATATAGCTTGCTAAACAGCAATCTTCCATTGCATGATGAGCTTAGCACTGGCTGCAGCTTTCATCATGCAGTTTTGAGGCTCTTAGTACTGTCCTTATGTTAATGAGGCTGATTTGAATGAATGTTATTATATCACACAGTTACCTCATCATGACAATCACGTCTGCTCTGCTAAGAGGCTCAGATAGGTTTTTAAACTCCCATGAGTATCCGTGAAGTGCATTGAGGATGCATAAGTCAGTGACCACACTGTGAACATGGGGAAATATATTGTAGAAGTCTGGTTTGTAGAGACACTAAAGAGCAAAGGTATTAACCAATGCAGGCACTGTGATCCCTTTCACTGCTTGCAGCTGACCTGGGGAAAGGCCATGGCTTCATGGTGGCACAGCTCCCAGGTGGTACCCTGAAGAAGGTAAGAGGTGTCTCCACCTGCTGTATAGGGACCACGGGGAGCACCTGACTGGAGGCACTTCTCAGGATCCCCAGGATAAAGTGCATGCCTTGCAAAGTTTTGCCAGGGTGATGACTGCTGTCACTGGCATAAGCTGCTCTGGTGAGCAGTGTTGGCATTACTTTTGTGACCCGAGGAGGCACCATGTTCTCTGCACCAATGGAAAGAAGAATTGAGAGATGAGGCCCAGAAAATATATTATAGATATGCAGGGTTGATTACCGCCCTTTTATTTTCCTTAGTGGGCATTTCGTTGATATGTGATATATTTGTTGTTCTTGTTTTTCAGCTCCGGAAGAAATGTCAGATAATGATCTCCTGTACAAGGGGAGAATGGAGAATCTGTCCAGATGCATCATTGATTATGATTTACTGTCTTGCCATTTATTATTTAGGTATATTACTACAACTCAGCTGTAACCACAGATGGAGTTTGTATAGTTATCAGTGAAACAGCCATGTCACAGTTATTTGCACAGCAGCAAAAACTTAGCAAAAATATAATGCACTGCACACCCACAAGCAAAATTCACAAGTTCATGGTATACACACACACACACACACACACACACACACACACACACACACACACACACACACACCAAGTATTTTCAGGGAGATGACCATCTCTGTTAGTCTGGAAAACATCCCCACTGCCTCATGATGCCTACCATGCAGAGTAGTTGCAATGTCCCTGCACTGGGCTCAGTGGACCAGTCCAGGAATATGTGAGCCATTGGGGGGGTGGATAGGTTGGTGTATGAGATGGTAGTCCATGGGGGTGCTGTGGGTGTGTGTTGCTGTTCTTGGGGTCCATGATGAGGATGGTGGTCCATAAGTGGGAAGTGTTAGGGAGGGTGGTGTGATATGAGGGCCGTTGGTAGTGGTGAGGCTGAGGGGTGTTGGGATGGGGTTGCGTTGGGTGTAGAGGGCGGCCTGGTGTGAATCAGTCAACCCAGGGTCTTCATAAAGCACCTACTTATAGCTGTGTCCATTGCACGATTGCTTCTCTGCATGTGGTATAGTAGAGTAACCTTGTAGGTATGTTGGGTTGTATAAGTGTTTCCACTGGGTATGTCCACATGGCATGTCTTTGCTTATGTCCAATACAGTATGTCTACAGGATCACAACCTCTCACACCACCCATTCTACTGCTGTAATCCCCATCCCACCCCATCCAACCATGGCCAGTGGGACAACAGTGACACTGCCCACCTGCCCACACATCATACAACACAGACATGTGGATTTATGTACAGAGGCAGAACTATCTAAGCTGGCCTACTAGAATATCTTGCAGCTGTGTAGTACTGCAGTAGGTACCAGTACAATTGGTTATCTGCAACGTCCATACCACTAATGTAATTTTTCTGCCTCTCCTCCTACGTCTCTTTGTCACTATCCTTCTTCTTTATATTTTATTGATGTTTGTTGTTTTATTTCTATCCATGTATATGTTGCTGTTTTCTGCTTCATCTGGCAATACTATGACAGTGGCATGACATGTGTTCCCACCATGCCATCATCCCTGACTTTTTCCTGGTAGGAGGCCATCTGCCTCCACACCTGCTTTCTCATCAATTGCAGCAGAGGGTGATGGGGACATCCTCACTGGCCTCTGACAGTTACTCAGTAGAGGAAGTACTATTGTCCCCTCTGGTGCGACTGCCAGGTGGACACAAATCATCACCCAGTAGGAGCTGGCAGAGGTAGTGGAGTTGGAGGACCAGTGACCTAATTCCTACAATGGCCACTCAGAGTGGATCCCCTGTGTGACTTCAGGAGTTTCAAGGTTGCAGTTAGAAGGGTAGTCATGGTGGTGACTGACCTCATCTGGGGTCTAGCCCAGGCAGTGTGGTACCAGGAGTGGGATACTCACCTTTATCCCCCTTCCCAGTTATCCTATGCCTTGTTTGTTGTTCTGTCCTCACCATCACCAATTGTCCTCAGTCTGTATGTCAATAATTGCATTGTCAAAACCTCTGTCTTTAGTTTCAGCACCTCCTCTGTTAGTGTTTGTGTTTTATGTTTGAGTGTGTGTCCCCTGCTTCCATGCCTCTGTCATCTTTCCATCCCCTGCTTTCCCCATACATTCTTTCTCATACACACGTCAAAAAAAAAAAAAAATATATATATATATATATATATATATATATATATATATATATATATATATATGGTAGCAGCACTTTCTCTCAGCTCTCTTACCTCACTACTATTTCTGACAGGAATTTTATATAATAAGGAACAATCTGAGGAAATTTTTACTACCAACTAATTTTTAATATTCTGGAGCATCTACAGAAGAAATTGTATTGCTTGTCATCAAAAAATTCCTGTCAAATTAACTACTAGAAAGTCAACACCATCATCAGCTGTACAGCATGAGCCATCTTAAGAACTCAGCTCAGGACTCTTACCTCAAAAAGGATTTACACTCACTTATTTCAAATATCCAAGAACTCGCAATTAAAATAGACAAGATGAACAACAAACTAGATACTTTCAAAGACAAATGTTCACAACAACTTGAACAACTCCAGAAAATGCTTATACATCAGAAAGGGCAAATTTCACTTATGGAACAGTCATTAAATGACATTGACTCCAGGCTTCTACTAGAGGAGCAACAAACAGAATTTTTATTAAACAGAATACATACTTACCGGAAAAGCTTGATGACATGGAAAATTGAACAAGAAGAAACAACATCCGGATATATGGTTTACCAGAAAAATCCAAAAGAAAAAAAATTCCTGCCAATGATAAAAGTCCTAAAAGAAGAAACAATTGAAAACCCATCTTATGTTTCCAGCAAGATTAAAAATCTTCCTACCAGAGGGAATTAAAATTTTGAAACAGTGGATTCAGCAATAAAATATCTTTCCAGCAACAACATCCTAACACAAGAAGAATATGTGGGCTGGTACACCAAAAAGAAATGCAGAAGTGAATAACTAGAAGACTGTTGAACAAAAGAAAAAAACTAAAGGACAAAAAAACTATATGTTTTGTATATTGTAAAAGTTTAAACAATGATATAAAAGCAACAAGAAAATTTCCTGTCATTAAACCAACTTAAAAAACAAGTACCTTTTTACAGTTATTTTTTTAAGTACTGTTAGAGATAACATAAAATTAAGCACATTTATTCTAATCACCATAATTTATAAAAGCATGCTTTTCCCATAAGTTCAGTTTTCATCATATAGCTATTTAATGGTTATTCCTATATTCATTTGTTAAAACACATAAATCAGTATATAACATACACCATATACTCTTAAGTTTAGAGCATTAACCAATATAAATGTCATTCTATGAACTTTCACTAACATGGGAACACATTACTAACCATTTGATTTAATAAATTAATGGGGCTATCAAAGTATTTGGATAATATTATTAAACAGAGGTTCAATCTAAATGTACAGTTGCAAGAATTGTGTTTTAAACTGAAGTGAATGCTTGCAGATGTGATTATTCAAAACTTCATATTTAGTGTTACTTAAAACAGTTCAAAATCACCATATAGACAGTTCCATACATAAGTCATACACTCGCGAACAATATTGTACAGCTGCACGAGCATTACCTTGATTGTAAAAGAGAAAATCACATTTTCTTTCCCATTTTGTCCTCGAGATATTTGCATTAATCACACAACAGTAGTCACACTGAAACACTTCAAATCCCATCTGTGAGCACTCTCTGCTTATGTGCGTTGACCTTTGAACATCTGTAATCACAGTGTCAAAGGACAACAACGTTAAATTCAAATATATACTCTTCTACTAAAGTAGCAACATTACTAGTCATATAGACATGCCAAATAAATATACAATAATTCAGCGAACCATATATTTATATTGCCTGAAATATTAAACAAGAAAGTAATCATTTTAAACCTTTTGTTTGCACTGACAAACACAAAACACATGCTAAAGATTTCAATGAGATGATAACCCTCAACAATGTAAATACTAGTGCATAGGATGATGTAGTTCACGTAGAATTGCAGCAGTGTGTCAGTCTTTTTGTTGCAGTCAACCAGTACCGGTACAAAGGGTTCCTATTACATAATCGAACTTCCAGAAGGTCAAACACCAGAAGTTCAAACCTGGAAGTTCGAAAGTTGAAAATGTTGAAGCTGCGGAAGTCCGAATTCTTTCCCAGGGAAAGAATTTGGTTGGACATTTCTGTGGCTTCGACATTTTCTACACTGTGGAGTGAAAGATACGGAACGGGTTAAGGTAAGTGTGCGATTGTGACAGACTTTGGAGTAAGGGTGCAAGTAAGGTAAGTGTGCGATAGTGATGGACTTTAGGGTTAGGGTGCGGATAAGGTAAGTGTGCGATAGTGATGGACTTTAGGGTTAGGCTGCGGGTAAGGTAAGTGTGCGATAGTGATGGACGTTAGAGTTAGGGTGTGGGTAAGGTAAGTGTGCGATAGTGATGGACTTTTGGGTTAGGGTGTGGGTAAGGTAAGTGTGTGATAGTGATTGACCTTAGGGTTAGGGTGCAGGTAAGGTATGTGTGTGGTAGTGATGCACCTTAGGGTTAGGGTTTGGGTTAAGGTTAGTGCATAGATAGTTGTGTATGTAAGGTTTAGTGTAGGTTTATAAGGTTTTTGGTGTGGTTGTGTTGTGTGTGTGTGTTTTTCGGAACAGCAATTTTTTTCCCTGGGAAAAAAATTCACTATTCTGTTGTTTCGATGTTATTACATTTCGATCTTCCAAGTTCGGACATCTGGTGTACAGGGTTCTTATTACATAATTGAACTTCCAGAAGGTCGAACACCAAAAGTTCAAACCTGTAAGTTCGAAAGTTGAAAATGTCGAAGCCGTGGAAGTCCGAATTCGGTTGGATGTTTCTGCGGCTTCGACATTTTCTCCACAGTGGTGCGAAAGTTATGGAACGGGTTAAGGTAAGTGTGTGATTGTGACGGATGTTGGGGTTAGGGTGCGGGTTGTATGAATAACCATTGATGACCAATTAAAATTCGACAAGCATCTGCATGTAAATATCAAAAAGACCCACAAAAAACTTGGCATGCTTTACCGTGACTGTTACTTTATCTCTCCCTCCACCAGGATTACACTAGCCAATACATACCTTATCCCTTCCCTTTTATATGGAGCAACTATCATCACCAAATGTGGGTGTGGGTAAGGCAAGTGTGCGAAAGTGACGGACTTTAGGGTTAGGGTGCGGGTAAGGTAAGTGTGTGATAGTGACGGACTTTAGGGTTAGGGTGCGGGTAAGGTAAGTGTGCGATAGTGACGGACATTAGGGTTAGGGTGCGGATAAGGTAAGTGTGCGATAGTGACTGACTTTAGGGTTAGGGTGCGGGTAAGGTAAGTGTGCGATAGTGACGGACCTTAGGGTTAGGGTAAGATAAGTGTGCAGTAGTGATGGACCTCAGGGTTAGGGTGCGGGTAAGGTAAATGTGCGGTAGTGATGGACCTTAGGATTAAGGTTTGGGTTAAGGTTACTGCATAGATAGTTGTGTATGTAAGGTTTAGTGTAGTTTTATAAGATTTTTGGTGTGCTTGTGTTGTGTGTGTGTTTTTCGGAACAGCAAATTTTTTCCCTGGGAAAAAATTCGCTATTCTGATGTTTCAATGTTATTACATTTCGATCTTCCAAGTTCGAACATCTGGTGTTCAACCTTCTGGAAGTTCAATAATGTAATAGGAACCTGGTATAAAGCCAATTATCTTGATTAGATGATCAGATATTTGTAGTGCTGTTAATAAGGGAGACATATGTTAATCAAGGCATTGATCTGCAGAAGTTTAGTAACCTGACAGCACTTAATCAAATTACTATTAGACATCCTGGGGTACATTCGTTTTTCATGTCCAGCATACAGATACATATTGAAACTTTCTAGTGCTGGACCGGTGCACATCCCTGAAGCAAAAGATGTTGAGCCCTATGCTGCACTAAGTCACCATTTAGAATGCTCATAGAGACATGGTTTTATTCATTATATGGCAACCATTAGAACATATAATATTATTACCTTTTTCAATGAATATTACAAATATACTAATGCTTTGAAGATATTAAGGTAAACATATAACACACAAGCATTCTTATATACATGTTAATAGAATATAAGCAGATTATATGACACATTAACAGCAGATATACAGACATTCTTATTTACATATTTGCTGTTCAATGTAAGTTTTTACTTCTTTGAGAAAAGTTGTTATCCAGCATTGTTATGTTAAAATGCTTAGGATCTAAGAAACTATTTAAGAAATATTGTAAAATTGCTTATTGAATATATGCAAAGTTATTGTTCTCTTGGAAATGATTTCTTCCTTGTGGAGAAACATGAACAGAAATGTCTTATTGGAAAATTCAGAAAATCTATAAAAGGGTTTCTCAGACAAAAGTATCACGATATTAAGAAACATATATCTTGCTTTAGCACAGCATGACATATTAAGAAAAATGGGACATATGATCAGTCATATAACAACACTGAAAGAATTTAAGTCTCAGTTACAGAAATACGAAATGAGAACATCTGTATTGTATTATACTACCACGTATACTGCCACACTGTTTTGAAGAGACTTCAAATGTAAGTTGGAAGTCTTGCTTTCTAAATTTTGATTGGAGGTAAAACTTAACTTTCTCTAATGATATGGTGAAGAAAATGTGAAATATCAGCTACATAACTATGTGTTACATAACATTTCTACAGCATAGCCATCATATGATATAGTTTTGGGATGCAAATAAAAAGGAAATATCAGTACACTTGCAGATGTTTGTCATAATGCTTTTATTTGTTTTCTTAAGCTGTATACACTTCAAGCATGGTTTGAGATTAATGATGGTATGGTCTGAAAAGAATATAGAATAATCTGCAACTTGATCTAAAGTACCTATACTCAAACTTCACACAAAGTTACCAGAAGATTTAATAAAACCATACAAATTGATAAACATAAAAGAAGGACAAAAGATAATTAAAACCACAAACAATAGTTCAGTAAATGTTAATCTGATTTTATTAGATTTATGTTGTAGATTCTGCAAACATAAAAACTGTCATAGCTTTGGATAATAATATAAATCTCAAAAAATCAGAAAAATTGATTCCATCTGTATTAATACAGCCAGGAATACTTTTTTAGTAGTTCATATTAAGGTAACTACTAGCTACAAAGTAACATTAAGTACTCTTAACAGTACATAACTGATATAGAGGTTTGATGCAACCTGTTTAAAACTACTTATTGCTCCTTTGGGAAAATTTCTTATTCAGCAACAGCTGTTATGTTAAAACACTCAGTCATTAAAAAATTACTTTAAGAAACATTGTAATATAGTTCATTGAATATATAAAATGTTATTCGCCACTTGCAGATGTTTTCTTTTTTTGAGATGCAACACAGACAGAAATGTCTACTGAGAAATCTAATATAAATATAGAAAATGCTCCGATAGAAATTATAACCAAAGTAGAGACACTCAAATGTTTTATCACAATTCATTATGAAATAAGAACATCTGTATTGTATTATACTGTCATGTAAACTGCTACACTGTTTTGAAGTGACTCCAAATGTAAAATTAGAAGTCTTGCTTTTTGAATCTTAACTGGAAACAAGTTTTAACATACTCTAATGGTATGGTGAAAAAAATGAGATATATCAACCATTTACTTAGATAACATCTTTTAAAACATAACTATTATATGGCATAAATAAAAGTTAAAGCAATATTGGCATATTACACATTGTACAGACTTTGGACACATGAATACCAACACATTCACAGACAATTATATACCCACACATACCATTAAGATATATACATATTGTTAAACACAATTAAGAGGTTAAGAGAGATTGATCTAAACATTATTCACGGGTTTAGAAGGTTTGCTTGGGTAGTTTTACTAGTTAAGCAAATAGGTATATTACCTCATAGTGATAGGAAATGTGTTATATGGTTAAGAATTACAAGTTTGGAAGTGCATTTGTTTTTTTTATAATGGTTTGGTGTCTATCAGAAATATACAGACTCTGTACAGAAAAAAAATATTTTAATTATTTTTCCAAAACAAAACCAAGAATCAAAACTATTTACATAAAATGTTATACAAAATAAAACATAAAGTAAAATATGAAATGTTTGTCTATAAATGTTAATGGTCTGAATAATAGTAATAAAATAAAATGATAAGCCTATTCAAACAGATAAATCTACACAAGCCACAAATAGTATTCCTTCAAGAGACACACTTATTAGTCAAAGACGTAGACAGTTTAAATATTAACAACTACACAGTATTAGCAAGCTCTCAATATTAACAGAAATAAAAGAGGAGTAGCCTCTATAGAACTAAATAGGAGAATATACACTTTGGTTAATCTATATTGGATTCCAGGACTTGGAGTTGGAACAGTTAAACAGCACTTTGAAGATATAATTAATTTAGCTAAAGGTAGCCTGGTAATAGCAGGAGACTTCAATTGTATAATAGATGACAAAGATACAAATTCAAAAACCATAAGAAGAAAGCAACCTATATCAAAGGCACTTTTAAAGTTTATAGAAACAACATGCATAAAAGATATAAATGAATTTGCAGAACCAGATTCATTAATGTTTTCCTTTTATTCGCATAGGCATAGATCTAACTCCAGAACTGATAGAATATACGTATCTAATGACTTAGTAACAATAATTGATAAAGTTAAAGTTATAAACTGCCCCTTATCATAATGCTCTTTGAGATAGAACTCACACCTATATTTTCTAATCCTATCACTAGGATACCTTCTTATATTACAAAATTAACAGAATTTAAAGAATTCTATGAAAAAGAAGTTAAAAACATTCTTGAACTGAACAACACAGAGGATATTTCAGAAATATATATTTGGGATTCACTAAAAGCATTTACCTATGGGAAAATACTATCCTGGTACATTAATAAAAGGAAAACATGGAATAAAGATATACTAGAATTACAAAACAAAGCAGATAAACTGAAGCTAGAAGTTCAAAAAGGTAATACTGGTTTAGTTCAAACACTTTTACAAACCAAGAACAAATATGCAGAAAAAAAGATAAAATTAAACTCTTAGTCTACAAATCCAGCATACCAGAGACAGTTAGCTAACAGAACAAAGAAGAAAATAATCAAATCTAAGCAAATAAAAGAATTATATATTCCCAACACTAAGAAAAAAGTCACAGATTTAAATGGTATCTTGGAAGCTTTTGGACTTCAATATACCTCTGATAGTTCCTCAAATTTCCAAGATTTACCTGCCAAAGATATAAAAAAATTATCTTGAAAACAAAATTCTCTCTAAACTAACACAAGAACAAATGGATATTATAAATAAAGCAATTACCATGATGGAACTGAAATCATAAATCAAAAAGCTTAAGATAAATAAAGTACCTGCCTCAGACAATATGTTACCAGAAATGTATAAATTAATAGCTAATCAAGCTATATCTTTACTTTTAAAAGTATACACTATAGTTAAACAAGATATAAATATTCTACCCTCTTGGAAATATTCGTTGATATCCCTAATAATTAAAACAGGCAAAGATGAGAAACAAAGTTTGTCATATAGACCAATATCCTTACTAAATATATATTACAAAATGTTCATGGCAATATATGCAGACAGGATCAAACACTTTCTCCCCTCATTAATCCATGAAGATCAGACAAGCTTTATTAAAGGAAGAAATACATCTGACAATATTAAAAGAATTCTGACATTAATTGATTCCAACAAACATAGAAGTTTAGATTTAAACATAATTTCATTAGACATTAATAAAGCATTTGATTCTGTTAACTAGAACTTCCTTTCATTAGTCTTAAAATAATATGCGTGTCCTACAAGTTATAACACTCTTACCCAATTATTATATTAAAAATCTATAACATATGTAAAACTAGGATCACATAGGTCAGGCCCCATATTAATAAAGAAAGGAACTAAACAAGGTTGTCCTTTATCACCACTGCTATTTGCATTACTTACAGAACCCTTTGCAAACCAAATCAGATCAGATAATAGCATACAGGGCATATGCATTAACAAAACATTAAACCTTAAACTCCATCTCTTTGCTGATGATATACTTTTAACCCTGCCAGACACTAATAAATCTTTGCAGGCTTTGTTTAACTTTAAAACAAATTTTAAAGTATTTTGGGTTTACAATTTAATGAAAACAAAACAAAAACCATGCCCTATAATTGTAAAAAGAAATATATAAACAAAAAAAGTCTCTAAATCTACTTGATGAATTAATTGATTCACTGATAGTTAACTATAATAAAACACTAGACTGTAAACAAAACAATTCTCTAAATCTACTTGATGAATTAACTGATTTACTGATAGTTAACTATCAGTATATCTGCAAACTCCCCCTATGATTTCTTAACTCTGATAAGCATCTGTTGGAATCATCAGACTTTGTATATAAATATGATTTTAAAACACCTTTACAAGCATCTGTTATAATCAATAGATTTTGTATATAAATATGATTGTAGGACACTTTTATTTTGTTTTTTAAAGAATGCCTGCTTTTGCATTTTATTACCTGTATTACTATACTATCTATTGTTATAACTTGCTTTCTAAGTAACTTGTATTTGTTTGTTCATTTGACTGGAGCTTTTCTCCCCAGAACTCCATTGAAAACGGGCTCCTAGTGGCCCAATGGACCATCCTAGCAAACAAACTTCAAATAAATAAATAAAATAAATGGACAAAATAGAACAAATAATGTCTTACGGGAATAAATACATGTTTACAATGGGAGATAGGTTATATCTTATCAAATCAATAAGCTTGCCTAAGGTATTATACCTAATACAAAGTTTTTAACTGCCACCTCCCAAATATATTTTTCAAAGATACAGTAAACTAATATTAAACTTTTTATGGTTCCGAAGCAAACCCCGAATTGCCTTGAATAAACACGTACCAAATTGGGAAGATGGTGGAATTAATTTACCAGATATTGAGACATATATTATTTTGTCTGTTGTCAAAAATATAACTCTGTGGTTAAATACCTGTTACATACCTATATTTATTTATTTTTATTTATTTATCATTTGTTGACCGGGAAAGTTCGACTAGGTTCCACAGAGCCTGTTTTCAGCGGAGGCCTGGGGAGAAATGCTCCAGATGCATGTCTTTGGAATGTGGGAGGAAACTGGAGTACCCAGAGGAAACCCACGTGAACACAGGGAGAACATGCAAACTCCACACAGAAGGCACCCCAGCCGAGAATCGAACCGGAGAAACTCTTGCTGTGAGGTGACAATGTTAACCACTGCACCACTGCGCCGCCCATATGGAAGGAAATACATGAACAGATCTATATAGAACTTAATCACAAACATATACAAGATTGTCTGACCATTATACCCCTTGTTTGGATGTTAAAAGATTATTTACTGGGAAAAAATAAAAATAACAAACCATCATCAAACTATATAAGCTTAACATTAACAAATGTTTAAAACACATATAAACAAAATTCCAAATATTAATTCTTGTTTTTTTCTTGATCTTTCCCATAGCTTTTACCCCTACTATTTTTGACACATCTCAAATTCATAAATTGAAAATACTCAAGAAAGAATCATTATGTTTTTGGCACCAACTGATAGAACAAGAAAAAGTATTAACTAATGAACAAATAATCAACAAATATAATATAAATAATGATTTATGGTTACTCTTACAAAACCTAAGGCAATGTCTTATAAATAAAGTAGAACGAATGCAAGCATCAGTCAGACAGACTGTTCCAAAATTCATTGAATGCTTGTGTCTTTCGGCTTTTCCCGGTTAGGGGTCGCCACAGCGGAACTCCGGCCCGCTAATGATTGGTAGTTGATTTTTACATGCCGAGTTACCAGCCCTGACTAACAACCTTCAACAAAGGTACGCCCATTCACACATATCTGCACGCAGAAGACACTTTAGCTGAGAATCAAACCGAACAGTGTCTTACTGTGAGGCGACAATGCTACTGCAGCACCACCACCGTGGGTCATATTTTATTATAATCACAAATCAACCTTATCAAGGTGGTGGTTACCTGTCCATTATTTACAAAATTATAAAAAAAAAGAAAAAAAAAACAAAAAACAAAAAAAAAACGTTTACAATGTAAAGTCATACTGGGATTATTTCACATCAATAAATAACCATTCTCCAACTGAAGAAGAAAAAAAGATTATTTTAAAAACTTCAAAACAGTCAACATTGTCAATTTACTGGCAATTATTCACCTGGAGATATTTGCATAGAAGTTTTTATACACCACATAAACTAGCCATAATATTTGCTAGTGAAGATGAATGTTGGAGGGTCTATATTAGAACACAGAATGTTCAAAATTTCGAGTGTTCTAATATCGACCCATTTTCAGCTGAAAATATCGAAGAAACAGAAAACCGAATTTTTTCCTAGGAAAAGAATTTGGTTGTCCATTTCTGTTGCTTCGGTATTTTCAGCACTGTGGTGGAAAGTTAAGGGTCGGGTTCAGGTAGGTGTGCGATTGTGTGGACGTGAGGGTTAGGGTGGGTTATGTGTTAGGGATAGGGCGCGGGTCAGGTAAGTGTGCAAATGTGTGGACGTGAGGGTTTGGGTGGGGTAGGGGAGTTAGGGTTAGGGCGCAGGTGAGGTGACTGTGTGAAAGTGACGGACCTTAGGGTTATTGTTTGGGTTAAGGTAAGTGGATAGTTAGTGGTGTATGTATAGTTTAGTGTAGGGTTAGGTGTAAGAGTTTAGGTGTATGTGTATGGATTGCTGTTTATTTGCTGTGCTTGTGTTGTGTGTATGTGTTTTGGAACAGCAAACTTTTTCCCTAGGAAAAGATTTTCTGTTCTGTATGTTCGATGTTTTAAATTTTCGATTCATAGGGTTCGATATTAGAACACTCTAAATTTTGAAAGTTCGGTGTTCTAATATAGACCCAGTGTTGGAGATGTCAGACAAAAACAAGACCTGACTGGCAGCATGTTTTTTATTAATGCAAGTGTCTCAATTTGTATTGGAATAATATTAATTATTTTTTTCCAGATTGTCTTTAATAATAAATTTCAATTAACAAAATCTATAATTTTATTTAATTCTCCTATTCCTGATTGTGTTCCAAAAAAAAAAAAAAAATTTAAAAATCTTATGGTCATTACTGGCAGTATCAAGCAAAATCATAACCATTCACTGGAAAAATGTGGCTTCTCCTACGTTCAAAGAATTCAAAAAATTAACCTTAACAGTTGGACACATGGAAATAACACTGAAGAACAGGTCTAGCAGGCCTACATCATATTACAACTCTTGAATGAAAATACTGGAAATACTTGAAAAAATGGACAAAGACATTATGATCTTATGTTTCAAACTTCATACAATGTTCAGATTTATTATTATCTATATAGACACCAATGTATAGTTACATAATGTTTTGAAGTTGATAAGTTTTAAGAATGTATATATGTTATCTATTCTTACTTTCATGTAATGTTTGTCAAAACATAATATATTAAAATAACAAAATTCTAAAGAAAAAAAATGAAAATGAGTGCCTGTCCCCCCTAAAAAGTATACCCTTCTTCCCCTCCCTTCTTCACTCTTCCGTACCCTTTGTCCGTGTGTGTATTTTTCTGCTTATTCTTCCCCTTTTGTACTTCCCTTTATACCTATTTCATCCCTATTTATTGCAACAAACGTTGTATGAATAACCATTGATGACCAATTAAAATTCAACAAGCATCTGCATGTAAATATCAAAAAGACCCACAAAAAACTTGGCATGCTTTACCGTGACTGTTACTTTATCTCTCCCTCCACCAGGATTACACTAGCCAATACATACCTTATCCCTTCCCTTTTATATGGAGCAACTATCCTCACCAACTTGCAATACCCTCATCCTGCTATAACAAAATATCCAAGTTTGTCGCAGGTCACACAGCCTCTTCCCACCACTGTAATTCCCTCCACCAATTAGGCTGGCTTGAGCTACCTAACTTCCTACTTATACCCAACTTATCCAAGCACGTAAACTCATTCATAACCCATCTCTTTGTCCCTCCCTAGCAAACCCCTTTGAAATGCATAAACCAGATCGACTCCTGAGATCAAATAGTCAAAACCTTATTAAATTGCACAAACTGACACGTCCAGCTGGGAACCACCTCATGTCCTATCTAGCTCACCTTTGGAACTCTCTCCCTTCTCCCATCCACATCACTAGCAGTCTCTCCATGTTCAAAACCTCACTGCACTCACACCTTACTTCACAATGAAAATGCTATTGTTCTCATCCAACCTAATCCTGACTACACTTTCTCGCTACTTTTCATACTTTTGTGTATTAGTTTCTCCACCACTAGGGATGCATGTGACTAACAACTAATTATTACCTTATGTACAAATAAAAAAAAAATCCAGTGCTATTCTTGTAATTCAAAATTGTGCTGATTTGTTCTTTATCATCACTGTAATGTTTTTAGAAATGTATACTAAAGATTTGCACTTTTGTGTACTATATATTCATATTTCTCTGGAGCTTTTCTCCCCAGGACTCCATTGAAAATGGGTTCCTTGTCACCCTATGGACTATCCTGGTAAACAAACTGCAAATAAATAAATAAATAATAAATCAACAAAATCATAAATAAACATTACTGTGAGCCACTTACTTTATAGTCCAGCTTTTCTCATAGCATGACAAAGTAGCACATATTCCCTCGTTTAGGCATGTACATGCTACTTCCTCACTTCTAGTCTTTGCAACATTGCTAGCCATAATTGCAAGAATCACTCTGTCTCCATCAAGCCTGTTATTTATTTCCATGAGTGGATTTATTAGTTGTTGCTAGGAACACAGTACCTTTTGTGTAACAGCAGTAGATGCGTTTCTAAATCTCAGGGTTTGACTACATTTAAAAATAAATAATGCATGTGCAATGTTTAAAAGTGAAAGGATAGAAAATATATTCATATTATATCTAGATTAGCTACAATATGCACAGTTACAAGGATAGTCTTGGAATGGATAGGAAGTCAGAAAAATGCAAGACAAAAAAGACAACTGATGTATGTTTTGGTGGAGTATATAAATTAAGGAATGATCCATTTCATATTTAGTAATATCAACTTACTTCCAGTCATTTCTATCCATTCAATGGGGTGCCATTAGGGGTCTATATTATAACATCAAAGTTCGTAAACATCGAATGTTATAATATCGAACCCTAAACACCGAAATCCGCAAACATTGAACAGTCGGAATAGCGATTTTTTTTCCCAGGGAAAAAAATCGCTATTCCGAGAAACATACACACAACACAAACACACACAAAAATCAGCACTCCACACACATACACTTAAAATTCTACACCTAAACCTAAACTAAACTTTACATACACTACTAGCTATCCACTTACCTTAACCCAACCCTAACCTTAAAGTCCGTCACTATTGCACACTCACCTCACCTGTGCCCTAACCCTAACTCACCTAACCAGCCCCCTAACCCTAACCTACACACAACCGCACACTTACCTGACCCGGTCCCTAACCCTAACTCACCTAACCCGCCCCCTAACCCTAACCTACACACAATCGCACACTTACCTGAACCCGACCCATAATGTTCCAACATATTGAATGCTGGAAACAGCGAAGCCACAGCAACGGCCCACCAAATTCTTTCCCTGGGAAAGAATTCTGTGTCCTGCACCTTTGTTGTTTTCAGCATTCGACAAAACTGGTTTGATATTATAACATTCAAACTTTATAAAATTTGATGCTATAATATAGACCCGCCATTAGAGACTTGAGTAATGTTTCCAAGATTATGAAGGTGCTGACCAAGTGAGCAGGATATTCAGAGTTTTGCTAAATAGAAGCCAGTGAGGTAGAAATGAGGTAGGGGGTTGGAAATTAGTTTTTAAGTGACTGGTGAGGTGGTTAAAACCAAGGCATTTGGCTTTCTGTTGAAGAAGAAGAATTAAGAAGGAACATAATTATTTATAGCAGTTTGTACTCCTAAGTGATAGAGGAATGAATCCCAGCTTTGAGACTCTTGTATAGAAAATGGGCAGTCAGTTAGGGAGAACTTATTTGTTGGTCTACTGATATGGAAGACATCCTTATTATGAGGCCTTAGTTGGTAAGATTAGTTATACGGGGTTAGTTTGCTGTTCAAGGAGGAGCAGGTACTGATTTTTTGGATTTAAGCAGTTTTAAAAAGGAAAGCACTGACAAGAAGGAGTATGTATTCTTTGATATAAAAGGCATTTTACTTTATGGATGAATAGACAATGATGTTCATGATAAAGTTTTAAAGTTATAAATATGCAGATTGGGGGAGCCACCCACAGAGTGTGGAGATGACATGCAGATTTACATGGTTCATAGGTTCATAGGTAGGTACTAGGCTATCGGCCCAAGGGCCTACGTAAGCTTAGCCAGCAAGGTTCCATACCTTATGCCACCCAAGAAAGTTATTTTCCTGTGCCACTGTCCAGGAGAGACACAGAAGTGATCCCCGGGGTGTATTTCCTATTTCCCATCCACTCATCAAAATTTTTCTTGAAGAGTGCTAATGAAGAACTTTGCTTGACACAGATGGGTAGCTTGTTCCAGAGTATAGGAAGTCTCTGGGACAGGAATCTATCCCTCCAGCATGTCCTGTTTATTGTGGTGACAAGGTTTAGGTCCCTAGAGCGTGTAGCTCAGAGAGATTGAGATTTCTTTAGGTGTAGCATGTCCAACAGCTCTGGGTTTGACATAGCTTTATATGATAGGCAGAGATCACCTCGGAGTAGGCGATATGCTACGGAGTAAAGCTGGAGTTTTTTGAGGCAGTCAGTGTAGGGCATTTGTTTGAGGCCAGTAATCCTCTTTGTGAGGTACTTCTGTGGCCTTTCCAGCTGCTGCAGATGTCTTGTGAGGTACATTCCAAAAGGGGCGTTGTACTCTATAATAGCTTGACAATTTGGCATTTTGTATTTAAAACAAATAATTAGAAGTGGTGTAAGATTGTGCAATAACATGTTATTTCTATCTCCTATAGATGATCAAAAGAAGGAAGAGATGAACTCTGAGCATGAAAACCATCAGTTGGTAGACTCAGTCCCAGAGCTTTTGCTTCTGTATCTATTTAATCAGCATTCCTCTGAACAAAAGAAAAAACCTTTCAAGAGAAGAATCCAAAATATATTTCTTCTCATTTCCTGGAATTGCCATCTGATTTTCAGATAGAACCTCTAGCTGTGGATTAGAGCTTTAGAAGTATTTGATGCTACAGTAGTGTTCTTTCAGCCATCTCCTAGCATGACAGTCAACTGTGCTAGGAGTGCAGTGGATTGGTAGTTACCATGTAATAAGAAAAGTCCAGTCACTGTCTAAGAGCTGCAATTGTTAGCTATTGTAATTGTTTCTTCTCAATAACCTCCAAATCTGGCAGAATAGTTTGGTACCATATTATCAGAGAATCTAGTTCAGCTGAATAAGAAAGATCTAGCTATGACATCAAGCTACAGATACTGTGACTACATTTTTCTAATTTATGGCAATCTGTTGATTCAGGGTTTGCTTTGAGTCCTATTCACACCTGTGATTCAAAAAAATAATACAAACATCCATAACCACCCTGCAGGGATTCCATCTTGGAAGCTTACATTGTAACTGAAAATGTTTCTCTGAATACAAAGTTCCAATTAATTCACTAGCTTGGAGAAGAAATTAAAAAATTGTAATTCAACTATAATACAACCAACTAAACAAGTTATGTGGAAAAACAAACCTCCCATGAGGGGGTGCATTTTCTATTATAGCGGGATATTGATAAGGTTTTCCAAGAGAAATCCAATTAGATTCTCAGGTTCATGACATAGAAAATAAAACTTTAGAGCCAGAATACTGAGCTAGGATATTCAATCTTAGGTTTGTGGAAGTGCCCGGCGGCCATTTTATATAACACACGATTAGTGACTTTCATTATTGCCACCTGTTATCTGATATGGAGAAATGTTTGTGGATATCTCTTTACTTTTATTAAAGTTGACTTTGCTCTCATTTAGGTTCTCCTCTATCGGAATTAAATCGAATGATTACAGAACAATTTAACTCCTTGGTGGTGAAAGAAAACTTTTATTTCTTGATTCTTCTTTGTTTCTCTTTCGGCTTTTTCCCGGTTAGGGGTCACCTTGTCCACTCACGATTGGCAGTGGAGTTTATACGGTGTTGAGTTGCCAGCCTGGCACCCAACTTTCCACAGAAGGCACACACATGCATGCAGTCATGCCTAGGCCAATGTAGTGAGTCCAATCCACTTACAGCATGTGTTTGGGGAAGTGGGAGGAAACCGGAGTACCCGGAGGAAACCCACGTGACCACAGGGAGGACATGCAGACTCCCCACAGAAGGCACCCCGGCTGAAGATCAAAATGGAGAGCCTCTTGCTGTAAGGTGACAACACTAACTGCTGCACCAGAAAATGTTCTCTTTAATCAGTCACTACTAAATGTTTATTAAGGTCTCCCACGAAAAGCTGTTTCCAAGGCATGATCATTTTGCCATCTCTGAAAAACTCTTCGGCAGAAAGGAACTTCATTAAAATGCATTTTTCCTACAGTACTGCATATTAAATAAAAAGATTTAACCTTGAGGTTTTCATCAATAAAGAAAAGTGAAGATGATCTTTTAACTTGTAAAGTGCTGCCATAAGCTTAACAATAGTGAGGGAATACTCCCTGACTTCTTGGGCAATTTACTTATGGACATTTTTTGTAAGGCTTTCCTTAGACTTTTTTTCCATTGGTTTTAGTCAATAGCTTATTATTTTTTATATGAAGATTGTGGTTGATCAATACATAAATATAAATACAATATAAATATATAAGCATATAAACGAACCACCTTGTGATAAGGTGTAATTTGATTAGAGTTTTGTTACAGCCTTCACCCAAAATTTCACATTTACAGGGCATTCATCTTCCTAGTAATAAGCATAGTATTTTGACAAATTAGAAAGCTTTTTTCATCTTACTGGATTTCTTTTAATAGCAGAACTGTTGTGGCTACTGCTATTTTACATTCTGCTGAATGTACAATTCTGGATGCCTTCGGAGGTAAAGGAGGCAGATTCTACTTTTAAAACTGTACTATAAAAATTTAATTTTTATTTTAGGGTTTGTATATGTGCCTTTTACAGGATATTATCCTTTTTATGCAACTTACATGAGTGCCTTAATCATCTGGATTCTAAGAAAATTATTCTGGCATGCAGCATTACTAATGCATTAAAAAAACAGGACAAATAAAAGATATATTTTAACTTTTTACAAGCAATAGATCTGAAAGGTTTTGCAAGATAAAATATCATAAGTAAACAGGTTATACACATTTCAATTTAAAACATAAGATTCATTCTTAATTACTATTATTATTATTATTATTATTATTATTATTATTACTACTATTATTATTATTATTATTATTATATTATTATTATTATTATTATTATTATTATTACTATTATTATATTATTATTATTATTATTATTATTATTACTACTACTATTTTAGTCTCCCTGTTGTATTGTTCACATAATATGTCAGATTTACCATGGTGTTTGACCATTCTCCTACCATGTTGGCAATGCAGTCTATGTTTACAAACAAAATCTCCTTCATTCAGTCCTAAATTTCTTAAGTTAGTTAGGGAAGATATTATTATTGCTATTAGGGAATTCTGATAGTTTAACAATTCTATAACTGTTCCATTTTTTTATGATTTTGGCTGCATTCAGATCATGTTCATTTGATATTCTTTTCAGCTTTCTCCTTTACTTAAAATCATCAAAAATACATAAGCTTTTTAAACAGTTACTATTAGCTCAGTACCTCTCGGATTAAAAATTCAACGTGTAATAGAGATGTTTTTAAAGAGCAGTGAAAATGCTGCGGGCTTAAGATTAGTAAGTCTGTACATAAAAAGCTGAATCTGGTGGGGTGTATTTTCATGATGGTATGTCACCCATTGGCTAGCCAACTGGCTCACAGGCAGGACCCAAGACATTAGAATTGGGGAGTCCACCTCTACAAAGAGGCTAGTCACAAGTGGAGTCCCTCAAGGATCAGTCCTTGGACTGCTCCTTTTTGGCATTTACTTCTCAGAAGTCAAGGCCAATGTCAGTGGTCTCTGGCTAACTAAATCTGCATATGATTGCAAATTAGGAGCTGCAATTGAATCTCACACTGACACAAATGTTCTCTAGGAGGGGCTGACACAGGCAAACAACTGGTTTCAGAGCCATGGACTAAAACTAAATGCCAAGAAATGCATAATAGTATCCTTCAGGAAGTCATCCATCCCTGGTAACTATCATATTGACAACACACCCTTAAGAGCTGAGACAGTAGTCATGGACTTAGGGACACACATAGATAGTAATCTAGCCTTTGACCATCATGTGTCTACAGTGGTAAGGAAATCATTCTATGTTGCGCAACTTATAAACAAAGATATGGCATTTAAGTCCAAGGAAGTCATTGTTCCACTGTATTCAGCGTTCATCAGAGCTATCATTGAGTACAATGCCCCTTTGGTATGTACCTAACCAGGCATAGCCAACAACTGGAATGTCCACAGAGGTTCCTCACTAAAAGAATACAGGGCATAAGTAAAATGTCCTGTGCAGACTGCCTCAAGGCCCTATCCCTGTATTCTGTCTCCTACACGTTTTTGAGGGGAGATCTATGCCTGGCATACAGGGCATTGTCATACCCCAATCTGATGGACTACCTACATATCCACAAAACAAACAGCACCAGAATTACCCATTCTAAAGACCTAAAACTTGCCTGTGATATAAATAAGACCTACTGGAGAGATAGGTATGTATCCTAGAGACTACCCCATCTATGGAACAGGCTCCCCATCTATGTGAAGCAGAGTTCCTCTCCCTAATCCAATTCAAGTGCAACTTGGACAATTGGATGGGAAACCAGAAATTAATCCCTGGTTTGGCACCTATGTCTCTAATGGACACAGGCAACCTGTAAATAGTTCATCTTCCAGGCCCATGCTTACACTTATCAATGGTATCAGAACTTGTCAGATATTTGGGATGCATGGCTAGGCTTAAAAATGCCCTCATGGTTGTTAGCCTAGTAAACACCTATGAACCTATGAGATTCTCTCAAAAGATATAAATACTACCTTTATTCAGACTACTGACACTTCAGATGGCTTAACCTCTGATCCATTTCAAATTTTGTTTGCATTTTCCCAGATTTATGTTTTTTTTTTTACAAAAAATTGTGGTATTTCCCTGTTTTCTTGGGTTTACAAACTAGTGCTTTTGTACAGGCATTCTACAGAGCATTATTTTTTTTCTTTAGATTTTCATATCACTTCTCAGACAATGTGATTCTGTCTTTACCAGGTGCCCTTTCAGCAGAGTGTCTTAAGGAATTTGTTAAAATATTAGTACCTGTCTTGCTTCACCTCTTTAATTTCCTGACTGAAACCATTTCAAAGTAGAATGCTGTTTTTCAAAAAAAAACTTTCTTATAAAGTTATAAACCTGCAGTTTTGGTTGAATGAAATTGGTAGAACTGAGTGGGCTTTATAGGTGATTGACATAATGAAAAGGGGAGGCTGTATTGATTTGATCAAGGATTATTTCATTTCAAAACAGGTTTATACATGGTTAGCTAACTGCAGGACATGTGGCCCAGGAGACTACTAAAGAGCTCAGACAAATTAGCCAATTGCTCCAGATGACTTTCTGATTAAGTGATGTAGTGAGAGTAACAGTAGACAAACATAGGATGAGGGAATTAAGCCCTGTACTACAAGAAGCAACTTGTTAACACCTCATAGCCTTAATCCTCTATGCTAACCTTCAGACTTGCTGACCCTGTAGATGGGGAGATACTCTCAGATTTTCCAGGCACAAAATAAGTTATTTTTATTGCATTTGCTCAATGTGATATTTGAAATGCAGGTTAGGGTCTAACCTAAGTTCTGGATGCTTTAAGTAATGAGTGTATTTACTTAGAGTCAGTTATTGACCAATTACTTGATGTTCATTTTAAGTGATACTGGGATCCAGAAAGGATAGTCACTGCTGTACTGGAGTTAATTATAAAGCCATAGTTAAAGAGACAAAATTTGAGTTTGGAACCTTTGGAGAGCTCTGCTTTAAGATATTATTTGTTCAAATTGGGAGAGGAGCTGGCTCTGTAAATTACCACATCTTCATAAAACAGAAGGATTCTGAAGCAAAGAAGAAAACATGTGACTGAATGAAGAGAAGGGAAGACTAGGGAAGAGAAGAGCACAAAAGAAAGGAGAAGGACTAGTCCTGAACTTTGAGGCACATGCCATTGATGAGGAGGGATCTTTTGTATATGGAGAACTCAGTTTTAATGTACAAGGATCTGTACTACAGGAAGTTGGTAACCAACTGTATACGTTTGTGTTGGGTGAGCTCAATAATATGCTGATTTTCACAGTTAGAGGCCTTAGTTAGATTAACAAAGATGGCTCCTAAGAGGAGGACTTTATCCTTCCTTTACAGCCTACCAGTGAAGTTCCAGAGAGCAGTTATATTTCTCCAATTGTAAAACATGTTAAGACTGGGAGAGAACACCATCATTCTGACTGATCTCAAATGTTTGGGGTATGGGAAGCTTTTCCTTGTATCCCACCGCCTAATATGCAAGTGCTGTATAACTCAAGGAGAGAAATTTAAGTAGAAAGTGAAGGGGGTGCTACAATTGGTGACTACAGTGTTCTCCCAGTAATAGAGATTACTTCTTTTCCAAAGAATCTTGAGTTACGTAAATGAGTTTTGTCTGTTGCAGACGTATGCTGCCTCAGGAAACTATATGGCCTTTGAGCAGTGTCCCTGGGGAACATGTATGTTTCCCTTACTGACTGTGCGGGAATGACTTAGTAGCAATGCCAAACTTAATAAGTTAGGTTCAGTAAGAATAGAAATGTTTATAAAAATTTCACACAGTGATTTTTTTAGCCCCATTTAATGAGATCAAAGTTTTGGAGATGATTAATTAGGTCAAAGAGGAGGTTGTCTGTCTTAATGGCATTACCGGTTTTGCTGAAATGAGACCAGTCAGGGCAGGGGTGTAGCTAGGATTTTCAAATTTGTACTCACAGTTCTCAAACTGCTACCCCCCCCCCCCCAGCCAAGCTATGGCCATTCTCATAATTCACGGTTCGCTCTTTTAGTGTCGATGAAGAAGCATTCGCTGTAATGCCTCTTCAGTAATATAATATAGATTCACTCAAACTCGGTTCCTTGAATTGAAAATGAACCTGAAAGTCAGTTTTTTGAAAAATGCAGCATGGTAGTTGGGGTAGAGGATTCATGCTTTTGTTTTCTGTAACTAAGGTACAGGTTTTGAACTTGAGTAAATTACTAACCACCTGCTACCCCTAACTAGGGTGTTTCATTCACACACACACCCCACCTACCTCTTAGTGCAAGAAATATGGGCAAAGCCTAAAATAAACAGGGACAGATATTAAATAATGCTCTCGTAAACTTAGAAAGTTGCTAGAATAACAGGATTTGTGCTAGTATGAGAAAGTTGCTAGAATAACAGGATTTGTGCTAGTATGAATTTTTCTAAAGAACATGAAGTCTGAAACTCAAATGTCTGTCATTATTTAGAAACTTCAGCCTTCAATGATTTTCTAGAAAATCACAAAATTTATGAGGAACAGACAAAAATATGGGGCAAAAATCTGGACATTCTGCAAAATTTGGACAGTTGAGAGGTATGCTACCTACCTACCTCACACACACACACACACACACACACACACACACACACACACACACACACACACACACACACACACACACACAGATACCTCTCAACCTCTTAGAGCAACAAACTCACAAATAAAACTGAGGCAAAGGCCCAAAAATAAGGACATTTTTTTTAAATATTGCCCTTATAAACTTAGAAAGATAATAGAATAGTAGTAGGTCTTGCATTAGTACTTCTTTTTTGAAAGGTATGAAATCTGAAACTCTAATGTCTGCCATTATTTTCTAACTTCAGTCTTTAATGATTTGCCACTAATTTGCCAGAAAACCGCAATTTTATGAAAAACAGACCAAAAATGTGATGCATAAATATAAAATTGCCAGATAGTACAGCTGGGAACCTGTCAAAGAAGGGACACCATTTTAATATGAGCACTGTTAACTTGAGCAGCTGACAAAATTAGAGAATCTATATGCATTTCTGAAATAAAAGTAATGTATAACTCTGATCATTACAGTTATTTATAATAGTAAACCCTCCACGTTTTCTTCCAAAATTGCTATTTTGCAGAGAGATTATTAGGGCGAGAACAACATTTTGAGACAAAATTGGGGACAGTTGAGAGGTTTGGATATTCCTAATTCTATAAAACGATTTATTTGCACATACCTCTCAACCTCTTAATGCAGGAAATCTGGACAATAACAAATATATTGGAGGAACATACAAACACTACTAAAAATTGATCTTGTATAAACTTAAGACAGTTGATAGAATATCAGGTCTTGCTTTAGCATGCATTTTTCTGAAGATTATGATATCTGAAACTTAACATCGGTCATTATTTAGGGACTTCATTCCTAAATGATTTGCCAGAAAAGTTTTATTTTGCATTTTACAGCACGAACACCAATAAATATCTGCTAAACAAAGCAATGCAGTCTCACAATAAAACTAGACTTAGCATTAAAACTTCTCTGCCCTTGAAACTCACATTCATTGAAACAGCACTGAAACCCACATTCAAGGAAAATACATTTTGCCAGTGGCAGATAAAGATTAACTTTGGGCTGTTTTCAAATCATAGGCCCCTTGCACATGAAACATACACATGCTCTTTGATACACCTTCCTGATTGTATTAAATTATATTCCTTGTACAATACAGTATAGTTGTTAGAGACCGTTTTAAATTTATTGTTTTGAACATTTTTCCAGTAAACAATGAAACAAAATGCATGCACCAATAATGACAAAACAGCCCAATTCATAACATTTCCATCATAAAAGTCTACTCAAACTTCTACAGTCCACCAGTATCAGTAAATATGCACAATCTCTGAACTAGTAAAAGCCATCTACATAATTCCACATTAAAGAAATCTGTAACTAATGAAGAGGCTGCTGCTAGCAAACAACTTTATATTTCATGGTTTCATCTACAAATAAAGTGCCTGTTGCCCTTGAGGAATAAATTGCCTATGTTGCATTAAAAACAATGATACACTAGTAATATTGCAATAGGGAATGGATGGCAAACTGATAACAGGTTCATAGTTACTACTAGATATCTTCGCCAAAACGGACTACAGCAAACACCCCCCTTTACAACACAGTACAGTATCAGCAATGCATCTACCTACTGTGGGAGAAGAACCCACAGCCTTCTGCATCAAAAGCAAGTACACTACCTGTTGTGCTATTAACAGTACAAGCAGACTCAGCATAAACAGCACTAAACTTTAGTTCCCCTGCAGCTCCCAGCTCCTTGTAAAATGTCGACACTCAGCTGTATCTCTGAACTTTGCAGCACAAGAAATCTGGAAAAAGCCAACATTTATTGGGGGGGGGGGCACAAGCCCAAAAACCAGGAACACATTTTAAACATTGCTTGTATAATTTTGGAAAGTTGCTAGAATAAAATGCTGTGTTATCACCATGCATGTCTTGAACCCAGAACCATATGCACTACAGTCAGTGCAACATACCACTATGCTAAATCAGCAGTTTGAAAAATAGGAAAACTGAAATGTAATGGCTATCATTTTGATAGCTCTCAACCTCTTAGCACAAAAAACCTGGACAAACAAAGCCAATAATGAGGGAATACAAATGCAGTTCTCACTTCACACCTTAGCACAAAAAAACCTGGACAAACAACAAAAACAATAATGGGGGAAATACAACTTCAGTTCTCACTTCTCACCATAGCTCACAACTGTTAGAAAAACAAATCTGAACACAGTTCAGAAATGGTGGTGGTTAGGGACTTTAGGCTCTTCTTATTCTGAAGCAAAGGTACAGGGGTTGAGCCTGAATACCTATAGCCAGCAGGTGTATTATGTGGGGGCATTTACACACACACACACACACACACACACACACACCTGATAATCTGTCTGTGATCATGATTGCCTTCCACTCACTACAACCTCACATTTCCCACTCGCAGTGATAATCCATTTGTGATTGTCTTTCACTACTGCATATTTCCTGCTTGCAGCCAGCCGGACATGATGCGAGCACAATACTGGCTGATATGTTCCTTAAAGGAGTCAACGCTCTTTAAAAAAGAAAAAATATGTACTTTTTTTCTTAAAAAAGCTACCCCCTTTTCTAAAGAAGTTGTACTGAAATCAGTACAGTGCGTACACCTCCCGACATCCCTGAGTCAGGGGCAACAAGAACCAAATGTCAATTATTGATAGGTTTTTGTTTTTGGCAAATAGTTTTCGGGCAAGACAGGGTTTGGTAATTAACATATCAAAGGCAATGAATGAATGGTCACCAACATTTGAAGATGACCTACTACTGAAAAGATTTTTTTTTTAAATTTTTGTTATTGGAGAATGTTTGCTATTGGATATATTGTTTATTACCAGAAATATAGTTTGGTCTTGTGGGTTTATTATTCAAGTTCTAGCTCAATTACAGCTTGATTGATGATATTTTATTGGGTAGAAAGAGGCTGATACTGAAGTCAGCTAGCATGATAGATTTTATATACTGGATGTTGATTGAAATAACAGGCACAGGAGTGCTTAGAAAGCATTAGCAGAGAGTGGTTAGAGTGCAGCAGATATGAGATAATGCATTTTATGTAGAATTTTTAGGCTGTGCCTTAATAATAATCTACTTGCATCTATGATTATTGCAAGAATTTGACTGGACAAGAAACCAGACAGTGCAATCTAGATTTGTAGAACATTATTACTTTGTTTTACTAACTCTTGTACAGTTAAAAGTCAATTGGCACAGACAGCACTAAAACTAAATTCCAAGAAATGCATAATACTATTCTTCAGGAAGTCATCCATCCCTATCATATTGACAACACGTCATTGCCCAACATGGTGGTACAGAGAGGTATTACATCCTGCTACAGTGCTGGCTTTATAGGTACATGTTTGGGTGTAACATTCTTTACAATGAGTTTTGATGCAGCTGTCAATATAACAAAATTACTTTCATCCATGCTGACAACCATATGGTTTATTGATCCTTCTTTCCTTCAAGCTGGATGTAGCATAAGTTTGTATAAAACAATGATAAAATATACTGTGGACTTTAGGACTGTTTCTTCCCATTTCTTTAATTCAGAAACTGGTGTAAAACCATTAACCACATACGTCCAAAAAAAATTTACTGAAGCAGCCCAGTCCCAGTGATTCAAGCCTATTATGTATTTACCCAGAAAATACCATACTCCTGGGGTGACCTCTTCAGCACCCACATCAGTTGTACATATATTTTTTTTCTTTGCTCCTACATCCCCAGTAAATATTAAGCCTCCTGCTACCCCACACAATTTGCCTGCTTATTTCTACAAAGCAAAACCCTAGGGCCCATTCATTCCTTCCATGATGAGTGGTGTAGGTGGCATCATCATCTTTCCTCAGGGAATTGTGGGAGGTTGCTTCATCCGAGCCATTTCCATTGTACATGCTCAGTAGCATGACTAGGGTTTAGCAAGGGCATGTCACCTGCTTGCATTAGGGAAGTAGCCCATCAAAAGGCCCTACTTCTTTTGAAGCAAGTACTCCTGATAGGTATCCCTTCTCCACCAGGGAGTCTAGTACAAGAAGTGTGCCCTGGGTATGTATAGCTGATCCTTCCCACTTTGAGAGGGGAGCAAGTATTGCCTCATTACTTATCTCCCTCTATATCATCAGCTCCCTTAGTACATGTGCAGTTTATCAAACATGAGTCATTAGGGTCATAGTTAGGGCTTTATCCATCTGCATCACTGGAGATGGTGGTTATACACATATGTGCCTACAGCAGAGACCTCAGATGTTATGGTAGTGTATTTTGAGTACTCAGTTTGTTTGAGAGGGAAAATACTAATAATGGGAGGCAGTTATGCAATTGTCATAGTGAAAAGGACAGAAAGCTACAGTAACTTTTAGTGATGGAAGTGAGAAAAAAATGCTGATGGTAGTGAAGGCTATACATAGAAAGGAAAACCCAGTTCATCTTCAGAGCTAAGAACACAAATCCTGAATGGCCCATTAGGCCATGGTCTACTTATTTTCTTTTGGAACATGTAATGCCTATTGTGCAGGCCTAGTGTGGAAACACATTTCAGGCATATAACAGGTGACAACAGTGCCATTTCTGAAAGTGATTTCCAGAAGCAGGGTTCACAGTTAACACCAAATACATAATTAGTGTCTTGCAAGTTAAATTGTTTAGAGGAACCCCTATTCATTTGTAGGAAACACATCACTATTCTGTATTTAAATAACAGCTTGCCCTGCCAGACTCACAGTTATCAATGGGATACTGTGCTGGTTATTGTCAGGAGAATCATTACAACAGCCATTATATTCCTACCATAAGACGACAAGGTCATCTGACTGCAGACACCCAGTGACTGCTGTGAATTTGAGGAACACTGCATACATTTGGCTTTTGATTCTCATTGCTGGGTGTTAGAGGACTTCCAGTATGGCTGCACACTAATCCACAGCTTTACTTATATTGTCAACCTGAGTAAAATTCAGTTACTGAATAGTAAGTACAGTGCTGTGATGCCAGCAAAGAAGACACTAAGGGAGCATGAAAGAAAAGCAACTAGAAAAAGGTGAAGAGAAAACACTGACTGGGAAGAATCTTGCATCTGTTCATCAAAAAGCAGTTCAACCTCCAGATTTGGTGCAATAAATGGCTCCTAGTAATCTAGAGGAAAGATAAGTCAAATGTGTTCAGAGCTGATTAAAAATGAAAAACTGAAGAAGTATATCAACTCAAATAACAAAAGACTAAAAAAAATAAACAGATATTCAGACGAGCTGGTTACAATTGCAAAAATCAGAATTCAAAATGAGAAAAGACTGGCTGAGTATGAAACTGTTCAAGAAGAGATGTGTCCAAAAATGGTAGAATTAGAGGACAGAGCACATAGGGAAAACCTGAGACTTTCTGCTGAACCAGAGAAAACAGAAGGAACAGACTGTATTAATTTTATGAAGACACAAATAGACAACTGAACTGGTATTCCACAGTAGGAACTGTTAATTGAAAGGACATACCGTGTGTATGCTCCAAATCTGATCATGTGAAAGCAGCCAAGACCTTTATTAGAAAAAATGCAAACCTATCAGCAGAAAGAGTTTATCATGACAAAACTGTATCAAAAGGGCAATGTACTAAAAATTGGAGACAGTAGAGTGTGGGAAATGATTATTGACTGCACACCAGGCAGACTAGAAACTAATTTATTCTAGTAATCATGAAATGTTGTGAGGCAGGTGTGAAATTCAAACTGCTGTATCCAGCTGCCTTCAGAATATTTTTTTCCTGGAGGATCAAAGCCATTTTTGATGCAGAACAGGCTAAGGAGGAAATATAAAAGTTTGTCCAAAAAAGTGAGCCATCAAGCAGAAGTGGACTCTGATTCTCATTCTTCTGATAATAAAGCACACTGAGAGACTTTGCCAGTGAAACATTTTCTACTGTTCCAAAGGAAAATGCTTGAGAGTCAAAGAAAAGCACAGGAGTTGGCACCTTGGAATTGAACTGGAATCTGGAATTGGGAGATGGAGGTGAAAAGGAGGAAGACCAGAAATATGGAAATTAGTGAATAAATGTGAAACTGCAAAACATTGATCACATTTGTGAAATATGTCTGTATAAGAATAAGTGGAAAGAGTGAACTTTTGTTGATTTTGTTAAACTTGTGAGGAATTGAAAAGCATTTGACTCACATCATGACATTAATGTTTGAACAGTCTCTGAGGAGAGTGAAAGAAGGAAAACGTAACTGCAAGCAAAATTTCTGTTCTTAACAGTATTTCTATGACACTTTTCAAAATATAAACTGCATATTTTATAGTAAAATGCTTTTAGCTATTCTTGTATGTGATAAAGTTACTAAGGTAAACAGATACCCTTTTTTCCTCTTCCTTTTTGTATTAAGAATGCAGGCATTATAGTGCAAAAAGAGAAGAAAAGCTAGACAAAAGAATGTTTAAGTTAATAGACTGTAATATTGGGTTGTTGAGGTGGGGTGGGGTGTAAAAGTACACAGATCATAATATATGTAGTGCTGATATATTTTATCTTACTTTTGCATAGGTGAATGTCTGAATTAAGACCCTTAGCTTAATCTAATAACAATGTTTAAGTGAAAACAAGTAAATGTGAGAACACTGAATATAATACAAAGTTTTCCTTTAGCAAAAAATGTTTCAGCTTGTCTTTCAGGCTGTAGCAGAGGAATACAGTTTTCTTTTTTTTTTACATTACCATGGAGACAAGCTGATAATAAGGCAATAAAAGACAGGACACTTGTTTCTTCAAGGCTAAATGTTAATGATTTCTAAAAGCATGCAAGTTGCTTTCACATGGCGGGGGATAAAAAAAAGAACAGCACCAATTACTGTAAGCAGAGGCATAGGCAATAACATGCATGCATGTTAGCATGGATAACCTCAATTTCAGGTTAATTAGGGCCAGTGTTAGCAGCTGTCTATGTGGCACAAATGTGTATGTGTGTGTGTGTTTTGTTTGAGGATTTTTATTAAAACAAAAAGTTTTGTAAAATGTGACATAGGTTCCAATGCTGATGCTAAGAAGAAAAACTGTATAAAGGAGTAACCTGCCAAAAATTAATGGGTGTGTGTATCATAAAAGCTGGAAATAGACATTTAAAAAGCTGACATTTATAATAGGTGGGAATAATGATACCTTATAATATCACCACTTTCCATATTATCTTGGAATGCAAATGGTCTCATGGGTATAGACAAAAAGGAAAGGATACTTTATTATAATAAGAAATGCAGAGTGCAAATAGCAATATTACATGAGGCATGTTTGGAAACAACTAATCATGTGGATTTGATAAAGAAAGGATTTCAGCATGGGTATTGTGTAGAATATCAGGTACAAAGGGAAAGGGGAGTACTTATGTTAATTGCTAGAGGAGTTCCAGTAGTAGTAGTACAGGGAAAATAATATAATAATAGCAGGTTTGTGTTAGTACAGGGGCACTGGCAAGAGATAAGGATTACATTGGCATGAATTTATATTCTACCTAAAACTGCTGTTACAGACCTTAAAACAATTGTGAGAAATAATCAGCTTGCAGCAGAGGGAACTGGAATTTGATTTGCAACAATGAGGATGCATCTGGAGGACCTAGAAGGGAAAATATAACTAAAGCAGGTAGATTTTTGAAGGAATTTATGAAAATGTTTGGCACAAAAGGTGTGAATTCAGTAGTAGGACCTCAGAGAGAATTTACATATTATCCCCCAAGGTACAATAACTGGGCTAGACTTGACAGAAATTATATTTCACAGGAACATTTGCAGTTAATTGATAACTTTGACAAACATCCAATAAATATTTCAGATCATGCACAAATGATTACTAAGATAAAAATGCATGGTAATGAAGTAAATATGAGACACTGGAGCTTTCCCACCTGTCTGTTAAATAAAGATGAATATAAGGAATGGGTAGTGGAAACTATTCAAGAGTTATAAGGTAAGATAGAAAGTAGTCCAGAAGTTATAGAGATTGAGTGGGATAAAAGGAAAGTGAAGTTTAAAATAGGGTATAAATAAAAGAAAAAGAAATCTGGTTAAGAAGTAATAACAATTATTTAGGGGAGCTGACAAAGGTTAAAGTATTACAAAATAAGAAGAATCTCACAGACCAAGAATAGGCAATTACAAAGTACTAAAGAGAAAATAAGGGAGCACCTGGATAATATGCATGAGTTTAAAAAGATTGCTGTTAATCATTTATTTTCTGATAATAACTTCAAAGCATAAAAACTTTTGGCATAGTGGCTTGGGGAACAGAAAGTAGAAAGGGCTGTTGCCAAACTTAATGAGCCTATAACAAAAAAAATATCCAGAGATCCTGTAGACGTATTACAGATATTTTGGAAATTTATGAAAATATGTATAAAGCAGAGAAGTTGGGAAATCAAGAAAAAAGCACAAATGGAGATATTTATGGAAAACTTAAATATGTCAAGGCTAAAGGTAGATGAGGCTCGATAACTAACAGTTAAGATAGGATGAGATGAAATAAAAATGATTTATAACCAATCTGCAGGAAAGTCTCCAGGAATAGATGGTATTCTTGAGGAGGTTTGGAAGCTGGGGGAAGAAAGGGATAAAGAGCAGGAAGGTTTTGTTTAACATCATTTTAACGGTAGGAGAGGCACCAACATCCTGAAATAAATCTGTGGTGGCTGTTAATACATCAAGATGGTAAATACCCATCTTATCCAGCTTCATATAGGCCTATTTCAATTTTAAACCAAGATTATAAAGTGTTTATGTCTATAATGCATAAAAGAATGGCAAAAGTGATGCCAAAATTATATATATATATATATATATATATATATATATATATATATATATATATATACACACTTTCATACATACAGACACATATTTCAAGCACAGGCATTAATGCCCTTCTAGCCCACCAATATACCAAAACAGTTGTTCCCATAATAAGTGTCCAGGCAGTTCATAAAGATATCTAAACTAGTGTTTGCTTTAATGTAATTTGGTAGTCCATTTCATGCATCAGCTGCTCTCTCAGAAAACCAATTGGTACACTTATCATTCCTACAGAATCTTCTGAATAGTTTGTCTGATGATTCTCTACTACCTTTTTATAACCCCAAACATTCCCAGAGGTAGCTGTCTCTAAATGCCCTATATACCTCTATAAGGTCTTCTGTTAATTATCTGTATGAGACACTGTACAAGTTCAGATATTTCAGTCTTTCATAATAACTTAAATTTTCACATCCATGGATACCCTTGGTATATTTCCACAGCACTCTTTCCAGTTTACTCATGTTTGTTTTCTTCTAAGGTTTCCATATTGCTGTTCCATACTCAAGTTTGGGACTGATGTAACTAACAAACAATGATGTCCATCCTTTCTGAATTCTTAAACTTTATAAATCTTTTTTTACAACCTACAGTTCTATACCTATCATTAACCAATTGGTTAATATGATTAGAAAAACTCAAAGGAGCTGGATCTACCCATATATACAGATCCTTAACCGAATCTACAGTTTCAACCACTGTGTGGTATATTAAATATTCACCTTTCGATTTATGTCTCCCAAATCTCATATGATTAGTTTTTGATGAATTTATCATTATTGTCCTGTGCCCAAATGGTCAGTTTAGTCAAGTTATTTTGCAGACATGGCCTGTCTGTAACACATGGAATCAGTTTACCCAGTTTCAAGTCATCTGCACAAAGACTGTAGAACACATTAGATGAAAAAGATAGATCTGAAAGATACATTCTAAACAAGTATGGGTCTAGGACAGTGTCCTGAGGGACACTCTGCAACCTTGAATTTCACCTATCCAGTTGTACTACAGCTCAGATGGTGTAGTGGTATGTTCTCTGACTCTAGTGTACAGGGTTGTGGGTTAAAGACTAGGCAGGACTGATTATGTTTAAGCTGCTTCCATGGTGTAATGGTTAGCACTGTGGACTTTGAATCCAGTGATCTGAGTTCAAATCTCAGTGGAAGCTCTTGTTTAGTAGCTCAGATGGCTTAGTGGTAAATTGCAGTTGCTATGGTATGCAGGGTCCTGGGATCAAGACTTGAACAGACTGGTTATTTACAGCTCAAATGTCCTATTTGTGAGCCATGCGGCTATCCATCTTATCAAGAGTACATCAATACCTAGTTGTTCTAATTTATTGATCAGTGTTTTCTGCATGAACCTGTCAAATGCTGAAGTTAAATCTATATAAATTATATCACAGCACAATTTTTCATTAATAGCTGTTATAGAACATCATGTTACAGGTGGTGATAGATCTATTTTCAACATCTGTATGCTGATATATGGTTTCACTCCCAACCTATACAGTTCTGACAATAACTTAACCAATATTACCTTCTCAATTATTTTTCCATAACATGAAAGTAGGCTTAATGGTCTATATGAGTCTGAGTTTGTCCTACTCCCTTTTTCTTAAAGACAGGTTTAATAAGTGAATGTCTCCAACCTTGAGGAATCTTCCCATATTTATACAACCTAGCAGATAATAGATATAATGGTACTTGAAGTTCTTGCTGAAGTGTTCTCATGTCATTGTCACTAATTCAGTCTCCTGCCTGTGCTTTGTTTGGATATAGTTTGCATAGTTCTTTTTTAATATAATCTAATTTGATTCCAGTTTCTGCAGTTACCTGGATGTCACTACGACAACTTATCACTCACTTTGTGGAGCCAAACTGTTTTGCATAAAATTTGTAAATACATCTATAATCTCTTGTGTCTGAGAATTTTAAAATCTACACACAGCTTATCAATTTGTATGTCTTTAATCCTTCCACATCTTATGTATCTACAAAATGGTTTCCTATTATGCTAAATATCTTTATATACATTTTCTTAATTTTTTTCTTGATCTTGTCTCTCACTATGCTTAATTTGTTTGCCCAGCTTGTATATTTCTGTTTTTAAAGTTGTAATTTGACCTCTTTTCCATTTCTTATAGATTTTGCCTCTCATCTTAATGAAGTATCTTGTTCTTATGGAAATATATCCTCCTGGCAGTGTGTGTGCCTAGATCCTGAATTTTATTTCTTTTTTTGATTTTTTGAATTCAGTTTCTCTTTCCGAACTTTCCACATTCCTTCTCATTATTTTCACTGAACGCATCACTCCAATTAGTTTAACGTAGTGAACAATTTTTCTTCCATATAATCCATTATTAATCTTCTGTGCATTGGTTTAGATTTCAGTTTGGCAGAATTATCTAGCAAAAAAATTAACCGTTATTACCCCATGATCATCAATGTGGTTTTGTGGAGGGGAGGCAAAAATTTGACAACATTAACAGAACAATGATAATCCAGAGGGAAGCAGAATATAAGAAAATATCATTGTTGTTGGTAGGTTTTGATGCTGAGAAAGCATTTGACAGAGTAAACTGGGATGTTATGAGTAGAGCAAAGGAAGATTTGTATTTTCTGATACAATAATATGGTTAATTAGAAGGATATAAGAGGGACTGGAGGCAGAAATCATAATAGGAGGGTTCCTCTCTGATAAGCTGTGTCTGAACAGAGGAACCAGGCAGGGGTGTCCTCTTTCCCCTTTGTTATTTGCATTATATTTAGAACCCTTGGCAAAGAAAATAAAGGACTCGGAAATTCAAGGCTATGATTAGTAGGGTCTTCGTGAAAAGTTAGCTTTATCTGCAGTTGATACTTTTTATCTGAAGGAACCAGAAAAGGACATCTCAGTGTTATGGAACATTCTGAGACAGCTTCGGGTTTTTTCTGGATATAAAATTAATGAAGATAAAGCAAAGGCTATAGCTATAAACTATGTAACCACACATGAATTGGTTCAGCAATACTCATATTTATAGGGACAAGATAAAATGAAGTATTTAGGATTATGGATTAAAAAGGATTCTGTTATGGCAGCAGAGGATATGTGGGAAGAGACTAGTCACAGATAATACAAAAAAAAACAAGAAAGTGGAAGATTTGCCTATGAATATGGATAACAAGATGTAAGCAGTAAAAATGTGTTTAGTCCCTTTCGATTTATACACAGGTCAGGCATATTTTTATCAACCAGAGGAGAAGTTGTGGATAGTAATTAGGATTTTTGATTGGGAGGGTAAGAGGGCAAGAGTCAAGTGGGATAAGTTGATCCTCCCAAAAGAACAAGGACATGTAGGATTACCAGATCTGAAGGGAAATTATAGAGCTACACAGTTAAGGTTCTTATGAATAACACAAGCAGAAAGCTGCAATTCAAAGTGGAAAGGAATGATGATGAAGCAGGGGAGCAATTCAAGAAAGAAAGAAAGAATGGGATTTTTTTTGGTACAGATCCTTAAGGAGAATAACAAAAGTCATACAGAATATTAAATAAAGTAGCAGAAAGTAAATGAAAAACTAAGCCAATGTGGGAATGAAGAACGAAGATTCTGCCGATATGGATGGCTGCAATTAGAGGCAAAGGGAATAGGCAAGAGGGGGCTGAAATTTACTGGAGGAAGTTAACAAAGGAACCTACATATTGGGAACAAATAATTAAATAGGGAAAGGTAGTAGAATGGGAAGAGGCCAACAAGACATTTGGATTGCAGGCTAGTGTCTGCCTTCCTTATCCGGGATTGATCTTGGAGTATAGAGAAATAGAAAGGGATAAGGGAGTCCTAAATGAAATACCTGCACTGGTTGAGTTTTAGCTGAATATAGAACAGTAGCTGCTGTTAAAAATAAATAATTAGTAGGGCATATAAAATACTGCATGATAACTGTAGGAATCCATCATTAGTGGTCATAAATGATTGCAAAGAAAGATTAGACATGCAATTAACAAAGAAACAAAACTGAGAGATATGCATGTCTCCCAAATATGCAACAAAATCTAGAAGACTTAGGATTTTTGCCCAGAAGTATTTGTATGATGCTTGTATACCCTGAGCAGACTCCAAAGAATTTTTCCTCAGGTAGATGGCAAATGTTGAAGGTGTAATGGGGGGAAAAAAGAGATATATGGGAACATATGGTCTCGGAGAATAATGAGTTGGCAGACTTTAAAAGTTCCCTAAGGAGTACCCTGTCAGGAATACTGGGCAAGCAAATAAATGTAACTAAGGAAAATATTTTTTGAGCTGGAATACAGGATCTGAATTGTCTACACTTAGTAAGGCCTTGTTAAATTTAATTATGGTGGCTGCCAGAAAAGCAATTAATAGAAAATGGAAATAAAAAATCTAAACCAACTACACTTGAAGTAATGACTAAAGTAACAGAGATAATAGATCAGAAAGTAGGATTCTTAGAAAAGGGTAGGAGTAGACTACGTAGAAAAAAATGGAAATTGTGGCAACAATACATGCAGAAACATTATTTTGGAGGAGGATCAAGGAGTAAGAGAAGGCAGGAAATGAACAATGCATGTCATGTTGCTTTGATTATATGATATATACCAATATATGTGGTATATGATGTTTGTAAATGTGAACTTGTTAATATGATTTGATTACTTTTATATATATATATATATATATATATATATATATATATATATATATATATATATATACATATATGTAACTTTGCCTGTGTTACAAGTGATAATTCAATAAAGGTGTTTAAAAGAAGATCATGTCATAAAGAAATAAAGGAAACATCTTAAGGGAAGGATAGATGAGGTGGAGGGCACAGGTGTTAGACTGTAAAGACTACTCCCTGGATCTCCAACAGTATAGTTTCACACAGAGCTGAAGACCCATGGAATGGACTACTGGAATGGATGGCAGGAATGGAATTCACAGAGGCCTTCAGGAGGATATAGAACAGGAGTACAAAGGGTGAAAGAAAAGATAGGGATATTGAGGATGTACAGTGCTAAAGACACGTCAATGGCAGTCTGTATAGATGTATTGCCTCATTCTGCCTTCATGCTAATATAATGGAAACAAACGTAATCTAACAAGGAATGTTTCCAAAAAACTGTGCAGGAGGCACAAAGTTTCACCATAGGTGTGAATGCCACATACTATCCCTCATTCATCTTGAAATAAAGATCTGTAAATCCTTATCCAAAACTCTGGTGCATTATTTGTGGACTATAGCTGGCTTTTGATAGCTGCACAGTATAATTCCTAAGAATGTTCTCTGAGATTATTTTATCCACTTTCAAGAACTGTGCAGGAAATTATCCACAGAAAGAAAGCTACCCAGCAAGAGGTAGGACATATATGTTTTCTAAAAAGCAGGACCACTTTACAAAGATATACAAATGTAAATACAAAAGTAACCTCAGAGAAAGAGTGGTTTATAAGAAGGGAGAGCAATGCAACAAAACACAATTAGAGAGTTAATAATGACAGATGTAAAAAAGGTGGAGCATTTTAAAGAAAATTAATCTAATGCATAACACAACACAGGTGAATTGCTGCCTTTGCTTATGCTCACATAGAGACTGACATATCAGAGGTTATAAAAGCAGAAGTAAAGGTATTATAGGATCAAACATTTAAAGCAATGGCTGATTTTGGGGCATCAGGCAAAATAGTGAACTATAATGCCCAAAGTATATGCAGCAGAATAATATTAACCCAAATGTGGAAACGTAAAATATATTAACTAAAGCACTTGCACTAAAACGCCAAACTGTTTATTATATAACAAACAACAACAACGATTTTGGATACAATCCTTCCTCACTGAGTATTGAGAAAGGAATGTATCAGAAAGCTTTGTTGTTGTTTGTTATATAATAAATAGTTTGGCGTTTTAGTCCGAGTGCTTTTGTTAAAATAGTGAATTATGACAGTATCAAGAAACTAAGATAACCGTCAATACTGAGATGTTTCAAAATATTAGCTTAGAACTGAAAGATCCACTTCCATTAGAAATATTTAAGAACTGAGATGTATCACAAATATTAGCTTACAACTGAAAGATCCACTTCCATTAGAAATGTTTAAGAATTCAGTAAAACTGAAGAAGAGGTAGACTATGTTCATTTTTATACGCCATTAGGAAATGGTTCATCATTAGTGAGTCACTTCACAGCAAAAGCATCAAAGCTGGTAGAAATAAAGAAACAGCATGATGGACAAACAGAGTTAGAAGCATGGATGGGCAAATATCTCTGAGCTGGTTGAAGCAATGGCAAATGGAAAAATAATCTGTTCAGACTTTGTGTAGACCATTCCATTATACCCATTGCACGGCCGCATGTAGAATTCTGCTCCACATGATAAAAGGTTAAAAAGATGAAAAGTAAGAGGACTGGCACTGTGGCTTTCCCATTAGTGACATGACCAAAATCAAGCAGTCCAAGCGAGATGAGTATACATGTGTATACAACAACTACAAATCAGGCTACTTTACGGTAAATGCAGTGCACATTAATAGTAGAAACAAATCACTGGCCTGAATTAAACAATCCTATTCAGTAAACTAGAAGTCAAATTAGGCTACCATTAGCTTGAGCTCCACCCTGTTTAAAGGCTTAGTTGGTGATAGACGATACAGAAGACTCACATATGTGTTAATTCTGCTTCATCTGTTTTTCAGCGCATCATCTAATAGGGAATCCAGGGTGTATTTGTTGCTAAAAACATCACTGATTATATAACTTTTTTGGCAAAGGTAGAGAAGAGCATGACGAAGCCTTACAGTATGTATCAAATGGCTGAAAGAATGTTGTCTAACACTGACCACAGATGGGCATGATTTTGACATGAGTAGGTATAGTTCCATGCTTTCATATTCTCACAAAAAAAGTATACGTCCAGACCCCAACCATCTCAGAAGTACTGCATCATTTAGCACCTTCAGACATTGCCCAAGGCATCAGTTTACTATGTAGAGCAAATCACTGTCCACACTTTATTAACTTTATTGAAGTCTTTGACTGTCCCTTTGATGGAATTAACTAGGAAAGACTGCACATCTGAATAAATAGAGAGTTGTCAGAAGTGTCAAGTTTCACTGACCAAGAGTCTGAGTTTAGATATGGTGACTGAATACATTAATTCTGACGGTGACATAATACTAGATGTAGGAGTACTGAATCTAAAACAGAGGTAACAAGCAAAAGTGAAAGCTTTTGATAGCAGATCTCTTACTAAAGCTGAGAACAGGTGCTCCAAAATGCAAAAAGACTCTTTAGTAAATGTGTGGGCTTGTACACGTATTGTCATATGTTTGTAAATTACTTAAGTTTTACTTATAAATCAGAAAGCACTACAGAACAGCCCCTCAACCAGAAATCCAAACTACCACTGTTCATAAATAGACTGGCCCTGCAGCTAATGCCCAACATTAAGGCAGTTGGCAATAACAGCAAGGATAACATTTTAACAAGTTTTAGGTAGGCAGATTATGCCATTTCCAGAATATTGAGTTTAACTGAAAAGGAGCAAAAATAGAAAACAACACGGTCTTGATAATGTGAAAGAACTGTGTAAGATCAGAAAATGATAACAAAATAAGAAAATAACAAAACAACCTTAGGTGATCCATATGCTGACAAGAGCTTTCAAACTGAACTAAATCTGTCAGGTAGAGATAAATCAGTCTCATGTTTAGCAACCAGTTCAAGCACCAGATTTACCCTCTTTTCAAAGAATATTTTAGAGACACATTGCGAGGGCAGAGACAACTGAAAATTAAGAGTATGACCAGAAACAACAGATGACGTTATACGCTGATACGTGAAGTACCAGAGGAAATGGCTTCCTGACACGACCGGCTGCTAATTAAGCAACTTCAAAGAAACAGACATCTGTGTATCATGCAGATACAGCATGGTAAAACAGGTCTTTCTTAAAATATATCATTGAAGATGACTTTTCAGATAATGATATAGAAAACTAATAATAGTGAAAGTGTCTCTGTACACAGGCTTCAACAAAAAGATACACACAAAGAAGCAACTACACCTGTGAAAATGAAGCATTCTACAACAGGTGGTGAAGATATGTGATTATTCATGGACTACTTAAGCTATAATGTGTCATAACTTATTTTCTTTTTTTTTTTCATTTTTCAGCATTTCTAAACTTTTTGTACTTCTGTAAATTATTTCTTTTAAAGAGAAGCATTTTTCCCCTTTTTTTGCAAATTCCAATGAAATGTTTCTCAGATCTGTTTTTTCTTTTAAAAGAGAACCACAACCACAGACTGAATTTTTTTTATTTCATAGTGTCTTGATGTTTCCTACATTTTAACATCACCTTTGGACTCTCTCTCTCTCTCTCTCTCTCTCTCTCTCTATATATATATATATATTTTTTTTTACTGTAATTCTACAGTCTGTCCACATTGTGTACAGCATCTTGATGTTTTAATCAACCTCTAGGTATCCCACAGTGCAGTGTTTGGCTTTAAAATATTATATCACAGCCTCTAAGCTCCTGTTAATGCATTGACTGTACATGGGTTTTCACATATACCATGGTTTCTCTTAGTCAGGTCAAATTACTATTTATTGCTTTTCAATGACTACTTAAAAGAAAAGCAGAACAGAATAATCACACTCAACGGTATTGTCAGTGCCTGTTACTGCTAGGGTTAACACCTGTCCCTCTTTGCGAGGGACAGTCCCATTTTGGGCAGTTGTGTCCTGCGAAAAAAACTAAAAAATGGCAAATGTCCTGAGATTTAAGACAAAATGTATTTCTTAGGTTTTCTTTAATAGCTGCATAAAACAGTTATTTTGTGTCCGAAACACACAAATATTATATGAAATAGCATAAACACTCAAATGCTACAAAAATAAGCTTTTATTTTGGCAGAAAGGTGAACTTCTGTCCTTTGCACTGGTCTTGGGTATGTTTTGTCCTGCAAAATCTCACATTTTTACGAAAAATGTCCCACTTTGAGCATTTCAAAAGGTGGCAACCCTACTGCTTTTTCTTTTTAAAGTGCCCAGTTTTCATTCTTTTGTTATGTCTGAGTTGTAGTCCTTAAACACATCACCCCTCCCCTCCTCCTAAACACCTCCCATTTGTATCTGTTGAAGTGGCAAAGGTAATTTGAGCTGTTCGCTGCCATGACTGATAGCTCACAGCAAGAGACAAATTTCATGTACTGTTGCCTTGTACTGTCCACCTATTTATAGTGGGACACTTATTTTTGCTGCACCATATAGCCTCTTTCTTTCCCCAAATTTTAATCCTTACTACCTAAAAACTGTTAACACAATTTTTTGGCAAACCTTTCAACTTCATTTTTCAGGGATTCCAGAGAATGCAAAAATCAAGTAATTGTGCCATAAATGCTGTAAAAACATTTTGTTTTGATATAGCACTGTGATGCACTTAAAATAAGACATTTTGAATCAACGTGCTTTTTCTAAACAACAGTAATAAGTGTGAAGTATCACATTATTATCACCATTGATTACTTGAGAAGTTATGAGGGATAGGTCAAAAGTAAGATTAAAAAATTGTGAGCATTCGGCAAAGTAAGGGACATTTCAGATGTAATGTCTTGGGCCATTTACCTCTAGCTATATTATACTGTTGTCTGTATTTGCTTCCTGTAATTTGTCTCTTGCAGCTGGAGGATTTATCCATGTTACCTGCAGTAATATTCTTAAACCAGTAAATCATTGTTAATGCATCTTCTCTGATTTATTTTTACCACATTGTAACTCAGTATGCAGTGCCCCCCTTCACTGTTCTGTTTCAGATTTTCATTCATCTTTATTTATTCATTTATTTCCAGTTTGAAGACCGGGGAGGTCCACTGGGCTCAAAGAGCCCGTTTTTAGTGGAGGCCCGGGGAGAAAAGCTCCATAGTACAAAGTATAAACTACATAATTCAGACTACATAGTACAGAGAAAAGCTAGATAATTCAAAGTTAACAAAATACAATACACAGTAGCAAAAAGGTGCAGTAGCAACTTGTAAGTATTAAATAGCAAACTAAGAACAGTTAAATTGCAACATATATACAATATATAATACATATATTGTATATATGTTGCAATTTAACTGTTCTTAGTTTGCTATTTAATACTTACAAGTTGTTACTGCACCTTTTTGATACAATATATAATACATGCTAAGCCATGGTGGTACGGCGGTAGCATTGTTACCTCACAGCAAGAGGTTCTCCCGTTCGATTCTCGGCTTGGCTTGGGAGTGCCTTCTGTGTGGAGTCTGCATGTCCTTCCCGCGGTTGGGCAGCGTTCAAAAGGCATGCGTGCGTAAATGGGTGTGCCTTTGTTGAAGGTTGGGCATCGAGCTGGCACCTCGGCGTTTCGTAAAAATCTACTGCCAATCATTAGCGGACTGGAGTTCCGCTGTGGCGACCCCTTACCGGGAAAAGCCAAAAGACCAACAACAACAACATACAATATATAATACATATTTACTAGTTTGTAGGTTGAGAACAGTAGTGGAGAGTAGAATTTGTTCATAGGTTAGAAATGTCAGATAGTGATCTGAAAGTAGTTATCAAGGGCTAGATCCCTGGTAAGTAAGGAAAAAATGGGACTTTGAATGTGATAAACGTGATCAAGTATTAAGTAAGTTAGGTAGGTAGAGTGCAATTGCACTTCCAAGTATGGGAGAGGTAGGAATGAAGCTGGGTTTTGAAGTGTTCAAAGTTTTCAGAGATAAATCCACCCCACATATTACTATTTATTGTGTTTATGTAAACATATTTATTCCATCCACATTTTAATTCCAAGATACCAGCATTGGTATTTCTTAAAGCTCCCATGTCACTTACTACAATGAAAGTAAAGTTGTTTATTATAAAGAAATCCAGGTTCATATCCCTGCATCTGAAGAATAACACAAAAATGTCAGAAAAGGTTTAAAAAAGTAATAATCTTGATTATTTAGGAAAGCTGTGATGAAGAACCAGGGGTAGAGGCACTGGGGGATGTGTATGGGAGAGAAGCAGTGGGAATTATGGGGTTAGGGGTCATGGAACCCTAGAACCAGGGGTGGAAGCACTGTGGGATGTGTATGGGAGAGGAGCAGTAGGAAGCATGGGGTTAGGGGTCATGAAACCCTAGAACCAGGGGTGGAGGCACTGGGGGATGTGTATGGTAGAAGAGCAGTGGGAAGCATGGGGTTAGGGGTCATGGAACCCTGGAACCAGAGGTGGAAGCACTGTGAGATGTGTATGGGAGTGGAGCAGTGGGAATCATGGGGTTAGGTGTCATGGGTCCCTTTGTCTAAGGCACATTTCACATTCACCTATCTGGCTTTTAGTCAAGTAAGATTTTTGTGTTGCTCTCGAGGTTATGCTGTCTTTCTTTCTTTTTTTTAATCAAAAAATGTTACTGAAGGTTTTTCATACTTCTCTAGCAGTGTTTCTAGTTATGATCTGGGTTGCACATATCCGTATTGATACTGTTGGGCACTTCAGTGTGATGACTGGTAGCATGTTGGTCAGTGGGCCAGAAGCATTATTTATTCCTTAGACTTTTTGTATACAGTGCATATTGAGCCAGCATCATATGCAATTAAGCAGAACAACTAAGTCTATAAGCTCTTTTTATAAAGCAGAGAAATAAACTAAAAAAGATGCTATTCTAATCCCATGATGGTGAAGAATGGCTTAACTGCATTCCTCATCAATGATGCTAACTGGCTAGGCCTTTGATTTCTGCTGTGCCTTTGTTAATTTTGTAAATGTATGCATATGCCTTCTGCTATTTGTTTATACCTACATTAGCACCTTCATGACCCATTGCGTGCCTCAGTAGTGTAACACTGAGTGTGTTAATCATTTACTATAACCATTTACTTGTTGGTTGGGTGATGGCCTGAACCACTTCTGCAGCATTTGCATAAACTACTGCCTGTTACAGGTTTTTGTTATTCATCTAATTTAAGTGTTTTTAATGTTTTGTACATTTTATTTTGCAGATTATATTTCACTGTAATAATGTAGTACGGAGGTAAATGTATGTTGTTGCTTGTATGGTACATTGTTTAGTATTTTGTATGCAATCTATCTGTCTGCAAGTGTGTGTGTATGTGTGTGTGTGTGTGTGTGTGTGTGTGTGTGTGTGTGTGTGTGTGTGTGTGTGTGTGTGTGTGTGTGTGTGTGTGTGTGTGTGTGTGTGTGTGTGTGTGTGTGTGTGTAGCGAATAGTGCACTAATCAGCACTGACCAAGTTCAGGATGAGCCTGGATGAAATTCAAAACATTTCAAAAGCAGAAATGGCAGACGTAAGCAATAACACAAGTAGTTCAGTTTAGACTGTATATGTACATTCTGGTAAACAGAGTGTAATGGTACAATATTTACATTAGTTTGTAAAATGGGTAAACCTTCAGTAATTCTTTGATAGCAGCAGATAGGTGGAAAGGACAGAGGGAGAATGAGATATTTTATTTATTTAGTTTTTGTTTACCAGGTTAGTCCCACTAGGATAGTGATCTGCCTGCTGTGATGTAGCATGGATGCTTTGTTCATAGGTTCATAGGTTGATACTAGGCTATCTGCCCTAGGGCCTATACAAGCCTAGCCATAACACTTCCCTGGATATTTCTTTCCAAAATATTTACTTCCCTGGACCCCTGTCTAGCAGGGTGACTGACATGATCCCCGGGGTGAATTTCCTATCTCCCATCCAATTATCAAGGTTCCTTTTGAAGAGGGCCAAGGAGGCGCTCTGCTTGACATGTATGGGCAGTCTATTCCAGAGTATGGTGAGTCTCTGGGTCAGGAACCTATCCCTCCAGCATGTTTTGTTCATTGTGATGACAAGGTTTAGATCTCTGGAGCATGTGGCTCTGAGGGATTGGGATTTCTTTAAGTGGAGCATGTCCAACAGCTCAGGGTTTGACATGGCCTTATATGTTAAGCAGAGATCGCCTCTGAGTAGACGATATGCCACAGAGTATAGCTGGAGTTTTTTTAGACGGTCAGCATATGTCATCTGCTTTAGACCTGTGATTCTTTTAGTGAGGTATTTCTGTGGCCTTTCCAGCTGTTGCAGATGTCTTGTGAGGTACATACCAAATGGGGCATTCTACTCTATAATGGGTCTAATGAGGGATGAGTACAGTGGGACAATGACCTCCTTTTTCTGGATGAAAAGCCCTTAGTGATGAGGTGTGCCACATAGAAGGATTTCCTGATTGTTGTGGCAATGTGGTTATCAAAGGTGAGACCACTGTCCATCTGTGTCCTTAAGTCTCTCATTACACTTTTGATGTTTAGTGTACTGCCACCTATGTGGAAATTCATGGGTACATGTTTTTTTTCCAGAGGGGATAACTATACATTTCTTGGCATTAAGCTTGAACCCATGGCTCTGGCACCAGGCATCTGTTTCTGTAAGGTCCTTTTGTAGAATATCCACATCATTTGGGGATTCAACAATGGCTCCAAGTTTGCAGTCATCTGCGAACTTTGTTAGCCAGAGTCCCTTAGTGTTGGCCTGTACTTCAGAGAAGTAGATGCCAAACAAGACTGATCCAAGGACTGAACCTTGAGGTACTCTATTTGTCACTTGTCTGGAGCTGGATTTGGAGTTGGATACTTTTACAGTCTGAGTTCTGTCAGTAAGCCAGTTGGCAACCCATTGAGTGACGTAGGGATTTATGCCCAGCTTAGTAAGTTTATCTATGATTCCAGAGTGGGGGATGGTGTCGAAGGCCTTGGCGAAGTCCAGCTAGGCTGTGTGGACCGCCTTACCCTTGTCCACAGCTCTGGAGACTGATTCAAATAAGTCAATCAGGTTCAGGAGACAAGATTGGCCCTTCACAAACCCAAACTGGGTGGGGTCCAGTGTTTGAAGGTTGCCAATGTCTTTGTTTATAAGTTCCATGATAATGTGTTCCATGCCCTTGCAGATCAAGCTTGTCAGACTGATGGGACGGTAGTTCCCAGGATCCAAGGTGGATCCCCCCTTGTGGAGTGGGATAACTGTAGCTGTGCGCCACTCAGTGGGCATGAAACCTGAGGTGAGGCTATGATTAAACATGACACTTAGGTGAGGTGCCAGTTCATTTTGTAGTTCATGTAGTACACAGCCTGGGATGTCATCTGGTCCCATGGATGCTGTATTCTTAGCTTTGGAGAGTGCGGTTTCTACCTGTGTAGCCGTGATTACTAGAATTTGGCAACCTATTGGTATTTAGATGGGCCCTTTAGGGGGTGAGAGGGGGGTGAAGTTGGCACTAAATTGATCTGCCACGATACTGGCAATATCCTTGGGATCAGTATATTTAATGCCATTCTGTTGTAGCTCAGAGCAGATCTGAGCATTGCTATTTAGATTCTTGACATAACTATAGAATGCCTTGTGGTTGTCTTTGGAATCTTTGGCAATTTTATTTTCGTAACTAGCTTTTGAGGATTTTAAGAGGGATCTCAGCTTCTTACTGAGGCTGGTGAGGGAGTTTTTTGCATCCTGGGATTTTCCTCTTTTCTGCAACAGTTTCTTCCTTCTGTTGTATAGTTTGTTTATAGCAGAGGACCACCAGATTGGCTTCCTTTTTTTGGAGGAGAGCATCTTGGTTCTATTTGGGATGGCACGATTCATGCACGAGTGGATGTGCTCATACAGTGCCTTAGTGTAGGATTCTGCAGTCGAACTTTCAGATCCTGTCTGCATGGGTGTCGTGCAGTTTGTCACTTCTGACTTCAGTAGCATGAAGTTGGCTTTGGAGAAGTTTTTTTAAGGAGATTTCCTTACTGGGGGTGGGGGTGGGGGTGGGGGTGGAATGTGGATGTCAAGGGTGATTTGCTTATGGTCAGACCTGACCAATGAGGGGGTGACCACTGGTGTGGAGCATCTATCTCCCATGTTGGTAATGACCAGGTCTAAGGACAATGGATTAGTTGATCCAGGGCATTGGAATTTATTAATTCCAAGAACCATTGGGAAAAGGAGTTGGTACCCAAGTAGTTTTCCCACTTAATGGCAGGGTAGTTGAAATCACCCAGTATTAGGGTGTTTGGTTGTATCTTAATATTTTCCAGTATGTTTAGAAAGGTGTAGTGAGAATCTTGGGGCATGGTGGGGGATCTGTAGCAAGCTACAATTTGGATTGCAGTCTTACCTAGTGTTAGTTGCACCTGGAGAATTTCAAATGCATTGTGTTGGGCAGCTAGCCTGGAGGTATGAATATCCTTGGTGAATTTGGACAGTCCTCCACCTTTAGTGTTTCGATCTTGGTTTTGTGGCTGAAAAGTGTGGTAAGAGTTGTAGCCTGGCATTGCATGAGTGCTCTCTGGAGCCTTGAACCAGGTCTCAGTTACTGCACAGATATCGATGTTCTCCATTTTTAGGAGTGCCTCGAGAGAGTGCATTTTGAGGTTTAGGCTTCTAGCATTGAAAACAAAATAACCGGTACCAACTGCAGGCAAGATGAAGACGTAAAACATTTTATTAAAATGGTTAGCGCTTTCATGCGGGTAATCCTCGCACTTCTTCAGACCATTTGACAAACCAAGCACATCCAGCATATATACTTGAGAGTGTCAATCATTCAATTAAATAGATAATTAAATTCATAAATCAATTATTCAACTAAACAAATAGAAACCTCGTATTAAAAGAACAAATGTTCCAATAACCAAAACAACACCTACAAAAAATCCTACATTGTATATAGAATATATATTTACTTTACATTATTAATAAATACTCAAACATATAAATGCTACACAATTCATATAATGGCCACAAAAATATATATATAAATGAATAAATAATACTTATTGTACAATTGTGAACAGCTCTAAATTTATCTTAAAAGAGCTTTAAGTTTCAGAAGACATTTTATGGAACAGGACTCATTGAGACCTGGGGGAACAAAGGCATTAGTTTTTAGCTGCCAAAGCAGCTCTTGTTCCTCTAATAACAAATTCCAAGGTCCTCCTCTAGGATCTTTGGTAATTTTCTGAACTATCATAAATAAAAAGTTGTGATTACTATTATCAATTATGTGTTTGGCAAGAGCATTAGCAATATTTTTCTTCGAAATAGCATATAAATGTTCATAAATACGTTGCTTGAAATGACGTTCGGTCTTGCCAAAATAAAAAGCGTGACATGTTTGACCTGCTGCTAAATACACTACTCCTTCAGACAAACAATTATATCTATGGTTAATATAATATTTAACACCTCTTATATGGAATGTGGCCCCAGTTTGTAGGTATTTGCAATAATTACAATTATACTTCTAGCATTGAGTAGCATTACCTTCAGATTTTGCATACTTGTATCTGTTACGGTGGTGGTTTTGTCCTTTGACCTTGCCTAAAAAAGGCATGGTTCAAAGGCTGGCGTTCAACACAAATGATGCCATTTGTGCTGAATGCCAGCACCTGTGCAAATCAATATGTGTGGGACTGGCAGCCATAATATGGCACTGAGCTTGTCAAAGACTGCCTTGTAAGAGAAGTCTGACAGCTACACTACCCTTGTACTGAAAATAAAAGACAATCTAACAGCTACAGTACCCTTGTACTGTAAACAAAAGGCAATCAGTGTGATGAGGCATAAGAGATAATATGTTGCAGTAGCAGGTTATGGTCTGTACATTTTTTTTTTTTTGTAAGAGCTGCAATATGGCTGTAACAGTGCAGTTCATTGCTCTGGCCCTACATCATTTGCTGGGGAGTGCAGTAGGATTTTGTTGTAAGCAATATGGCCATTTCTGCAGTTGTAATAGTTTCTGTGGTAAGGGTACCAATAAATGTATTAGTATATACAACCTCCCAACCAAGCAGCCAAACCAGTGAGCGTAGCTGCTTCTCTCTACCCAGGATTAGTGAGCTGGCTTGTATTGTATAAGCAGTGAGGTAATTAAATGTACTAGAGTAACTCTCCAGTCAACCTAATATCATATTCACGCATATTCATGTGGAACTTCAACTATACCATTATAAAATGTGAATCCTGCACAACCCCAAACTCACAGGCCCAAACATTCCAGCTAGTCCATATGCCCACTAGGGGTGCAAAGATACTCGACCTAGCCCTCATGAATATGGGCTGTTGTTGTTGTTTGTCTTTCGGCTTTTTCCTGGTTAGGGAGTCACCACAGCGGAACTCTGGTCCGCTAATGATTGGCAGTAGATTTTCACGAACGCCGAGGTGCCAGCTTGATGTCCAGCCTTTAACGAAGGCACACATATTTACGCATGTCTTTCAAATGCCCACCCAACCACAGGGAGGACATGCAGACTCCACACAGAAGGCACTCCCCACACTCCAGCCAAGAATTGAACATGAGAACCTCTTGCTGTGAGGCAACAATGCTACCGCTGCATGGGTGAAGAGCTGAAAATAACAATGAGTAATTACTTGAGGGAAGACAAAAATGGAGGAGAGAAGGATAATTGTGCATCTGTGCAACTGGATACCAGTGCTGGGAGCAACATTTGAGATGTAAGGTCGGACTGTAGTTCTGTCTGCTTCATTTAGCTATCTACAACACCACATCTTGTGACCTATGCAGCTGTCATTTCACAGTTTTTCTGAAAGTGTTATTCTTCCGGCATTTTATAAGATGATGTTTTGAAAAATCATTTTCATGGTTCATTAGATGAGATCTTATTTTCTTTCATTGAACTGGAATTATGTATTTACCCTACATGCACAAACATCATTCTATTCTGTTTCACTCATACAGTCAAAACTTTAGATTTGGACTTATGATTACGTTAAGACAAGTTTTAAGTACGAGTACCACTGCTGACACCATCTTTTTGCAGAAATCAATGCTATTTACTTGTCAATCCAAAAACATTACATTTATAGGATCATAGGAGGTTACTAGGCTATTGGGCCTGGTGCCCTTACAAACCTAGCCAAGAGTTTATCCCCAAAAGGAAACCTCAGTCAGTACCTGTCACTCCTGTCATTGAGGGACACAGGTGAATCCCTGGGACAAATTTGTGGTTTCCCATCCACTCATCAAGGTTGAGCTTGAAGAAGGTCAGTGAGGTGCTCTGTTTGACATGTATGGGAAGTCTTTTCCAGAGACAGGGCAGCCTCTGGGAGACAAACCTGTCTCTCCAGCAGGTTCTTTTGATGTCACATATTAGATTCAGGCCTTTTGAGTGGGTAATGAGTGAGGAGTTAAACTTACAGATATGGAGAATCTCCAGTAGGGCAGGGTCTGAGATTGCCTTGTAGGTGAGACACAGATAACCCCTGAGCAATCTGTATGATACCGAGTAGAGTGATGGTGATTTGAGCCTGTCCACATAGGACAGGTGTTGTAGGCCATGGATTCTCTTTGTGAGGTATTTCAGTGGCCTTTTCAGTTGGTGCAAATGTTTGGAGAAGTACATACCCAACGGGGCATTATACTCAAGTATTGGTCTAATGAGGGAGGAGTATAGAGAGGTAATAACCTCCTTTTTTTCTGGATGCAATCTCTTTACTTATGAGATGAACCAAGTAAAAGGCTTTTCCAATCACTGCCACTACATGATGGTTGAATGTGAGGTTATCAACCTGACTCCCCAGGTCTCTAACCACAGGTTGTGTGCTTAGGGGGTTGCCGTTAAAATGGTGATCATTAGGGGTTGTGTTTTCGCTGAATGGTATGATGATACATTTATTTGCATTTAGCTTGAGGCTATGACTTTGGCACCAGTCATTAGCTGCTGTGAGACCCTCTTGCAATATGTTAACATCATTTGGAGAGTCAATGACAGCACCAACTTACAGTCATCTGCAAACTTGGTCAGCCACAGGCCCTTTGTCTTTGCCTGGACTTCTGAGAAGTAGATGCCAAACAGGAAGGGTCCCAGGACAGATACCTGGGGAACTCCACTAGTGTCAGGTCTGCTGTTGGAGGTGGAGGCACCTATTTTGACTTTGAGGGTCCTGTCAGTGAGCCAGTTGGCCACCCAGCTGATGAGATACGGATTTATGCCAAGTTGTGTTAGCTTTTCGATGATGCCCAAGTTGGGGATTGTGTCAAAAGCCTTGGCCAAGCCAAGATAAGCTGTATGTACTGACTTTCCCTCATCCAGGGCCTTGGTGATAGTCTCAAAGAAATCAACCAGGTTCAACAGGCAAGATTTGCTCTTGACGAATCTGAACTGTGTGGGGTCAAGTGCTTGGAGACTGCCTATGTCCTTGTTTATGAGATCCATAATAATAGGCTCCATGGCTTTAGAGATCAGACTTGTCAAGCTAATGGGTGATACTTTCCAGGGTCAGTAGTGGCACTACCTTTGTGCAAGCAGATGACAATGGCAGTTCTCCACTCTTCTGGAATGAAGCCTGTACTTAGGCTGTGGTTGAATAGGGTGCTTAATGGTGAAGCCAGTTCTTGCTGGAGATGGTGCAGAATACAACCTGGGATACTATCAGGTCCCATGGAAGCTGTGTACTTTGCCTTGGATAGGGCCTTTAACACTTGATCTATGGAGATGTGAGATGCGGGACAAGTGTTGGGGATATTGAAAAGGCCTTTGGGGGGGACAGGGGGGTGAAGTTTGCACTGAACCTATCTGCTAGCAGGTTGGCTAAGTCAAAAGGATCAGTATAAGTGATACTGTTAAGTACTAATTCTTAACAAACCTGGGCTTTTCCATGGAGGTTCCTGACATAACTGAAGAAGACTTTGTGGTTAGCCTTTGTTTTGAAGGCTAGTTTTGATTCAAATTTGGCTTTGGAGGTTTTCACTAGTGATCTAATTTCCTTGTTGAGACTAAGGAGGGAGTTTTTCCAATTTGGAATTTGTTCCTTTTTACTCCTGGACAACAGTTTCTTCCTTTTGTTGTAAAGCCTGTTGATAGAGGATGTCCACCAGACAGGTTAATGTTTCCTTGGGTCCATGCAGTTGTACAGGTGCTTGTATACTGCATTGGCATACTGTTCAGCATAGTTGTCTGCATCCTCTGAGGGAGAAAGTTATGTAAAGCTACAGATACCCTCCCTGAGGAGGTTGCAGTCAGCTTTTGAGAATTTTTTTTTATTATGGCTTGGGGGGGGGGGGGGTTGGGTGGGATAGAAACTTCGAATGAGACAGTCCAATGATCTGATCTCACCAGGGAAGGACATACTATGGGAGTGGTGCAACGGTTGCCCATGTTGGTGAGAACCAAGTCCAGAATGTCATCTCCCCTTCTGGGGGATGAGATGAACTGGTCTAATGTTTTAGAACTGATGAAATCAAGGAATCATTGAGTGAGTGCATTAGTGCAGGAATAGTTCACCCAGTCTATGGTGGGGTAGTTGAAGTCACCAAGGATCAGGGTGTTAGGGGGTACCTTGATGGAGTCAAGTAGATCCAGGTAAGATGAGTGCATGTCCTGAGTCATACAGGGGGGGGGTTTATAGTTGGCTGTAACTTGGATGGGTATCTTGCCAACTGTCAGTTGCACCTGGAGTAGTTCCAGTGCATCATGCTGGCAAACTAGTCTGGGGGTGTGCCTGTCCTTAACGAAGATAGAGACTCCACCACCCTTAGTCTTCCCAACCTCATTTTGGGGTCAGAATGTGTGGAATGAGGTATAGCCTGGTAAGGCAGGGGTGCTCTCCATAGCCCTGAACCAAGTTTCTGTGACCGTACAGATGTCAGCATCTTCCAGTGCGAGGAGAGCCTCCAGTGAGTGCCTTTTCAGCTTAAGGCTCGTAGCGTTAAGCATCATGACCTTCAATTTGCTTTTTGACAGGTCTTTTATATTGGAAGGTTTGTTTTTGAGACATTGCCTAAAAAAGGCACAATGGAGGAGGCAAGAACCTTGGCCAGGATCCAGACACCCAGTTGTGACAGGTGGAGGCCATCTCTGGGAAAGCATAGAGGCCTGTCGACCATGTCATCTCAGGCAGACAGTATCGGGATCCCCTTGGAATGGCACCAGAAACTAAACCAATTGTTGAAGTCAATTATTTTTGTTGGTATTGTGGTATCATCCTTGGTGAAGGTAGTATGCTGCTTAGGACTAGGGTCATACCTGCCTGGGACACATACTCTGAGAGCTCAATCATGTCTCTTTTCATATAGTCCAGGGAGGTATGTCTCATATCATTAACACCAACATGAACAATGACAGACTTGTACTTGTTGTGGAGAGACTTAAGTGTGTGCGTCATGTGGCAGATTCTGGCACCTGACAGACAACTGACTATGGCCTTCTCCTTGTCGAGCCTGGTGAGGGGGGCATTGGTGTGTCTCACAACTGAGTCCCCAATGACTAGTATGTTTGGTTTATTGCTATGTCTTGTGGGCTGTGCTGGTTTATTGTTTTGCCTTATGGGCTATGTTTGTCAGATACTGTTGTGTCTGCTGTGTGTGTGATGCGTTTGGTGTTGTGTGTGGAATGTTTGTGAGTGTGTTTTGGAGGTCTCTGCTGTTTATGTAAGTTTGTATTGAGGGCCTCTGCATAGGTGTGTGTTTTGTGCTTGGCTATGTGATGTGAGTGGTATGGTGTTTGTGCTGGCATTCTCCTCTTTGCCAGGAGAACTGACTGTGGCGCGAGAGAGCATGGACTCCAGATTTCTGATCTACATGCATTTCTCGCAGGTGGAATAATTATGTGTTGGGAGAAGGGGGCTGTCAGTGAACATGAGGCAGTTGCTACACTGTCTCACTATGCCCATGTCAACCAAGCTGATAGGAGAAAGTGATGGGAATTGTCCAGACATAGTGTTCTGAATACTTGGGCGGACTTACATCCATGCATACAAAACAAAATGTTCAATTTACTCAATGCATATGATTCCAAGTAACATTACAAACTATACATAAACTAAATGAGGATGTTATGTCTAAACTGTATCATATGTTTGTTACATGTGACAAGATAATTACACAGAAATGCAACAGCTCAAGTGTAAAACGTAACCAAGTCCCAGAGTGTGTTGTCAAATACCAAAGTTAACCTTAACCAAGAGCCAGAGTGTGTTGTCAAATACCAAAGTTAACAATAATCTTTGTCAGTGCTGAGTATACCTTGACAATAATGCACAGTATGAATATCTTATTTTGCACTACATTATAAGTACTACGCATACTAATACTGCAATATTTTCTATGAACGATAACACATTATTGTACTTATATAATAGTGTGTGCTCAACTAATTGTACAGATATCTGTATCCTGATGTATAAATGGGTTGTGGCTCAAACAAAATGCTCTTATGGATCAGCCCACCACCAAAAGAGAAAGAATAAACTGTATGCTTGACCTTGTAAATGTATGCTTAACTTTGTACATTCCTTTAGAAGTGTGAACACTGCCATGGAGGAAGATTTTTCTGCCCATGTAGCTTACCTCATTTTATCTAAAACATTTGGCACTACACACCATGACGGAAGCATAAACTCAGAGATCTAAAAGTAAATGAAACTGTAATAACTTAGGTTCACAACTGACAAAATGGTAGTATCCTAGATATGAGTTAGAATAGGAAAACTCCTATCCTCAGCATCACGTGTTACTGGTGAAGTCCTAAAGGCTTTGTCCTGTGGTTATGCTTTGTTTATCGCTTTTTATCAAACATCAAAGCTGACTGATTGCTCGACAAATTGCTCAACCAATATGTAAATGGCTACAAATCTGAGAGCATTGTCCTTCACCTCGCTGACATAACCTCCTCTCAAATCGTTCTTAACATTACAGATGACTGGTGCAATAGAATCAGCATATCACCTGAAGCATTCCAGTATCAGGTAACTCTTGTCAGCTTTATTTATTTATTTATTTTACATTTGTTTACTGGAAAAGTCCGACTGGACAGGCTGTCCTTTTTCAGCAGAGGCCCGGGGAGAAAAGCTCCACGTGAATACATATTTAAATTATACAAAACTACATTATAGAGACAGTGCATGTATACATGCAAAAATGGATGGTTCTGCACTATGATGTAGAGCATATAGTAGAGCAGATTATTACACTGAGACAGTACAGCATGTTTACTGTTTGCAGAGGTTTATACATCATTTCCTAACAGTAAATATTGCTAGAGCTCTACATGAGTATGTTTAGAGATTAGGGAAGCAGCTATAGTAAATAGAGACACTACAAGTACATTTACAAAGAATTGGATGTTTTTGCACTATGACGCAGACCATGTTGTAGAGCAGAAGGTTACATTGAGACAGCAGAGCAGTTTTACAGTTTGCAGAAGTTTATACATCATTCAGTTTACAGTAAATTTTGCTATTGTTCAAACTAATGTTGAAGAGCAGTTCAAAACAATAGGGTTCAAAACGTGAACAGCAGTTTTGTAGGGAGGGTAGTATTTAAAGATAGTCACTTTTAACCATGGTTATTACAAGAGCATATCCATGTATTAGATAGATGGGTTTTAAGGACATTTTTGAATTTGATACTGCTCATTGTGGTTTTTATACTGAAGGGTAGAGAGTTCCAGAGTTTAGCTATATAGTTAGAGTAGAGGGATTCTCCTGCAGTATTGTTAGCCAAGGAGATCTTTAATAGAGATTTGTTTGTGCAATGAAGGACTCGATTATTTGAGAAGGGTTGGAGAATATTGTGAAGGCTGTTTTTTGTTTCCGGATAGTAGAATAATTGATACGCTGTTGTCAGTTAGTTGTAGGTTAGGAGGTTAGGCAGTTCTAACCAATTGAGTTGTCTTAATGCTAAGCAAGGTTGAGACTTACATGTAGATTCAGTGGCAAACTTTGCAATTTTATTGTAGCAGGTGTCAAGTTTAGTTATTTCTGATATCCTTAGATTGGTGAGAATGCGGGATGCATACAGTAGGGTAGAGACAAGGTGAGTTCTAGCAATGGTGGCTTTTGTGTCACTTGTTAGAAATTGTTTATTTCGATATAGTAGTCTGAGTTTTTTGTGGCCTTTCTTTACTGACTGGTCTATGTGCTTATCTAATCTCAAGTGACTATCAATGATCACACCAAGAAGTTTAGTGTTGGATACTGGAGTAATAATTGTATTATTTTCTGATGAGATTTCGAAGGATGGGGTGGGTCAAGCATTCTTGTGGGAAAAAAGCATGAGCTTAGTTTTATTGGGGTTAAGAATGAGCTGAGCTGTAGTTAGGCAAGATTCAATAGAAGAGAATGACTGCTAGGTATTTATTTGAAGTTGTAGTGTGGAGACAGCACGTATTACAGTAGAGTCATCTGAGTACTGGACAATGGATGCATGCAGAGTAAAGGTATGGAGATTGTTAGTAAAAAGGGTGAAGAGTAGCGGACCCAGGATAGAGCCCTGTGGTACTCCAAGAGTGACTGGTAGAAGTGGAGAGAGATTGTGCTGCCATTTTACTGCCTGCTGACATCCAGTCAGGTAATCCTGGAACAAGTGAGGACTGGCTAAGTTTTGCTCAGACAGAGCTGTGATAAGATTACTATGAGAGACAGCGTTGAAAGCTTTGGGTAAGTCAAGAAAGATAGAGGATACAAATGTGCTGTCATTTCTATGTTGATTAATGGTGTTAGTGAAGGACATTGGGGTAGTAGTAATACTAAGTTTTGTCGGAATCCATGCTGAGTGTTAGACAGGAGACTGTTGGTTAAGAGATACAGAAGTTTAGTAACTGGGAGTGAATGCATCTTTCTATTATTTTGGACAAGGGTGATACGATTGCAGTGGGACAGTAGTTGGACATTTCAGTTGATATTCCCCCTTTATGCAATGGGATGATGTGTGATATTTTCTAAATTGTTGCACTTTTTGTCCTGAGATGGATTTGTTAATGAGGATGGATATGGGATAAGAGGTGGCCTCAGCAGATATTCTCCAGGTAGTTGATCAGCTGCAAGGGTTGTAGTTTTGGGTTTTTTCAGAGTTTTTTTTTATAATATCTGTGGGGATAGGCTGGAAGGAAAAGGCTTTACTTTCCAGGTTGGGAGCTGAGTGAGCTAGGGGTGGGGTATAGTTGTTATTTGAAAGGGCTAAGATAGACTCTGTGAAATATTTATTGAATTGCAATTCTATACTATCTGTAGTGTTTTTGTTTGTTGGGGAGGGTGCAATAGCTTGGCCAGGTTGTAATATTCTTTTTATTGCAGACCAGAATTTTTGAGGATTATTATGATGTTTTGCTTGGCTGTTAGTATAGTGATTATTTTTTATCTTGTCTGATCATTCTTTTGGCTTTGTTTCTTAGCTTGAGGTAGGTCTATTTATTAGCTTGGGTTTTGTTAGAGTGCCAGTGTCCCCAGGCTCTGTCTCTTGTTTTTAGTAGAGATCTTGTTTCTTTAGTTAACCATGGTGCAAAGTTAGTTTTTGCTCTTATTGTTCTTGGAGGTGCTAGTTTATTCAGTATGTTAATGAAGGTGGAATTAAACTAGTCTGTAGCTTCGTCTAGAGGGAGATATTTGAGAGGTGACCAATTACATCTTTTAAGTAGAGAATTGAATTGACATGGAATCAAATTCCTTTTGTTATGAATTTGTTTGTATGTGTTTATTTTAAATGAGTTCACATGATGTCTGAGATGGTGGGTTGGATTATGGTCACTAAGTGTATTTGGAAGACAACCAGACTGAAAGGAGAGACTAGGTCTGTTGGTAAGAAGCCAATCCAAGACTGACTGTCTCTTGGATGTTTTGTCTATCCTAGTTGGGGCTTGAATTACTTGAGTAAAGCCGAGAAGATTTATGTGGTTAGTGGGACTTTGAGAGTCATAAGTATACCAGTCTAAGTTGAAATCACCCATGGTGATTGTTTCTTGTGGAAAGGAATTTGCTGTCCATTGGAATATATGTTCAATTGTGGTGAGGTTGTTGCCAGGAGGGCTATAAGTACCTATTATATTTAAGTGTTTCTTTGAATTTATTGTTAATTTTTGTAAACATTATCTCTAAATTATTGAAGTCAGAGACATTTAGATTGATGGGGACTAAATTGTGGTTATTTTTATATAGGATTGCTATACCAACTCATTTTGATTGTCCTGTCTGACCTAAGGATGTTATATCCTGCAGGAAGAATTTCATTACTGCTGATGTCTGGTTTCAGCTAAGTTTCTGTTATTAAGGTTATGTCTGTGGAATAAAGAGCTATGTTGGCATGTAGTTCTTGTATTTTATTTAGAATAGTTCTGGCATTGATGGTTGGGGTGAATGTCTCCACTAAGAATGAGTTGAGATCCTATATAACTGATTAGTTTTAAGACTTTTGTAACAATTTTGTCGTATTTTATGGAAATGGGTAGTGAAGGTTTGATATACAGAATAGTAGGTGGGGCTTGGTTAATTTTTGAAATATTGGAGATGGAGGGTGATATCAGGATGGTTATAGGTACTGTTTTAGCTGGGATTGGGAAGAGTTGTATGATAGGAAATGAGGTGAGCAGTTATCATAAGGATAAATACAATGGTGGAGTACAAGGATCTCATTTTAGATTTGAAGAACATATTAAGGGATTTGTTGTAAGTAAGTTAGTGATGTTGTTTTGAGAGGTAGTGTAACATAGTTAATTTTTATTTTTTGAGGAGGGAAAATTTGTAGGTAAGTACTATTTATTATTGTGTAATTGTATTGTAGGAAATAGTCAGAAGAAAGATTTTGGAATATGTGTTCTAGGATGGTGGTTTAGAATCTACTGGTATATTGGTCTTTATGGGTTAGTGTGTTTAGTTACTACTTGGGCTGCTAATTGTTGGCTGTGATTTGGATGTTTGAGATGCGAGAGAGAACTGCGATTGCACTGGTTATTGTAGGATATGGAAGAGGCTATGCAGAGATAAATGTGGGTATAGTGGTTGATGGGTGGGAAATGGGGATAGGGTAGGGAAACGAAGTGAGCCCAAGTGAAGCGAAAAGCGAATGGAGGAGGTTGGAGCCAAGAGGGAAGTTTCTTGCAAAAACCTATCAGAAAGGTAATTAATGACAAAAATATAGCAAGCATTTTACTTCCTGGATTTCTTGTCACACAGGCAAATAGAACAGAGTAATGGAGAGAGGGATGCAAGTGAGAGATAGGAGATTGAAAATACAGAGCTGTGTATAAATACCTAATAGAGGTACTGGATAGTGGATTTTACAAGTAAAGGGGTGCTTGCAGAAGACTGGGTAAAACAGAAATGATTATAGGATTTGAATAGTAAACAGAGGTATATTAGGCAGAATGGATGTGATTGAAAAGGAAGGATGAAACCAATGGAGTAAGCAGAAAAAAAAGATGAGCAGGGAAGGTTGTTAATATGTCTTGGTGGTATGCAAGCAACCCTTTGTTAACCAGTTAAGGTGCAATTAAATAGACTATAACATACTTGATGCACGAGTGGACAAGTACTGTGCAGCAGTGTTCATTTAGCTGGGCAGAAGCAGGCTTCAAGCTGGTTCGACGGAGTTTGTTTGTGTTCTTTACAGGGTAGTAATACCTTGGTAGCGAAAGGAAAAACAAAAGAACAATTAGGAAGGTAGAGAAGGAGAGGAGAGTTGGTGTGGGTCATGACTGTAAATTAATAACAGTTTTGATGTAGTGATATATGCTAAGAAATTATTTATATATACAAGTACAGAAACACCCACACCCACCTACACACACACACACACACACACACACACACACACACACACACACACACACACACACACACACACACACAGGTCACTAATGAAATACATGCCAAAAAAAGACTGAAAAGACAGAACAGTGAAACCTCAAGATTGCTCTACTCCTTAAAACTTATTTTTGTGGGGAGGGGGGCTAAGCACCCCACACCCTTGAATTAATAAATTCTATCTCCAAGATCACCATACTCTGAGAAAAGGTAATATTCTGAGAAATGGCATCACGGACTTAGTATATGTAAGTCCGTTCTTTTGGCCATTCAGTCTCCATATTTCAGGGACATTTGAAACGGTTACACACACATATATATATATATATATATATATATATATATATATATAAATGTGTGTGTGTATATATTTATATATATGTGTGTGTGTGTGTGTGTGTGTGTGTGTGTGTGTGTAGATAGATACACATGTATATATTTATACATATATATATATATATATATATATATATATATTGCCAATTCTTTTAACACTTTCTTCACAGACACCATTCAATCTTTGGCCAATCAGCTATCCAATAACACTGCATCTCCTTCTAATATTAGCCCTAATAGCCCCCCAACATTTCAATTCCAACCCGTTCCTACATCCTTTGTCTGCACCCTTATCAAAAGAATTAAACCCACCACCCTCTCTGCTGATCTATTACCTGGAGAATACCTGCAAAAAGCAGCCAACGCCATAGCCTACCCCATATCCATCCTCATTAACAGAACTATTTCTGAAGGAACTATTCCAACTATTTGGAAAATCTCACATGTTATCCCCCTGCATAAAGGTGGTAATTCCAAAGACTTTTCAAACTATAGGCCCATAGCCATAGTATCCCCTCTGGCTAAAATCATGGAGAAGTGCATTCATAAGCAACTATTAAACCACCTCCTAGCAAACAACCTACTAGTTACCTGCCAACATGGAATCCGACCATTTCACAGCACCTCTTCTGCTCTTCTTTCCTTCACAGATGTCATTAATAAAAACCGTAATAGTAACACTCTTTCCTCAGCCCTCTTCATTGATCTGTCAAAAGCCTTTGACATGGTCAACCACCAGCTACTCATAAACATACTTGGCAACTTCTCACTGGATCCACTTGCTATTCAATGTTTCCAATCCTATCTAAATAATAGGCAACAGGCTGTACTATGGGAAAACAACTTGTCTTCCCACTTACAAATTGTCCTTGGAGTCCCTCAAGGCTCCATATTGGGTCCTCTCCTCTTTTCTGTTTTTACTAATGACCTACACTCTGTATTACCTCAAACAACCTGTATCCAATATGCAGATGACTCTACACTAATATGCTCAGCCTTCACACTTTCACAACTGCATTCCCTTACCCAAGACACATTTAACATAGTAGAGAATTGGCTCCTTCAACGATGTCTCATCCTGAACCCCAAAAAAAACAAAAATTTTACTATTTACTCCCACCCGCAGAGTCCCCCCACTACATTTCACAATCACATCTAGCAATGGTACAATCATATCTCCAGACTCTACTAGAAAACTACTTGGAGTACTAATTGACAACCACCTCACCTTTGAGCCACATATTAACAACACTATAAGAACAGTAAACAAAAAACTAGGCTCCCTTTACAGGATCAAACCCTTTCTTACCCCACTAGCAAGAACCACTATTGTCCGGGCCCACCTTATCTCAACCCTGCTATATACTTCCCCAATCTGTACCAAACTATGCAAAAGCAATCTGAACAAGCTGGCTAGCTCCTACAATAATATTGCCAGATTTGCAACTGGTTCTACCTATAGAACCCATCATTGTAACAATCTTAATCAACTAGGGTGGTTAGAATTGCCAAATCGTATCCTATCAAACCAGCTAACTATTGCCTATAAGATACTGTTCCATCCTACATCTACTCCAATACTAACCAATCTAATCATCCCCTACAATAACCTGAAAACCATGTGCTCTTCAAACAAAATAATGGTAAAGATATGTAAAACCAACAACCTGGCAGGAGATTCTTTATTCTCTAACACGGTGGGTAAAACCTGGAACTCCCTCCCTACTGATCTTACCTCCCTACCTTCTACTACCCTATTTAAATCCAAGCTCAAACCGTACCTTAAATCACACTAGCTATGCCCCTGTGCAAACCCAGACTAACTTCCTTGACCCTATTCTTCTCACTCACACAAAACTAGCTATTTCCTTTTCTATTAACATCTTTGTCTGTATAACCAACTGAAAGTTCAAATAGTGCTCAATGTTACTTACCTACTGTTTTTGGTTGTATGTATATCCAAACATGATTTGTTAGCTTAGAATACTTTTTCCTTACTCTTAAGCTAAAATGTATTTACTCTTAAGCTAAAATGTATTTACTAGTATTCTCTTAGCTAAAATGTATTTACTATTTAAACTTGTTCAATCTTGTAATGTACTTATGTTATTGTGATCTTTATCTGGAATGTGGAGCTTTTCTCCCCGGGCCTCCATTGAAAATGGACATGTATCCAGTTGGACTAGCCCGGTCAACAAATGTCAAATAAAAATAAAATAAATAAATATATATATATATATATATATATATATGTATGTATATATATGTGTGTGTGTGTGTGTGTGTGTGTGTGTGTATATATATATATATATATATATATATATATATATATATATATACATATATATATATATAGTATGGCAAAAATGGGAATGAAGATTATTTTGGAGTTGCAATATAGGAAGTCATGCTTTTTTGTTTCATTATGTACTGCATACTTTGAGAATTATGTCAGCATAGTTATTACAATTAGTTTCAAATATTTATTTTAACAGAGCAATTTTTAATATTTATAAGACGACTTAGCTGAATTTAGTACATGTTTCACACTACTAGTGAAAATGATACAGAACTATTTAAGGCACATTTTTCCAGATATTATATGTGGATGGTATGAATGAAAGGAAACAATGTATTTATTATTTCTATACCTGGTGAATAGTCTTTGACACTTACTTGCAACAATTTATGCAGTGTCTTTGGAACTGAAAGCTAAAGTAGTCCTTGTTGTATGATTTTGTCATTGCTGATAAATTCTGGTAGCTTGGGCAGTCCTTTATGCACATCTGAAGTTTCTTGACATAGCTTTCACGTGTGATGGTTATTACATTTTTTAATACCCACCAGCTTGATTGATTGTGGTGCAGCCAACATGCCTGACAATGTCTGTCCATAGGGTTTCATAGGCTACTGCTAATATTAGGTTTATTCCTTCACCATTTAAATACTTTGAAGTCCACTGAGAATCCTAGGTGGTACAGATTGGTTGCTTGCCTGTAACATATTGCAGGAATATGTTTTTTTTTTTTGCATATCCCTGTCCATTACACCCCTAACCTGGAAAACCAACATGATATCATATGTGCCGTACTTTTGTACATATATTTGTGCACCCACCCAACACACTTGTAACTGCCACAGTTACTGTGAACAATGAATGGTGCAAAGTGATCGATTCGACCCCCCCTGCCCCCCCCCCCCACACACACACATAACAGATCTCACCATAGACTGTTCAAGCTATTCATTCCTTAAGCCTGCCTTCTGCACCACTGAAAGAAAACTCAAGTCACTGGTATGGCAAACACATACATCCCCTTAGTCCCAGCAAGCCGGCTCAGTAGTTTTGTTTTCTTGTATTCAACATAGTGGGAAAAAATGGGTGCACATGACTTATTTTATAGGGTTAGCTAAGCAATCTGGGTGTGTTCAGCAGAAGCTTAGTACCTAATAGGGAAGGAATTTAACACCTGAGATATTTAGATAGTCTTCCTATTACAGCTACGACTTTGACATATCAATCAATAGGAATACCTATTGGCCATGGACACATGCATTCTGTTAAAGGCTTGCCTTCAGTAGATGTGTTTCAAAGTCTCAATTAGAGGATTTTTTTTATTTTTTCCTAATTATGTGATCATCAGGGCTGTGGATGAAATAAATTGTTAAACAAAAGTATAAATCTGAAAGAACATTATGTGCCAAATTGGCATTTGGTAGAAATCTATGGTTATTTCACTTTTTGAGAGTTCTTTCACTCATTTTTTGGGGATGTGTTATGGCACTGTCTGTGATATATGGAGGTAAGTGAGAACAATGGGGTACTCAAACACTGGATAGTATTGTTAGTTTTTGGTTTGTATGGAAAGCTAGCTGTTCATCTGCTATATATCATTTTATTTTTATTTGCTCATTTGTCTTGCAACTGGTTTCATTTAATTGTCTAACTGTGTCATACAGTTTTAAAATGGAATATTAAATGAGAATCTTGGCCTTGTGGCATAGAGGGATAAAATCCTAACACCAACTATGCTCCAGACCAGAAGTGTATCCCTCACTGGTAAGATCAGACCATAAACTAATCTCACTGGATCTTTACATCCCGACCCCACCCCCTGCCCAGAAAACCACAGTGAAAAACTTCTCTAAAGCAAATTTCACACTCCTCAAAACTGAGGTGGAATCCTTCAAAGTCCCCGGGCCTGTGGAAAATACGTCCCAGACTGCAGAATCCTTTATAAACACATTCTATGAACACCTTCAGGAATGCATGGATCATGCGATCCCAAATAAAACCAAGACCCAATCCTCCAAAGGCAGACGTCCTGTCTGGTGGACCCCAGCCATAAACAAACTATACAATAGAAGGAGGAAGCTACTAAATGATAGAGCAAAATCCCAAAAAGGGAAGGCATCACTGATCAGTATTAGCAAAAAACTACGGGCACACATAAAATTGTCTAAGGCCAGTTTCGAGAGAAAAATTGCACAGGACACTAAGGATAATCACAAGGCTTTCTTTAGTTATGTTAGGAACCTGGGTGGTAATTCCCAGATATGCTCAGAATTAGTCCAAAATGACAAAAATACACGAACCCACAGACATAGCCAACATCCTAGCTGACAGGTTCAGCGCAAACTCCCCCCCCCTCCCCACCAAAAGGGCAAATATCTATCCCAGCAGAGTGCTGCCCCCCTGACATCTCAGATGCTCAGGTAAGAACCGCCCTCTCCAAAGCAAAAAACACAGCATCAATGGGACCAGACGGTGTCCCGGGCTGCATCCTACATGAACTCCAAGAAGAGCTAAACCCAAACATAAAACTACTGTTCAATCTCAGCCTTACTACAGGATATGTGCCCAAAGAGTGGCGTACAGCAACAGTGGTCCCTCTCCATAAAGGTGGTGCCTCAACGGATCCTGGAAACTATCGCCCCATAAGCCTGACTAGCTTGATCTGAAAAGCTATGGAAAGGATCATCATGGACCTCATAAATAAAGATATTGGGGACCTACAAACACTGGATCCTACCCAGTTCGGCTTTGTTAAGGGCAGATCCTACCTCTTAAACCTGGGTGATTTCTTTGAAACAGTCACCAAGGCCATTGACAAGGGGAAGGTGGTCCACACAGCCTACCTGGACCTCGCAAAAGCCTTTGATACAATGCCCCACTCGGGCATTATAGATAAGCTCACCAGCTTAAATATAAACCCCTATGTCACTAGATGGATTGCAAACTGGCTCAAGGACAGAACCCACATGGTTAGAATTGCTGGAGCCATGTCAGACTCCAAACCAGTTACAAGTGGTGTCTCACAAGGCTCAGTCCTGGGACCTCTCTTGTTCGGTATACATTTCTCGGAGGTACAGGCCAACACGGAAGGACTGTGGCTGACCAAGTTCGCAGATGACTGCAAACTGGGCGCCATAATCGACTCTTCAGCCGACACAAGCATCCTCCAAAAGGGCCTCATAGAAACAGACAACTGGTGCCAGAGCCATGGCCTCAAGCTAAATGCCAAAAAGTGTATAGTCATCCCCTTTGGCAAAAACAAAGTGCCCACAAATTACCACATAGGTGGTAATCCATTAAGTACAGAAGAAGTAATTAGGGACCTGGGGACCCAAGTTGATAGCAATCTCTCATTTGACAACCACATGGCCAAAGTGGTTAGAAAAACATTTTATATAGCCCACCTAATCATGAAGGGATTCACATCTAGATCAGGGGAGGTCATCGTGTCTCTTTACTCATCCCTCATCAGGCCTATAATTGAGTACAATGCCCCTTTTGGGATGTACCTTACCAGACACCTGCAGCAACTGGAAAGACCCCAAAAGTACCTCACCAAGAAGATCAAAGGGCTCAAACAGATGCCATATGCTGCCCGGTTAAAGAAACTCCAACTCTACTCAGTGGCATACCGCCTGTTCAGAGGCGATCTGTGCCTTACGTATAAAGCCATGTCCAACTCGGAATTAATGGACATGGTGCACCTCAGGAAATCCAAATCCCATCAAGCTACGCACTCGAGAGACTTGAACCTCAGCACTGAAATAAATAGGACATGCTGGAGGGACAGATTCATAACCCAGAGGCTCTCTTCACTCTGGAATAAAATCCCAGTCCAGGTTAGGCAGAGTCCCTCACTGACTCTCTTCAAGAGGAATCTTGATGAGTGGATGGGAGATCATAGGTTTACCCCGGGTATCACTTCTGTGTCACTGTTAGACAGAGGCACAGTATACTAACCTCGAAAAAGGGCATAGCAAAATAAATTTAAAATGGGTGGCGAAAGCCAAACACATTCTGGCTAGGCTTATAAATGCCCTAGGGGAGATAGCCTAGTATGAGCCTATGAACCTATGAACCCAGATGATGTGAGTTTGATTTGCAGCTCAGTTGCTAAAACAGCCAGACTAGGACAGGAGTGAGTGGCTACTGCTTTTTCACCCACTCTGGGTGAGTGGGGTGTCTCTGGCTCTCTACATGGTAACATATAGAAGGAACACTAGGCATTGCACTCACAAATTTCAGGCCTCTTGACTATCCATTATCAACGTGCAAGTGCAAGAGCTGGGGAAGTCAGCATGAGGCAGCATGCTTCTTGTGTCAGGAATTACACAGTGGAGCTCAGACAACCACCATGAGTGAGGGGAGAGCTCCACAGGACAATGGGTAGGCCACTCTGCAGCACAAATAAACTGTCTCACTCCCTGCCACCTGACCATCTCTGCATTGGAATGGATGGGCCAATTAGGCTCTTCAAGCAGGAATAAATAGACAATAGAGCTCTTGCCTTGTCCAGAGATGCCTAGCTTCTGATTATACAACACATAAGCCAATTGGGTACAGGAAGAGGAGGTGAACCAATGGGAAGGATCTTGTAGACATGAAAAAAAAAAGAGTGAATGTGAGCTGCATACATATTTTTCTGGAGTTCCTAAGCTCTAATGAATAAGTTAGCAATGCTTTGTTTTAGGCATTTGCGATTTTCCTATACATTTTTCCCCTGTCATTTTATTCTTGTAATTTTCTTCAGCTATGCAAGGCCAACCTTAGTCTAGCTGAATCCATTTGACCCAAAGGGGACTCACACCCACGGGGGGGGGCCTTCATAAAGGTATATTTATTACCTATAAAAAGATAATAACTAATGCATAATCATAAGCAAAGTTCATAGGTTCATAGGTTCATAGGTTGGTACTAGGCTATCAGCCCTAGGGCCTATACAAGCCTAGCCATAACAATTCCCTGGCTATTTCTTCCCACACTATTTACTTTCCTGGACCCCTGTCTAGCAGGGCAACTGACGTGATCCCTGGGGTGAATTTCCTTTCTCCCATCCAATCGTCAAGGTTCCTCTTGAAGAGGTCCAAAGAGGCACTCTGCTTGACATGTATGGGCAATCTATTCCAGAGTCTGGGGAGTCTCTGGGTCGGGAACCTATCCTTCCAGCATGTTTTGTTTATTGTGATGACAAGGTTTAGATCCCTGGAGCGTGTAGCTCTGAGGGATTGGGATTTCTTTAAGTGTAGCATGTCCAACAGCTCTGGGTTTGACATGGCCTTGTATGTTAAGCAGAGATCGCCTCTGAGTAGACGATATGCGACAGAGTATAGCTGGAGTTTTTTAAGGCGGTCAGCGTAGGGCATCTGCTTTAGGCCTGTGATTCTTTTAGTGAGGTATTTCTGAGGCCTTTCCAGTTGTTACAGATGTCTTGAGTGGTACATACCAAATGGGGCGTTGTATTCTATAATGGGTCTAATGAGGGATGAGTACAGTGGGACAATGACCTCCTTTTTTCTGGATGAAAAGCCCTTCATGATGAGGTGTGCCACACAGAAGGATTTCCTGACTGCTGTGGCGATGTGGTTATCGAAGGTGAGACCAATGTCCACCTGTGTCCCTAAGTCTCTTATCACACTTTCTGTGTTTAGTGTACTGCCACCTATATGGTAATTCATGGATACATGTTTTTCCCAAAGGGGATAACAATACATTTCTTGGCATTGAGCTTGAGCTCATGGCTCTGGCACCAAGCATCTGTTTCTGTAAGGCCCTTTTGAAGAGTATCCACATCATTTGGGGATTCAATAATGGCTCCCAGTTTGCAGTCATCTGCAAACTTTGTTAGCCAGAGTCCCTTAGTGTTGACCTGTACTTCAGAGAAGTAGATGCCAAACAAGAGCGGCCCCAGGACTGAACCCTGAGGTACTCCACTTGTCACTTGTCTGGAGCTGGATTTGGAGTCGGCTACTTTTACAGTGTGGGTTCTATCAGTAAGCCATTTAGCAACCCATTAGGTGACATAGGGATTAATGCCCAACTTAGTAAGTTTATCTATGATTCCAGAGTGGGGGATGGTATCAAAGGCCTTGGCAAGGTATAGATAGGCTGTGTGGACCACCTTACCCTTGTCCATGGCTCTGGAGACTGATTCAAAGAAGTCAATCAGGTTCAGGAGACAAGATCGGCCCTTCACAAACCCAAACTGTGTGGGGTCCAGTGTTTGAAGGTTGCCAATGTCTTTGTTTATAAGTTCCATGATAATACACTCCATGGCCTTGCAGATAAGGCTTGTCAGACTGATGGGACGGTAGTTTCCGGGATCCAAGGTGGATCCCCCCCTTGCGGATTGGGATAACTGTAGCTCTGCGCCACTCAGTGGGCACGGAACCTGAGGTGAGGCTATGATTAAGCATGACACTTAGGTGAGGTGCCAGTCCATATTGTAGTTCATGTAGTACACAGCCCGGGATGTCATCTGGTCCCATGGATGCTGTACTCTTGGCTTTAGAGAGTGTGTTTTGTACCTGTGTGGCCATTATTACTGGAATTTGGCAATCTTCCGGTATTGAGATGGGCCATTTAGGGGGTGAGAGGGGGGTGAAGTTGGCACTGAATCGATCTGCCAGGATATTGGCAATATCCTTTGGATCAGTATATTTAATGCCATTCTGTTTTAGCTCAGAGCAGATCTGAGCATTGCCATTTAGATTCTTGACATAGTTATAGAATGCTTTGTGGTTGTCTTTGGAATCTTTGGCAATTTTATTTTCGTAACCAGCTTTGGAGGATTTTATGAGGCATCTCAGTTTCTTACTGAGGCTAGTAAGGGAGTTTTGCATCCTGGGATTTTCCTCTTTTCTGCAAAAGTTTCTTCCTTTTGTTGTAAAGTTTGTTTATGGTAGGGGACCACCAGATTGGCTTCCTTTTTTTGGATGAGAGCATTTTGGTTCTATTTGGGATGGCACGATTCATGCATGAGTGGATGTGCTCATACAGTGCCTTAGTGTAGGATTCAGCAGTTGAACTTTCAGTTCCCGTCTGCATGGGTGTTATGAAGTTTGTCACTTCTGACTTGAGTAGCATGAAGGTGGCTTTGGAGAAGTTTTTTATGGTGGTTTCTTTACTGGGGGGTGGGGGTGGGATGTGGATGTTAAGGGTGATTAGCTTATGGTCAAACCTGACTAACGAGGGGGTGACCATAGGTATGGAGCATTGATTTCCCATGTTGGTAATGACCAGGTCTAGGATATTGGAGCCTCTGGTGGGACTATGGATTAGTTGATCCAGGGCATTGGAATTTATGAATTCCAAGAACCGTTCATAAAGGTGTTGGGACATGAGTAGTTTTCCCAGTTAATGGCAGGGTAGTTAAAATCACCCAGTATTAGGGTGTTTGGTTCTATCTTAATATTTTCCAGTATGTTTAGAAAGGTGTAGTGAGAATCTTGGGGTATGGTGGGGGATCTGTAGCAAGCTACAATTTGGATTGCAGTCTTACCTAGTGTTAGTTGCACTTGGAGAATTTCAGACACATTGTGTTGGCCAACTAGCCTGGTGGTGTGAATATCCTTGGTGAATATTGACACTCCTCCACCTTTAGTGTTTCGGTCCTGGTTTGGTGGCTGAAAAGTGTGGTGAGAGTTGTAGCCTGGTATTGCAGGGGTGCTCTCTGGAGCCTTGAACCAGGTCTCAGTTACTGCACAGATATCGATGTTCTCCATTTTTAGGAGTGCCTCGAGAGAGTGCATTTTGAGGTTTAGACTTCTAGCATTGAGTAGCATTACCTTCAGATTGTGCATGCTTGTACCTGTTACGGTGGTGGTTTTGTCCTTTGAAGTTTGCCTAAAAAAGGCACTATAGGGGTGGCAAGAGCCTTAGCCAGTAACCTGAATCCCAGGGGTGACAGGTGCAGACCATCTCTGGCAAAGCATCGTGGTCTGTCAATCATGTCATCCCAGGCAGACAGATACTGGCTCCCCTTTGCATGACACCATAAGCTTAGCCAATTGTTGAAGTCAATCATTTTATCCTTATATTGTGGTATCATTCTGGGCGAAGGCAGGATGCTACTCAGGGCTAGGGTCATACCTGCCTGGGCCACATGATCCAAGAGCTCTTCCATGTCTCTTTTCATGTAGTCCAGGGAGGTACATCTCAAGTCATTCACTCCAACATGGACAATGACAGAGTCATATTTGTACTTGTTGTGGAGTGACTTGAGTGCATGCATTATGTGGCGGATCCTGGTACCCGACAGGCAGCTGACTGTAATTTTCTCCTTATTCAACCTGGTGAGAGGGACATCAGTGTGCCGGACTATAGAGTCACCTATGACTAAAGTGTTAGGTACATTGTCTTGCCTTAGGGGCTGTTGCTGGGTGGCACACTGGTGTTGTGAACTATGTGACACATTGGTTGTGATTGGTGTTTGTTTGCGTTTCAGCTTCAGAGGTCTTTGTTGCTTGGGCAGGTTACAGTTAAGGGCCTCTGCATATGTGGATTTAGTGTTGCTATATGTGGGTGTTGGTGGTGCAGGTTTAGAAGGGCTATGTGTTGCTTGAGATGTAGTGTGGGTGTTAACCTTCTCCTCTTGACTGTTTAGCACAATCTTGGGTGGAGAGAGCTTTGCTTCCATTTTGGCTATGTAAGTGCATCTCTCACAGGTTGTAGTGTTAGGTGGTAGGAGGAGAGGGTTGTCTGTGTACATGAGGCAATTGCTGCATTGCCCCAGTATGCCCAGATTCACCAGGTGGACAGGAGAAATCACTGGAAGCTGACCCTTGGACATGCTTGGTTTGGGGCTTTTTTTTTTTCTTTGTAAAGTATAGGAGCTGTTTCCTTAGCAAGGTACTTTGCAATTATAGGCTGTTTAGTGCCTACTATTAATTTCTCCTTGTTGTTTTAAAGATTGGTAGCAAAATTACTATGCAGTGGTCACCAGCTATTAAGCATGCTTCCAATTCAGGAATCCACTGAAGTAAAGAAAAATGCCTAAAACAGTTAAATATTATATAAAACAAAAACAGAAAAAACATCAGTATTTCTGGAGGTTTGTAAAGGGTAGCACCTGATTTATATGTTTTCATCATTTTCATCATTGATGAGAAGGATGTGGAAAATCAGTTTGCTGTTTTTGGCAGAGGGAGAGTGCTCATTTGTCCTAAGGTACTAAGGAAGGAGTTACAAGATTCATATTAATTAAAATTTTCTCACTAACCCATATGTTAGCTCATTTAGGATTATTGTCCCTTTTAGTATGTCCTCCACAGATATATAGCATTCATATTACCCTATTGTACGATTTAAATAGTGAACGCTATTTCAGCGTACCTAAAATATCTAAACCACAAAATATCGAACATTCAGAACAACAAATTTTTTCCCCGGGGAAAAATTTGCTGATCCGAAACACAAACACACAACACAAACACACAACACAAGCACACCAAAATAAATAAACCACACACACATACACTTAACAAAACCATAATTCTAACCCTACACTACTACTACTTCCACTCACCTTAACCAAACCCTAACCCTATAGTCCCTAACTACCGCACACTCACCTTACCCGCTCCCTAACCCTAAAGTCCCTAACTATCGCACACTCACCTTACCCGCTCCCTAACCCTAATGTCCCTAACTATCGGACACTCACCTTACCCCGATCCATTCCCACACTTACCTTAACCTGATCCGTAACCTCCGTTCGCATACTTACCTTACCCCAGTCTGTAACCTTCCCACCACAGTAGAGTAAATAGCAAAGCCATGGAACAGACAACCGAAATCTTACCTTAGCTACGATTTCAAAGTTCCATGTTGTCGCTATTTTCAGTTTTCGACAAAAACGTGTCAATATTATAGTATTCAAAGTTTAAAAACTTCGATACTATAATATGTATGTGTGTATATGTATATATATATATATATATATATATATATATATATATATATATATATATATATATATACATATACACACATACATATATATATAAAGTGGCTGTGGTGGTGCAGTGGTTAGTGTTGTCACCTCACAGCAAGAGCTTCACTGGTTTGATTGTCAGCTGAGGTGCCTTCTGTGCCAAGTCTGCATGTCCTCCCTGTAGTCACGTGGGTGTCCTCCAGGTACTCCGGTTTCCTCCCACATTCCAAAGACATACAGTAGGTGGACTTGGCATTCTAAATTAGCCATAGGTGACAGTGTGTGCGTGAATGTGTAGTGTGAATAAACTGCTGCTGCAGAGATAGCCACCTGGCGGTGTAAATCTTGGCTTGAAATGATTGTGGAAGTGACATCCCGACCCCATGTGCAAAATGAGAAAATGGGTTGAGGATGGATGGATGTATAAAATTGTTTTAAAATAAATGTGGACAGTATGGGTGGGAAATTCAGTTATTACTGGCCTGCGAAGGCTGTAAAAAGACTTTAGCAGTTCAAATCCTTGTAGTAAACATGTTTACTATAGGCAATGCCTCATTAGAATTGTCTGATTTTTTTTTTACTAGAGACTGCCTTAGGGGAAGTGACGTGACTTCTGATATCAAATCCAGGTTTTCAGAAGAAACTAGCTCATCTTGTATCCTTTGTAGGTCCCTACAATGGCACCCCTATTCTCTTGTATCCTTTGTAGGTCCCTACAATGGCACCCCTGTTCTCAACCTTGAAGAGCAAGAAAAAAAAGTGGTTTCATAAATCAATGCTGCTACACTCCCACACCTACCAACTGTCGCACCTGACAGCTTGTGCCCAAGGGAAACAGCTGCACCTTCACCCCACCCTAGTTCGAACTCTGTAATCTGACATTATATCCAGTTTACATTAGGGGCTATTGGACCTGGGATGAAAATAATGCCCAAAATATGTGTGCACTAAGTTATTTTTACATCAAAAAAAGTAAACATGCTCTATATTCTTTAGCAGTAAAAATGTGTTTTTTTTTCATTTTCAGCAATCTTTAGTTAAAAGTGCCACATTCTTGATGATATAAAAGAAAGGGGTCATATTTAACATTCTGCTACACTGAACTTTAGGTAGGGTGGCAGTCTTAGGTGCATTTTTGCAGTATTATTACTACATGAACCTTTCATATTGAAATCTCAGGCAACTGAGATATGGCCCTTTATATACAAGAACCAGATACCTTGCTTCCTTCATTTCCACAGTCTGATGGTTTCTATTATATTCAGTTTCCACAGGGAGTATTGGTATTAGTATTCAGTTTCCACTGGGGGTATTGTGATGAATGTCTGGTCAATATGCAGTAACAGCCTAGAATACGTTACTGAGCTATTAACATTACAACGGTAGTAAAAACCCTATGTATATCACTAGAAGCAGGACAGTCATGGTCACTCAATGTCCAGCTAGAGAAGTAGGTGTTCATAGTAGCAACTATTACCACAGAACAGTTCAAAGCAGATGGTCACAACCAGAAAAGTACTACTACAATGCCATATGTTGCTTTCTAGAATACAACGTTGCTTCTTTGTTGTTACAAAGAGCATTGCAAAATGACACAGCTTCATATGAGAACCCCCACCCAACAAGTTCCCATCAGAGATATGCAGTTTGAGAGGTTCAGTGCACTTACTACCCTAAGACAGGTGCAGCTATCTGCTGAGGAGCCAGCTGTTTCTTAAAGCATTCAATTTCCAGATGTTAGGTTCCTGCTAACATCTGTCCTGCTGAATAACATAGAAATAAGAATGATAAGAACAGCTTTGAGCAACTTATACAACTGGTAGATGTGAGAAAGGCAGGCATGATTTCTGCTGGTTGTTATGGAGGAATGCATTATTTGATGGTAAAGACTGTTACTTTCCTTGCAGTCATAGGACAGAGTTAGGGAATTAAGTTTTTTCATTATTCGGTTCACTGGAATGCTCACCATCTAGGCATGATTGGCTTTTACCATTGTTTAGGGATAAATGGTGAATTGTACTGTTGGTGAGTTGTGCTGACCTCTACAACAATAGCAAATGTGACAGTGTGTTACAAAAATACTATTTTTTATTTAGTGTTTTTTGTAATAAGTAAATGTGTGTTAAATACTTTGAAACAATCTTAAGTCAAGGATGCCAGGTGCTTGCACAAAGGTGGCCCAAATTGGGTCCTATAATTGTTAAGGTTAGTCCTTCTTGTATGTAATAAAGAACATTTCATTATGTATCTTATTTTGATACTGACTCCTTATCTTCATCAGTAAGTACCTCATGATCTTTAATATCCACCTGAATTACCACCAGAGCTAGTAGACAGTACATCTGTTTAACCCCTCATTAGAAGGCAGCATGTATCAGTGGCCTCCCCACACATACTCCAAAGCAGTGGTAGAAATGATACATAAATCTAACTGCCTGCTGTTGCAATAAAGCCCACAACCTTTTAATTCTTCCAGTATTAATCATGAGCATTCAACCTGCAAATCGATTAACATTAAAACATGTAAAATACTGTATAATTCTCAATTCTGCTTTTTCACAGAGATTTATGCAGTCACATTATTTTACTAATTAAAAAAATATCATTTTGGGGGGTATAAAGCAAGTAACTGGATATTACTCTGCCTGTACCCCAAGAATAAACTGACATTTATTCATTCATTCTCTAGGTACTGCTTTAAGCTAATTCAGGGTCACAGAGGAGTGGTAACCTCTCCTGAGAGTCATTGATAATAAGGCAGAAAAATTGGTTCTGTGTGGAGCACAAGCTTATTACATATTGTACACTTACCTCATGTATCTTGGAGGATCACCAGTTCACCAACAGCATAGTTTTGGAAGAACCCAGAGGCCGTGGTAGAACCCCACATGGACACAGAGAGGACAAGCTGACTCCAAACAGAAGGCATGCAGGCCAGAAACTGAATTAGGCAACCAATTGCTATGAGGCAGCATGTCTAACCATTTAACTCTGTGCTGTCCTAAATTAAGTCTTTGTAACTAGGATGTCTGATTGGGCCTGGTCCCTTTCAACAGAGGCCCAAGATGCAAATAACAAGTTCCATTAAACAATTAGATATATGTGAAACGTATGTACAAGTCAAAGCAATGTTTTTAAATTTATTTGTGTTAGAGCATATAAGCAGAATGAACAACAGGCAAAACATTTGGAAAACTCACAGTGAGTATAGGTTAAATTAACAAAGTATTTGAAAAAGATCACCTAAATGAAGGACAGTTAAAAAAAATCTTTCATGAAACTGCAATTTTTACATATGGGTTACTAGAGACGAGTTGAAAAAGAAGAAGATGGGTGAAGGGGATAAAATAGGGGAGCTTGGCAAGAATGTGGAAAGCAACAGAAGTTTCTAGAGTTATAAAGCAAAAAAAGAAGATGTACCATGTTAAAAGAGAGTGGAAGTGAATTGTGCAAAACAGGGAACATGATTATTTAGTAGTAGAAGTGTAAGGAAACAATACGAGAAGGAAATGATACAATAAAAAACAAAATATCAAAATTCTGTGTCATTTGTATTATGAATTTTTAGTGGAGTCATTTTTTATGGAAGTCTTCTTTTCTTTGGTTGATATGGAAAGATCTTACCCTGTTCTCAGCAGTTTTTTAGCCCCCTACTTACTACAGCTACTTAACATACTGGAATTTCCCTACCCTCATGGAAAATATAGGACAGAGAGGGACACAACAGCTAAACCCCAGTTACAAATGTTTGGACAGGGCAAGAAATGAATATGCTGCATGATACAAGATGGAGAAGGCCAGGCATGAATGCATACATTAACCCCCCTTCTCTTGCATTTGCCCCTTACTATAGTAGTCCATTCAAGATTACATAGATGCAAGTTTACGCTCCAATTACATAATCTGAAAAAGTGGAAGTCAATTAATGTTACGAGGATTAGCAGGACCTTCTGGAAATAACTTCAAAAAAGATAATGCATTCATCATAGCTGACTTGGTAGTAGAAGAACAAAAGGAAGAATGCATAAGTTTGACCATGGAGTATAAAACAGACTAGTAAAATTATGCGAAGATAATTCACTGGTCATACTCTCTGTCCACAGCCTAAGAGATGTTACTAGATGGTCAATACTAAAATCAGACTGATTACATAAACTTTCATCCTTAGGGATCCCCAATTCTTTACGGCAGTGGTTCCATAGCTACCTCTCAAACAGAGCACAAACAGTGAAATAGAAAAATGGTTTCTCTACCTTCCTGACATTAAGTGTTGGTGTCTTACAAGAGTCTATACTAGCCTTCATACTTTTAAATATATTCATCCATGACCTCTACACTTCTACAAAAAAAATGCTACCCTAGTTCAATGTGCTGATGACTCATCCCTAATCTACTCTACCAACTCTTTATAAACTCCAAGACTGTACACAACTACCATTCTTATCAGTTGAAACAAAGACAAATAATTCACAAATACTTCTAAACCATCCAAAAAACTAAATTACTGCTCTTCGCCACAAACACATCTCTACCAAACAGCATTGTTCACTATTATCTGTGCCATCACCACCATGATGGAACATGTAGACCACATCAAATTACTGATTGGCATAACAGATGACCAGTTGAAATTAAACCACCATGTATCATGTTGTTTTTCTTTCGGCTTTTCCTGGTTAGGGGTTGCCACAGTGGAACTCCGGTCTGCTAATGATTGGCAGTAGATTTTTTACAGGTGCCAAGGTGTCAGCTCGACACCCAACCTTCAATGAAGGCACGCCCATTCTAAGCATGTCTTTTGAATGCCACCTGACCACGGGGAGGACATGCAGACTCCACACAGAAGGTACTCCAGCCAAGAATCGAATGGGAGAACCTCTTGCTGTGAGGCAACAATGATATCGCTGCACCACCGCAGCTTAACCACCATGTATCATATATGGTTAAAGTAATTCATCAGACTAGGTACATTATAAAGAGTAACACCCTACCTCACTGACATGCACAGGAGACACGCATCCTGTACTTTCCTACTGTCTTCTCTCTTCTACGCTGCCCCAATCTTCACTAACTTGTCTCATAACTGTCCAAACATGAGCAATGTTGTGCAATGAGCTATAACAATGGAACATACCACTACCTGGCCCTCAGACAATTAAACTGGTTAGAACTACCACATAATCTAGCTCTTTCTCAGCAAACTACAATACATATACTTGTCTGTAAGACAAAAGATTGCCCAGGCCTTAACAGCTTCATACAACTCTACTCACCTAATAGAATGTTACACCCTTGAGAAAAATCACTAATGGCCAAATTATCTAATACTGCAGGTGACTTTCTATATTCAAATAGTGCAGCTAAACTATGGAACCACATCCCATGACCACTGAAATCCATTCAGAAAGTAATTTAACTAAAACTGCCCCTATCACATCAATGGGTCTGCTCCTGTACATCTCCAGGATAAATGTTACTGTTATTTTCAGCAAGCCATATTTTCAAACTATTTCTCTTCATTCAGAATCATATGCTTCATAACCTGGTTTCACCAGTACTGAATAGTTTTACTAGCATCTACCAGCTGCATACATTGTTTTGTGACACTGGTCACCCCACCTCTATATTTGAAATATAAAGCATATGATAGTCATATGTAGAATTGTCTATTAACCTGCTTCATGCCCCACCTATTAACTACAATATTAACATTTTCTGCCCTAATTCCTTCCATCACCTACATTTCTTTTAATTTCTAAGCATTGATCACATGATATATTATCCATCCGACAAAGCCACTAATAAAACTCTTCAATATTCAACGTGTACTAACACATAAGTATCTTTTATACTTTCTCATTTGGCTCTGTTTTCATAAGAATGTAATCTAATTAGCAAATGTATGTGTAATTGTTAATGTAAATTACTTAATATCTGTCCGTATGTATTACTGAATATTTATTTTTTAAAATGTTTGCAGTATGTTGGGACTTTTCTCCCTGTGCCTCTACTGAAAATATGTTTTGAGTAAACCCAGTCGGGCAAACCCGGTAAAAAAAGCAAAATAAATAATGGCTACCTCTCTGTATGCTTGCTCTTATATTACCACAGTTGCACTAACACTGATTAAAGTTTGTCGTTCTTTGGTTGCATTTCTGCTGTGCTGAGCCAAAAATGGTCTAGATGGAGAAGTGCTCTGCTGTGGTTACTTTAAATAAATATATAAATAAATAAAATATCTTCATAAATGAGGTATTCTGCACACTCCGTTATCTTTGGGAAGTGCTGCAAATGACACCAAGGCAGACTGTGCACTGAGATGTAAGCTTCTTTTATACATGAAACCTGGTAAAATCTTGTGACTCATCAAGGTCCCCAGCTCTTGCCTCCCATGCCTAGTGTCCATGGATGTCAGGAAGTACTGGATAGATGAGTTAGTGGGGTTATGTTTAATGGTTTCGGAAAAGAATGGAGGGGCGAGAAGAGTGTACAGAAATTTCTAACCTCCATTCTACATCTGCATCTCATTTTACCCCTTCTTTCTTCAGGACCTCTAATCATCTACTGTACTTGTTCTGACTGGTTGTGTTTCCTTCCCAGTAATTTCTCATACATTGGTACACTCAATGCGTTTCCATAAAATCATAAAAAAATTTGTTGAACTTCCTCAGAATACAAATAATACTGAACAGAAACAATCTCAGAACTCTCTTTAGAAACAGCATTGCTCATATACCTGACCATTTATAATTACTTCAGAAATTTTATTTTTAATTAATTAATTGTCAAACTGGGTAGATGAACTAATGCATGCAAATCTTTTTCCACCATATACCAGGTCACTAGGACAACATTAAGGATTATTAGAAGGAATGATCTAGACTGCTCACTAAGCATCATGTGTGGCAGCTGAGAGGCAATTAGGATGCCTTAAGGAAACCTCTATGGATGTAAGCAGAATATGCAAGGCCTACTCAGTTTCTTGAGTTTTCTATAACAAACTTCTGCCTAAAACTCTTCCCTAGTACAGTACTACCATCTTCTAGCTTTAAGTTTCTGCTTGCCTTCCAGATTTTGTATGCTACTCTGAAACTGCAGTACATTTATGAGTTAACTGCTTTCAGTTACTTTTCGCCCACGTTTAGGCAAGTTAATATTTTTTCTAACTCCCACTGCCTCCCACTACTCAGTACACATACTCCTCATATTTCTCTTCTTTGTGACTATTTTGTTCCTATCCATGTCTGGTCCAAGCATTTCTTTGTCATACTGTTGAATTGGTTATATTCTTTCACAAGTTCTAGAGCTCAGAAGTTACGGCCCATCATAGTACATTTTGTTTTGCCTTTTTATGCATATCATTCCACAATTATATCTTGTGATTTTATTTATTACTAATTAACCATAGACCCCATGCCAGCAAGAGATGCAAAATAAAACACAGTACCTCTTTATTAGTCTTCAAATTAAACCTGGTTGTATTATCTGTTGAGACAATAACTGGAGCAGTAAACAAAACTATATGGTTAATCTGGCAAGTTTTAGGTTAAAAATTCTGTTGAACACTCAGCAATAGTAACTAACCTCTATGGAAGCATGAACAACTAACACTATTAGCCATGTAAGAGGTATTAAGCTGCAGTTACTAATAATCCTGGACTACTGCAGTGTATGATGGGAATTGTAGTCTGCTCCACTAACAAGACGTTTAACAACTATGGGAGTAAGACTACCATAAGTAAAATGCCTTTCAGTCTGTTCTAGTGTCTTTCAGGTAAATCTCTGGGCTACATAAGGAGTGATGTGCCATAGACTAGCGCAAGCCTCCCTGAGGGAGCAGGACCCTCTTAGGTAAAATAGGTCCAACTGACCTGAGACTATTCCTGCCATGGTGGCTAGAATGTCTGAAGATTGTGATATTGTCCAGGAGGTGGTAACAAAAAAATTCCAAACAGAAAGAAAATTAAGAAGGCAAAGTGGATGTCTGTGGAGGCTTTAGAAGTGGCCAAGGAAAGAAGGCAAGCAAAAAGCAACGGCAATAGGGAAAATGCATCACACTGAACTTAGAGTTTCAGAGAATATTGTGAAGAAATAAATAAGGAATATTTAAATGTGCAGTGCAAAGAACTGGAAGAAGATGAGAGAGTGGGAAAGACAAGAGATGTCTTCAAGAAGACTGGCAAAATTAAGTGAAAATTCCAGGTTAAATGGGCATGACAAAAGACAAAGATGGAAGTAACCTAGCAGAAGTAGAAGATGAAGGAAAATAATATTCTGTCTCCATTTAAACTGTTGTTAGCATGATTATTAGCTTGAATAAAAGCTGCAAGAATGATATGAAATATAAAGGGTTAATTCAGAAATAGTATAAAACGCTGAAAAATAAGTAGTAGTAAGTGTGCTGGCATGGCTTAGATATTGGCATCCATGTAAGAAGTATGTTATTGAAAAACAAAGTCTGTAAAATAACTGCGCAGATGGCAGCTGAAAGGACATCAACGAAGTAAAGAGATGTAACATCAAGTTTCAGATAGTGCTGGAACACCACGTTTGTACATTCACACAGCTCAATTTGTCAACTGTGTTTGACCACCTTTTGGAAGAATCAACGAGGGACGTTCTACGTTTTCTCGACGGAAGATTTGGCTACCTTCCACACAGAAACTGGTAATTCTTTTTTTGTTTCTCATTCTACAGCATAAATAAAATAAGACTACTTTTCAGGTAGACAGTAATAATAGTCTAGCACATGTATGGTCAGGATTTAAAGATTGGTATAAACAGAACTGTAGCACATGCAGTACTTTATTAGTTAATGTTCATGTCAATGCTTTATATAAATGCATTACGTTTGACTGGTATCTTTAACAGCAACATCATTTGTATGACAGTAAACGTTTATTGTGCAAGTTATATGAAACTGCTTTCTGTGTGCAATGTCATAAAAGTAATGGTAAACAACCACATGCATTATGTCCTGTCACCACATGTTGTTGTCTTTCGGCTTTTCATGGTTAGGAGTCTCCACAGTGGAACTCCAGTCCGCTAATAATTGGCAGTAGATTTTCACAAACGCTGAGGTGCCAGCTCGACGTCCAACCTTCAACGAAGGCCCGCCCATTTACGCATGCCTTTCAAAGGCCCACCCAACTGTAGGGAGGACATGCAGACTCCACACAGAAGGCACTCCCCGCACTCCAGCCGAGAATCGAATGGGAGAACCTCTTGCTGTGAGGCAACAATGCTACCGCTGCACCATCGCACCACATGTAAAATGTTAATTTCAGATTTACAATATCAGTCAAGTCAGTTATTTACAAAATATTCTGTACATTTTCCTAAACAAAAGTGGCATAAAACCACTGCACATTACAAAATAGATAAGAACAGAGACAAGGTTCATGGTGAACTGACAAAAAGATTTAATAGACTTCTAAGACACAGTCAGAGTGAGTTAAAAATGTTCAGACAACATATGCAAACACTTTTTCAAAAGTGCATAAGAGCTTTAAAGTCAGCAGAACAGAATACTAACAAATATAATCTGATTAGTAAAGAGTTAAAGCAATAGCAGTTAACTACACTGATAGCAAATAATTTACGACATACTATTCTACATTTACAAAATGGTTAAGAGTACAAAGCACAAACTTTCATTCATTTAAAGCAAGGGACTTACATAGTAATTTTAAAACCATTTCAAATAACAAAACAGTTTTAGGGCATACAAAGCAAAAATCAAATAAGAGTAGAGTAGTTAAACGCAGTAAAGACATGACGTCACAAGACTGAGATGCATGTATTTTATTTTCACCTAAAGTGCAGCAAAAGGCACACAACAGCAAATGTAAATCATGTAAATATATTTGTTTTAAGCATGTGTTTGTTAAGTCAATATCTCTTTTGCTTCTTACAATATTCCATGGTGGTGCAGCGGTAGCATTGTTGCCTCACAGCAAGAGGCTCTCCTGTTTGATTCTCGGCTTGGGTTGGGAGTGCCTTCTGTGTGGAGTCTACATGTCCTCCCTGCAGTTGAGTGGGCATTCGAAAGACATGTGTTGAATGGGCATGCCTTCGTTGAAGGTTGGGCATCGGGCTGGCAACTCGACACAATAAAAAACAACTGCCAATCATTAGCAGATTGGAGTTCTGCTGTGGCGACCCCTAACCGGGAAAAGCTGAAAGACAAACAACAACATAATAGCATAAAAAATAGCAAAGACTCCAACAAAAACAGTATTCAAATGCAATATTATGCATAGTTAAGCAAGTTAATGTTGATTACAACTGCATTCTAATATCAAGTTGCAAGTATATTAACGAATGACTGAAGGTGCGAGTAAGTGCTAAAGGAGTTAAGGGTTAATTGTATGGAATGCGCAGAAAAATAAAAGTAAGTAATGTGAGCTCAAATCTTTCCAGGCTGGAATGGGTAGTTACAAGGAATGTTGCATAACATAAAATGTTACTGGTACCGAAATTTATAAGGTCAAGGAAACAAGACTGGTTACCATGCCAAACAGCTTACATTTTTCTAAAACATTATTGTTAAATATTCACGTACAGCATTAAGCAAAAAGCACAAAAGTCTGCAAGTAAATACTATGAGTACAGTCAGTACATGACCTATGGTATGCAGTTAAAATAAATTATGCAAGTTCCTTGTTATAGTATTGGGATCTCAAGCAATTTTGGGACACCAGCTTACAGAAATCTTCTCTGAGCAGCATGTGTGAACAATCTTTTATTTTGAATGCCAGTGACTGAAAACCTGAATACAAAAGCTGCATGGAATGCCTGGCTAAAAGGACATCAGCCAATATAAGATAGTGCTTAGGAATAATTCCTCTCTTTATCAAGGCATAATTATTAATATAAATAAATATTTATACTGAAAATAATTCCTCTAATAATTAAATGTCAGACAACAGATGCAAACTAGTTATAAGACTTTGCAGTGGTTTTTAGAATTGTTAGCTCAGCTACTGACACAGGCAAAAATAGAGTGGAAAGGTCACAGCAGCCTGAAACAAGGGTCACACATTGACACACACTGATGTATTATAACAGCAGGAATGGCTCTTCTATTAGAGGTTGTATAAAACATGTATTAATGAGTACTTTTCTATTTCGATCAAAACATTCCTAAATTATATGTGAAAAGAATGCAAATAATGTAAAATACATGATTTGTAAAATGTACGTATATGCCATTAATATCAAAGAATCAGGAAATGTATATTGTTATATTTCACACATTATCCATAGAATGAATGACAGGAGCAGATGTGCCTTGCATATACATGCTGCAAAGCTGCGGACTTTATATGAAGTTTTTATTAAGCTTTTGTATTATACTACTTTGTGAGTTGCAAACGTTCATTAGTTCTGAATTATTCAACAACAGTAATAATGTAAATATGAACAGCAACTGTAACAATAATAAATAGCATTTCTCATTAGAAATGTGATAGACAATTAAGCAGTAAGAACATATGATGATAAAGCAAGCTGAAGAAAGGAATGCTGACTCTGTACTTGTCACTAAAAAAAAAGGAAGAAACCTGTTATAGTAGTAACTTTTAAAATAGTCTGCTCACAAGCAATTTTAAATAGATGTATAACCTGATTTGGACACAATGTATGCCTAAAGAGGCAGGGCTGTATCTTTCAAGATTGTATAAAAACCCTGTCCTCATCTATAATCTTGTTCAGTCAGTAAACCAAACCAGATACAAAATGAAATAAACTGAACTGACCCTGGGATGCCTTGCTTTGCTAATCATTTATTCTTTTTATTCTAACTGTCTGTATTTTTTTCCTCATAGGTGCAGTGCTTGTAGATACGTTTACATCCCTTTACAAAAAGGGAGGGTACGAATAGTTAGTAGTAACAGTAAACATCTTTTCAAAATGAGTAAAAGTGATTCCTATTACAACTTTGACAGTATAGGCAACAGCAAAAGCTTTATAAAAATATTTTCTGTTTTTCAAAATTATCAAATTAAAAAGCAAATGTGTAAGACCAAAGTGTCACAGTTTAGGTAACAGCCAAAGGACAAGCATACATTCAATTTTCACAGCATAATGCAAACAAACAATACTGCAATAAAATGATGTACACTACAAGGGGAAGGGCATGCTTCCAATTTTACACTAATTGTGTAAATCGTACTGAAAAAGGAACTCAAATAAAGGTGCAAAGTGGTAATACCAAAAAATACACGTTAATGTTTCAAGTAATGTAATTAGCAGGCTTCAGTTTAATGCTAAGTTTGTAACCTGGACTGAATGTACATTACAGCCATGTATATGAAAATGCAAAAACAATCTGTACAAGCAAGTGTATTCTGTACAGTATACAGTAAATGGTTTATTTATGTAAATAGAGTAACAAGTCAAAGCTTGACATTTGTGACATATGTTTTTTTTTCAAAAAACAAGACTGCAATGCCTTTGCAATAAAATTCTCAAGCATTGTTAATAAATTGCTGTATAGAACATCACTGTAGAGTCATATTCAGATTCATTCAGTTCTAATAGTAATGATTGTCATCATTGTGTTGACAATATAAAACTCTGTTAACGTGCTGTATTAAAAGACAGCTAAAGGTTTTGTTTCCCAGTGTGTTTCTAGTTAATAGCAATATAACTTGACTAAAAAGTACATACTAATATAGACAGTTTTGAAATTAAAATAAAACAGAGGGAATGTATAGAGTGATAAATATGTTTAAAAATGTATAAATGCATGTGCACATCTATTTGCTAGTTAGATGCATATACACATCTGTTGCTATAATATATGTAGAAATAATATAGTTAGTTAAATACATATATTTCTGTTTGCTAGCATACGTATATTCTGGTACAGCTTGAGACAAGCTGAATTTTCGGTGTCTGGAACATGCTTCAAGTACTACAGATAAAAATGCAGCTGCGAGACAAGGCATGCAGCATTCAACACAAACATCTGCATTTCATTTGCATCATTCTAAACATCAAAACAGAGGGAATTACAATATTTCACGAATAAAACTTAGTTAAAAAAATGCTACACAAAATGAGACACACAAGACAATTTCAGTTGTAAAAAGCATATAGCATGTACCTTTGGAAGAATAACATTTAACACAAATATAACAGCATGGTTAGCTAAACAAGGTCAGGCATACATAAAAGTAAAGAAACAATCAAAGGCTGACAAACATGTCAGTAAATAGCTCTATCTCTATTAGATGCTGTACATTACCTCAAAAATGTAACAGTTCTGACAAAGAAAGACATCATACAAAATGTCACAGTGTGTAGACAATAACACAAAAAAAAAATAAACTCAACAGGGGAAGAAAGGGGTATAATTTCTACTAATACTCTGTTTATTTGTATAAACAACACAGTAATACAAGGAAAAGGACCATGGGTTAAAATACTTACCATTTTGGGTAACAGGCCAGTACTTCATACAGATCAAATGGTAAAACTACCATCCACTTGTACCATGATAGGACAACAATACCAAAAAACAACATTGTACTTCAATATTACATTTCCAAGTTTTAAAGATACCAAATGCAGATTTAAAAGAGCTTGGTATGAAAACTAGTAAAACGAGATATCTCACAGATTATACATTTACAAGCACAAGGGAATACTACTATTTAGTAAGTCATTACAAGTATATTTAATAGACAGATTACAATTTAGTACTAATGTAGCTAAATTTGTAAATTGAACAAAATATTGTGTAAATGTTTGTTAAAGTGGCACCAGAGTTTGTAAGTGTGGTTTCAAATATCCCAGTGTTAATAGTAAAAGACAAAAACAGAAGCTGACACTGGCCATAACTGGTGGGACATATTCAGAGGATGGTCATCATCTGGGACCAAATTGCTAAATTAGTTAATTCATCCTGTGTTTATAGTTTTAGGGGTAATAATAATAATAATAATGACAGCTTAAAATTCTTTTATATGCTGCAGGTTACAAAGAGTTGCAATAACTCAGCAAATCATGGTAAATACTGTAAATAGCAATGCTGAAGAAACAAATGCAGTCTTTTCTTTAACTGAAGTTTAGTCCATTCCTCAAAATAATAAAATAATGGGGAATTGAAAGAAAATAATATTCTGTCTCCATTTAAACTGTTGTTAGCATGATTATTAGCTTGAATAAAAAGCTGCAAAAATGATATGAAATATAAAGGGTTAATTTAGAAACAGTATAAAATGCTGAAAAATAAGTAGTAGTAAGTGTGCTGGCATAGCTTAGATATTAGCATCCATGTAAAGGAGTATGTTATTAAGAAACAGAGTCTGTAAAAATAACTGTGCAGATGGCAGCTGGAAGGACATCAACGAAGTAAAGAGTTGTAACATCAAGTTTTAGATAGTGCTAGAACACCACGTTTCAGATAATGCAAGACTGAGTTTCCATGGATCATCAAACTACAAAGAACAAAGGACAAGGGAACAAAGGAAAACTGTTATACAAAGAAAGAACTGTTATACATCAGATTCTGAGAAAAAAATATCAGACATTTTGAAATAAATATGAGTGTAATAGTAAACAAGCTTTGGGAATTTGCCATAGAGAGCTGACACCATCTGTGTTGCATGCTTGTAGATCTGAAAAGAAAATGTAATAGAAAGCGTATTAACTGAAACAGTGTCTCAGTGTATTTATTGCACTTAGTACAATACAGTAATAACACTAGTTCATCACAATAAGTAGTTAAATATACTTTGGTATGCTTGCATGTAAATGCAAGTAACAGCAAGAAACCAACAGAAGACGTCATATAATTTTTCAGAAGATATTAAGAGAAAGTGGCATGAATATACAGATGAACTATATCAGAAGTGGGTTGGTATTTGGTCAACTAGTGCCCTAGGCAAAAGGTCTCCACAGTGGCCCACCAACAACACTTGGTGCTCCCATCCTGGTATGCCTACAACATTCAGATTAGTGGAAAAGCACCCTTGCTAGAGCAGTGCCTTAGGTGGCTGCCTAGTTAGCCTTATGCCTAAGGTCGGCTAGGTCAGTAGGACAGATGAACTATATCAAAAGGAGACTAACATCATCAACACATATAATGCTATGTTCTATGATTAAGAACCTGACATGTTGCAGAATAAAGTTAAATGGACCATAGAAAGCCTTGCTGGTAACAAGTCTGTGCAAAGTAATGGAATTCTAGCAGAAGTGTTAAAATTCCTGCAAAATTAAGCTATTATAGTGTTGTCTGGAATGTACCACCAAATGTGGAAAACACAATAATGGCCATTGGACTGGAAAAAGTCAATGTATGTTTTAATCTAACTGGCTGAAACTACCACACCTACTAGACCATCAACAACTTAATATGGCACACAAAATAATATATCAATCCAATACTTGCCCATCACTTAACTCACTCCTCCAAACCTACTTGCCCACCAGGGTGCTCTGATCTGATGACAAACAACTAGTAACCCTACATAGGCCAAAGAAAAAAAAACTGGACAGTATCTATATCCTTACACAGTAGCTAAGCTTTGGAATGCCTTACTGGGAGACATCAGAGCAATAAAACTACAAAAAATGTTAAACTTATGCTAAAAAAAACCTCAAAGATACAAGCATCTGCACTTGCTCCAAAAAGGCCTAGAAACTCTGTTCCAAACTACCTAGTCCCCCCATCCCACCTTCCACTTCCTATGACTATGAAACTATGGTGCTTGGAGATTTTAACATTGATTGGAACACCTGTTCCTCAGAATCTCCTACAACCCATTATAACCTACATGGTTTTAAGCAGCTCATATGCCACAAAAGACCCACTAGATCAACTCAGATATCGGCAGCTAAGGAATCACACAAAAAAATCTATTACACTAGACAAAAAAAAATTCTACCACCATCTTCAACAAAAACATCACAACAAACCTCAAAAGTCTTGGTTAGGAATAAACAAACTTCTTCACCCAGGACAGTCGTCCACTCCTACCCCATCAGCTTCCAACCACAAATCCAACCATAAATCCCCAGAGACTATCCAATCCCTAGCCAGCCAACTGCCACCCAGCTGCTCCAACCCAAATTCTGCCACAGCCAATACCCCACTCTCCTTTAGCTAATACCCCACTCTCCTTTAGCCAATACCCCACTCTCCTTTAGCCAATACCCCACTCTCCTTTAGCTAATATCCCACTCTCCTTTAGCTAATATCCCACTCTCCTTTAGCCAATACCCCACTCTCCTTTAGCTAATACCCCACTCTCCTTTAGCTAATACCCCAATCTCCTTTATCTTTCAGCCTGTTTCTACATCACTTATCAGATCTCTAATTAAGAAATTAAAACCAGCTACTCTAGCAGCTGATCTTCTTACACCAGAGTATCTGCAAAAAGCAGCAGATGCCATAGAATACCCCATCTCCATCGTAATCAACAGAACCTTATCCGAAGCCGCCATCCCCTCCATTCGGAAAATATCTCATGTAATACCACTCCATAAAGGAGGCAACTCCTTCGAACTGTCAAACATTAGACCCATAGCTATTCTGTCACCATTGGATAAATTATGGAGAAGTGTGTCCATAAACAACTGATGCATTATCTTACCCAGAATAAGCTGTTGGCTAACTCTCAGCATGGTTTTAAGCCACACCACAGTACCACCTCAGTCCTCCTATCCTTCTCTAACACCATAAACCATAACTGAAATAATAACAGGCTTTCCTCAGCCCTCTTTTTAGATCTCTCCAAGGCCTTTGATATGGTCAACCACCAAATACTCATGCACACCCTTAAAGCATTCTCACTAAATAGCCATGCACTTCAATGGTTTCAATCTTACCTGTGTGGTAGACAACAAGCTGTCCTATGGCAGGACAAACTATCAACCCATCTACCCGTCACCCTAGGTGTACCCCAGAGCTCTATACTAGGAACCCTTCTTTTCTCTCTCTTTACTAATGACCTTCCCACTGTCATCCCAAATGCTATTTGTTCAGCCACCTCCCTGACAGATCTAATGACATTAACCGAGAATACTTTCAGTATAGTTGAAAACTGGCTTTCTAACCATCAGCTGATATTAAACCGTAACAAAACAAAGTTGCTTCTTTTCTCCCCCACTTGTAAATTTTCCTCACTACTCTTTACCATACAGTCTAATTATGGTACCATTATCTCCCCAGATGTGCAAACCAAACTCTTAGGCTTCACAATAGATAACACCCTCAAATTTGATATCCATGTCAATCAAACTATCAAAAGCATTAACAAAAAACTTGGCTCCCTCTGTAAGATCAAACCTTTCTTTACTCCATTTGCACTTGCTTGTTCCCGTCTGCTCTTCACTCTTCTCTATGCCTCCCCTCTACTCACTAATTTGAACAAATCCGCTCTTAGCAAACTCTCCAGCTGTTATAGCCATATTACTGGATTTGCAACAGGCACGGCCTATAGGACCCACCACTGTCACAACCTAAATCTTCTGGGTTGGCTAGAATGGTCTGGCCTACTTCAGTACAACCAGCTCATAATTGCCCGTAAAGTTCTCAACCACCCTGATAATACGCCTGCACTTAAAAATATCATCAACCCTTATAGCAACCTGAGGTCACTTCCCTCTTCTAATAAACTACCGGCTCAAACACCCAAAATCAACAACTCTACTGGGGACTCTTTGCTAACTCTGTTGGCAAAACTTGGAACTCTCTTCCTGCTGATCTTACTCTTGAACCTTCTCTTACTCATTTCATAAAAAAGCCTTAAGCTATAATTTAAAACTCATGGGCTATGTCCATGTTCAAAAACCGACTAGATCCTCCTCTGTAGTCTGTATTCATGTTACATTGCCTAGTCAATGTGGCAGCACTGTTTTAAAAATGTATGATTATATTACCTGCTTGCTCAACTGGAGCCTGTAAACTGTTTGTAACTTGGAATCATTTTGTGATTTTTATTGTATGTTCTACCTTCAAGCTTTTCTCCCCGGGCCTCTGCTGAAAATGGACATGTATCCATTCGGAATATCCCGGTCAACAAATGTAAAATAAATAAAATAATACTTTCCTCCTTCCTCTTCTGTACTCTCCTCCTCCCCCTTCCTTCCTCTCCCCCTTTTAAGCTCCCCCTTTCTCTTCTCTAATTAACTCCTAGACTTACTAATATACATCTAAGCCAACCTTTACATTATTTTATTTCACTTTACAAAGGTCTACCTGCAGTTGCTTAAACACCCCTGTAAATGTCCTTGTTAACTAGACTTTCTTTATAATGCATATCATTAGTGTAGAATAGAGCATGTGTATCTTTAAGAAGCATTTCAAGGACTGAACATGCATATAAGTAGTCAGCATGTGCTAGCTTTAGTGCCATTTTGAGAGTGCAGCCAGAGGGCAAGCATAAATGAGTGTAATAGCTAGCTTTCAAAGAATGTCCAAAGCATAAAATCCTTCGAAACAACTTTTAGTTCCACTCAATAAGGCACAGCAGAGAATACAAACCAGTTCTGATTTATTAAACAAACGTTAGCGCTTTCACCAAAGGCTTCCACAGACGTACAAACACATTGGATTACACAGTGATTTAAATAGTAGTTAGCCAAATCCTATTGGATAGAACCAAAACATAATTAAATACTTAAAAAACTCTATGCATGTGTTACGTGTAGTGCAACTTCTGAACAGAATATGTCCTAAAGCACTATGATATAATGAATATAATGGTGGTCTATCAGCCTTACACCTTATTATCCACCTCATCTCACATTCCAGGGTATAGTTAATCAAATCACCTCCTCTATACCCTGGAATGTGAGATGAGGTGGATAATAAGTTGTAAGGCTGATAGACCACCAGGCCTCAATGAGAGAGTAAACATAAGACCCATCTTGAGAAAAAGGAGATGTTTTAGGCTCAAGAAATGACATGATACACACTCTACACAATAATACAATGTTTGGTATGTTATGCCATATTAGGTGTATTTTTTAGTGTTGTTACTTTTTAGTGTTGATATTTATTATTTAACCACATGTATAAAATGTTTGCTAAGTCTGTTTTAAATAGTGTTTCCTATATGCATTATATGCTTTTACGCATTTATTTATACTTTATTCTTTTATATTTTTTTATATTTTTTTATTATTACATCCTATAGATTGTTGATGCAATGTTGAAAGCAGTTTTAAAGATTTTTTTGAGAAGATTTATTAGAGAAGATCTTTGTGTTTTTCCTCACATACACACATTTTTATTAAACATGCATACACATCAGACTAGTGCACATATTTATTCTTATGCAATTAGTTTCAAGATTGTGTATTTTTTTCATACACACACTTTTCTCTTAAACATACATACATATCAGATTAGTGCACATATTCATTCTCATGCAACTGGTTTTAGACTGTGCATTTTAAAGTACATATTCATTATATTCATTATATCATAGTGCTTTAGGACATATTCTGTTCAGAAGTTGCACTACACGTAACACATGCATAGAGTTTTTTAAGTATTTAATTATGTTTTGGTGCTATCCAATAGGATTTGGCTAACTACTATTTAAATCACTGTGTAATCCAATGTGTTTGTACGTCTGAGGAAGCCTTTGGGTGAAAGCGCTAACGTTTGTTTAATAAATCAGAACTGGTTCGTATTCTCTGCTGTGCCTTATTGAGTGGAACTAAAAGTTGTTTCGAAGGATTTTATGCTTTGGACATTCTTTGAATTTTGGAGTCTTCCTGCCATTTGACCCTGTATTTGTTGGTGTGTATCGTTATATTCTTTTATTTCACAGGGTCTGAGCTCCGTTGGTTTGGTGCGTTGGTGTACGTGGTTTTCAGTTGTAATAGCTAGCTTGTTTATAAGTTTATCTAAGTTAAAGTTATTACACCTCATTCCAGATGTGTTTGTACATAATAAAGCTGCTTCAACAGAACCCAAAAAGTCTTATCTATTGTATCCTGACTAGACAAGCAACATGGTGTCAGAACCAAGATTCAAGAGATTGATTTTCAGAGCTATGAGGTGTAGAGGTAAAAGTGAAGGTAAGAGAAATGAGCATGAAAAAGAGACAGAAAAGAACCAATGGTAAAGAAAACTTGCACGAACAGTTTATTTTATGAAAAAGATAAAACAAAGCATTACAAGGGCACAAACCACATTATTAAACAAGCAAGAGGCACTAAAGGTTTATTGATTAAACAAAATGTTTAAAATTAAGATATTTGATAAAACAATTGTCAGAAAAGCACATAATCATTACTAACATGGGCGACCGTTGCTCTATACCAATAAACAACTCATCCCTGGTTAGATCTGACCACAAACTAATCACCTTGGAAATCCACATCCCTCCCACCCCACCCCCCGCAAAGGTAACTACCATGAAAAACTTCTCTAAAGCTAAGTTTGGGCTCCTAAAAACAGAGGTGGCTAACTTCACGGCACCCATGTAATTGGAGAACATTTGCATGTCCGCCAAATCATACAGTAATGCCCTGTACAAACACGTACACAAATGCATGGATCTTGCCATACCCAATAGAACCAAGATGCTCTCCTCCAAAAAAAAAGAAGCCAATCTGGTGGTCCCCTGCCATAAACAAACTTTACAACAGAAGGAGGAAACTGATGCAGAATAAGGTGAAGTCCCAAGACTAGAAAAACTCCCTTATCAGCCTCAACAAAAAGTTGAGATCTCTCATCAAATCCAATGAAGCTAGGTATGAAAACAGAATTGCAGCAGATAGTAAAGACAACCACAAGGCCTTCTATAGTTATGTAAAGAATCTCCATGGCAATACCCAGATTTGCTTGGAGCTACTACACAATGGTACCTCCTATACTGAGCCAACAGATATTGCCAATACACTGGCTAACAGATTCAGTGCCAACTTTACCCCTCTCTCCCCCACAAAAGTCAAAATCACAAAACCAGCTGATTGCCAGGCATCCAGTATTACTGCTGCACAGGTTAAAACAGCACAGTCACAGGCCAAGAATACAGCTTCTATGGGACCTGATAATATCCTTGGCGGTGTTCTACATGAACTACAGAGTGAACTTGCACCGCACCTGTGTGCCCGGTTCAATCACAGCCTCACCTCAGGCTTTGTCCCTACCGAATGGTGCACTGCTACAGTCATCCCTCTCCACAAAGGAGGAGCAACTACAGACCCTGGGAACTATCACCCCATTAGCCTGATGAGTCTGATATGCAAAGCTATGGAACCTATCATTGTGGACCTAATAAACAAGGATATAGGGAATCTTCAAACGCTGGATCCCACACAGTCCGGTTTTGTAAAGGGTAGATCATGCCTGCTCAACCTGATCCACTTCTTTGAGTCAGTCACAAGAGGTATGGATGAAGGAAAGGTGGTTCATACAGCCTACCTAGATCTGGCCAAGGCCTTTGATACCATTCCCCAGTCAGGAATCATAGAAAAACTCACTAAGCTAGGCATCAACCCATATATTACTAGGTGGGTTGCAAACTGGCTCACAGATAGAACCCACAGTGTGAAAGTAGCTGAATCCAAGTCAGACTGCCGACCAGTCATGACAGGAGTCGCACAGGGTTTGATCCTGGGTCCTCTCCTGTTTGTTATCTACTACTCTGAAGTCCAGGCCAACACAAAGGGACTCTGGCTGACAAAGTTCGCAGACAATTGCAAGATGGGAGCCATGATTAACTCCCCAAGTGATGTTGACATTCTACAGAAGTGAGACCAATGACTGGTGTCAGAACCATGGCCTTAAGCTCAATGCCAAAAAATGTGTCGCCATCCCCTTTGGGAAAAACCCAGTTCCCATGAATTATCACATAGATGGTAGTCCACTGAACACAGAAGGCGTTATAAGACATCTGGGAACACAGTTTGACAGCAACCTTTCTTTTGACCACCATATTGCCACTGTGGTCAGAAAGTCCTTCTATGTGGCACATCTCATTACTAAGGGCTTTGCATCCAGGAAGAAAGAGGTCATTGTCTCCCTCTACTCTTCCCTCATTAGGCCAGTCATCGAGTACAATGCCCCATTTTGCATTTACCTCACTAGACACCTGCAACAACTGGAGAGGCCACAAAAATACCTCACAAAGAGGATCCTAGGCCTTAAACATTTGACCTATATGGACAGACTCAAACAATTCCAACTATTCTCTGTCTGATATTGCCTACTTAGAGGCGATCTCTGCTTGACTTACAAAACCATGTCTAACCTAGCTCTGTTAGAAATGCTATATCTAAAGAAATTTCAATCCCTCCTCACTACACACTCCAGAGTCCTCACCTTAATTACCACAATCAACAGAACAAGCTGGAGGGACAGGTTCATAACCCAGAGACTGCCCATGCTATGGCATAGATTTCCCATACATGTCAAGTGGAGTGCCTCACTGGCCCTCTTCAAGAGAAATCTTGATGAGTGGATGGGAAATAGAAAATTCTCCCCAGGGATCACTCCAGTGGCTCTACTCAACAGAGGCACTAGAAACTAAGGCTGGGTGGCATGATGCCAGGGTAATCCTATGGGCTAGGCTTGTAAAGGCTCCAGGGCCATTAGCCTAGTACACACCTATGAACCTATGAACATATAAAGGGTCAGACAATACCTCAGAATTACAAAATGTGTATGTTTAAAGCAAAACAGGAATGTTTAGAGTAAAGCAAGCACAAGAAAAGTACAATGGGTGTGAAAAGAGATTAAATGAGCAAAACTAACATAATAAGGGCAAAATGGCACATTAAGGGTAAATAAAGCAGGGCGAATACATCTTTTTTGGCAAAGTAGTATGTTTTGGCATAATTACTATTTCATATTGTATTGAGAGCATAACTAGAGTTATTCAAAGCATCTCAAAGTATGTAAAAGTGCTTACAGCGTGCGCTTATTAGTGTGCATTTATTCAGAAGAGTTTGTGTGCAAAGTGCAACTATTTTGTAAAGTGCAGTTGAAATACAGCCATTTAGAAAAGTTTCTTGTGCTGGGTGTGTCTATTCGCAAAGTGCTGCCATTACAGAGTGTTTCTTGCACTGTAAAGAGTTATTTAGCAAAGTACCACCATTTGGGGAAGTTTTAGTGTGCTGTGTACTGTTTATTCACAAAGTGCAGTTATTTGAAATGCTTCTTACTCTGAGCTTCTTCTGCCCAGTTCATTCACACAGTACAGTTTTTCGAGATGTTTCTTACACTGATAAGAGGAGATTTCTTACAGTACAGTGGTTTCAAGAGTATTACAGTGCCCAAGAGACTTATTTCACAAAGTTCAGTTTTTCAGAGGCTTGTTGTGCTACTGGGCATAGTTACAAGTACTGGCATAAATTTCTGGCATATGTATATGTGTGTATGTTCATGCATATTTACAAACCCCTTCACTGGTATGTGTATTGCAGAGAATTGGAGAATATCTGAGCAAGAGTAGGATATTTTTATACAAGCAATTTATTCTGACAAAGATGCATGCACTAGGGCATTCATTTTGCTAAACCTAGCTGGGTCAGAGGCCATTGTAAGAGAGCAATAATTTGTGTATGCACTGGCAGTATATGAAGGAGACGGTGAAAACTGTCATATTGTTGTACAGGCTGAATCAAGGGAAGATCCCAAGTGTTTGAAGCACAAATTCAGGGAAATGTGTAACCCTCCAGACAAATATTACATTAGAGACTCACTTGTTTTACACAAGAGATCAGAAACTATGGGAAACTTTTGCAGATTACATAACTGACCTGCTGAGGAATAAAGCAAAAATGTGTTGGTTTGGTGACTTTAAAGATGAGTTGATAAAGGACAGTCTTGTGTATGATATTAATAGTGCTGCTGTGATGATTTTGCTTTGTGACAGTGATTTAACGTTGAGCAAAGCTATAGAGATTTGTCAGATCCATGAATTTACAGAAAGGCACACAAGTATGCTTGCAAGTGATAAGAGTATGGTTTCAGCAGGATCCAAAGCAAATGTAGATAGCATGCAACATGTGGCAAGCAAAAGCAGGCCTAAGCACATAGCAGCCACTGCTCCTGTTGACTCACCAGGGAAACCATAGTCTTACAGCAAGTTCTAAGAAAGGAGCATTCTCACTGTACTAGAAGCGTGACTCAGCAAAACCCAAATCCAGCTTTATTGTTAACTGTCACAATTGTGGTGCTAATCATGAGTCTAAAAGAGAGAAATGCTTAGCACTTGGTCAGCAATGCCACAAATATAAAAAATTGAATAATTTTCAAAAGTTTTGCAAATCAAGTAAACCCCACAGTTATAAAGAAAGGTCACTCAAAAAAGCAAACGGATCAAGTAGAATTGCAGCAGTCTACTTTCTATGTAGATGACATCCGCGCTGGTGCAGTGGTAGCATTGTTGTCTCACAGCAAGAGGTTCTCCCATTCAATTCTCGGCTGGAGTGCGGTGAGTGCCTTCTGTGTGGAGTCTGCATGTCCTCCCTGCGGTTGGGTGGGCGTTTGAAAGACATGTGTAAATGGGCGTGCCTTTGTTGAAGTTTGAACGTCGAGCTGGCACCTCGGCGTTCATCAAAATCTACTGCCAGTCATTAGCAGACCGGAGTTTCCTAACTGGGAAAAGCCAAAAGACAACAACAACAACTTTCTACATAGATGGTGTATCAGTAATAGGTGAAAAGGTTGATGCAGTGAATTTGTTGACAAAAAACAAAGTGTTTTGTACTGTCCAGATCAGTGGTAAATCACCGAGCTCAAAGGAGACACTGGTTCACAGTGTAATATTATGTCAGCAGATACTTTTGCTAAAGTGAGAGCTAATGAACAAATCAATGTGGCTGGTTGTGCGAAACTTGTTGCTTATGGAAGTGAAGAAATTCAAACCAAAGGCTCAGTAGTACTTTCATTTTATCTGGCCAAGAACTGTTACAGCTTGTTAGTCTATGTAGTCTGAAGACCTGTGCAGTCATTACTGGGTCTCACAGACAGTTTGAGAATGAATCTGGTTTCTTTTACCAAAGAAGTTCATCATATAAGCACATCTCCTAGTTCCAATTTTACTGAACCTATTTTCTCAGAGTATGCTGATGTGTTCGATGACAAGTTGGGCAAACTTCCAGTTGTGTATTCTATGAAATTAGACCCAGAGGTCAGTCCAGTGGTCAGACTGGCAAGAAAAGTTCCGATGGCTATACAGGATAGAGTTAAAGCTCAGTTGGATAAAATGGTACAGCAAGGTGGAATTTGCCCAGTTACAGAACCAACTGAATAGGTGTCATCCATGGTAGCAGCCCACAAAAAAGGCTCAGACGAAATCAGAATATGTATTGACCCAAGAGATTTGAATAAAGCATTAAAGAGACCACATCATCCAATGTGTACAGTCGAAGAAGTTGCAGCCCTAATACTAAATGCCACTGTTTTTTCTGTCTTAGATGCAAAAAGTTCTTTTTGACAAGTGATGCTTGATCGCAAATCCTCATTAATGACTACTTTCAGTACCCTGTTTGGCAGATATAGATTTAAGGATGCCATTTGGAATAAATTCTACAAGTGAAGTATTTCAGAGTGCAATGGAGTAAATTTTTTCAGGTTATCCTTGTGCATTAATAGTAGACAATTTATTGGTTGAAGGCAATGGTGAAGCAGAACATGACAGAAACCTAAAGAGAGTTCCAGACAGAGCATGTGAAGTGAACTTAAAGCTCAATCCTCTGAAGTGCAAATTCTGACTACCAGAAGTTACATATGCAGGTCATTTATTTATCAGTACTGGCCTGCAACTAGTCCCATCCAAACAAGCAACCATTCTTGTGATGCCAGCACCAGATAATGTTCAAGCTCTACAGCATTTTCTTGGTATGGTCAACTATTTAGGCAAGTTTATAGCAGACTTCAATGAGTTGACAGCACTTTGGAGTGAGCTGACATGCAAAAATGTTACATGGTCTTGGTTGGAACAGTACCAGAAAGCATTTATAGGTTCATAGGTGTTTACTAGACTAATGACCACAAGAGCCTTTTTAAGACTAGCTATGCATCCCAAATCTCTGACAAGTTCCCATACTCTTGGTAAGTGTAAGCATGGGCCTGGGAGATATACTATTTACAGGTTACCTCTGTCCATTAGAGACATAGGTGCCAAACCAGGGATGGATTTCTGGTTTCCCATCCAATTGTCCAAGTTGCACTTGAATTGGATTAGGGAGGAACTCTGCTTCACATGGATGGGGAGCTTGTTCCATAGACGGGGTAATCTCTGGGATACATACCTATCTCTCCAGCAGATCCTATTTATATCATAGGCAAGGTTTAAGTTTTAGAATGGGTAATTCTGGTGCCATTTGTTTTGTAGATATGCAGGAGGTCCATCAGAGTGGGGTCTGACAATGCCCTGTATGCCAGGCATAGATCTCCCCTCAAAAGCCTGTAGGAGACAGAATACAGGGATAGGGTCTTGAGGCGGTGTGCATAGGGCATATTACTTATGCCCTGTATTCTTTTAGTGAGAAACATCTGTGGACATTCCAATTGTTAGATATGCCTGGTTAGGTATATACTAAAGGGGGTATTGTACTTTCTTGGGTGGTATAAGCCAGGGAACCTTGTTGGCTAGGCTTACATAGGCCCTTGGGCCGATAGCCTAGTATCTACCTATGAACCTATGAACCTATGATAGGTCTGATGAGTACTGAATACAGTCAAACAGTGACTTCCTTGGACTTAGATGCCATACCTTTGTTTACAAGTTGTGCAACATAGAATGATTTCCTTACCACTGTAGACATATGATTATTAAAGGCTAGATTACTGTCTATGTGTGTCCCTAAGTCCCTGACTACTGGGTCAGCTCTAAGAGGTGTGTTGTCAGTATGATAGCTATCAGGGATGGATGACTTCCCAAAGGATACTATTATGCATTTCTTGGCATTTAGTTTTAGTCCATGGCTTTGACACCAGTTGTTTGTCTGTGTCAGACCCTCTTGGAGAACATTTGTGTCATTGTGAGATTCAATGACAACTCCTAATTTGCAATCATCTGCAAATTTTATTCAGCCAGAGACTACTTACACTGGCCATGACTTCTGAGAAGTAAATGTCAAAAAGGAGTGGTCAGAGGACTGATCCTGAGGGACTCCAGGTGTGACTGGCCTCTTTGTAGAGGTGGACTCCCTAATTCTAACTTCCTGGGTCCTGTCTGTGAGTCAGTTGGCTATCCACTGGGTGACATATGGGTTTTTACCTAACCTCTTGAGTTTGTCAACAACATCCGAATGGGGTATTGTGTCAAATGCCTTGGCCAGGTCAAGGTAGGCAGTGTGAACGATTTTGTCCTCATCCATTGCTTTGGTGACCTTCTCAAAGAAGTTCACCAGGTTGAGTAGGCATGATCTGCCCTTGATGAAACCAAACTGAGTTGGGTCCAGTGTCTGGAGGTTTACTATATCTCTAGTGATCATCTCCATGATAATTCTTTCCATGGGTTTACATATAAGACTAGTGAGACTTATGTGTCTGTAGTTTCCAGGGTCTGTAGATGGCCCACCTTTGTGCAGAGGGATGATTGTTGCCTTTATCCATTCATGAGGCATGAAGCCTGTTTGGAAGCTACAGTTAAACATTAATTCCAGAGGTCCTGATAGGTTATGTTTCATGCTATTTAGAAGGCATCCTGGGATATTGTCTGCGCCCATTGATGCAGTGTTCTTGGTCTTAGAAAGAGCATTAAGGACCTGTTCCCTAAAGATAGTAGGGGGTGTTATATGTGATGATATTTCCTGACAGAAGGTTGAGGAGAGAGATGGGTAAATTTGGAGCTGAATTTATCAACCAGGAGGTTTTCTATATCTTCTTGCTCAGTATAGGTGGCTCCATTTACAATGAACTCTGCACACATTTGTGTATTGCCTTTGAGGTTGCAGTCATATCTAAATAATGCTTTGTGGTTGTCCTTGGCCTGGAAGGCCAAACCTACCTCAAACTTGGCTTTGGTAGACTTTATTTGTCCTCTGAGATGTTTGTTTAGTTTGATAAGAGTGGTGTTATCCTGCTGGGTGCTGCACCTCCTAATTATTGCCATGATTTTCTTCCTCCTGTTATACAGTTGATTGATTTTGTGATTCCACCAGAGTGGCTTGTTTTTTGAGTTAGTTCTGTACTTCTTCCTGTTGGATACAGCTGCCTCTATGCAGCTATTAACATGCTTGTACAGGGTTTCTCTGAACAGGTCTGCATAGGCAGAAGTGTTCTCAGAGTTTTTAGGGGCTTGACATTTTGCCAGGTTCTGACTTAATAGCAGGAGGTTAACCTTAGAATAGTTCCTGAATATTCCAGGTTTATCTGGGGTCCAGGTTTTATTTTTACTTCAAAGGAGACCATTTTGTGGTCTGACCTTACCAGGGAAAGCATTACATTAGGGGGTGTGCAGCAATCTCAAATATTAGTGAGGACTAGATCCAGTATGGTTGCACCCCTGGCTGGTGTATTGACTATCTGGTCCAGGGAGTTTATGTTTAAAAAAATTCAGGAATCTGTGCATGCATATTTGGTGTCATATAGGACTCCTAGTTAATAGCGGGTAATTAAAGTCACCCATGAATATGGTATTGGATTGGATGGTTAGTGTTTCTAATAAGTTTAAATACATGGTATGGATTTCCTGGGTCATAGAGGGGGACCTATAGCTTGCAAAGGAAGTGGTATTGGATTTTACCTATGTTGATTTGAACATGGAACAGCTCAAGTTCATTGTCCTGTTGACCCTTGAAGTATATTTATTTTTGATGTAAATAGAGACACCTCCACCTTTAGTCCCTGCCTGTGAAGTAGCTGGTCTAAATGTGTGGAAGGCATTATAACCTTGCACTGTTGGTGTGCTCTCCATGGCTTTAAACCATGTCTCAGTGACTGCACAGATGTCAGCATTCTCTAGGGTAAAGACAGCTTCTAGGGAGTTGAGTTTTTTGTTTAGACTCCTAGCATTGAGCAGTAACACCTTTAGATTTTCTTGTTTTTGATTTGCTTTGTTAGAAGTACTTTCAGTTTGGCATTGCCTAAAAAAGGCACTATGGGGGAAGACAATATTTTAGCTAATATTCGAAAGCCTAGAGGGGAGAGGTGCAGACCATCCCTAGCAAAGCAGTGTGGTCTGTTGATCATCTCCTTACATGCTGATATTGCACCCTCTTAGAATGACAACAGAAACTAAGCCAGTTATTAAAGTCAATCATCGTTTGTTCGTATTGTGGCATCATCCTTGGAGAAGGTAAAATGCTGCTCAATGCTAGACTCATACCAGCCTGAGACACATAGTCGAAGAGCTCCTTGATGTCTCTCTTCATATAGTCTAGGGAGGTACGTCTCAGGTCATTTACTCCCACATGGACTATGACTGAGTCATGTTGGTAATTGTGGTCCAGTGACCCGAATGCACATGTAATGTGACAGATCCTAGCCCCTGATAAGCAATTGACTATAACTTTCTCCTTAGCCTAGTGAGAGGAACATCAGTGTGTCTCACGATGGAGTCTCCAATGACTAGAATGTTGGATTGTGTGGTGACTTGCTTTATGGGCTTAAAGGTAAAGGCTCCATGAGATATAGCTCTATGTGTTGATGTGGATGTTGTTTTGAAAGAGCGCGTTTGGGGCTGCTGAGGGTATTTGTTATGTGTACTTCATCTAAGAGGTATTTGTGGTTTAGGAAGGTTACATGTAAGTGCCTCAGCATATGCGGGTCTATATGTCTACTTTGAATTTTACGTGATGCGTGCAGCATGTGTACTACTGACAACCTTACTGACATTAGGAGTACTTTTATGTGAAAGCTTTGCCTCCTGTGACATTGTGTAAATACATCTCTCACATACCATATCAGTTTGTTTGAGAATTAACTGGTTGTCAGTAAACATGAGGCAATTTCTACATTGCCTCAGGACGCCAATATCCATCAAGCAGGTAACGGAAACAGTAGGAAAGTTCATATCCATGGCAACAGACCATTTTTTATTGATTAGACAGTTGGAGTGAGAATATCAGTAACTGTCAGGAGTATCTGGTTTTCAACTATGTGGACAGTGCTTGTCACTGCAAACTAGTTGTCATGTGTGCAACAAGTATTGGAGAAATTTCAATTGTACTTTTACAGGAAAAATGTCACTCAAGGTGTCTGAGTCTGTACAGAGCACTGCCAAACACTTGAGAGGAAACATACACAGACCTAGAAAATTTAAGAATGAAGTATCTAGGCAGATATTGTGATGTTATAAACAAATCAAGCAGTACTTACTGAAAACAAAGAATTAGCTTGTCAAGAATGATGAAAAGAGGGGAGTCGCATGAATGGCTACTGCCTAGTTACTACTAACGGTGGTCTCACTACGCTTCACTCTGTTGGGGTACAATGCTCATTTGCTTCTTCTCTCATCAGAAGCAAAATGTTAGCACTAATCCCAAGATGAGAAGCAGGCCACACCCTATTTGGTGATCTACAGTCTTGTCCCAGATGATGCAAGGATCTGTAGGCTTGTAGTCTTTCTCTGGTAGATGTCTCAAATAGCAACCAGGCCAAACAGGTACATTAAGCACAGACACTCACTCTCAAACCAGAAACAGTCAGGAATCAGTGCCCTCTGCTCCTTAAAGACCTTAAGCAGAAACTTGCCACCCCACCTACATTAAGATACTATGATGTTAATAAACCGGTAACCCATTCCTGTGATACTTCAAAATTTGGTCTTGATGCAGTTATTCTTCAAGAAGGCAGACCAGTAGCCTATGCAACAAAAACATACCCAAACTGAAATGCAATATGCTCAAACTGACAAAGAACTTTTGGCAATAGTATTTGCATGTTCAAAGTTTCATGATTATGCCTATGGTTGAACTATTCAGAGTGAAACTGATCACCAACATCTAGTTACTATTTTAAAGAAGGCTATGCATTCAGCTCCAGCAAGATTGCAAAAAATGATGCTCAAATTGAAAAAGTATAACTTCAAATAGTCTATATAAAAGGCAAACTTCTTTATCTGGCTGATACCTTATCCAGATCACCTAGAAATACAACGGAAGAGCTTCATACAGAAAATTTTGACTTTGACATCATGGAAGTGTGTACTTTTTCTACCACAAGACTTAATGAGCTGAGAGATCATACAAAGACTGATCCAATTTTGCAAAAGCTCAACTACTACATTAATGCTGGATGGGTGTCAAAGCAATGTAGTGTATTACCTGAAGTGCAAACTTATTGTCCTTACAGAGATGAGATGTTGATGGAAGATGGCATTATTTTCAAAGGTCTTAAAATTGTTTCTGCTTCCTTACAACATAAATATATCGAGATCTTGCATTGCGGTCACCCAGGTTCCGCATCTACCAAAAGAAGGGAGAGAGGACTAGTATTTGGGCCTTTCTAGCAAACAACATTAATAAAGTACTTTCTTCTTGTTCAATATGCAATAGTACTAAACTGCATTTGTAAAAAGAACCACTTCAGCTAAGTCAAGTTCCTGAACTACCTTGGTCAACAGTAGCCACAGATATATTCGAGTGGAACAATCAGCATTACTTGGTATTGGTAGACTCTTATTCAAACTGGTTTGAGATTGATGTACTACCTAACTTAACATTCACTGCTGTTATTACTAAGTTGAAACATCATTTCTCAGTCCATGGTAGTCCACACAATGTTATTTCTGACAACGGTACTCGATTTACTAGTCAGTTGTTTCAGAAATTTGCAAAATAATGGGACTTTGTACATGTTACTAGCAGTCCAGAATATCCACGGTCAAATGGTCTAGCTGAACATGCAGTCCAGAGTGCAAAGCAATTACTTGAGAGGTCAAAGCGTGAAAATACCAATGTCTTTTTGAATTTACTTAGTCTCAGAAACATACCCTGTGACAATATACTTGGCTCGCCTGCGCAAATACTTCTATCTAGGCAAACCAGAACAACATTGCCTATCAGTTTGTTGAGGTCTAAAGGTAAAAATAACAGGATAATTAGAGCTCACCTATTCAGAAAGTGTTCTTTCTAGAAGTCCAGCTATGATAAATCGAGCAGATTTCTTTGTCTACTGAAAGAAGGAGAGACAGTGAGGATACAAACAGTGAAAAGTTTTGACCGGATTGGTCAAGTAACAGGCATATGTACTGAGCCGAGATCCTACTTTGTAGAATCTGAGGGTGTCGAGTATAGGAGAAATCGCAGACATCTTCTTCCTTTATCAGAATCAATATCGCAACATTGTTCCTGTGATACAGAATCTAGATCTCAAAGCAATCCAGACAATGTTCCTGTTGCAGAACGTGTCTTAACTTCTACTTCTATTCCTGATGATGTTCCTGATGTCTCCAAAGTTGAACATTCAGCAGAGATAGTTCCAGCTGCTAAATCTGATTCTAATTCAACAGCTAAAGTTAACCAACAGCTAAAGTTAACTTTGAACCTAACACCACTGTTAAGTATTCAACTGCGGTACCACCTTTATCATTCTTATAAGAAAAGCACAGTCCGGGTCTGAACTGTCTGCAAACAACTAAAGTTAACTTTGAGTATGTGACTGTCTACCTGTTTGAGCCAATATTTATTTTCCTGGAGAGCACTCTGCTTTGGCTTGTAAGCAGTCCCCCCCCCCCCCCCACACACACACACACACACTCATCTTCCATTTTCCCTCTAATTCCCTTCTGTTAGCAAATAGTATCCATAACTGATAAATACTGTGTGTTTGTTAATTTAAACTGAGACCACAGTAGCCTACTGATACAAGGTTATCCTGTTTTTCCACCTGAGAAATAGTTAAAAATTACTTACAGTTTCAGAGCAGTCCTTGGTCAATTCTGATTGTTTCTTAAACACAAACCTGTCTTTGCTTTGGCTCATTAGCAGCAGTACAAAAGAACTGCCTGCTTACACCCTTGTTCTCCCCCTCCCCCTTCCCTGTTTATTACCCTAAGCCAATCCTAAAGTTAATAAATATTACCTGTGGCAGGCACCATTTTTAAAACTACAACCACCCTTTGAGCACCTCATGCTTGGCTCTGCCATAGAACTTATTAAAACTGCCTGAACTGGTTGATAGTTTTTGGAAATACAGGGTACATACCTGAGTCTCCATATTCACTATTATATGTTCATTTATCAGTTTACTTTGTTACCTGATTGTTTCCAGTCCCCTCATAAGAGCAAATAACAGGGTCTCTACCCGCTTCGCTCCCTGGTCCTACCTTTATTACACTCACAAACCCCTCTCATCTTTCCAATAGCCAACCACGGTGCTAAACCCAACACTACCTCCTCCATCTTCCCACTACTATCACACCTCCTCACCTAACATGTACAAGCATACCTTACCTATGCTCACTGCATACACTCTCCTTGCATATCTTACATCCTACCAAAGCTCCATCATTCCCCCACTCAACCACTACCGCTGTACTACTACTCACACCACCACTCATGTCCACCCTCACTCAGCTCCCCTCCCACTAACTCAAGAACCATCCCTATGCACCCCCCGCATATTCTACCAACTATATTACTCAAACATAAAGCATCCCTACAACTTAACATAGTAACCCTCCCACCATACCTATTACCCACAGAGCACAATCATAAAGTTTCCCTAATAAACAAACGCATTCAAAAACTGAGAAAACTAATAACCTCATGCATATCAAAATTAGCCAGACTAGAAACCACAACTTCTCCCATATCACAGCCAATAGAAAGCCAAGTGACTTCCTTCTACTAAGCCTAAATATTAGAAGTATATCCAACAAAGTCCATGAACTCCATGCCACCATAGACGTGTACTCCCCAGCTATAGTCATCCTGACAGAAACCTGGCTAAAACCTCACATTACCAGTGAGCAAATCCTCCCTATCGGTTACGGCATACTAAGAGTAGACCGGCTAAACAAGAAAGGAGGCGGTGTAGCTATAATATTTAAACAGCATCTAAACATCCAGATCTTAAAATCATCAGCTCCACAAATAGGCAATGAAGAAATAATATATACCAACTTCAAAATAAACCAAAACAAAACCATCAACATAGTTTGATGCTACTTCCCACCTGGCCAAAACATCCCTCCACTAGAAAACCTCTTCAGCTGGTCTACCCACCATCTCCCCCAAGAAACTATAATTTTAGGTGATTTCAATATTGACTGGCAATCCTGTTCTGGCACCCATCCAACCCATCATGTAAACCTTCATGGCTTCACCCAACTAGTCCAGTCGCCAACCAGGATAAATAAAAACTCCAGCAAGCACACTACCCTGGATTGGATACTAGTCAGTAAGAGCCCCCAGTCATATATAACAGGCTGCTTATCAGATAGCCTCAGTGATCACTCCCCAACATTCCTACTCAAAAAATAATTATACCAAGCTAAACCTGTCATCTACCGTCAAATACGTAAAAAACTAAACTTTAACCCACTCACTTTCATCTCATCCCTCAAAGAATGTAACTGGCATCCTCTAAAGTACCTCAGTCTTGATGATGCAGTTGAATTTTTTAATACTGCCTTCCTGAGGATCCTTAATTACCATGCCCCTATAAGACTTTCCAGAACCAAAGCACAACCCCCCCATGGCTACAGAAAACCACTAAGTCAGAAATGAAAAACAGGGATAAAGCCTGGGAGCATTGGCGCAAAACCAAAACTCCCTCAACTAGAAAGACATTCCTAGAACTACACAATAGAGTCAAAAAGCTAATAAAAACAGGACAAATTGCAATACTAGCAGTTTGCCCTAGACTCTTCCCAACACAGCCCCAAACAATTCTGGTCCTCCATAAACTCCATCCTTCACCCAGGTAAAGTCAGTACCCCTCCTCCTAACATCCCTCACTCCTCTGAAAATATTGCTACCTCATTCAACACACACTTCACACAAACCATACTATCCCTATCTAAACAACACAACCCCCTCCCCTCCAACCCACACCTTCAATTAGTAATCTCCCCACTACCTTCTCTTTTTCTCCTGTACCTACCTCCAACATAAAAAAACTCTTAACTAAACTTAAGCTCACCAAATTAGCAGCAGACAACCTCCCAAGTGAATACCTGCAAATCGCAGCTGATGGTTTGGCCTACCCAGTATCCATCTTGATTAACTGATCTCTGTCAGAAAGTTACGTTCCCACACTATGGAAAGTATCACATATAATTCCACTCCACAAAGGTGGCCCCTCCACAGAACTAACCAATTACCGCCCCATAGCTGTTCTCTCTCCACTCTGCATTCACTCTCAGGTCTCAGACTACCTCCTTACTAACAACCTCCTTTCCAATACGCAGCATGGTTTCCGACCAAACCATAGCACCACCACTGCCTTACTCTCCTTTACTAACACTATCCTTCAGCATAAAAACAATGGCTATCTCTCCTCTGCTACTTTCCTAGACCTATCTAAAGCATTTTACATGTTCCCACACAAACAACTCATCTCTGTCCTCAATAACCTATCCTTCTCTCAGTTACCAACTGGTTTCAGAGTTACCTGTCTGATCGCCAACAATCCGTTGTATGGCAGAATGACATCTCCCCAACTACCTGTCTCTATAGGAGTTTCCCAAGGATCCATCCTTGGACCCCTACTCTTCTCTATTTTCACCAATAATCTAGCCTCTGCCACCAAACATGACACACTCATACAATACACAGATGACTCAGCCATCATCTGCTCAGCCCAGTCCTACCCAAACTGCAAAAAGTCACACAGGAAGCCTTTTCCTCTGTTGAAACTTGGTTATCCGATGCCCTATTAATACTCAACCCAAACAAAACTAAACTACCCATCTTCCAACCCACCAAACATACTCAAAACAACTCTCACTTTAACATCACAGCAAAAGACAACACCACTATACACCCAACAGAACACACCAAATTGCTAGGACTGGAAATAGACAATAAACTAAAATTTGACATTCACATATCCATGACCATAAAAAACGTCCACAAAAAACTAGGAGCGTTATACAGAAATAAGCAACTTCTCACCAAAAGAGCAAATATTTCAGTAGCAAATTCCCACCTTATCTCCACCCTACTTTATGCCTCTCTAATATATACCAACCTAAGGCAATGAGATCTAAACAAGCTAGAGACCTGCTACAACAAAATCATCAAATTCTCCACAGGGGCATCCTACTGTAGTCACCACTGTCTCTCACTTGCTGAACTGGGCTGGCTTTAACTCCTTCACCTCCTTCAATGGTATCAACTCTCACTCTCCCACAAACTAGTAAACCATCCACTAAATGTCCCATCCCTCCAGAATCTACTCCAACCCAATCGCACCACCAGACCACTAAGATCCAGCAACAAAAATCACTTGCAGATCACTAAAGCCAATAACTCTGCTGGTGAAGCACTATTATCTTGTGCCATTGCCAAATTATGGAACTCCCTCCCACCCACAATTACCTCCATACCATCATGCACCCACTTAAAAACTTTACTAAAAGCGCACCTAAAAACATGATGGCTATGCCCTTGCAACTCCCACTCTAATATAACCCACTCCATCCAACCACTACCTTTCTTTCCACCCCACTAACTACCTTGATTATAACAAGCTCAGATGCTCATAAGCCTATTACTTATTATACAACAGGAACTTCTTATTGTAACAATTGTTAATGTCTGTTATGTACTTCGCAGATAAAGATTCTAGTTGTCTACTGATGTACTATGTTCTTCATCTGTAACTATGTTTGTAATTAATTGGTATGTTAATCAAATTGTTAATCGCTATGTAAATCCAATGTAACTACTGTCTGTATATTTTAACTGTGGAGCTTTTCTCCCCGGACCTCCGCTGAAAATGGACCTACGTCCAGTCGGACACTCCCGGTCAACAAATGTAAATAAATAAATAAATAAATAATTTCTATGTCACACGATTTGGTCGTATTTCCAGACCTAGTGTGAAATACACAGCAGCCTGGACATAATTGTCTATATGTATTTAGTTCTGTATAATTGCATGATAAAGAATTATTTATAATGATTGCATGTCAATTAATGTCGTCAACATTGCATGACTTATTTCTCAGAGAGGGAGGTTGTAGAATAGACCATGTCTGCTGTATCTTTAAGAAGCGTTTCAAGGACTTGAACGTGCATCTAAATAGTCAGCAAGTGCTAGCTTCAGTGCCACTTTGAGAGTGCAACCAGAGAGTGAGCATGTATGAGTGTAATAGCTAGTTTGTTTATACGTTTATCTAAGTTGAAGTTATTAAGCTTCAGTCCTGATGTGTTTGTACATAATAAAGTTGCTTGAACAGAACCTACAAAGTCTTGTCTATTGCATCCTGACTAGACGAGTGACAATTAGCCTACCAACATTTCAAATTAGATAATGTAACTGAACAAACCTACTTCTCTCTGTATTTCACGGCTACCTAATGACTGTTGAAATTTAAACTTAACTGCATTTATGTCAAATGGGCTATCTTGTAACTTTGTAAGCTATGTAGCTAAATGTAAATGAAATGACCATTTTACCTATGCTTTGTCAAATGTTTTTACTTTATATATTGTCAAATGTTTTCAGTTTGTTGAGCTTTTCACCCCAGGCCTCCACTGAAAATGGGTTCCTGACACAGTCGGACTTGCCCAGTCAACAAATGTCAAATGAGTAAAAATAAATAAAAGTTCTTAGAGACACGGGGGTATTAGATTATCTATAGAATCTGTACGCAGAACAAAAAGCAACAGTAAGAACTGAATGTGTAAAAACTGATTGGCTCAAGACTGGAAGGAAGTGTGACAAGGCTGTATATTATCACCCTACTTATTTCATTTATATGCTGAATATATTACATGAAATGCTAGGGTAGATGAATCAGATACTGGAATCAAACTTGCCAGAAGAAATGTTAGCAACATCAGATATGCAGATAATACCAAAAGGTCTTCCCCATAACTGTTGCATTCCCAGCCATATTCTTATCTTATCTATGCCTTAGCAGCTCTTCAAAAAAAGTCCATTCTGTGATCTGACTCCCCTCCTGTACAAAGGATGAGTGCCCAGACCTAACACCCTGCACCTATGCTCTCATGCTCTAAGTGAGACCAAAAAAGAAGGAAACAATGTAGTACATGAGAGTGAAAAGAAAAAAAAAGACTCACTTCTATGATCTGGCAGTTCTGGCTCTATTAATTCCATCCATCCATCCATCCATCCAAACCCTTTTCCCATTTTTTAACATGGGGTCGGGGTGTCACTTCCACAGTGACAATCATCTTGAGCCAAGGTTTATACCGCTGGGTGGCTAGCCCTGCTGCGGTAATTCATTCGCACCACGCACTCGTACACACACTCTCACCTACGGCCAATTTAGAGCGTCCAATCAATCTACTGCATGCCTTTGGAATGTCTCTCTATATCATGTGCATTTACGTGTACAGAGAAAATTAGAAAAAAAAATGGATCTGTCTATTGTGTCCCCTAACACACTGTGCTTGGGGCAGCTTCCCTGTTTGCCCCACCTTAGCTATGGTTCTGTTGCTGGCTATAAAATTCAAGCAGGGTTCTGGAAAAATCCATTTTTCAGAGAAGATTAAGCAGCAAAATTAAATTGGTCTTGTTTTATGCAAACTGGTTCTAAAGCAATTCAAACACAAATCTCAAAATCAGCAGCCCAACATTTTAACACTTCCTAGTGCCAAACAAATGTTTATGTGTTGAGTCAAAATATGTTTAAACATGTTCCTTCATGTATTTTGTGTAAACTGTATATTCCGTTTATATCTCAGCAAGTACTGATAATCTGCAAAATAAGCATGTTAACTTTATTTTAATTTGTTTTACTTAGCAGTCACTACTGTGTGTGGATAAGGGACACTTCTGGAAAGTGTTCACCCTTTATATTTTAGTTATACTGTTTCAGATGTATTTTTACTTGCATTTTCTGAAAGGCACCTTAAACTGAGATTACAAAAAAAAGACAGAATAGTTATGTAGTAAAATAATTTTCCAATAAAAGATACTTTATAACATTAGGAGTTCAGTGGTTAAGATCTCTGTTTTACAGTTGCAAGGTTCAGCATTTAGTATTTACTTCCAGTTATCAGGCCGGATTCATGAATGCCTGCACTAAGTGTACATGATATGTATTCAAGAACATCCCTACCACAAGATTAGATGAAGTCTAGACATAGTCTACACATTGTGGTAACCTTTATTAATTCCCCTCACTATTTAAGGTTGCAAGAAAATCAATAGAAAACTAATATTAGGAGGAAGAAGGTAGGAGTTATGCTTGTGTTGTCTATTCACTCAGAATGGTGTATGTTTAGTGTAGGCATTAATGAATCCGGCCCAATCTTTTTTGGAGGGTATCCCTGTTCTCCCTACCTCTGTGTGGGTTTTATCTGACTAGTCACGTTTCAGGGAATTATCTAAAACAGCTTATCTGAGCACCTGAGAAGATTTGAGCTAGATTCAGAGTTCCTTGAGTACACTGACTTGGTGTGTCATTTGCTGATGTTTTCTTTGTCACAGTTCTACAGAATAAATGTTCAAATACTCACTCATTAGTCACTTTTGTGTGGTCTAAGGTCAATGCACCACAGATAAAGCACAAGACAAGCATGATGGTGCCTGTTTCTGATAACTCAGAGTGAGAAGAATAAAGTAAGAAGGTGGTGATGGTGCAGAGGCTTTGCTGCTTTATTTTTTATTTACAGAGTTGCATACAACCTCAGTATTTGGATTACATGCATTACAGGAAAAGTACATACTCAGGCTGTCATTTAGAACCTAGTGAGCAGGCTAGTGTGATTTGTGGTTCTGTGAAGTGAACATACACTTTGCTTCTCTTTTTGCCGTTGGCTCACTAATTTTATGAAATGCACAACTGAGGTCAATGTATGGCCTTCAGGGTTTATGCCTGACCAAGAATCCATAGAAGTGCAGCTGTAACAACACAGAAGGCTGAAGTCCTGACTCTGATCCAGCATTGTGTGCCTGTTGGCGCTGCATGGAGGACAAGAAGAATTATATGGCTTACATCTCCTTGCCTCTCCTTGGGGGAATGGGCAGGGGTATGTCCTTCTGAGCACAATCTCCACAGTTCAGTCTGAGCTGGAGACCTCAGATCATGTGGAGGTGCTAGTCTACAATGCAGAAACAGAGTCTATTGATCATGTAACATGGAAATGTAGCATGTATTGGAAAAGACAAATTGCACTCCAAATCCTTGAATGTGAAAGAATACACATGGGTGCAGAAAAAAATAACAACTGATGGCTGCCGCAGTGCTGGCCCTCTGTTTGTCAGCTTTGGTTCAGCGTTTGGGTACAAATACTTCCATTACACTGACCAAGACAGAGTCTAATGGTCAGTAGGAAGCAGGGGAAATATTAGTAAATAAAATTCTCTAAAATAACCCAAGGAGACCAGAAAACTTGGAGAGATAAGAATCCCTACCAAAGTACGACTTAAAGAAGCACTTACTGCTTGAGTCATAGTGATAATTATGCATTCATATCACTTTCAGATATATTTGCTTTGCAGAAGTAACTTCCTTCTCTGTAAAGCATCGTGTTTTAACAGCTTTGCAAGTGTCTTGTCACAGCTTTTTTTCCATTTACAGTCCTAACTTTACTAATGACTTGAACATGTCAGAAGACTGTCATATATGCTATTTTCTCTCTGTGCATTTACAATATGACCCTTAAGCCAAATGAGTTTCCAGGCAAATAGACTATCTAGATAATATTACTTATGAGTTATGAGGCTATCTCAAAACGGCAAAACTGCAGCAGCAACACAGTTTGAATAGACCTGTTTCTAAATCTGCAAACATACATGCACTCTCACTCTCTCTCTCTCACACACACACACACACACACACACACACACACACACACACACACACACACACACACACACACACACACATGTACAATACAGTCTCATCACTCTTTCATACATGTAAAAGTTTTGGTGTCTGATGCCCATGTGCTCCTACTTTTTAGATGGTAAGCTTGCATGAAGTATGTCAAACAAAGGCAGGGGAGGGTAAGACATGTATCCTTATCATCTGATAAAACAACTTTCAACCAGGACAATGTGTCACAAAACCAGGACTGAATGACCATTCCCTCATATTCCATGACAGTTGAAAAGCATGCTTTATAAATTTTTAGAATGATCCAACTGTCCTCTTCAGGAAGGATTAAGCCTTCATTTGGGAAGAACTTCATTAAATATTGCCTGCCATATTCTTCACACATTTCCTGCATATGGATATGCACAAATGTAATTTCTGTGCTCTGTATCCATATACATGGGTGTGGCACCTGAGCCATGACATCGCATTCCATGTGACACATTATGCATGGCAGTCAAGTGTTACAGTCACAATGTCTCCCTATCCCTTTTCCTAAAACAAACCTACCTAGGAATGCTAAATATTTCCTTTTTCCAGTGACTCCCAGTCAAACACTGGATACACTTCTAGCCTTTCACCAGTGGTGTAGTAGGAAGTATGGCAATAAATAACTTACCAAGAGCCATTTTGGATTTATTCTGTCTTAACAAATCACATACGCTGACTAATTTTTACCTGTATATCAGATATATTGAAGATATTATAACAGACACTTCTGTAATGAAGCCAGTGGCATAACACAGAGAAATGCATCCCTGACTAAAGCCTAGGTAACCCAGCTTTGGGCATCTGAGGCAATGGCAAGAGCGGATAATCATTCTCATCCTTGTGGAGAGGGCATGCACTCGGATAAGCCTCAGTCCTGATCCCTAGCAGGGAAATGTGGAGGTTGTTGTCCTTAGGGTGGTGGGGATATTGCCTAAGTCATCACAGAGATCAGATGATATGCTAGCACACCCTAGCGCATATCAGGCCCAAGACATTATGAGTGCATACAAGAGTAAGGGAAGTTAGGCATAGAAAAGCACTCCTTGGCAGTAATATAATGCTGCCCTAGGTGCCCTGATCTCTTCACAGGCCCTGTGCATATGTCTGGAGGAGGAAGGAGAGCCCAGTGAAAGTGTTAGAGAAGGAGTGGCCTAACAGCAGCTGATAGCCAAACTGTGGGAGATGAAAAACGTATCTTCTGTAATAAAAAATAATTAGAACACAAATACATATCCATTGAAAGAACTTTCCTAATTCTGTCCAATTATAAAATGCTGTATACAAAGTAAAGCCATTATAGTGGACTCAGAATAAGATATTTGCCATCAGTTCAGAGGAATAAAATCTTGAACAAATGACCTATGGTTAATTTTCTGATGATGCATTCTCAGCTACTGTATTCTTTTTTAGTTCTTGTTTCCTAAAGATAAAAGTTTATTTTCATAGCCCTGCTGCTGTTTCCTTCATGCACAACTCCACATTTATATTCTCTGAGTCTTTCCTGAAATATTTACATTTTCATCCCCTATATTTGAGTTTTTGCAGCATGTCATTATACTGTGGATAGTGTACCTCTGTATTTATAATAGTGTTATATTCTTTATCCCTGGAAGCAGACAGTGATGCCATAAAATAAAAACAAGGATGGGAACCTTGGGGAATATTTTGAAAAAAAAATTAAACTACTATTTGTAATCCGTGTGCATTTTATATTTAGTGTCTATACTCACAAACCCACATTTGCCATTAGAATTGATCTGTAGCTCTTTGACTTGCTCCTTGATTAAAGTCTTGAGTTTTTGTAATGATATACAGTCTGTGACCACAGAAGCAATTATAATGCCGCACTGAATAATAGTATCAACTAATTCCAATGCAGCAGAAGTAAATAAGTACTATAATTCAGATTACATCAGTAACAAGTTTTCTTAAATACCCAGATTTTTGCAGAATGTCTAGATTCTTGCATCATATTTTTGGTATGTTCCTTATAAAATTTGTGGTTTTCTGGCAAATCATTCAGAAAATACATATTAATGCAAAATCTGTAATTGTAGCAAATCTAAGTTTATAAGATTAACACTTGAAATCTGCCACCATTTTTGAGCATTTGTCCCCTCATTATTTTTGGCTTTTTCCAGATTTCTTGCACTGAGAGGTTGAGAGGCATCATGGGAATCAGAGATAGAGTTCTAAATGCCACCCACGTAAGCTGACCTGCGCATTGACATGATTTCTGGCTGAAGTTATGGAGTAGGTGTCAGTAGAACCTTAACTGCCTGGCTGGCCGTGGGTAAGGGTGAGGTGAGGGTGTAAAACAAAACAGTTGGTGTGCTGCGTGGGAATCTACTTTACATTTAATTATCCTTGCTAATTGTAGAGTAAAAGGGGAATGAGTATGGACGTGTCCATGGTGTAAATCTGCTCTGGTTTTAGCTGTTTCTTTTTCTTAAATAGCAAGACTTCCTTATCTTGGGCACAGATAATAATACATTTTGCTATTTTCTGAAGTCAGTGCTCTCTAGCTTGTAGTTACTAGTGACATACAGGACAAGAAAAATGTCTGTGCTGTCAATATTTTGTTTTTTAAGAAGATGGTTCACTGCAACGTTAAGATGGTAATGGAAAGCTTGACTGCAAGGAAATCCCACAGAAAGAAACGAGAAATTCCATCTTAGACTAACACAGATACAATCAAGGATCAGTTTTCAGTGAGACCACTTAACTGGCACCATTTTAAACTGCTATGTACCTAAAATAAAAGGCATGTTGTAAAGCTTACTTCGTACTTGTAACTATAACCTATGTTCTTCTTTCGAATATCCTGTAGTGGACTGGCATCCTGTCAAGAATTAGGTCTCTGCCTTATTTTCACCGAGTATAAGGGTAGACTTCGGCTTCCCATGACCTGAATATGATAAAATGGGAATCAGAGAATGACTAAATGATATTTACATGAAGTAGAGGTTTTAATTCCTTGAACATCTCATTTCTCTCAGAGGTACAAGCCCTATAAAACTAAACCACTTACTGATGTGTTGTGCATGAATAATTATGATGAATCGGCTGTAAAATATGAGGAATACCTGCACAGTAATTTTGTATACATTGATTTTTCTTTAATATTAAATACATTGTTTTTTAGCATTCTTTAAGCTGTGTATAGAACTAGTCACATTTGATAAAAACCAGCCACCTGGTTAACAAAGAACACATCAGTTAATACATTAATTAAATAAAGCAAAATAATCTATTTGTTCTTGAAGCTCATCCCTGGCAGACTCCCAGAAAACTACTGGTACAGCAGTTTTAGCCATATAAACCAAAACTGTCAGTGTTGTCCCTTACAACCAGCAAAAAACAGTAAAAAGTAATAGGGAAAACACCAGGCACAGGATTCCCAAGCACTCCAAAAGCCATAGCAGTCCGCTCAGTGTATTAAAATGAACAGTCTTCTGTTCACATCCAAAACTCCATAAGATTTATTAATTGATTCTGATGAAGTCCATGGTGCAGCAGACAAAAGCGCTAAATCTTATGGAGTTTTGGATGTGAATAAAAGACTGTTCTTTTTAATACACTGAGTGGACTGCTGTGGTTTTTGGAGTGCTTGGGAATCCCGTGCCTGGTGTTTTTCCTATTACTTTTTACTAGTTTTAGCCATATATTTTGAACTGCTTTGCCTACAAATATTAGCAAGCATTAAGAAAATGAGATATTAATGCCTGACAAGCTGATTGGGAGTGCCAAATTAAGAGGATATCTATGAAAAAAATTCTCAGTGGCATTTGCTGCTTATGGCAGCAATCAAGTGGTGTGCAACTGGCTGTAAACTTAAGTTTGTCATGCGCACGTAGCATACACATGTGGTCACGAGAGAGCAATGAGCAAATTAAACATGCATGGATTTTGGCACATTGTTTTATGCATGGGGAAATATATACTATGGAAACAAGCTTAGGATTACTGTCTAAATCTCAAGTTATTATTACTCCCTATAAAAAATTACAATATTATTATACTATGAAACCAAAGTGGGAAGGATCTTAACTTCAACTTAATGCTGCAAAAGTTGGTTTCCTGCATGGCAAAGCTATAACAGGGTGATCTGGCACCCAGGGCAGTTTGTTGCCTGGCAACTCCTCAATAAATGCATTAATTTAAATGAATCTACAAAAAATCGCCAGCACCCACTGGAATGGATTCATAAAAATTTTATTAAGTCAAAGCACAGTCAACAGACTGGTTTCGGCCATCAAGCCATTCTCTCCTTTTTGGTTTATCGGTGTATTGTGGAGAGCTGCCGTTTTTCGAATTCATTCTCAATATATATTACTAACTGCAGTGAACCACATTATATGCAAAACACAAACCAATTACCATAATTATTACATTAAATTCACAAGTAATCATTCAAACCAGGTGGAAACAATTCACCCAGTCTCACTATCCATGCTTTCTCCTTCTTGTTAAGAATATTGTGCCATCCTGCTTTAAAGCATCTATTGTCCACAATTGTTTTTATGAATCCATTCCGGTGGGTGCTGGCAATTTTGTGTGGATTACTTTGACTTTTGAGCCTTTGCACCTACCATCCATGCAGAATTTCCATTATTGATTAATTTAAATGAAGACAGGTATTGACATTCATGACCCCATCGGCAACTGCTGATCCCACCCCAAAACAGAATACACCTGGGGCAGTTGTCCCTTTTATCCTACCATACTCCATAAAATAAAGAAATTACAGTTATGTAAAACCTTGCCATAACAGTAGATGTCCTTCTCTTCGTGGTTACAGTAGTCATAACTGAAGGTATTTCCTGCCAAGGATAGCTCAAAGTTTGGCCAGTATAGCAAAGCCTTTAATACTTACAGGTGCTGTACGTCACAAATACACTTCCCATGCAAGGTGTAGGGTATAAATGTGACATATGGATTCATCCACTCAGAACTGAAAAAGCCCCAGGAGGAACAGAATGTTCCTAGAGACAAGGAAGAACATCTGTATACAGAAGGAGAAAAGGGAAAAGAGCTGAAGGGTGAGAAAAACAGGCTAGAGCAGAGGGGGCAGGAGGGAGGGAGGGAGTGAATACTGCAACAGTGAAGAGTAGGACATCTACTGTTATGCTAAAATTTTACACAGCTGTACTACATCCTTTTATATCACTGCTGAAGTGTTCAGAACTGGAGGGAGAGTATAAAAGGCCAAGAGGGAACCTAGGAGGAGGACGGCATCAAAGAGCCATCCAGAAACCCATGCAGGGTAGCCCTGGCAAAGCCAACTCTAGCCTTGGAAATAACATCCAACTTCTAATGCTTAGTGTAGGTATGAACAGAACACCAAGTAGCAGCCTCAAGGGTGGGATTGGTGCCCAATCCCTTGATAAAAGCACCAGAGGAAGTCACAGCTCTGGTAGAGTGAGCCCTTACTGCAGAGGAAAGATATTTACCATGAAAAGAATAACAAAATAAATGGCGTAAGAAATCCAGGAAGAGATGGTTTGTTTAGAAACAGCTAATCCCAAAGACCTAGAATGAAAGGATGAAAGGAAATAAAAAGAAATGTTCAGATTTGCAAATAACTTTAGTTTTATTCAAAAAGTATCTGAGCTGTCTATGCAAATCCAAGGTGTGAAGAACCTTCTCACTGGCATTCTGTGCAAAAGAGAAAAAGGAAGGCAAATTAATGGAAGGATTAAGGGACAACTCATTACTATCTTGGGCATAAAAGAAGGGTTTGTATGAAGAAACACCTGTCTCTGTGGAAAACTAAGAAAGGAGAAACAGCCATGAATGCCTGAAGTTCAGATCCTCTTGATCAAAGTGACAGCCAAAAGAAGAACAGTCTTTCAAGTACAATGTTGTAATGATGTCCTTTTGCAGGAAGAGAGGAGTTCAGATCTTTCCTTATTACTCTAGGAGAAAGGCATTTGGTAAATTCCTTTGGGGCAGTAAAGAGGTCAAAGGGCAAATCAGAGAACTGAAAATGCAAGGAAAAAAACAGAGAAACATAAACATTTCCTAAAAAGGGTATGGTTGGAGATATGAAGGTAGGCATCCTTGAGATCCAGATAGACCAGAATGGCTTGCAGTAGAAGAAGGGGAAATAAAGTCTGAAGAGACAACCTCCAAAAGGAAGGAATTTTGAGAAAGGTGTTGAGCTGGGAAATGTCCAGAATTGGTCTCCAAGTGCCCTCTGGAATAAAACCCCCTCCCTACCTGAGCAAGAGGCACAGCTTGAGTTGTGCCCTAAATCAAAGGAGAATGGAGCACTTCTGGGAAAAGAGGAAGTTGTTCACAATGAGATTGTGGGATGTCCCAAAGGGAGGAAGGGATTTCCAAACTATGAAACATCCCTAGCGCATAATGGGCAGGGCCCACAAGTCTGTTGTGATCTTTAACCAATTTGGAAGAGACAGGAAAAGATGGCGGTATAAGGGAACCTGTCTGAGGAAAAGGGGAGGCAAACTGTCAAATGGAACCCGGCTTATTCTGAAAAGAAGGTTTCTGGGAAGTAGGGATTTGAGTAGACTTAGCAGGAGGCACACGTCTAGAACCCTTTATTCCTTTGGGTGGAGGATGAGACTGCCTGTGAAAAAAAGCAGATTTGGAGGGGAAATTCCCCTGAAACTTAGAGCTAGGAGAAATGAAAATAAGTTTCAACTCCTGCAAGGCTTTACTCTTATTCTGAAGAGACTTAAAAAGTTCAGCAGCAGCACCAAAAAGATTTGTATTATCCAAAGGAACATCTAATAGTTCAGCCTCAATGTCATCAGGCAAGCCTGATGACAAAGGCAGGAGTAAAACTTCATAACAGAACACATGTGGCAGCCCTGAAGGAAGCATCAGCTGCATCATAACTTCATTAAATAGAGTGTAAAGCAACTTAGGAGGGAGAAACAAACAAGGACAGGGCAGAAACCTTCTCTCAGAGTCAGAAAGGTCAGAAACCACTTGGGAAAACTGAGAAAAGAGGACCAAAACATGCCTGGTCATATGAGTCTGGTAGTTAATGGTCTGAAAAGATAAAGTGGCACCAGTATAAACCTTTTTGCCTAGCCTGTGAATGGCCTTACTATGCTTATCCAAATGTGACCCTCCTATACTTATCAAAAGGTGGCCCTACTACAATTATCCAAAGAAAGCAGCTTGGTAGAGTGCAACAGCTTGGATGGCTTGCCAGAAGAGAGAGTCACTACCGACAGATCAGCAGAAGGGCATGTATAAGTAAATTTACATTCATGGGGCACCTTGTAAAATCCATCAGATTTCTTGGCAGCAGGGGACCGAGAATCAGGGGTCACAGAAACTGCTGAAAAGGTATACTGGAGGGCAGCTATAACTGGGGAACAGCAGAAGGCTTAGAAGAATCCATCTGGAGGAGCTCATAATACCTTTTCTGGATATCAGGGACTTGAGAGTAATTCCAGTTAAGGATTCCCATCATATGGGTAACAGTGTCCCCAAAGGAGAGTTCCTCTAAAGGGGAACCTGAACTAATAGAATCCTTTTCCTCTGAACTACAGTCCAAGGGGAAGGGATTTGAGAAGATTAAACCTGGTATTCTTCCCCTGAATCCTTCTCCTCATCTGAGGAGTCCAGTTCCCTGAGTCTTTTAAGAGGAGTTGAAGACCAGAGAGAAGCAGGCACAAACACCCCCGAGGAGGCTTTAAAGCCATTAAAGCATTAATCAACCCAAGTAAAATCCTGCCATTCATGTTGGAGATCCTTAACTACTGCAGAAATATGCTTGGTTTCCTGTTTATTGTTCTGTGGGACATCCAAATGAAACACCCTTGGATGATCAGACTCTTAGCTACACTCAATAAGTGTAGGAGGGATCTCCTCCTTCACTAAGATCTGCAGAATCCCCCTCAGTCCCTCAGATATAATCAGCCAAGTTTCCCCTCAGTGTCTGGAGCAGATGTTTGTACAGCCTCTGAGGACATGTGAGAAGTCAGATCCATGCTGGCTTCAGACAAGGTTGCAGCAGAGGAATCTGAAGCAACCACTGCATGATACTCTGGGCTTTCACTAACCTCGAGGTAGATGTCCAGGGGAGGTTGAACAGCACCCATATCAGACCTAAGTTTTTTTTGGGGCTTCTTCTTGGCCAATGGTTGTCCTTCAGGATGGGAGGACTCTGCCATAGCAACTGGAGCCAAAAGCTTAAGACTTAGGTTTTCAAGGTAAATAGAAAATGAGAAGAGGTGGCCATGTAGGGTCTCGGGGACAAATGTTTAGTAGACAGAACACTGCATATGGTTATGAGAAGCACCCAAACAAAAGATACTCCCCTCATGATGGCCTATATGGGGAATGGGGAATCCTCCTCCCACACTGACATTTTCCCTTTCTGGATGACATGAACCCAACCAGCACTAAATAAAAAAGAAAGATAAGGTGAAACTCCAACAGGCACTTATATAAAACACTGCTTGGTAACAGCACAGCAGAAAGGCATTTCAATCGATGTGCAATAATGACGTTCTGAGCGTGTGCATCCATACATCACCTGTATGCCCTATGCCTTGTGTTGGGAGCGTACGCATGACATACGGTGCCTGCAAGTACTAAAGGCTTTGGTATTCTAGCTGGACATTGGGCTATTCTTGGCAGGAGATCAGTTCAGTTATGAATACTGTAACGGTGATATGGAAGAACATCAAGTCAGTTTATTTTATCTACAAGTGTTTATGACCACATCATACCTTTAGATGATAAACTCAACTGCTGGGACCACTGAAAACCAAACCTATAGTGCAGTAACTGACACGTTTAACATGTGGATACACTTTCATACAGTTTATTGAGGCTGTCTGGATGACTCAAGAGTTGCTTCCACCACCCTACCAGAAGCTATCCTTCCCGTCTTCATCTGTTGATTAATTGTGCTGAACAGGATGCCAGCCTTTCTTAAACAGAGTTGTTCTTACAAATGACATGTGGATGAAGGATATGTTTTATTAGTCTTCCACTCTTTGCAAGAAAGAGTGCCTCCAGAGCTCACTTCTAAAGCCACTTTCATCTTGCTTTCTTTCAGGCTGGCTCCTTTCTCACTCCTTTACCTTATTCATGTGCTACAGTAAGCTACACAACAAATACTTCATGAGTTTGAAGGTAAGGATCATGTCCCTGGTTCCTGTTTTCTCATAAACAGATCTATCACTCGTTCGTCTCTAACAAATATAACAAGAAGGCTTGGGATTTCATTTAGATGCTTTAATGCATAGAAACACATCAGGATGGATAGCAGCATCATTAAATATGAACAAACTAGTTAACAGACAGACCTTACATACATACATGCTTACATCTCAACAGCTAGCTACAAAATGGCAGTCAGGCTCGCACGTGCTCAGTATTTATACACTTGTGCAAGCCCTTGGACAGCTTCATAAAGGTAAATACACACATACTGATCTACAAGATCTGACACATCCAGATCATCCTTTTATTATTTCCGTTTCATTAGATTCTTTTCTTCTGAATTTATTTCACCATCTTTGCAATCCTATCTTTTGCCTCTCCAGAGCTGTTATTCTGAGACATGGCCATTAAAGATGGTGCAGTACTTTTGATGTAGCCTCAGGTAGAGGACCATACATACTAGATCCAGCATTGTGCCCCTAGGGTCATGCCTGTCCACTGTTCAGATTTTCACAGAATGTTCAGATTTGTGCCTCATATTTTTGGTATGTTCCTCATAACACTTAGAATCATAGGTTTATATGGTCAATAATTATATATTACCCCTAATGAGAACAACTTGGATTATATTATAAATAATTTGCGGGGACCCATGTATGAGATAAATTATTTAGGTGCTGCCTCTGCCTATTAGTAGTGCAGGGGAGAGTCCTGGTGTAAATTTTCTGCTTCCCATCCATAGATCCACGTTGCTCTTGAATATGGACAGGAGTAAACTTTGTTTTACGTGAAGGGGAAGTCTGTTCCACAGCAGCGTTATTCCCTGCAAGATACACCTGTCACTCCAAACCATTCTGCTAATGTTGCAGAAGAGGTTTAGATCCCGAGACCAAGTATTTCTGATGCCATTGGACTTTCTGATTTGCAGTAAATCTGATGTGCTAATGTGCAGTAATTGAGGACTGAAGTCACTAAATAATGACAAACATTTGTGTTTTAGACTTCACATCCTTCAGAAAATGCATGATAAAACAAAACTTGTTATTTCGTCAACTTTCTGTGTTTTTAAGAGCAATATTTAGAATAATCTGTCCATAGCTTTGAGCCTCTTTTCATCCAATATTTTTGGCTTTGTTTAGATTTCTTGAGGTTTAGAGATTATCCCTAGATTCCATTTGACCCATTGTGGTTTCCTAGAATGTGACTGGCCTTGTCTACTATCATTTACTAGATGATGGGACTGAAATCTTCAGATATCCAATGGTTTTCAAATTAGCCAGCTTTCCATACCTTGTGTGATTGATTTCCTTTGGAGATTTTGCATTGTATTTTGCAGTTCCTAGTGGCAACCCCATCCTTTCCTTACGTTGACCATTCAGCCAGCTTGTTCAGATGACTTTGGTGAAACTCTAATCCTTCTCCCTACCACATTGCAGAATTTATTGTTATGTCTTCTGTGAATGGGTGCACTCACAACCAGCTCTTTAGTATGAGAGGATTTGCAGGACAAGCCCCAGGAACATTGCTCATCACTCAACAGGTATTAGTAACTGATTCTGACCATGATCAGCTCTGTCATTTTCACTAGTGAGTCTCTGTTTCACACATATAACACTCAAAACCACTGATCTTCCAACTTCCTGTAGCCTTCCTGTAGCCTTCCTTAGCACAGAATAGTAACTAGCAGGCTGCAGCTGTGTACATGAAGCCCAGTAGAGGTGTCTAGCTCTTTTTTCCAAGGCACATTGTTGAAGCAAGATGTTTTGTTATGGTCTTCAAAAGGAGGATATCTGCTGGTTGCTAATGCTACAATCCAGTGCCCTTCTGAATGATAATAACAATCTTCATCTTCTTCTTCATTACTTTTTCCCACAACAAAGAGAAGTCTGATAGGGAACAGTTTCCTGTTACAGCTGCCCCCCCCCCCCCCCCATAAGTTAAAGTAAAACATGCACTCACACCGCAAGTCAGTCAGCAGCCATTCCTTTCACGGTAGGGTGCTAAGCATATGTTCCATTCAGGATCTCCTCTTAAGGCCTCATGCTTTTTGTGGCCTACCTATCTAGATTTTTTTCTTCTTCTTCTATCCTCCCAACATAACACCTTTTCCCCTTTTCTCACTGTGAAGACACAAAGTACTATTAAAGCTCCTCTGCCTTGTTCTGCGATTCTTCCACACTCTCCACACTCCTTATATAATTTCTTTAGCTAGATTTGTGTTACAGAGTCAAAGCCTGTGAAAAATGAAGCAACATGACAAGGACTACATAACCCAATGGTAAAATGCAGTTTCTACAAGAACAATAAAAAATAAAAAAACAGCTTACTTTTTGCAAAGTGAGGCAAACCCCTTCCCCTGCACCCACTCAGTCCATTACATAAATATAATAAATCCATGATCATACAACCAAAAAGTTAAAATTCTGATTCTGTTGAAACTCATAGCCATTTCATGCTGTATCTAAACTAGGAAACTGAACTGCAGCTACAGTTCAACTAATCCAGAAGCAATAAAACTCTAAAAAAAGGCAAAAGAGAAAAACTAGGAAACTAGAAAATGCAAAATGAATGAGTTATCATAGAAAACATTAAAAGATAATTATACCACTAAGATTATCACTCAGTTTAAACGAGACCTCAGAGAAGTCAGTAAAACAATCAATCCGTGCTCCTATCTAGCTAACTTAGGCATGCCTGTGTTCCTTTACCAGTGTATCTGAATTCCTTATTGATTATCCAGGTTTCTCACTGTTACTTCTGCCTTACTTGCCAATGGGGTTAGGAGCGTGGCCTAATGGTTAAGGTGTTTGCCTTACAAACACAATGTGCAGGATTTGAATCTCCCAAGGGATAATTGGTTAAGGTTAAAATGGCTCATAAGGGTAGTTAGCTTAGTACTAATCTATGAACCTCTATGTCTGTTTTCTAACACATTTGAAGCATTCCTTTTTGCCTCTTTATCTTCTCTTCTATGAATTATCTGGATGTTGCCTCCTTTTAATGACTCCTTTAACTGTTTCATCAGTCATAAGGCAGAGTACTAATGTTGCAATGACTAAAGGTTTAGAGCGAACTTCTAATAATGTTGTTGATATGGATAGAGTGTGTCCAAATCAAAATAATAACAAAGTGTTAATTGTAATCAGAATAATTGGAGAGTTGACAGTAGTAGTAGTAATGCTGGCACTTCTTTAATGCATAGAGAAAGTGCTAATGTGACTAATGATATTGATCAAGAGCAAGGGCCCACTAATGTCATGCTCCAACCCACCGCCCCTAATGATGAGCCTGTGGTGAGGAGTGTCATGCTCCAACCCACTGTCCCTAATGATGAGCCTGTGGTGAGGAGTGTCATGCTCCAACCCACTGTCCCTAATGATGAGCCTGTGGTGAGGAGTGTCATGCTCCAACCCACTGCCCCTAATGATGAGCCTGTGGTGAGGAGTGTCATGCTCCAACCCACCACCTCTAATGATGAGCCTATGGTGAGGAGTGTCATGCTCCAACCCACCGCCCCTAATGATGAGCCTATGGTGAGGAGTGTCATGCTCCAACCCACCGCCCCTAATGATGAGCCTATGGTGAGGAGTGTCATGCTCCAACCCACCACCCCTAATGATGAGCCTGTGGTGAGGAGTGTCATGCTCCAACCCACCGCCCCTAATGATGAGCCTGTGGTGAGGAGTGTCATGCTCCAACCCACCGCCCCTAATGATGAGCCTGTGGTGAGGAGTGTCATGCTCCAACCCACCGCCCCTAATGATGAGCCTGTGGTGAGGAGGAAAACTGCTGGTAATAAATCTTTGATAACATTTACACCAATAGGTGGTGTTGACTCCCAGAGCCCTTTCCCGATAGATCTTTTCAATCGGGATTCGAGACAGAGATCAGTGAACAGGGGGCGGCAGAAACGGAAAGGGTCAGAGGGAGAATACTCCGGCCCTACTCTGAAAAAGATGTGGGAAAGAGTGGAGGGTCACTAGTTGTGAATCTTTCTCGAAGAGTATTAAGCAAACATGAAGAACAGGTCCTTAATAAAGGATTAACCTTTATACCTACTAGTGGTGGTGATATAACTGATGTCGTTTTGGACATTAAGACGTATGTGCGGAATGTACAATTGAAATTAGTGTTTGGTAGTAATGGGGTTGATGAAAATGGTAATGAGTTTTCTGCTACATTCCGTACACCTAGCACTTTTACTCCCATGTTACATCCTCTTTTAGACACCTTCTCCAGATTAGTGGAGAATGATCTACATAAGTATTATGGGAGGAATTATAATGTTAGAAACAGGAGTAAGAAACAAAATCTGTCTTTCATGCAAAGAAAGGCACTTCAAGAGTTAAGCAAGGACCGGTCAATAATAGTTAGACCGGCTGATAAAGGGGGCCCTATTGTTTTGATGGACCGTCATGATTATTTTGAAAGCATGAGGATGATGTTAGAAGATGAAGTTTTTTATTCTATAATTGACATACAAGAAACAACTAATAAAGTGTTTAGGGTGTATGACATTTTGGATGATTTGGTTAAAAGCCATAATATCACTTGGGAATTGTTTAAATACCTAAGAGTTAATAATCCGCTCCTACCAGTTATCCAAGTTTTACCAAAGGTTCACACATCCATCTCTAATTAGCCCCTGTGCCCTATTGTTGCTGGCCAGGGATGGCTCACTGAACCATTTTCGATTTATTTAGAGTACCACCTGAGGCCAGTTGTGGATGCCAACCCTGTGATTTTAAAAGACAGTAAACAATTTCTTTTAGACCTTTATAGTTACACCAGAACTTTAGGTGAAGATGATTTTTATATTTTAGTAACATTGGATGTCACAAGTTTGTTTACGGTCATTCCCAATGACCTAGGAGTTGCTAGAGTGCAACGATATTTATACACCAAGTCCAATTTGGATAATACCATGATAGATCTTTTGGCATTATTTTTGGAGACAGTGTTACATAATAACATGTTTATGTCTGATGACTAAATCTACCTTCAGAAAGATGGCATAGCTATGGGCACTCCTTGTGCCAATAGCTATGCCAATATAGTGATGGCTGATTGGGAAAAGGAACTTTTATTTCCACTTAGAGCCTTCCAACAGCATGTTGTTTCTATAGACCAGGAGTGTCCAACCCGCGGCCCTCAGAGCTCTTCCATGCAGCCCGCAACCCTTAAATTTAATTTTAATTTAACTTTTTTTCCGTGTGTTTACACGTCCGCGTACTTTTGCTGTTCTGCGCATGCGCCAACTTTCGTTTTTTCATACCAGCGTCGCTCCGCTGGTATGCGCATGCGTGAAAACACTGTTCGGTCATTTTTTATAGTTCTAGTAAAGCTGAAGGAAGGAGCGAGATCGTGGAGAGAGGATTTATTTTATTTTGGAGTACACACTGACTACAGTTACACTACACAACATAGCAAAAGGTAAGGTAAGTAATTTTGTGAGTTTAATATGTAATTACTGACCAGTAGGTGTACAATACACGTAACGCTTTGATTAACTACAGTGCATTTGATAATAGCAATGAAACCAAGGAGTGAAAATTTTATAATGGTATATGTTTTAGCGGTAGTCACAAGATGGCAAGACATTGCAAAGTACAAAAAAAGTGGACCTTTCTTTTTGTTGTTGTTACAATGAGGGCTTTATTTATTTTTCAGATTTTTTTTTAATTTAATTGGAAAAGTGTCTTAGAAGTGTGGTAGTTGGATTACCATAATGCACTCTTCAGAAGTGTTGCCTTGCATAACTGTCAAGTTTTGAAGCTACCAACATTTGGTTCAGGATCCTTGCTGACAGTGAATTCAGTTACATTTCTTGACTCTGCTGATGTTTTAACATCCATGTGTGCTATGTTGCCAATTTCATAACCACTTTATATATTTTGTTCCTGTATTTTGATTCTTCTTTCTGTGCAGAACAGCATGTATGAAATTTTAGCCCACTCTTCTGCCTTTTTGGTGAAATGTATATGCTTTATTTAAAAGCATTTCTTCAGTAGCAGGTTGTTTTACTGTAAAGGGCTTGGATGCCATGCCCATAGGGCAATAGGAACTGCAGGGAGAATGTCTGCATTAATATTACCTGCAGAAATTGCCCTCGTAGTTACATAGGTGGTCCGAAATGCTGCTTTAGGAAATGAAGATGAGTGATTTAAGGAATTTCTGACATGCAAGGGGTATTACAAATAGGAGAATAGGAGCCCTCCACTTCCTGTAGCCTGCATACAGAATGCAAGCTGGGGTACCGTCTCTGGCACCGCTGAGAGACTGAATGCATGCAGATAGAACGGCTGTGTCTTCCATTGCGTTGGTCAGTGTTTGCAATACAGTTCTGGATTTGCTTTTAAAATGTTATCTCTTCAAATTATTCAAATGTCTGAGGTTTGGGAAAAGCAATTTTAATATTATTTTCTGTTAGTATGAAGTTGCAGCCTGCACAAAGTGTATGCAGTACGTGAGTTTTTATATAAAACATGCACCGATGAAGGTTTTCTGGAGCTACCTTAAATTAAAGCAGTAAAATGAGGCATACTATTGGCTCATTACTACCAGAAATTATTCTGCAGATCCAATATTAACTGTTTTTTTAATAATTAGAATGAGATATTGAATTTTAGGGCAAAGATTATGCATTAATTAATTTATTTATTGTTCAAATTCACCTACAATACAGCCAGTGGGCTGACTTTGTATTAGTCCGCATAAACATGGGGTCTTTTGCTCTTTAGTTTATGATGCGTTGTTTTTGGTCCTCACTTGCCATTTGCCCTCAGACCATTTCTGTTGACTCAATGCGGCCCTTGCAACTGAAAAGGTTGGACACCCCTGCTATAGACGGTTTGTAGACGACCTCTTTTTGATATGGAGAGGTGATGAAAGTAGTCTTTTGAATTTTGTGTCTGTTATGAACACCTTAACTGACTTTCTCAGTTTCACTCTATGTTACTCTACATCTAACATTCCCTTTTTAGATGTTAATGTTATACGACTTGAGAGTGGACTATTGAATACTTCTGTCCACAGCAAGGTGTGTCACAGGAACACTTTACTCCACAGACACAGTATGCATCCTAGATACGTCTTTTTTAATGTAGTAAAAGGACAAATGATGAGAGCATCCAGATTGAATCCATTGGATGAAGGGTACGAACAAGAGATATTAGAACTGAGAAATAGGTGTACAAACAGATGTTACAGTAAAGAAGAGGTGGATAGGGCGGTTTTAGTGGTGAATGAGTTAAGGACCACAAGGGCATGTCCATATTTTTCGGACTGGGGGAGTAATGCTTACATCAAACAGCCCAGTAGAGTGAGTGGCCTGAAAATACCAATGTTCTTCACTAGCGATGTGGATGTTATCAGAGAATGTATTAGGAAACATTGGGATACCTTATTATTAAATGAAGATATTAGTAATATAGTGGGTCCAAGACCTACGTTTTTGTATAAAAATAAGAAAAATCTGAAGCAAAGGTTATGTCACTATCCTGTTAGTTCGATTAACTCATGCAGACAATGTCAGTACATTGATACTGACAATGTCTTTAGACAACCTGTCTCTGGACATGAATTTTATTTTAACACTCAGACTAATTGTCGAAGTGCTAATGTTGTCTATCTTGCTAGGTGCACATTGTGCACAGCGTTCTCTACTGGAAAAACTAATAGACAACTACGGGAACGCATTAGAGAACATGTGTACCACATAAGAATTGGTACAGAACACAATGCTTTAGCTAAGCATTGTAAGTAATTAGGTGCACTACATTATTTTAAATTCTTTGTTATGCAGATTATTGTACCTAGCACCAGAGGGGGTGATATAGACAATTATACCGAAGAATGTGAGCTACGCTGGATTATCCGCTGCAGAGCGGATAGACCACCAGGGTTGAATGATAAAGTCTATTTACAACCCATTCTTCGGAAAAGAAGATTACCTAAACCTAAATTGAGAATGGTGGTGCAACATATACAATAAGTTTAGTATATGTTTTGTTTCAACATCATTCATGATTTTAGATATAATACATATTTTATATATTTTTGTTTAGTTTTTATATGTCTATAGTTGTGCTTTTGCCATAAAATGAATGAAGGCTTAAAGTATGTATATGTTTTTATTTTAATTGTTTGATTGAAATCATTGAAGCATGTGACTGTGAACACCCTATAATGTGAGTTTCCTTGCTATTTAAATGGTTTAAATTTGTTAATGGTTTTAAAGTCTGATGAAGCCTCAGGGTGAAAGCGCTTACTTTTGCAATAAATAATTATCATCCGTTCGGCCTTGTGCTTGAGTTTAAGTCATTTTGGAATACTGGAACATTTGTTGGTGTTACTACTGCATTGGCTTTTCTGCTGTTTTTGCTCCTGTGCATGATTTGGAACTTGTTGTTGCTCTACTTTGTTAATGGCGTCACAGGAGCGTTCATCCCTTTGTGGTTCCTGCTCTTACCAGTCATAAAAGTTTATTCTGGCTTTCTAACTTCAGAATAACCAAGCATGTATCCACAGGCCTCAGTCTTTTCCTAGAAACACACTACTTGCTTTTCTCCAACAAGCCAGGGTGTACTGGTGCAGTCTGTTTGAATCCATCCTCCCTCTGATCAGCACTGGGTAATGATAAGCCCTGATTTGCACAAATTATTCATAGAAAACATTTAGGAAAACAAAGAAGACACTTTGTTATAGATGCTAGTAATATATTCTATGCATTAGTATTTAGATGATTTCCTTCCTTGCCCATGACTCTCATTCTCAGATTTGTCATTAACAAATGCAGGTGTGCGTGGGGGAGGGGTTCAAACAGCAGGACTTGAGGCAACACTTTCATTGTGTTACTGCTTTTCTTGAAAACCCACTCAGATACAGGCCTGCTAGCTCAGTTGAACTAGAAGCAGTGATGTGTAAAATTAACTGAAAATCATTGTCTCTGGGCTGTACCGGCTTAAAATAGAAATGTGTTTTGCAACAGTGATCTGCATATATATCTATCTATATATATAGATATATATATATATATATTTACAGACACACACACACAAACACACACACATATATATAGATATAGATACAGATAGATATGAATGTATAAATTGTATAAGCATATATTATATACACATAAACACATTTTCCTTTGGTTAGTTACAGGCACTGATGTTTATCTCCTTAGATAGTTTCACTACATTTACTGATTCCTTTATGCTTATTCTGATTAGATCATTTCTTTCTGTGTCTTATACTGCCAATATTCATGTGATAATAATATTACACAGACCTTAAAGTTCCAGACCTGGTAAAAAAAGGATAGTACAAACGCTTTAGAAGATGTGGCACTGATGAAAAACTCCACTTTTGCTGCTAGGTAGTGGGTCGAGTAGTAGAATTTACACACCTGTTGCATTTTAAGCACAATAATTTTTCTTCTTTAAAATGAAATAAAAAAAATACTATAGCACATGATGCCATAACAAGCTTAATTTGTTCCAGGAATTGTTTTTTTTTTAACTAAGCAGTCTGTCATGGGGAGAAAACTGCAACCCTAAACACCACTTTATTGGGGTCTAACTCAGATAACTCAAATAGCAAGTCTTCAGTCTTCACAGTCAGCAGAGCACCTTTGAATGTGAGGGACAGGTGAAGTGCTTGTTTTTATTTAATGACTTTTTTTCTGCTTTGAGAAAAACTAGTTTGATTAATTGCAAGTAGTTGTTTCCCAGAAAGGCAGTTTTTTTTTTCTTAAATATGGCTCCCTAGCTACTGTTTTTGGCTACTGACAAACTTTGTCTTTTCTGCATTCACAGTTTCTTATATGAGTATTTTCTCAATATGGTTCTGGTTTCAATCATAACAAAACTCTGCTATTGCCAAACATGGACTCAGTGGCAGAGTAAAAAGACATCACACTGCAGGGCCACTTCTGATCAAGTTCTGAGGACAGATTATAACCCATGAGCGATCAGTAAATGTGACAAAAGAATGAAGTACCAAAGTCCAGTATTGTTGGCTGTGGGTGTCACATGCTCTGTCATGGTGTGGCTGTCAGCTGGAGGAGAGGGAATATGTAGTCACCCTCAGAGCTATGACCAATCAGAAAGTGTCAGACATAGCAGTGTACATGTAGTGTCTTAATTACAGTTTGAAGTCAGTAACTTCAGAAATTCTGTCAAAAATACATTTATTTATTTAACAGGAAAATCCTACTGAGACAGAGCCCATTTTCAGTGGAGGCCCAGTGAGAAAACTTCCAGACGTATGTCTTTGAACATGGCAGGAAACCCACACGAACACAGGGAGAACATACAGAATCCACCCCAGCTGAGAATCAAACCGGAAAACCTCTTGCTGTGAGATGACAAAGCAAACTGCTGCACCACTGCACTGTGGTGTGTGTGTGCGTGTGTGCGTGTGTGCGTGTGTGTGCGTGTGTGTGTGTGTGTGTGTGTGCGTGTGTGCGTGTGTGTGCGTGTGTGTGTGTGTGTGTGTGTGTATGTGTGTGTGTGTTTAATGTATTTGCTGTGCCTAAACTACAGACGTGATGCAGTTGGAAACATGTACACCCAGGTTATGTTGATTCTTAGCAACTAATAGTGTATTACTAAAGCTATGGGATAGGTTTGCTGCTAGCAGGGTCAGTGCTATAAGGTTCAGAGTACTAGGAAGCAGTAAATGCAGAGTGATGGTTGATTCCCTTTATCCAAATCTTCGCTCATGCCTGCTTCTTTCAGCTCCACATCGCTGACATTGTTACGACATTACCATTGCTGGCCATGTATAATACACTGCCCAACAAAAAGGCTCAGACTTTCTGTGGGCTCCATAAACATTATAAGAAACATGCTGGGTGTCTATCCATTTACTTTGACAGTCTGCTACAATCTACTATTGAAGGCCAGTTTGGCTGGACTTAATTTATTCCAGTTTTAAGGTACTGCCCCAGTGAGTCCTGTTAAGTTTTCTATCCTTTGATTTTGAATTAATTATGCCAGACACCTAACATTCTTTAATTATTTATTTCATATTCACGTTATTTCTGAGTTTTTTAGGTGCAATATGTGATTTGTTCACTCTTACCCTGCTCTGACAATACACAGATTGCCAACGTAAGCTGTTCATTGTCTTAACCATTCAATGTGGAATAAAGGGAAATAATGCCTTAGTGCAAACAGCACTCACAGGATACTAGGTTACACAAGACAAGCCATCAGACATCTCTGTTTGTCTACAACTGGTGACCAGAACTGACACAGAGACCACACAGTTTTCAGGTAGTTTTTGGTTACTATATACTGGACCATATTCTGGCCAGCCTCTGCAGGGTGGATGAATTAATAATGATTGGCTGACCATATGTCCTGGCATCATGATAACCTTTTCAGACACATGCTAAGCCTTTCTACCTCTGAGGGACAGGCTATAACATTAAGCTATAAGGACATATGCAAAATGAGAAGTCAGGCATTTATTGGGCGTTTGTGTGGGCAGGGAACAGTGTACTTCCCTTCAAAATACTTGAAAATTCAGCTATAAAATACACATCCTTTGTAAATGTTATAAGTTCATATCCCTTATTGCATCAGCTTTCAGAGCTATAACCTGTTTATTAGGGATACATCGTAGTGACAAGGCATATGTGTTGCTAATCATAAATGTGTAGTGAGAAATAGTAGTTATTTTATCTATAATGCCATATTGATTAGTGTGTGCACCTTATTCCAGTGATTTTACTATTATATGAAAATATGACGGACCCCTCACTGACCTTGTGTTGTTGACTGACTCTAGTTGCTAGGATCTAACAGCTGTCAGTGCAGCACTACACAGTTTACCCTCAGTGGAGAACCTTTTGGGTTTCCCCAAACCTGACAGTTTAGTCCAGATATTGTGAAGGTGAGTATTGGTGTGAACAGACCCAATACAGGTTGGTGGCCCTGAGCAGAGTTTCATCTTTTTTCTCTTAACTCACCATGGTTCTTCATATTCACAGAGGAGCAGTCTTACTGCTCCCTTCACTTGAGCTAGTGTGTGGGTTTTCCTTATCACTCATCACACAGGAATATGAGTACACAGTAAAGTTACTTGTTGTTGTGTCTTTCGGCTTTTCCCGGTTAGGGGTCGCCACAGCGGAACTCCGGTCTGGTAATGATTGGCAGTTGATTTTTTATGTGCCAAGTTGCCAGCCCTGATGCACAACCTTCAATGAAAGTACACCCATTCACGCATGTCTCCACGCAGAAAACACTCTAACTGAGAATCGAACCGGACAGCATCTTACTGTGAGGCGACAACGCTACCACAGCACCACCATGCACAGTAAAGTTACTGGGCTGCCTAAACTCTTCAGAAGATAAGAATAAGGAAAGTGCTTCTTCCTGGACTAATGTGTCCCTCACAATTGCTTCAGTTATCCGTAGACAATTCACTGACATAAATGGGTCTCTAGACTCACAGTCTTGTTATACAGTGTTTCTCTGCAGCTACTTGTAATCTGGAGACCCTCCTCCTTCATTTCTGCTTATTTGCAAGTACCTTCTTATGTCAGGCCCATAAATACCTGAAGCCCATCAATATTTGCAGTTTTATTTCCCTAGGTGGCCCGGTACCAATATCCTGCCACTATCCCTCAGCCTGGCAGCATGCATTCTATTCTTCATGCCCTTTATTATTTAAGAGTTTTCTTCCATACTTCATTTACACGACACATCCATCTAGACATCTGCCATATCCTATCTATTTCCCATGTCACTGTCATCTGTTACAGAGTGTGCATGTTTGCACTGTTTATTCTTTTCCCTGTGTTACATTGTTAATTTTCATATTCTTCCACTTCTACTGTAAATTCCCATTCTCTCTCTCTCTCTCTCTCTCTCTCTCTCTCTCTCTCTCTCTCTCTCTCTCTCTCTCTCTCTCTCTCTCTCTCTCTCTCTCTCTCTCTCTCTCTCTCTCTCTCTCTCACTTTCCAGTCTGGCGTGCAGCCTTCAAAATGGTCTAATATTGCTGACTAAAATTAAATCTGACATAAAAAGGATTTATTGTATTTTTATGGAATCCTTTTTGTTCACCAAAAGTAGTCGAACTTCAAGGACTACCCCAACCCAAAATATAGAGGTGGTGGTGGTGGGGTCCCATTATTCCCCAGCTAAATGCAACCAGTTCTGAGATGCCACCCCTTCAGGTTACGCTACACTTTGCTGGTAGTACTCAGTTCTCTCCAAGATATCCCACTTAGTATTCTCAGAACCCTGCTTCTTCAAATCTCTTTGCATTTACCAAATATCCTCTTCACAGGTGCATGCATTTAACAGGGATCTCTCCTGTTCCATTCCATTAAAAAAAACATATCCCAGATGAACAAACAGTTACTTTCCTCTCCTGTACCCTGTTTTTTTTTGGGGGGAGGGGGTAAGCTGACAGGTGCGTGTTTCCATCTGCAATCACTTCTCTTATAATCTGCTTGCAACTTGCAATATTACTTGAAGCCACCAAGTGAACTATGATATCAAACAGAACTGAAGTTAAAGAGACATAATTCCTATTTTTCATGTGGTATGCAAATAAAATGTGAAAATAAAAGTGAAAGCTATTGTGAGAACCTTTATTTCCAAATTATGCTTATGACTACTATTAAAGTGCCATAACTCTATGGTTTTATACAGAACTTTTATCTTTTATTTCCAGATGTCAGCTGACATTGTTTGGGAGGTTACACCTTAACAAGCTGTGTTGTTATATAATTAAGGCAATAGAACCCTTTCTGGCCGATTAATTTGTATCTTAGCTTGTGATGGCATCATGGGTTTGGAAATGGCATGAGGGACACTGAATGCTGGCCAAAGAATCACATTCTGTGAAGGGCACTGAATGCTGGCCCATGAATTACATTCCATGAGGTACGAGCTAAGAATGCTACTTTTACAAAAGGGGGAAATAATGGTCCTTCAAACGCTGGACCATAAAACTTCCCAGGATTGAGCGGGCCCCTTGTGTCATTGCAATCGATACATTCATGAAAAGGTAAACATTCCCACCCAAGGTTCAGTAGCTATAATGTCCTATATGCAGTAGGAGCAACGCCTAATACCTGTTAATCTGGAGGGGTGCAATTCAGAAGTGGATTGCAAGGTAAAAAAAACTGTAGAGCACTGGAGAAGAAATTAACTAATGAGAATGACACAGCATCTACCATAACTGTTTTTGCACAAAACGTGCTATAATCAAAGAAACAACAATTCTACACAAGGGATTTATGGGAAAATGTATTTATAATAAAAATCCCTTTTCTGAACTGTAAAGGGTAGTATTATGTATCTTTCACGGAATGAAAGGCTTTAGCCTACGGTAAACACCACCTGGCATACTTAACTGTAACTGCTTCCTGTCACTTCACCTTTTCTTACAGTCTTCTCAATACTCCTGTGATGCTTTCCTAGATACCAAGAAATAGTTGAAGGCAGGCTGTGGTTTATACTCTTGATAGTATGTGTCAGGTTTTGTTCTGATATCACAAAAGATTCTGAAATTACTTTATTTGGTCTAGTTCTGAATTGCTCACTGACTGTAACTTTCATAAATAACTTGCTTGAAACCCTCCTCATGATGTTTACTGAAATAAGTACTGAAGGCACCAAATAAGAAGAGTATCTGTTTTACACATTTACTTTTTAAGAAAGTCTGTTTATAAAATATTCAGTGTAACTAATAATAATCACTAAGTACACTACATGAAACTAGTACAGTTTGTCCCAAATATTCATTCATCCATCCACCTATCTGTCTCTCCATTTCCTGTACTACTTTCCCTGGTGAGGTTCATAGTGGTAGCAAGCTGCAAGGCAGACCAGACTTCCCATTCCAATAACAGTCTTCATTCCCGGGTCATCTGAGATATATAAACTCTGTAGCATGTAGGATGTGCCCCTGTGCTACCTCCCAGTGGGTCATGCCTGATACTCCACCCACGGAAAATAGCTAGGCAAAATCCTTACTAACTGACCCTAGTGTCTCTGAAATATCATTCTCTCATGTTGACTCTTACCAACATTATAATTTTGTTTTAAGTAGTGACTATTGCATCTTAAGGTTGGTGAAGGCACCACTGCTACTTAAAAACAGTGCCTATAGCACTGAGGATGTTTAAAAAACAGTGCATATTACTTAAAAAGTGATTATTATTATACTTACTACAAATATTTGTAACTTCAAAACCTGTTTTAACTTGGCTAATATTAAAATGAAACCTATACATACCTATTCAAAAAAAATGATGTAGAACCCAGATTGTATTTCCCATTGCAGCACATACCCAATGGGGATTATTAAATATGGCAAGATCCCTGGCTCCAGGAATATAAATAAACCAATGGAACTGAGAGTCCAGAGACTTTTATGTTGCTCTATAGCCAAGTACTTTAGACTTGCTCTGTATTATCTGAACTGTTAATGTACATGTATGAGAAATAAGCTGCTTTAGCTTCACAATGAGAAGTAAAATTAACTTCAGATTTCCTAATGTGAATATTTCATAAGCTTTTTAAGGTTAACAGCATTCAAAACACAGAGAATACTAAATATAGATAGGCTGTTCTTTCATCAACCCTGTCAGGGCACAATTCTCTTCAGCCTTTTCCTCATCCTACCAATGCCAGACCAATTATTGCCTGCTCATCTTTGGCATCTGACTTCACTTTCTGGTTCCTAGTTACTTTTATTCAGACAGTAAGCAGTAGGTGGGATTCCAGTGTAAAATAGAGTTACCTACAAACAAAGCTACCAGTATGCCTGGAAATATTTCATTGCCTGAGGAAGGATGAACTGAATGCCAGGAAGGACTGAAGTGAGAGGCAGATAAGAGAAATAACGAATAATTTAATTACCAGTAGATGGGTGAGGTAGGTAAGACTTACACTAAAAAGTTTTCTTTTGCCAGGAAAGAGGAGAGGTGGGTAAGATGAATGTAAGGAAGGATTTTGTTGGCAAGGAAGGGGGAATGGGTACAATGGAATGGGTGTCAGTAATTGCCTAGTTGCAAGTGGAAGGGTAAGGTAGGTAAAGTGAATGCCAGGAAGGATTTCATTGTGAAGGCAAGAGCGATGTTGGTAAGGTAGATGCCATAAAGGATTTAGTCACCAGGGGAGAGGAGAGGTAAAAAAGTTGGGTGCCAGGAAGGACTAGTTGTCAGTGTCAGAGGTGGTAGGTAAAATGAATGCCAGGAAAGATTTTATTGTGAAGTGGGAAGGTAGAAGTGGGTAAAGTAGCTGAGAGCTGTCCCAGGGAGGATCCCAATGCTTGGGGGAGGGGGTTATCCAGAAAGGATTTCATTGCCAGAGGAATAAAAAAGGGTGGTGGTGGGTAAGACACAGAGGATAGGAGGCAGTAGCAGAACTTATAGGACTATAAGCAGGTTGCAAGGCTTACAGTAGAAGCACAAGTGTGATGCAGAAGCAGACACATTGTTACTATGGTTACTGAAAGCTGCTATGATAATGAGAAAAGGAAGAATTGCATGAGTGGAACAGAAATGGTATGAACCAATGGTGATTACAGTACTGGAGGGACAGGGATAATGGTGATTACTTTAGAGGATAGAGTACAATGGTGTAGGTGTGATGAATTTTATTTATTCATTTACTTTATTTGCTTATTGAATGAATGGGTGGGGCAAGAAAAGAATGCTTTCAGACATAACTCAAAAATGTTCATTTATGTAATGTTAGAATTAACAAACAAATCCAGTACAGTGCATATTCACATATATCCTCAAATAAAGCCGTATTTTTAATTTCAACAGCAGACCGAGGCAGTCAGTAGTAGGAATCAGCCCTGTAATTTAATATCAGGTACACTTTGTTTTGTTCAACAATTAGTGCTTGCTGCTACAGAATAACTTAACTCAGGTTCTGCCATTGTGTGGTCTAGAATTCATAACACTGGCATGATCCTATAGATGAGCACACCCTATATTCAGTCAAAAGCTCAGCATATTTGAATATGTACAACGGTGATATATTTTATAAATAAAAAGAAAAGAAATTGTTCCTTTGTTGAATGAGCATTTTTACAAATAGGCTGGGTGATACAGAGAGAGAGAAAGTATTGTGTAGAAGTTAAGAAAGAGATGTTTACAGTGAAACCATTTGTGTAATGTAATCTATGTAATGAGCAGAACTTAGCATTAGACAGAGCTGTGTAATGATTTTCATGCAATAATTGCAGACTAAAGACCAACACATATTATTAACAACCAATGTAATTCTCATCTGATTTCATAGGTTTGTGGGCAAGTACTAAACTAGCTGCCCTTGCAGGCCATTTTAACTCTATCCATTTTTGTATTCAAAATAACCTATTCCATTGGGTCTTAGATTGGGCTTACCCATTCCATGGTTGATAATAGATAATATATATAACCCCTAATGAGAATACTGGGATCATACCATAGGTAATTTGAGGGGACCCATGTGTGACGAAGTGAGGTGCTGCCATCTATGCCAGAGATAATAGGGCAGTGCATGTGTAACATATGCATATGCCAGCATAGTTAGCTGGAGTTTTGTAAATAATTTTGTGTCATTTGACTATCATACTGACTTGTACAGATGCTTGTGTTAAAAATATATCAACAGTGTTATAACTGATTAGATGTTTATGCTAAACAAAGAATTTTGGAAAGGAAGAGTAGAGGTTTTTGAAATTGTTCTAAAACTTCCAGATACTGCAACAGTTCTTAGCAAAGATCTGAGTGTGTACTGTACCAGAATCAGGTGATCAAATGTGATGTCATTCTATAACCAGCACTGAGAGGATGGAACTCACACAGCAATTTATTTATTTTTTTCTTTTGGAGCCTGATATATATAAAAAATCTATAACAGTTATCATTTTTGATAGTTGTTGTTCAGTTCAGTCTGTTAGAAGCTAATCACCTTGCCTTGTGGAAGTAAGCATCTCAGCATCTAATCCTGCCTTGCTGTATTAATTAAGTTATCTAGGGAACGGTTATTCTTTAGACAGTCAGGAAATACAGTGAAATTACTTTTGGAACAAATTTTCTGCATCTGTTTGAATCTGTCCAACTGTGTTATTTTTATTTCTCCTGATGAAACTCTGATATTTATTGTACTTGGATATCTAGCATTCTCATGTTTTCTGTTTTATTGTTTATTATTAAATATGTTTATACCTTTCATTGTGGCTAGTCTTTTAGAGAATACTTTTAAAATCTTGAGAGTAATTGTGCTTATTTTATTGATGCCTTGACCACTCTGAAAAGCTTGGCTGCTTATGTTACACTCTACCATTGATGTTAGTATTGATTTTATTCAGTATAATTGGATACCCTTGTGAGAGTCTGACAGTGACTGACTGATGGCAGCGAGGTTACCTTATAGTGTGGGCAGAAGCCATTCCCAGGAGTGTGTGTGTGTGTGTGTGTGCGTGCGTATATGAAAATCAAATACCTAAGTTTGGGTGTGTCAGCTACTTTGAACTGGGACACAATGCTCCAAAGTGAGTCTTTTTTGAGATCTGGAGAGACAGAGAGTTCAGTTCCAGTGGAACATGTTCCCTGTGTGCTCTTGGGGGAAACTGTGTTTGATGCAGAAAGCTGCATTTGAAAATATTGTGTAAACTCATGTCTGTTTTTAGTGACTGCCTCTCACCAGTGTCAGTGGTGAGGATTGAGGCTCCTTGATTACTGGCCCTGAATAAATAGAGGGCATAAAATATTGGTGTCAGAGCAGTGAGATATTAATTGGACTTCAGTAGCCTGTGAGCAGTTGTCACTGAAGGTGTGTGTACCCTCAAAAGCCACAAGGTAACATTCAGAGTTCCATTTTCACAACAGTTTTATTTTTGTTAGTTTAGTTTAGTCAGGGAAAGTAGGCAAAGATGTCAGTAGAGGATTATGGTAAGCTGACAAAGATCCAGTTGGCCAAGGTGTGTGAAGCCAAAGGAGTGCTGCATGCTAACTGGACTACAGAGGAAATTATTTCAGCTTTAATCACAGCTGCAGTGTGGACTGGTGGCGAGGAAGACAATCAGTTTGGTGATGGAGATGTGCAGGCTTCATAAACAGGACAGTTTACCTTTTCCTCGGAGGAATTAAAAATCCATCTAGAGTTTAAAGAGACTTGAACTGGAGACCAAAGAGAGATTGTGATGTTTGGAGGCTGAAGGAAAAGAAGAAGCAGCATCACATGGACTGGAGGCCAAACTTTTGAAGGCTGAAGAAAAGGAGAAGCAGCCTCAACTGGAGGCTGGATGTTTGGAGACCGAAGAGAGACTGCGTGATTTGGCAATCGAAGAAAATGAGAGACTGCTGTGATTGCAGGCTGAAGAAAAACAGAAGCAGTGACAACATGAGAAGGAAAAGTTGACTGTTCACCAGTGTCATGGAGGTAAAAGGGAAGGGAATAACTAGACCCCAGAAGGAATAAAGGTCAGTAAATTTCTTCCACAATTTGCAGAGATGGATAACTTTGATAGCTTTATTCATATATTTGAAAGATTATGAAAACAGTGTAATGTTAAACAAGAGCTGTGGGCATGGTTTCTGACCCCCTTACTGCATGGTAAAGCTGTACCTGCTGTTTCTAAATTGTCTGATACTGATTATTTGAACTATGATAGAGTAAAACAATGTTTATTGAACTGTTATAAGTTAACACCTGAAGCTTAAAGAAAAAAGTTTTGTGAGCATAGACGGAAGGCAGATGAAAGTGTATATGTTTATATTGCTGGGTTAAACACTTATTTTCATAGGTGGATGAGTGGGTGTCAGATCACCATTTTTGAAAGACTGGAAGAACTTTTGGTGAGGGAACAAGCCCTTAATACTTTGCCTGAGGACATGAGAATCTGATTGGCAGACTGGGAGTGTAACACTGCAGATGAGCTGGAGGGAAAAGAGGATCTCTACTTAGCAAGCATGGCATCACTGCACAAGAAAGGGAGACCCAGTGCTGCACAAGTATATAAGGGAACCCATGGTGAGAAGCCTAAATCACCCCAACAGAGTATACCAGTAACAGGGGGAGACACTAGTTCGGGTACACAGCCAGGATCAGGGGTCAGATGCTTTAAATGTAACCAGAGGGCCATGTAGCATACAAATGTCCACTGAAGCAAGGTGGAGAACAAAAGGTGAGGGAGCCAGCAAGTGAGAATAACAGCATGCCAGTAGTAAGTTGTCTATAGACAACAGGGGTACCAAGCTATCACCAGAGTTTGTATCCTGTCTTAGTAGATTAAAGACAGACCACTGCTAAGAGAGACACAGCCACTGACATAACTATTGTGAAGCCTGCAGTGGTTAAAGAGGAGCAGTACTTGCTTGGGCAGTCCACTCCAATCAGAGCTTTAGGAGGGATCCCATTCCAAATACCTTTGTCAAGGGATCACCTTGACTGGGAGAGTGAAAAAGGAAGCAAGCAGGTAGCTGTGTTTGAGGATATCCCTGCAGATGTTTTGATAGGGAATGATTTTGATAATGCAATACCTTGTGTGCATACAGTTACATGCAGTCATTCTTGGGACAGGCATGTACGTCTGGTAGCCTGGGAAAGACCCAGACAGACCCCACACCTGAATCTAGGGCTGGTGATGTGGCTATTTTGGGGTGGGAGCTACCCTGTAGTACTGAGCCTAAAAGTGAGACACAGCTGCTTTTAGGTGTTCCTGTGGACAGGGTGATTGCAAGGACAGATGTGAGTGGTGGTGGTGGTACCCCAGCTGACAGTGAGGCACCACTGTCTGAAGAAACTAGGCTTCCTGTGGAAGGGGAACTGGGAATGGTTACAAAGATAGAGTTGAGACAGATTCAGCTTCCGGATCCTACCCTACAAAGCTTGAGGAAGGTAGCTAAGGAGACACCTGATGCTCAAGGAAAAGGAGACCCTATATTCTGGAACAAAGGGCTACTGTATAAAGAGTGGACCCCTGAGGGAGGGCTAGAGGATGAGATAATACAGCAGTTGGTAGTGCCTAGAGCCTACCATCTGGCAATTCTAGCCATAGCCCATGACATTCATTTTGCAGGTCATGTGGGCATAAAATGTACCAAGAGATGTATTATTCAGAACTTTTATTGGCCTGGGATTGCAAGGGATGCAACAGGGTACTGTAGGACCTGTGAGCAGTGCCAAAAGGTAGGCAAGACAGGGGACAAGGTCAAAGCTCCGATGAAACCTTTGCCTATGATTGAGGAGCCATATCAGAGGGTAGCTATGGATATTGTGGGGCCTCTGAGTACCCCCAAGTTCTACAGGGAAGAAGTATATCTTGATGGTTGTAGATTATGCTATTACATACCTGTGGCGGTGGCTGTGTTGTCCAATGAGGCAGAGAAGGTGGCAAATGCTTTGTTAGACATTTTCAGCAGGGTAGGTTTCCCAAGAGAAATACTGTCTCTCAGAGGTGCCAATTTCATGTCAGACTGATGGCTTGTCTGTGGAAGCTTTGTGGGGTGAACCACCTAAAGTCCACCTCCTATCATCCCCAGACTAATGGTCTTGTGGAGAGGTTAAACTCTACTCCAACTACTATGCAATGAGCATTTGCAGACCAGTTTAAGAGAGAGTGCAACAAATATTTGTCCCATCTGGTGTTTGCATACAGAGAGGTAACCCAGGAATCCACAGCTTTTTCACCTTTTGAGTTGCTGTATGGCCATAGGACGAGGAGGCCATTAGATGTGATTTGTGATGAGTGGGAGGGTGAGAGTGAATTCCACAAAGAGTATGTTGTGGCATATGTCCTAAACCTCAGGACAAGGCTTAGGGAGCTCATGGGTTTGGCCCAAGAAGATCTGGCAGGAGCTGAACAGCAGAAAAAGGTCTGGTATGACAGGAATGCTCAAGCCCGAGATATGCTGTGGGACAGCAGGTTATGGTTCTAATTCCTGTCAGACACAATATGCTTCAGGCAGCTTGGGAGGAACACTTCAAAGTGGTAAGGAAGGTCAGTATTGTTAATTACATGGTAATCCTGCTAGGCAGGAGGCAGGGGCACAAATTGTACTATGTTAACATAATGAAGCCTCAGTATGTCAGGGAGGGCCTGGGCAGACTGCAAAAGGCAGGGTTGACCATTAAGACTGGAAAGTGTCAGGTGGGTATGGCAAAGGTCTCTTATCTGGGACATAGAGTGAGGAATGGTAAGATTAGGCCAAAACCTGCCAAAGTGGAAGCTATTCAGGTACGGCCTGCCCCTGTTATCAATTTTTGGGGACAGCAGAGTACTATACAAAGTTTGTTCCTAATTATAATACAATAGCTGCTCCCCTCACAGACCTGACAATGAAAAACAGGCCAAATAAGGTAGTGTGGATTCCAGTCTGTGAGCAGGTATCCCAAAAGCTTAAAGGGGCTTTGGGAGGACCCCCTGTGTTAGCCAGTCCAGATTATAGCAATGCCAATGCAGATGGACTCTCAAGACAAGGTATATGTTAATGTGTTCCCAGATTTTTGTCAAGCAACATTTTTCCAGGGTCACTTGAAAAACTAGCTTGAGTTTTCAAGGGAGGAGAGATGTGACGATATAAGGTGTTGCCATCTATGCCAGAGAGACTAGGCAGTGCATGTTTAACATATGCCAGTATAGTTAGCTGGAGTTTTGTAAATAATTTTGTGTCATTTGACTATTACACTGACTTGTACAGATGCTTGTGTTATAAAAGTATCAATAACTGATTAAATGTTTATGTTTAAACAAAGAATTCTGGAAGGGAAGAGTAGAGGTTTTTGAAATTGTTCTGTAGCTTTCAGATACTGCAACAGTTCTGAGCAAAAGTCTGAATGTTTACTGTACCAGAGTCAGGTGATCAAACAAATGTGATGTCATTCTATAACCAGCACTGAGAGGATGGAACTCACACAGCAGTTTGTTTGTTTTTTAAATTGATATATAGAATATATATGACAGTTATCACAGCTGGTAGTTGTTTGGTTCAGTCTGTTTGAAGCTCATCACCTTGCCTCGTGGAAGTAAGCATATCAGCATCTAATCTTGCCTTGCTGTATTAAGTTAGCTAGGGAACAGTTATTCTTTAGACAGTCAGAAAATACAGTGAGATTAGTTTAGCAGTGTTTTCCTGCATCCATTTGAATCTGTCCTTCTGTGTTACTTTTTTCTCTTGTGATTGAAACTCTGATGTTTATTGTTCTTAGATATTTAGTATTCTCATGTTTTTCATTTTATTATTTATTATTAAATATTTTTATACCTTTCATTGTGACTGATGTTTTAGAGAATACATTTAAAATCTTGAGAGTATTTGTGCTTAATTTAGTGATGCCTTGGCCCCTCTCAAAAGCCTGGCTGCATTGGTTGCACTATACCATTTATGTTAGTATTGATTTTATTCAGTATGATTGGATACCCTTGTAAGAGCCTGACAGGGTTGACTGGTGGCAGCAAGGTTACCTTATAGTCTGGGCAGAAGGAGTACAGCTAGTAAATCTGTACCAGCCTTTCCCAGGAGTGTGTCTGTGTGAAAATCAAATACCTTGGTGTAGGTGTGTCAGCTACTTGGAACTGGGATACTGTGCTCCAAAGTGAGTCTTGTCTGAGAACTGGAGAGACAGAGATTCCAGTCACATTGGAGCATCTTCCCTGTGTGCTCTTGGGGGAAATTTTGTTTAATGCAGAGAGCTACATTTGAAAATAGTGTGTAAACCCATTCCTGTTTTTAGTGACCGTCTGTCACTGGTATCAGTGTTGAGAATGGAGGCTCCTTGATTACTGGCCAAGGGTAAAGAGAGGCCATCACACAATGCATGGAATAAAGCATTTAGGAGCTGCCTCTGTCTATTAGTAATACAGGGGGCAGTTTTGGGGTAAATTTCTGTCTCCTATCCCTAGATCTAGGTTGCCCTTGAAAATGGACAAAGATGAATTTTGTTTATGTGTATGGGGAGTCTGTTACACAGCAGTAGTATCTTCTGTGAGATATACCTGTCCCTCCAAAACATTTTGTTGATGTTGCAGAAGAGGTTTAGATCCCTAGACTGAATATTTCTGATGCCATTTGGCTTGCTGATGTGCAGTAAATCCATCAAGAATGGGTCAGCGGATGCCTTGAATGACAGACACAGGTTTCTGAGTCATGTCTAAAAGCAGTCTGTAGGATACTGAGTATAGTGACAGGGCTTTATTTTGGTCAATGTATAACATGTTCTTTAGGTTTTGTATCCTTTTAGTAAGGTATCACAGTGGGTGTTCCATTTGTTGCATGCGTCTGGACAAATACATGCTAATAGGGGATTTATAGTCAATGACTGACCTAATTAGGGCTGAGTAAAGGGGGACAATGACATTCTAAGATCTAGACACAACCCCTTTGATCATAAGCTGTGCAATATAGAAGGACTTTCTTACAATAGACACATGTTGTTCAAAAGTTAGAACACTATCCACATTAGTTCCCAAATTCTGAACAACTTGGGTCAACTCTTATTGGCCTATTGTCAATGTGGTAGTTTCCTAGGGTATATTTCTTCCCAAAGAATACAAAATGCATTTTTTGGCATTAAGTTTCAGTCCATGATTTTGGTATCAGTTATTTATTTGAGGCAAACAATCTTGCAGGATGACTAAGTCATTTGGGGATTCAATGATTACTCCTAGCTTGTAGTCATCTGCAAAATTAGTCATCTAGAGCCCTTTGGTATTGTCTTTTACTTCAGAAAAGTAGATACCAAACTGAATTTTGAAAAGATTGAGGACAGAAAGGGCAAAGCATACTGAGACTAGGAAACAAATGCTGCATTTATTAAAGTTCCATAAGTGAGTGATGGATTAGCAGTAATTTAAAGAGATCACCAATACTTCATGGATTTAGGGAACCTGTGTGTTTTGAGAAAGAAAGGCAGGGATTAAGTCAGAGTATAAACATAGCCGGCCTTAGGCATAGGCCAACTAGGTGGCTGCCTAGGGTGTCGTTCTAGCAGGGGCACTTTTCCAGTATTTATTTGGTGTAGGTAGACCAGGATGGGGGCACAGAGTAGTGTGGTGGGGGGGGGCGCCGTGGATCCCCTTTGCCTAGGGCACCAGTTGGCCTAAGGCCGCTCCTGAGTATAAAGCATTTTAAGTCAATACTGTCTCAATAAAAATGAAACTGTAGAAGATGATCATTCATTTTGGAGACAGTTTGTGAGGATAAGCACTAGTCCCAAACATACATTTGGTTCTACTGAAGCCTGTCTAAAGCTGCTTAGCTATAAGCCATTATCCGGCAGTAAGAAATTCAGCAGAGATTTGTTTGGATACATGAGAAACAGACTGGTCTGATCTGTGGAGGATGAGAGCTTGAAACTTAAGTTAGAGTTGTTACAAAAACTATAAAAAAGAAAGACATAAAATAAGACAGCAGAGGGCTTTGGAGATCACTGATATGGAGTAGAGAAGTGGAAGCACGTGGTTTGACAATAGCTCTGATGGACTCTTATCTAAGTGTGGAATCATGTGAAAGCCATAGTTTTACAGCCTTATTTATGGAGTTTTTCAATAAGGATACACTGACTGACAACATTGATTGCTGCCTGGAAGTCAGGTTTACAAGCCAGACACTATCTAGTTTACCTTTATCTATGCTGTGATAAATCATAGTGGTCAGATCTGGAAGTAGGGTAGGGTAAAGGGGGTAGCTGCTCTGGGTGCAAGCTGTTAAGGGGTGCAATTAGGCAATGCTGAAATGAAATACCATTATTCATGAAAACAGGCACATGCTGATAAAAAGTTAGATCACTATCCATATAAGTTCCCAAATCCTGAACAACTGGATCAACTCTTAGGGGGTGTATTGTCAATGTGACATTATTCAGTTGTAGTACTTACTTACATATTATTTTTCAATAATTTCAGCAGCTATGACTGCTTAAATGAATGAAAGATAATGTGAAATTATTTTTTGTTTCTTAGTCTCAGAGAAGAGCTGCTCCCAAAGCTTGGTTTAAGGGGGCACCAGGGTGGGAAAAGCATCCAGAGAGCAAATCTCTCCAGCTACTGCTGGGATACTGGTTGTCTGAAATAATTGAAACAAGTTGTAGTTATACAGTTATACCTTTATTATGTATTTATTTATTGACATTTGATTACCAGCAAAGTCCGACTGGGTAGACGCCCATTTTCAGGAGAGGTCCAGGGAGAAAATTTCCAAAACATTATATAATAAAAGGTGATTATTTCAGAAAGTTGCTATTAGAAGGGAAAAACTGTATAATGTATATAATGTATATAAACAAAAATGCATGAGATGAAGTCCCTGTGAACATGAGAAATCATATTCAGGTAATTTCTGGAGTGCTTTAAATAAGTACTACAGAAAAATATTATGGAAGTTAAAGGGAGTGGAAGAGTCCACTATGTATGTGAAATCTTACCAATAAGAGGACTTTGAGTAGGATACCTATTTCAGGGGATTGTGGATGGTCATTTCTTCAGGATAATATGGGTGGGATACTGCTGTAGGGAACAGTTGGTAGTATGTTGCTTCAACAGAAAGTGAGTTTAATGCTGTTTCAGGGGGATTGTGGGTAGGATATTGCTTATGGGGATTATGAGTTGATGTTGCTTTAGGAAAATGTGGCTGAGATTCTGCTTCAGAGAAATGAACATGGGATGCCAATTCAGAGGAGTGTGAAGATGGCATGCTTCTTCTGAGGACTGTGATTGCATTTGAAATGCTGTTTAATTAAATTGTGAGTAAAGTGCTGGCTGCAACAGATGAACATGGGTTGGTGGGATGCTGTTTCAGGAGATTGTGGATATGATTCCACTTCAGTTGATGGGGGGACACTGCTTCAGAATGGGAATGAGATGCTTTGAGAAGCTGTTTCAGGGGATATAGGATGTTGTTTCAAAGGTTGTGGGTTGGGTGCTGTTTTAGGAGAATGTGAGTGGAATAGTGCTTAAAGGAAAACTCCATGTTTGAACTAAAAAAATCTATTTTTTTCACTTTGTTACTCTGACTGCCTATTATAGAATTTTAATATGTGTTTTGCAAAATGACTGCCAATGGGGCTTCACATATCAATGTGATCTTGTTTTTCTTCAAGCCTTTCTCTTTTCCAAAATTGATTTGTCTGCTTTATATGAGTCATGTTAGCCATAAAGGAAGTAGCGGTGTATTTCCATGCCATTGACATATAATGGCATTAGTGTTAGTCACTGTCATCTTATATACCTTCTGTGACAGAACACCTTCTTTTATTTCTTGAATGGGCTTCATTTGTGTGTGTCTCAGAGCTTGTTTTACAGTGTACTAAGGAGTTATCCACATGCAACCAAAAAAGTAACTAAATTACAGGCCTTCATTCAAAGTATCTTTTTGTAGTCCAAGATGAATTGACAGTCCCCTCTCCAACACTTCAGTAAGTGTGTTGATACTTTACAAGAATTACAATAAAAATATTTTCTGACTTTTCTCTAAATGTCACAGACATCTTTGAAAATAATTTAAGTTATCATAAAATGTAAAATAGTATAAGCAACAAACATTTAAAGTTTAAAGTTTAGCATTTTAGTACTGTGATGCTGCTTATGTAAATTTGTCAAAAGACATGACAACTGCCTTTGAACCATTGATTGATTTAATTGTTCTGCTTTGCTAAGAAAGACATGGCTACATTGGAAGCAGCTGTGAATCAGTGTAAGTTCTCTTCCTCCCGCAATAAACTCAGTGGACAACAGTTTCACACTTCTCTGTGTTTACAGCAGCTGCTGTACTCCTGACATCAGCAGGACTAATTACACATATAAGATTGTCAGCAGTACCTGACAGGGTAAACTGCAGATTCCTCTGTGTCTGTGGTATGTCATGCAGGTGTAGACAAATTCCCCTGCATATTATGTGAGAAGTTTTTTCCCTTCCTTTGATTCCAAGGCAAGGAAATTAAAGTTTTATAAAGTACAAGCAGGTTGCTGATACCTAACAATAGTGGAACCATATTGTAGAGAGACAAGCAACCTAGGAGTTGAGCTGAGTTAAAATGTAGGAGAAGGCAGAGTTTTCCTTTAAGAGGAATGTAGGTGGGATGCAGCTTAAGGGGATTGGGGGTGGAATGTTGCTTCATAGGAATGTGGGGGGGGGGTGCTGTTTCAGAGAACTAGGTGGGCTAGTGCTTCAGGAGATTGTGTGTGGGATACAACTTCAGATGACTGTGTGACTGTGGGTGGAATCCTGCTTCATGGAATTGTCAGTGGGATGCTGTTTCAGGAGAACATGGGCAGGATGACATTTCATGGGATTGTGAATGGGGTTCCTGAGTGGACTGTGAGTGTTTGGGGGAGTTGTTGACAAAATGCCAGTTCAGGCAAACGTTGATGGAATGCCATTTCAGGGGAGTGTGGGTGGGATGCTGCTGCAGAGAAAATTAGGAAAGGTACTGCTTCAAGGGATCATGGGTGGGATGTGCTTTATGATAAAAAAAATCTGTTTCCTAGTCATGGTGGTTCAATTAATTAATGGATAATTTTCAACCTTCAACCCTTACTATGTGATCATTTGCAAAAATTACCAGTTTTTACTAGAAATATAATAATATATGACATTATGCAGGAAATAATCCACATGACAAGCATATGACATTTCAATATCTTATGTTGTAAAAAGGATGAAAACAAATAAAAAGCAACTGGCTTCTGTGCGCTATAATTTCCATAGTCGAAGCTTTAGCAGACAATAGCAAGTCCACATATAACCATTGTTTTACAAAAGCACTGCCCCAAATCAGGCATTACTATAAACAGACAGGTAAAGAGAGGGGAAGAAAAAATATTCACAGTTTACTAGTTTGTTTCTAGTTACACACTGATTTCTCTTTCTCTTTCCATATTTGGCATTGTCAGAAACAGGGTGTGCCTGGATGTGTCATTAGTGGTAGACCTTTAGGCACTTTCCCATATCATTCACAGTACTAACATTTAACCTTCAGTTATTACAATAAATCTTTTATTTGGTGTTCTTGATCCAAGAATCCTTATATCATGCCTGCTAGCTGGTACATGTTTGCAGAGTTTTCAAACAATTATTTGTTTGCTTTTAATATTCTGCTTTGACTGTATATCTGAAGTTGATATTTGGCCCACCTCCAAACTGCTTTATCTGTTTCCTTTAATTTAGCAGGAGGTGTGTCAGAGCAGGTAATGTAGAATTTCACATCAGAACATTTATATTACTGGTAGGCTGTAGTTTAGTTCTATTACAGTATTTTTCACCCTTATTTATTTGTGCTGATGCCAGAATCAGTATTTATTAAACACTTCTACATAATTCCATTACTACTTGTTTTTTTATTCTTAAATATAACACTCCTGATTGATGTACTTTCTTTTCAGATCAATTGTGTTGTTAGCATGACAAGTTTTAAGTTCACTGTTTCCAACATGGCTTAAACAAATGACCGAGCTTGGTTTTGATAACACTCAAATTTCAATCTCTGCATTCAGTTATCGTTCCTCTTCTTCTTCTTGACCAATGCCACGTGTACTTGATAACCCCATGTCATTATTCTATTGCTAACAGGTGGCAATAGTCTACATTGCACAGTGGAGTAGTCCTTGTCTATTTATGCAGCTTGTTTTCCTTTCTCCTGATTTTGCAGCTTGATATATAACAAATTTAAAGCATGTTCCTGCTGTCCCTCCTTGTACGTATCAGCTGCCGCTCTTACAGCATACTAGATATGCTTCAGTATTACCTTGTCTTGTGGCATATCCTGCTACATACCACCAGCAAGTAAAGTTAAATCCTACTGTGCACACTTGTCATTCCTATTCTGATCACTGTAAAGACTTCAGGAGGCCAGTCATCTGTGTCTTCACTAAGCATACTGACAGCTTCTCCAAATATTAATGGTGTAAAAAATGTTGGAAGTTTGCAAGTGTATTTGTTTTCAAGTATTTATCTTTCTGTGGACATAAATATAGTAAGCAATTCAAAATGTGTTTATTTTTCAATAAGCCAACATTTAATCTTTCACAGGCAGAGTATTTCATTCTTTTGAAGGTCTGTCTACAATACCAAGAACTCTATTACTGGAAGGTAATTGAACTGAAAACTCAAAGGTATGGATCCAGAAATTCAGTTTGCTCTTCGCTGTGAGCAAAATTGCCAAGATGCTCGAAAGGGTATAGTGTATCATATTTCTCCATGTCACAAGGAAAGAATCAGACAGAGTAACTATGCATTCAATCAAGCAATCCTTCACAGAACAAATCAGAAAACTGTGACTGCTGTTGGGACCCATGGAATTTTGCTTATGAACTCTTCTTAATATTTTATTAACCAAATCAGGGCTAAAAGTAGGATAAGTGACATATGTACAAAGTTAAAAGACTCTCTAGATATTGTAGATTTGCAAACTATACTGGAAAAATAATGACTGGCTCAGGTTTGGGTGTAATCAAGTTGCCTCGAGTGTTATACACTATAGGGCCAAACAGACTTGTTCCTTTTGTCAATACATTAATGCATCTATAATATCTCTTCATATTGTCATTCTGAGCGGATAACAAAACTCATATGTTGATTTTCTGTAATTTGTATATTCTTTAAGTCATCAATATATATTATTTATACTCTGTTTCTTAACAGATGTGCAAAATGCTTTATATAATCTGTACGTATGTCTCTTCCTGTTTAACCAATGACATAGATTTACTCTACCATGGAAGCCTTTAAGACTTTGTACTAAATTTACATTTAATAAAATTCTCTAAAAATTTGATACAAATGTTTTAAAAGTGTCCTAACAATTACACGAGTCCACAGATCTTCTACTGTAGAATACAAGTCTGCTTCAGTGGGGCATTTTCTAAGACCCTGAAAATTCACCTTAGTGTATCCATAGATTTTAATTTTAGCAGAGTAAAACACATGAAGGTATCATAAAGGTTACCATTTTCTTGATCTACGCTTCTCAATGGTTCAACAACAGCCACATTTGAAATATATCTTGTTTATTAGAGTTTGTTGGAGACCATTTGAAATAACCTTTAAGTACAAAGAAGATCAATAAACAGAGATGCATAATGGCTGAGGAAAACAAAAATTCAGTATTTTGTTCATATCAATCTGTAGAACAGATGCACAGATGCAGAGACATCTTAATGCACAGAGGCATAGCAAAAACATCTTGCATATTGATGCTGATTTATTTACGAGCTTAGGTAGCTTTTCAGGAGGATATTATATTCACACATGTCCAGATGCTTTTCCAGTAAAGCATACTCTAAAGAAAATGTGAGTAGCTTTCAACAGCAGAACTGAACAAGATTTGAACTGAACTGAAATGACCAGAATGTGCAAGTTAAAGAGACAGACAGAGCTAAAGATTGGATGAATAGTATGACCACTGTTGTGAAGCAAGACAAAAGTTACATTTGTATTGATCTGGAAGAACTGAATAAAGTGATTAAAATATAGCATTACCTATTGATTCCAGTTAAAGAAGTGATCTCAACTTTGCTAAATGCTTAGCTGTTTGCTGTATTAGATGCAAGCAGGGATTCATGTATATAACAGAAGACTAAGAAAATTCCAAGTTCTGCAGATTTATTATGTTTTCAGGAAGATGTAGATTATTGAGGTTACTGTTTGGTATCTGCACCACAATGTGAAACAGCAGGTGCCTAAATAATAAAAGCCTTAGAATGTGCTGTGAACATCATTAATGATCTGTTAGTACGGCCTATACTCAAAATGAACAAGATAAGATGCTGAAACACCTATTGAACTAAGACAGCATCATTTTAAATTAATAAGATCAAGTGAAGAACAAGAGTGACAAGTCTGAAACATAAGGGTCACATTTTAATGTTAGCAGGATTTAAGCAAGACTCAGAAAAAGAGCCATAGTGTAAATCTTAAAAAAGGAATGCAGAAGGGTATTTATTGGCATCTTGGGAATGATGTAGCATCTTGCAAAGCTTATACCTGATGCATCTAAGATAACTATGTATCTTACAAAGAAGCTGATAAAACACATAGCACTGGAATGGTGCCATTAACAGGACAGCAGCTTTTAATGATAAAGAATCTATTAACAGCACCTACACTGACATATTATGAAATACATAATGCATTTGTGTTGCAACTGGATGCCATTTGCAATGGTATGGTATGGTACTGTGATTATAAAGGATAATAGATTACTTATCCATAAAGTAAGAGCATTTACAAATGCTCAAAAGAAATATGCTTAGCTTGAGAAAGGACTGTTAATAATAGTGATGAATGTGAATGATTATAGACCCTTGCAAAACATATTCAGAAAGTGTTCGAACACACATCTAAAATTATACAAAATGTATGCCTAATCTACAGATGCATGATCTAGTGGTGTGAAAATATATACCAGGCAAGGATATGCTCAGCACAGTATATTTACCTAACACAGGAGTCTGCAACCTTCACTATCAAAAGAGTCATTTTTGGCTCCTATTTCACCAAATAAAATTCATCGGGAGCCACAAAATCTACTTGACCCATAAAATGAAGATAACACAGTGTATAAAGTTTTATATAGTTATTATACTAAATATAAAAGAACTAAGTTTGTAAGAGCAATATTTAAAATCTGTCCCTATTTTTGTTCCTTTATTGGGATTGCAAAGTCGCTGTCAGTGCGTGTGTGTGTGTTTGGTGTGTCACATCTCTTGTCTTAGTTTTAGAACAAGAAATCTGGACAAAGCTATAAATAATGGGCACAAAGGCCCAAATATAGGGACACTTTTTTAAATACTGCTCTTACAAACTTAGAAAGTTGAAAGAATAACAGATTTTACATTAGCATGAATGTTCTAAAGGGTATGAAGTGTGAAACTCAAATGTCTGTCTATTTTTTCTGACTTCAGCCCTTAATGATTGGCCAAAAAACACAATTTTATAAGAAACAGATCAAAAATATGAGGCAAACGTCAGGACATTCTCCGAAAATCTGCATAGTTGAGAGGTAACTGTCTGTGTGTTTATAAGAACAATATTTAAAGTCTGTCCTTATTTTTGTTCTGTCCTTTATTTGTGGCTCTGTCCAGATTTCTTGTGGTAGGACTTTGAGAGGTAGGAGAGGTATGGAAACTTTATAGGAGATGCTGTTGCTGCTAGGGGATTGCTTGATTGCTCTCAGTGTGTGTGGAATGCATGGTAACAGAAATCATGTTATTCTAGCAAGTTTCTAAGTTTATCAAAGTAATATTTAACCTCTATCACTCGATCACTCTCAGTGAGTGTGTGTGTGTGTGTGTGTGTGTGTTGTGCTGTAGAGTGGCCATTATTTTCCAAAACTACAGGGAGCCACTGCAGAGGGGTGGAAGAGTCACATGCGGCTCCAGTGGCACAGGTTGCAGACCCCTGACAGAAAGAACTGTCAACCAAGAAGAACTGGAGAGCTTTTAGGAGGTTCCACAGTTACCAGTAGCAGAGGAAAAATGGAAATGAACCAGCAGCTACTATAAAGCTGAGAATGATAGACTGGCCAAAACAAACAATATCATAAAGAAAGGACATCTAATTTTACCTTTTCCTTGGGGAATAAATAAGAAAGGATCATGGCTTTATTTTCAAACTACCAAAATTACTATAGCTAATTAGGAGAGAGAAAAGGTGGCTGAAAGAATATTCAAATCACATCTCCCTATAGGAAAATATAAGGAAAAAAAATAATGTATTGGTCCTGAATATTCGCATAAATACAGTGGTGCAAAACTGTGGTTGTGTAAGGTGTACCATAAATAACAACATCCATAAAGAAGAGACATTGTGTTAGACAATGGCTGGTAGATCGTGCAAAGGAGTGTAAAACAATTTTCACTTCAAATAAACCATTCCACCATATATGTAAGTTACTACCCTGATTAATTTACAAAAAAACTATCAGCAGCAGTGGGATAAAAGCATTGAATTCTGTCTTTTGAATATAAGCTACACCTGATATTCTCCTGTTAAAAAATTACAGCAGAGAGAATGAGTTACTCCTGCATATATGAACACCAGGAGCAAAAACCAACAAAAAACTTGGTAAAACTTGGTAATTAATATATCTAGCTTTTCTTTAGCTGATGCACAAGCCTCGTTGTTAAATAGAGGCCTGAACTTTATTCCAGCACAGAAAACAGTATTAACTGATTTATTAAAAGAGCTGAAGTTATTTTCTCGTAACCTAACACTTAAAACCATGTTTAAAAGAAAAGTATTTGATAATATGTTTAAACAACCTAGTGCCTTTGTACCCAAGATACATCCCACAGTTGAAACTTTCACTAATGTGTGTGAGCATGAAATTAGAGAGATGCATGCTAAAAATCTTCCACCTAGATTTTATAACTTGAGTAAATCAGAAACTGAAGCACTGTCAGAATTAAAGGACTCTCACAGCATTGAAATTAGACCCACTGACAAGGGGGCAGTGTAGTAGTAATGGATAAGGTTTTTTATTATAAGAAAATGATGGAACTTTTGAATGATACAGGAACCTATGTTGAACTAAATGAGAGACAAGTACAAGGTATAATTGACAGGATATCTGTATATATTTTTGACTTATTGATTACTAATTATGTATCAGAGGAATTGTTTGACTACTTTCAGATAGAACATCCAACTATACCCATTATTTATGGTCTACCGGAAATTCACAAAGACATCACACAGCCCCCTATGAGACCTATTGTATCCAGTAAAGGATGGGCCACAGAAGCCATCTCAATTTATATTGAACAAAATTTACAAATAGTCCTGAAATCATGTGAGACTATACTAAGGGATACAAAGGCATTTCTGTGACTGTTATATAATAAGACCAGGAATATTAATAGAAATTATATGTTTGTGACAATGGATGTCACTTCACTGTTCACAGTGATACAGAATAAATGGGATATTGAGAAAATACGTGATATTCTGACCTTGAAACAAGTTTTTCAAAGCACTAAGATTAATTTGATATGTGAGTTGCTTGATATTGTCCTAGAAAATAATGTCTTTATATTCAATGACAAGTTTTATCTACAGAAAGTCGGTGTAGCAATGGGCACAGCTTGGGCTAACAGCTACGCCAACTTAGCATTGGCTGCATGGGAAAAAGATCATGTATTAAGTGCTAGCAATAAATATGCTGGCAAAATTGTATGGTATATATGTTTTGTAGATGATGTCTTCCTGTTATGGGATGGTACTAGTGAAGAGTTGCAAGAGATGGTGGAGTACTTACATAGCACCACTGAATTTTTAAGATTCACTAGTCAACATTCCAGGGACTCTATTGAGTTCCTAGATGTTTTGGTTAAGAAGACAGCGTTAGATGAACTTACAACAGGGATGTATAGATAAATCTACATGGAGAAATAGTATCTTACATAAGACTAGTATGCATCCAACATTTGTACATAAAAATGTAGTGAAAGGACAATATATGAGAAAAAGCTGCTTACATAATACAGATGAAGGCTTTGTGAAGACAATGACTATATTAGAGAAAGACTTCTTAAACAGAGGTTATAGTAAGAAAGACATAAATGAAAGCTCTAAATATATCATTGAAAATAGGGATGGGAGATGTAAACCGCTCTTCTCAAATACTATAAAAGATGTTAAAAGCAAGGAAGGCCATGATTTTAAATTTAGATTCCCTATAACTTATTCAAGTGACATCAGAAGGTTCTGTAATATTTTTGAGAAGAATTGGAATGTTTTATTGTCGGATCCTGACTTGAGAGAATTGTTAGAAGATAGACCCAGCTTTTCTTTTAGAAATAAGAGGTCCTTAAAAAGGCAACTCTGTTATAAATCCAGAAACAATGAAAGAATGATCCTATCTGTTAGGCAGGGGACTTTTCCTTGCAGAAATTGTACAGCATGCGACTATTTATATAATAAATCTACATATAAACATCCTACACTAGGATTTATAATTGATATAGATTTTTATGCTGACTGCAGAACACAAAATTTGGTTTATTTCAGCTTCTGCACTGTCTGTCATGCCTTTTATATAGGCAAAACCAATAGGTGTCTAAAGGAACGTATCCTTGAACACCTTAGAGATATAAGAAATAAAAAAGACACAAGTGCTTTAGCAAAACATGTGGAAGAAGAAGATAGGAAACATATTTTTAATTTCATGCTTTTAGAAATAATAAATAAAAGTAAGAGGGGAGGTTATATAAGGAATAAGGTAGAGGAAGAAGAACAAAGATGGATTTTACTACTTCAGGCAGATAGGTCTCCTGGATTGAACAATGCTGTTTCCTTGAAACCTTTTTTAAAATCCAGACCACTAAAACATTAAGTAATATGGATTATTACATAAAATGTGTCTGTTATATGTATATTTTATTTCATCTTATGCAGAATATAAGGCAAATTAATGTACTGATGTATGCAATTTTAAATAGTCTATGTCATAGTTCTATATGTGTTTTCATTGGTTGAACCATATTTTAAATACCAATGTTTTAACTGTTTTTATGAGTCTGAAGAAGCGATCAGCTGACTTAGATCGCGAAAGCGCTTACTCTTGTTTAATAAAGTGGTTTGAAACTGCAAGTGAACCGTTTCCTACCTTGACTACTACATCTCAGTTACAACTTTTGGTTTTATAAAGGGCACCACTGTGAAGCTGCAAGTGATTTATTTCCTGACGTGGATTATTCCATTTTTATCTTCAGCTGTGGTCTAACCATTGGTCTTTTCATTTTTTTCCAAAATATCACTTACCTGGATAAAAATTCAAAATTCTAGTATACAGTAATTGAAGGACTGTAATAATATGCAACTAAATAAAGTTTACAAAAAACATGTACACTGCCTATTTCCACTTCAGCCATTTCTGAGTTATTAGTTTGTAATTTTTAAGTTTGCTTTTTAATATCACCATAAGGGACTGACAGCTTACCACCTTGATGACCTACGTGTAAACAAATGTGTTTTATGTATTGTTGCATGACTAAAGATGCACTATCCCAGACTTCTGCAATCACAGCAATCATATAATCACTTACGGTAATAAGAGCTTTTAATTCTTCCCTTCCTGGTATTACAGAAATATGCACTCAAAACTATAAGATCTAGGACTTCCAAGTTTGGGTTTATGATTTGCTTTGGATTGTCTAAAAGGTCTTAACAGTTTCCTGTAAATTGCAGGTAACAGAACCAGATCCATGATGGCTAAGGTGAAGAGCATCCCTAGAGTTAAGACGCTTGTTAGAAATGATATGCTCCCAAAATGTGACTATATCAATAAAATATACTAAGCATAATAGCCTCAACCAGTTATTAGACACTGATGCTTTGGTATGCATAGAATCATTTTATCACAGTAATGGAAGGATTTCATTTAAAGTTCCTTATCACACGTCCAAGTCCTCTGTCTCTGTACTGAGTCTCCTGATTAATATTATAAACATTGTAACTCTCTCTTAGAGCCCATGGATCATCTCCTGATTAATATTACAAACATCGTAACTCTCTCTTAGAGCCCATGGATCATCTCCTGATTAATATTATAAACATCGTAACTCTCTCTCTTAGAGCCCATGGATAATCTCCTTTTTACTATTACAAACATCATAACTCTCTCTTAGATCCCATGGATAATCTCCTGATTAATATTACAAACATCATAACTCTCTCTTAGAGCCCATGGATCATCTCCTGATTAATATTACAAACATCGTAACTCTCTCTTAAAGCCCACGGATCATCTCCTGATTAATATTACAAACATCGTAACTCTCTCTTAAAGCCCACGGATCATCTCCTGATTAATATTACAAGCATCATAACTCTCTCTTAGAGCCCAAGGATCATCTCCTGATTAAAATTACAAACATCGTAACTCTCTCTTAGAGCCCACAGATCATCTCCTGAGTAATATTACAAACATCATAACTCTCTCATTAGAGCCCACGGATCATCTCCTGATTAATATTACAAACATCATAACTCTCTCTTAGAGCCCACGGATCATCTCCTGATTAATATTACAAACATCATAACTCTCTTATTAGAGCCCACGGATCATCTCCTGATTAATATTACAAACATCATAACTCTCTCTTAGAGCCCACGGATCATCTCCTGATTAATATTACAAACATCATAACTCTCTCTTAGAGCCCACGGATCATCTCCTGATTAATATTACAAACATCGTAACTCTCTCTTAGAGCCCACGGATCATCTCTTGATTAATATTACAAACATCGTAACTCTCTCTTAGAGCCCACGGATCATCTCCTGATTAATATTACAAACATCGTAACTCTCTCTTAGAGCCCAAGGATCATCTCCTGATTAATATTACAAACATCGTAACTCTCTCTTAGAGCCCAAGGATCATCTCCTGATTAATATTACAAACATCGTAACTCTCTCTTAGAGCCCACGGATCATCTCCTGATTAATATTACAAACATCGTAACTCTCTCTTAGAGCCCAAGGATCATCTCCTGATTAATATTACAAACATCGTAACTCTCTCTTAGAGCCCACGGATCATCTCCTGATTAATATTACAAACATCGTAACTCTCTCTTAGAGCCCACTGATCATCTCCTGATTAATATTACAAACATCATAACTCTCTCTTAGAGCCTACGGATCATCTCCTGATTAATATTACAAACATCGTAACTCTCTCTTAGAGCCCACGGATCATCTCCTGATTAATATTACAAACATCGTAACTCTCTCTTAGAGCCCACGGATCATCTCCCGATTAATATTACAAACATCGTAACTCTCTCTTAAAGCCCACGGATCATCTCCCGATTAATATTACAAACATCATAACTCTCTCTTAGAGCCCACTGATCATCTCTTGATTAATATTACAAACATCATAACTCTCTCTTAGAGCCCACGTATCATCTCCTGATTAATATTACAAACATCGTAACCCTCTCTTAGAGCCCATGGATCATCTCCTGATTAATATTACAAACATCGTAACTCTCTCTTAGAGCCCATGGATCATCTCCTGATTAATATTACAAACATCATAACTCTCTCTTAGAGCCCACGTATCATCTCCTGATTAATATTACAAACATCATAACTCTCTCTTAGAGCCCGCGGATCATCTCCTGATTAATATTACAAACATCATAACTCTCTCTTAGAGCCCAGGGATCATCTCCTGATTAATATTACAAACATCTTAACTCTCTCTTAGAGCCCACGGATCATCTCCTGATTAATATTACAAACATCGTAACTCTCTCTTAGAGCCCACGGATCATCTCTTGATTAATATTACAAACATCGTAACTCTCTCTTAGAGCCCACGGATCATCTCCTGATTAATATTACAAACATCGTAACTCTCTCTTAGAGCCCAAGGATCATCTCCTGATTAATATTACAAACATCGTAACTCTCTCTTAGAGCCCAAGGATCATCTCCTGATTAATATTACAAACATCGTAACTCTCTCTTAGAGCCCATGGATCATCTCCTGATTAATATTACAAACATCGTAACTCTCTCTTAGATCCCATGGATAATCTCCTGATTAATATTACAAACATCATAACTCTCTCTTAGAGCCCACGGATCATCTCCTGATTAATATTACAAACATCGTAACTCTCTCTTAGAGCCCACGGATCATCTCCTGATTAATATTACAAACATCATAACTCTCTCTTAGAGCCTACGGATCATCTCCTGATTAATATTACAAACATCGTAACTCTCTTAGAGCCCACGGATCATCTCCTGATTAATATTACAAACATCATAACTCTCTCTTAGAGCCTACGGAACATCTCCTGATTAATATTACAAACATCGTAACTCTCTCTTAGAGCCCACGGATCATCTCCCGATTAATATTACAAACATCATAACTCTCTCTTAGAGCCCACGTATCATCTCCTGATTAATATTACAAACATCGTAACTCTCTCTTAGAGCCCATGGATCATCTCCTGATTAATATTACAAATATCATAACTCTCTTAGAGCCCATGGATCATCTCCTGATTAATATTACAAACATCATAACTCTCTCTTAGAGCCCGCGGATCATCTCCTGATTAATATTACAAACATCATAACTCTCTCTTAGAGCCCAGGGATCATCTCCTGATTAATATTACAAACATCTTAACTCTCTCTTAGAGCCCACGGATCATCTCCTGATTAATATTACAAACATCGTAACTCTCTCTTAGAGCCCACGGATCATCTCCCGATTAATATTACAAGCATCGTAACTCTCTCTTAAAGCCCACAGATCATCTCCTGATTAATATTACAAACATCGTAACTCTCTCTTAGAGCCCACGGATCATCTCCTGATTAATATTACAAACATCGTAACTCTCTCTTAGAGCCCACGGATCATCTCCTGATTAATATTACAAACATCGTAACTCTCTCTTAGAGCCCACGGATCATCTCCTGATTAATATTACAAACATTGTAACTCTCTCTTAGAGCCCACGGATCATCTCCTGATTAATATTACAAACATCGTAACTCTCTCTTAGAGCCCAAGGATCATCTCCTGATTAATATTACAAACATCATAACTCTCTCTTAGAGCCCACGGATCATCTCCTGATTAATATTACAAACATCGTAACTCTCTCTTAGAGCCCACGGATCATCTCCTGATTAATATTACAAACATCATAACTCTCTCTTAGAGCCCACGGATCATCTCCTGATTAATATTACAAACATCGTAACTCTCTCTTAGAGCCCACGGATCATCTCCTGATTAATATTACAAACATCGTAACTCTCTCTTAGAGCCCACGGATCATCTCCTGATTAATATTACAAACATCGTAACTCTCTCTTAGAGCCCACGGATCATCTCCTGATTAATATTACAAACATCGTAACTCTCTCTTAGAGCCCACGGATCATCTCCTGATTAATATTACAAACATCATAACTCTCTTAGAGCCCAGATCATCTCCTGATTAATATTACAAACATCGTAACTCTCTCTTAGAGCCCACAGATCATCTCCTGATTAATATTACAAACATCATAACTCTCTCTTAGAGCCCACGGATCATCTCCTGATTAATATTACAAACATCATAACTCTCTCTTAGAGCCCACGGATCATCTCCTGATTAATATTACAAACATCATAACTCTCTCTTAGAGCCCACGGATCATCTCTGATTAATATTACAAACATCATAACTCTCTCTTAGAGCCCACGGATCATCTCCTGATTAATATTACAAACATCATAACTCTCTCTTAGAGCCCACGGATCATCTCCTGATTAATATTACAAACATCGTAACTCTCTTAGAGCCCACGGATCATCTCCTGATTAATATTACAAACATCGTAACTCTCTCTTAGAGCCCACGGATCATCTCCTGATTAATATTACAAACATCGTAACTCTCTTAGAGCCCACGGATCATCTCCTGATTAATATTACAAACATCGTAACTCTCTTAGAGCCCACGGATCATCTCCTGATTAATATTACAAACATCATAACTCTCTCTTAGAGCCCACGGATCATCTCCTGATTAATATTACAAACATCATAACTCTCTCTTAGAGCCCACGGATCATCTCCTGATTAATATTACAAACATCGTAACTCTCTCTTAGAGCCCACGGATCATCTCCTGATTAATATTACAAACATCATAACTCTCTCTTAGAGCCCACGGATCATCTCCCGATTAATATTACAAACATCATAACTCTCTCTTAGAGCCCACTGATCATCTCTTGATTAATATTACAAACATCATAACTCTCTCTTAGAGCCCACGGATCATCTCCTGATTAATATTACAAACATCGTAACTCTCTTAGAGCCCATGGATCATCTCCTGATTAATATTACAAACATCGTAACTCTCTCTTAGAGCCCATGGATCATCTCCTGATTAATATTACAAACATCATAACTCTCTCTTAGAGCCCAGGATCATCTCCTGATTAATATTACAAACATCATAACTCTCTTAGAGCCCACGGATCATCTCCTGATTAATATTACAAACATCATAACTCTCTCTTAGAGCTCACGGATCATCTCCTGATTAATATTACAAACATCTTAACTCTCTTAGAGCCCACGGATCATCTCCTGATTAATATTACAAACATCGTAACTCTCTCTTAGAGCCCACGGATCATCTCTTGATTAATATTACAAACATCGTAACTCTCTCTTAGAGCCCACGGATCATCTCCTGATTAATATTACAAACATCGTAACTCTCTCTTAGAGCCCAAGGATCATCTCCTGATTAATATTACAAACATCGTAACTCTCTCTTAGAGCCCAAGGATCATCTCCTGATTAATATTACAAACATCGTAACTCTCTCTTAGAGCCCACGGATCATCTCCTGATTAATATTACAAACATCGTAACTCTCTCTTAGAGCCCAAGGATCATCTCCTGATTAATATTACAAACATCGTAACTCTCTCTTAGAGCCCACGGATCATCTCCTGATTAATATTACAAACATCGTAACTCTCTCTTAGAGCCCACGGATCATCTCCTGATTAATATTACAAACATCATAACTCTCTCTTAGAGCCCACGGATCATCTCCTGATTAATATTACAAACATCATAACTCTCTCTTAGAGCCCACGGATCATCTCCTGATTAATATTACAAACATCGTAACTCTCTTAGAGCCCACGGATCATCTCCCGATTAATATTACAAACATCGTAACTCTCTCTTAGAGCCCACGGATCATCTCCCGATTAATATTACAAACATCGTAACTCTCTCTTAAAGCCCACGGATCATCTCCCGATTAATATTACAAACATCATAACTCTCTCTTAGAGCCCACTGATCATCTCTTGATTAATATTACAAACATCATAACTCTCTCTTAGAGCCCACGTATCATCTCCTGATTAATATTACAAACATCGTAACTCTCTCTTAGAGCCCATGGATCATCTCCTGATTAATATTACAAACATCATAACTCTCTCTTAGAGCCCACGGATCATCTCCTGATTAATATTACAAACATCATAACTCTCTCTTAGAGCCCACGGATCATCTCCTGATTAATATTACAAACATCATAACTCTCTTAGAGCCCAGGGATCATCTCCTGATTAATATTACAAACATCTTAACTCTCTCTTAGAGCCCACGGATCATCTCCTGATTAATATTACAAACATCGTAACTCTCTCTTAGAGCCCACGGATCATCTCCCGATTAATATTACAAACATCGTAACTCTCTCTTAAAGCCCACGGATCATCTCCTGATTAATATTACAAACATCGTAACTCTCTCTTAGAGCCCACGGATCATCTCCTGATTAATATTACAAACATCATAACTCTCTCTTAGAGCCCACGGATCATCTCCTGATTAATATTACAAACATTGTAACTCTCTCTTAGAGCCCACGGATCATCTCCTGATTAATATTACAAACATTGTAACTCTCTCTTAGAGCCCACGGATCATCTCCTGATTAATATTACAAACATCGTAACTCTCTCTTAGAGCCCATGGATCATCTCCTGATTAATATTACAAACATCATAACTCTCTCTTAGAGCCCACGTATCATCTCCTGATTAATATTACAAACATCATAACTCTCTCTTAGAGCCCGCGGATCATCTCCTGATTAATATTACAAACATCATAACACTCTCTTAGAGCCCAGGGATCATCTCCTGATTAATATTACAAACATCTTAACTCTCTCTTAGAGCCCACGGATCATCTCCTGATTAATATTACAAACATCGTAACTCTCTCTTAGAGCCCACGGATCATCTCCCAATTAATATTACAAGCATCGTAACTCTCTCTTAAAGCCCACGGATCATCTCCTGATTAATATTACAAACATCGTAACTCTCTCTTAGAGCCCACGGATCATCTCCTGATTAATATTACAAACATCGTAACTCTCTCTTAGAGCCCACGGATCATCTCCTGATTAATATTACAAACATCATAACTCTCTCTTAGAGCTCACGGATCATCTCCTGATTAATATTACAAACATCATAACTCTCTCTTAGAGCCCACAGATCATCTCCTGATTAATATTACAAAAATCGTAACTCTCTCTTAGAGCCCACGGATCATTTGCATTAAGTCACTCAGAAGTACTACTTCCAGAGAACATCATACCATCTCTTAGCCATTTCTTGACTTGCTTGTATATATAAATGCTAGTCAAATGCACTTTCTAATGGTGCTTCATAGGCGTGACATTTACCATAAGCCTGGCCCTGATAAGCCTAACAGTATTTTGACTGTCCCTTATTTTCCTCAGTAGTGCTTCACCAAGGGCTTAATCTGTCATTTTAATGTTATCATTGTATAAAATAAGCTGGAACAAATCCATACATTAAGTAATTTATACCTGTTGGATATAATTAGTATTTAGTAGATGTGATTGAAAAGCCACATTTCTGACTCTGAAGGTATATAGCCAGGCTACTTCATATACAGAGATGACACAATTCAAAAAGGATTTGGAAGTTCTGCCATTATGATCAAAGATGCACTTACCTCTGCTGTCTTGACCCTTTTCAGTAGCTTTATTAGTGGATCATGAGTCAGCTGCAGTCAAGTTACAGGTGAATGTAGCAAAACCTTAACAATATGAAACATCTAGATGATCAGTTCTGTGTTTCAAAGCTACCAACATATATTATTACATTGGTAAGTGATGCTGCCATAAAATGGGACAATGATTTTAATGCTGTTTTGCATGACCTGATCAATCTCTAAAGTTTGTTGGAAATTATCTGGTTACTCATTAGGCAAAATTAGTTTTCAAGGAAAGAATACATTTTAGGCTAGCTTGTCAGCTCCTACTCTATAGTATTAAAGCTGGTTTCATTTCTGGTGACTCCGTTAGTGATTCTATAACCAACTTCCCATTTTGGGGGCAATTATATATCTCCAAGCTACAGAAGTATCTCAAGGCCAGAAGTTAGCACTTTCTTTAATGTTGTTCTTGTTTGTCAGATAAATATGGCCTCTGTGTGGGCTTACAGCTAGTGCACTAGGCAGAAGATTCAGCCTGGTTGTGTCTTACTGACTTTTATCAAAGAAGCATAACCCAGATTACAATCAAGCTTCAGTGTTCCTGAAATCCAGTTAACCAATTTTTGTCTCTAGTAGAGTTCATCTAAAAGTAAATGAATGGGAGTTCTCTGCACCAAGAAAGAAACAAATCATAACTCTATAAAGGTCTGTTCTTAAGAATGTGAATTATGTAAAATACATGGAATACTTTATGATACAGAATTAAAATCAAATCTGAAGATCACACCACATTCCCATTTAAAAAGACTAGCAAATTGTTGGGCTGCCTATGTAATGTTAACTACTTCCCACTTAACTTTTTCTAGGATGAACCTTGTTAAAGCAGTCTTAATACCTAAACTCTAGTAATTTTGTTCATTAACTTGGGACTGTCATTGTTTGCAGGGGTGTAGGCACATGCTCCACCTCTAAGAGTGTGAACCCTCCATGAGTGCCCCAGTCCCTTGAATACTAAATCAGACTCGCCCCTGGCTGAGTGCAAGCATGGTTAATTCTTTCTGCAAGCACATTTCTTACATTATGCAATACACAGAGGAGAAAGTGGGGTGCATGTAGCCTGAAAGGTTCCAAGCCATTTGGGAACAGTCAGTATTTTAAGCATCAGAAAGATGACTAAGCATGATGTATATGTTGATGTCTTTTACTACAATTTAAGCTGCCACTGCAGAAACAGGTGTTAGTGTGTGTGTGTGTGTGGGGGGGGTGGGGGGTGGGGTAGGGGGTGACAAACAGATAAAAAAAATAATATTTAAAATTTCACCCTTTTGGGACCCACAGTTATTTTTGGCTTTGTTCAGAATTCTTGTGTAAAGAAATTGAGATTATTTTGTTCTTTTCCTTGTACATTTTTTTTTTGCTTTCTGGCAAATTGTTATGGATTACAGAGAATAAAAGCCAGGCGTGTGAGTTTCAGACTTTGTGTCCTACAGAAAATGCTTGCTAGTGTAACTTCCTATGTATATAAGAGAAAGATTTAAAATTTGTACCTGATTGTTGGGTCTTTGTCTCTGATTCTTGAGCTAAGAGGATGGGTGGGCATGGGGTGTGCAATGGAATGCACTGTATGGTTCTCACAGTAGTGAGTTTAAATGCACTTCTTGAAGTCATTTCACCAGACAGTACTCCTGGGCTGTTTCTGAAAAGAGATACTTGTCTCCAGTAGCCTGTTCAAGCTGTCAGTAAATCAATTACACTTTTGTATTTTGAATTCTCGCACCCTTCAGAAAGTCCCTAATTAGTGCTTCACTGTGTACAATTTAACTATGAATCCCTACACGTCTGTTGTATTGCCAGATGCATTTTCAATAAATGTGAGTTTCACTGGAAAAGAAGTTTACTGTTGTTCATTCTATCTGTTTCAAATATGAGTGCTTTACTTTGTTTACCAAATGCCTTTCAGTGTTTTTACTGTAAATTTTTTAATACAATTAAAGAAGAAAATGGTTTGCACACTGGCAGGCTTCAGTGATATTTTATGGTAACTGGGGAAAGACAGCCAAGTAATGGGATATCGATATGGCTTCAAGGGGGAGGGGAGCTGCTCCATTACTCCATCTACGACCCCATTTGACCATAGTCTGACTCTGCTCTTATTATTCAGAAATTGCACATTTATTTATTTATTTTACATTTGTTGACCAGGCTAGGTCTAACTGGATATATATCCATTTTCAGTAGAGGCCCGGGGTTCATATGTATCCATATCTTTTTATTTTTCTGTGTTATGAACAAGGTAAAGGGCAACTTAGGATCACTGTCTGGTTAAGCAACTTAATCAAAGATACACAGTAGGCAAAAGGGGGGTAGAAAGAATCAAACCCTGTAACCCTGACTACAGGAAGCAGATCACTAAGAGTCTAGAGTCTTATAAAATGTCACTTTAAATTTATGGTTAGTTACTAATTGATTAATTAATTGTCAGGTGCTTGTGCTAATTAATATTAAATATGTGTGTATATATATGCTTGTGAAAACATACATTTATTGTGATCCATTGAAGGCGAAAGGCTGAGGTACCAGATCGTTTACAATAAATAAGTTACTGGTGAAGTGTGTGGATTTGTGTTCGAATTTATTCCTTTTGTACTTGTGTTTGGATCTAGAGTCTTAATCCTCTGCACTAACTGCCGGACCTTCACTTGTGTTTTCATTTTCTGATATATAAACACAGGTTATAATCATCCAGTAATGCCATTTATTAGAATTCCATAGTTTTTGCTTTTCAAATGTTCAAAAATGCATATTTGTGCAAAACCTGCTCTGTTAACTTTGTAAGTGAATTAGAATAACTTGCCTCTTATCTGTACAGAAAACAGTAAGACTGTAAGAGGAGAAGGACAAAATGGTCATTTTTGAAACCCTCAGAGTGTAATTGAGTTAATGGCTTTGTTATCTTATCATTTAAAATTTGTGTTAGTTCTAAATGAACATTGTTGTCTCTGCTTCTGTCATGAAACTATTTTTATTTTGACAGTGATAGCTTTGTAACATTATAGTGTTCCAATATTGTTTTATATAATATTTTAGCTACTATTGTTGTAGCATTGTTTCTTGGAGATAATTACCTAACAGAAATGTATATCATAATTTCCATTTGTAATTGTCATAATAATGTTGCTATATTGTATACATTTTGGTTTTGTAAAAAGTTTAGTCAATAAGCAGTAAAATAAACCCGAATTTGAAACCAAGAAAACAGTGAGGGCTCACATAGCCTTAGGTGGGAAATGTTTAAGGAGACATTACAATATGCAAATATAAAACAGCAGCAAAATTATGATTACATTTTTTATAAATTACTAATAGCATGGTTTAGTATTTTCTTTATGTACGTATGGTGGGTAATTCAAGTTTTATATGTTCAAATTATATGTTTTATATTTGTATATTATAGTGTCTCTTTAATGATTTTATCACATGGCCTTCATATTTTAAATACAAGGAAGTTGTTAGCTGACTTTAATAAGGTCTGATGAAGTTCAGAAGAAATGACAAAAGCTAAACTTTCAATACAATATGTTTTTTAGAGGAGCATGACCTCTTTTTTTTTTCAAAACAGGTTTATTGTTTTAACATATAAGAGAAATATCATAACAATTTTATACAAGTAATTAAAAATAGGTATTATTATAATATTCAACAAAACAACTAAAGTATTTACAAAGATATCCACTACAATCAGATCAATTAATTAAACTAAAATACCATGCTATTGAAATTAAAATTTTTTTAACAAATTTTGTAAATTATCCCATACAATAAAATAAGATGTTTTTCTATTTGTTCTAGTCCTAATTGTGTTTATTTCCATATGGCACACTATATTCATAACATTTTTAATTTTATTGAACGAAGGAGGTGTATCTGAAATCCAATTTCTAGTTATTATTTTCCTAGCCACTGCTAGAATGGACCATAACAAGGGAAGCTTAACCTTTTTAACACTTTGAGGTACAGGTGTGTTGAATAATATAAGAGATTTAGAAATAATGAAATTATCTGTAAAAAGAGCCTGCAAAAATTCATTAATTGACTTCCAGTATTCTTTCAATTTTATACAGTCATAAAACATATGAGCCCAGTCAGCATTAATTTCTACATTACATCTCTTACATAGATTATCTTTATTATTTATTTTATTCATCATCAAAGGTGTATAAAAAGATCTATGTAAAAATTTCCATGTATAAAGTCTCCAGACAATGGAAGACGTAGTTCTATAAGCAGATTCCAATATATATTGTTTATCTTGTTGATTTGGTGGGTCCCCATTAATAGAAGTGAAATAATTCCAGTATGAATCTACACTGTAAAAAGTTTCTTGTCTGATAACTTTATGTATGTATGAAAGTTTACCTTTATCAGAAACTTTATGTTGTAAATTTAATATCAAGCAATCAATCAGTGTTGGAATAAATTCTTAAACAGTTATAGACATTAAATCTATTTTATTAATGAGATGTTGTCTAAAGGTCTGAACCTCTAACCAGCAAGTTTCTCTTAGATCAAATTCTTGTTTTAAGAAATCTAGATTTTTAACTTTATTATCAGATATCAACTGATACCAGTACTTTAAATCATTATCTATAGCTAAATGAGTTCCTTCAGAAGTAGATGACAAAAGCATACCCTGAGTATACATTATAGGAAATACAATAAAATTACATTCCCTATACTTAGGGTGCATGAATATAAAGTTACGAAAACTAATAATAATATTTAATGGGTAACAAACCATATGTTTAGGTGTAATAGGTGAAGTACAAAATTCCTTTAGTAACCATAACATGGAGTTATTTGCAATCATATTTTTATGTGTTAAGGATATTTTCATGAAGTGTATACTAATTAGCTCCCAATAATCTTTCCATTTTGTGACATATGACTGATCTATTAATAAAGTAATAACTTTTACAATAGAAGAGATAGTATATAAATTAAAGTCTGGAAAAGAAATACCCCCTTGAGACCAGCTATTAGTATGTTTCTTTAATGCAATCCTAGGTCTATTAGGTGCCCATAAGAAATTTAACATTAGTGTGTTCAGTTTCTTGATAATTATTTTTGTAGGTGGAAGTATTATTGATTGTATTAAGTATAAAATCTTGGGGAATATTATCATTTTAATAATTGTAAGTCTCTCCTCCATAGTAAAAACATATTATTCCAGGTATTAAAAGATTTTGTATATTAAGAAAACAGGTATTATAATTATTATATATAATAGATTTAATATCTTTAGATAGTATTATACCTAAATAAGTTATCTGACCTGAATTGGGTACATATTTAGTAAAATCACTAATGAGAATATTTTTTCGTGTATATATAGGTAGTATTTTAGTTTTTCTTCATTGAATATTAAACCAGAAATACTTTTAAAATTCATCATGTTATCAAATAGAGACTGTATAGAAGAATTAGATCCTGCTGATGTAATTAGAACATCATCTGCAAAAGTTGAATTTTGGATGTTGTATTTTCATCTATTTCAAAACCCTCTATGTCAGTACTGTTTCTGATCAAATTAGCCCAAGGCTCCATTACTAAAGTGAATAATAGTGGAGAAAGTGGACATCCTTGTTTTGTACCTTTAAGAATGGGTATTATTTGTGAAACATATGTTCCTACCTTAATATAAGCCAACGTTCCTTTGTATAAATGTTCAATTAGATTTACAAATGCATCCGAGAAGTTTGTGCACTTCATTAAGGTAAACAGATAGTCCCAACTTACTGAATAAAATGCTGAACTTATATCAAGACTAATAAGTGTTAAATCTTTCTTTTTCCTATTTGCAAAATCTATTAATGTTAAAGTTCTTCTTATATTATCAAAAGTATTTCTATTTACAATGAAGCCTGTCTGATCTATATCTATAATGCCGGGAATGATTGTCTTCAATCTACCAGCAAAGATATTCATAAACATTTTATAATCAACATTAAGTAATGAGATGGGCCGATATGAAGAACATCTAGTTGGAACTTTATCAGGTTTTAAAATTGGCGAAATAAATGTATATTGCCAAGATGGGGGGATTATTAACTCAGTTTGGGCCAAAATAAAAACCTTATGTATTAATGAATATGTATTTTTAGAAAAGATTTTATATATCTCTGGTATAATACCATCATTACCCAGTGCTTTGTTTGATTTAAGCTTATTTATTTGTGTAATAACTTCTGTATATGAAATACTCTTGTCCAATAGTTTAATCTGTTGTTTATTAAGCTTTTTATTCATATTTGTGGTTATAAACTCCTTTATTTTATCTTTAGGTTCCATGTTAATATTATTATGGTTAATTTTGTGAAAGTGATTTCTAAATTCATCTAGTATTTCTGGTATACTAGAAACATTCTTCTTTTTCCTTAGAGAAAATATTTCTTTGATATGGTTTTGTTTATTCAACCTTTTTGTTTTATTTTTAAGTCTATGTAAGTATTTGGGGCTTATTGAATAAGACAAAAACTTGTATTTCTCTAAAGTTATTTTAACTTTATGAGTTAAAATTTCTTTGTATTTCTCATTTAGTTTGTTTATTTCTTCAATAACTTTCTTGTCCATAATATTTTCTTTATTATTATGTTTATAAGAGTCTAATTTACTTTGAATATCTAACAATTCCTTATCCCAAGATTTCCTTTTATTATTATACCATCTGATACTTTGTCCATATAGATATGATTTTAAGGCATCCCAAACATAAACAATGGAGACTTCAGGAGTGTTATTTATGTCTAAAAATGTTTTACTTCTGAAAGTATATATTCTTTATAGTCTTTTAGTTGAGTTAAGTATGCTGGTATCCTTTTGATCTGAACATTATGAGTATTTTTTATCATGAATTCAAAAACAATTGAATTATGATCAGATATAGGACATGAAATGATTTTGGAATTAATTAAATCTGTTACCATCTGGTTAGAAATAAAGACCCTATCTATTTTTTAATAAGTTTTGTATCTGTTAGAAAAAAGGTGTATGGTAATGATTTTGAATCTATCTGATTATTAATATCATTCAAATGATAAGAATTAGCAAAATCCTTTAAATGTTTTGCATTAGATGTAATTCTTCTCTTTCCTATAGTGGTAGTATCACTTTCATGTAGTATACAATTAAAGTCACCAGCTAAAATAATATCTCCTATAGAGAATGATATGATCTTATCAAGATGATGTTTCACTGTATTAATACCAATTCCAGGTATCCAATATACATTAATTAAAGTGTAAGTCTTCCCATTAATTTGTATTGTAACCATACAAAACATTCCTTTGTCATCCTGATAAGACTTAATGGTTTTAGGAATGGGCATACCTTTATTCCATAAAATAGCCACTCCTCTTTTTTTCTGAGTGTGCTCTGAACTAACCAATACTGTATATTTGTTTGTGGCTAGTTTATCAATATCTTTTTTCAAGAGATGGGTTTCTTGTAGGAAGACTAAATTGGCCTTATGTAAATTAATGTATCTTATTAGGCTTGCCCTTTTACATGGATTATTCAATCCATTAATGTTTAAAGAAATTCCTTTTAAAGATGTCATTTGGCATTTTTAAAACTTAAGAATCTTATGATCAAAATAACAAATAACAAGATAAGTAATGTTACATCTCCTCCTTTAGGTGTACCTTTAAATATAGCTGTATTTATTGAATCTCTTATGGGATTTCGTATAGGATTCAATTTTGTTTGTAGTGACAATGAATGTACAAAATATATTGTGGATGTCAAAACTATATACAAATAACAATGAACAAGTGAAAATAATGTAAGGATTAAACCTTGCATCCAGCCTGGAGTTATAAACTCCAACTTAGAGTAGTATTTACCACTCAAGTTAACCCCTACCCTAAGCAGCAGTCGTCAGCTACCACCTTATCAATTTAATACTAGTTATATTTAACTGAAGTTAACAGTTTTCAATTCAATTATCTAGCAAGACAAGACTACACATTTGGTAAAACAGCATCATATAAACTAAAATAAACCTTTTTTTTTTTTTTTAAAAAAACTGTTCATACTACTATATACATCCATGTAATATAAAACACTTGTATTCAAATAGCATTCAAATAATCTTGATGTTAGAAATCAAGAGGAGAGAAAAATAAGTTCTAACATTCATTTAAATCAAAAACTTTGGCTAATATGATTCAGATATTACATATATTAGGATGCATCTATTTTCTGTCATGTAAATACAGTTAACAGCTTCCAAAAAAACCTTGAATTGCTTGTATATGAGCATTTACTCAAACTCATTATTGCCAATAGAATAAAATATTGTATTCATAGAAATTGTTATAAATCATACTTCATAGTTAAGCAGATTCTCAGAAACATTTATATACACATCTACATACACACACATACACACACACACACACACATATATATATATATATATATATATATATATATATACATACATACACACACATACACACATATACATATACATATATATATATATACATATACACATGCATACACACACACACACATACACACACACACACACACACACACACACACACACACATACACACATACACACACATACAAACACACACACACACACACACACACACACATACACACACACACACACACACATACACACACACACATACACATATATATATATATATATATATCTGATCTCACTGAGTTGTATCTTTACTGAGCACCATCTTACATTGCTGTCCCTTCAATAAATCTGTCTGCTTTATACAAAATAATGCACAGCAAACACATTTTAGTAACCAGATTTTACAAACATGCTATACTACTGCTTTAAAATATATCACATGACAATTTCTTCCAGTATAGAGTTATGAAATTATTTATGCTTGTCAATCAGATGAATTAAATGAGTTATAGTAATGTATATGTTTGGGACATAGGTTTTTAACACATATTATTAATCTGCTATTCCTGTATCTGTGATGTTTCAGTGTGATATCTAGGTCAAAGGTGAGACCAGCTGCTTTCAGCTTCTCTGTGAGAATTCTGAGAGTTGAAGCTTTTGAAGTAGCTCATGGACACTGTGCATGAGACAGCCCACATCCCAGATTGTCTCTCTTAACATTTTGGCGGGAAACTTATTAAAAACTAGTGACAAACATTCATTTAGCAGTGTAAATGCATCTAAACATGACAAAACCTTCACAATGCATTCTACAGGTTATTACAGACTCTATGTAAGTGAAATCAAGCCCAAAATTATTAATAAGTAACAAAACTCAACATTTTTGTCCCAACTCAACTCCTATGTGAATCTTATTATTTACTGTGTCTATATGATCAAAAGTATTTCTATATATTAATAAAGAAAAGAAAAGGAGAGTAGAAAGTAAAAGGGTATAAGGCAGAAATAAAAAAAATGTAAGAGAAAGCTATAAGAAGTATATACAATAGAATATTACTTACTGTTTATATTAATAGAGTTAAAAATAAAACATATTATTTACTATTATTTAGTTCTAATTATTATTAGTTAAAGCATGACAGATTATTTACAAACAAGCATAAGCAGTGTAATCAAGAAAGTATAATTAGGTAGTGTCATTCCTGTATCTGTGATGTGTCAGTGTGATATCTAGGTCAAAGGTGAGACTAGCTGCTTTCAGCTTCTCTGTGAGAATTCTGAGAGTTGAAGCTTTTGAAGTAGCTCATGGACACGGTGCATGAGACAGCCCACATCCCAGATTGTCTCTCTTAACATTTTGGCGGGAAACTTATTAAAAACTAGTGACAAACATTCATTTAGCAGTGTAAATGCATCTAAACATGACAAAACCTTCACAATGCATTTTACAGGTTATTACAGACTCTATGTAAGTGAAATCAAGCCCAAAATTATTAATAAGTAACAAAACTCAACATTTTTGTCCCAACTCAACTCCTATGCAAATCTTATTATTTACTGTGTCTATATGATCAAAAGCATTTCTATATATTAATAAAGAAAAGAAAAGAGAGTAGAAAGTAAAAGGGTGTAAGGCAGAAATAAAAAATGTAAGAGAAAGCTATAAGAAGTATATACAATAGAATGTTACTTACTGTTTATATTAATAGAGTTAAAAATAAAACATATTATTTACTATTATTTAGTTCTAATTATTATTAGTTAAAGCATGACAGATTGTTTACAAATAAGCATAAGCAGTGTAATCAAGAAAGTATAATTAGGAATAGCATTTGAAGAACATATAAACTTTTAAAGGAAAAAAAAATGTATCAAATTACTGACCTTATTTTTCCTCTTCAGAAAGAGAAATAAGTTAAATCACAGCTTGCCATTAAATCTCCAGATATTTTGACTAGTTATGAAACAAAACATTTCTTTGCACACAGAGAATAATTTTGATTAAATCTTTTTCAAAATATTTGTTGCTTCTTGGAAATGCAGGAACTATATTTAAAAAGATTAATAATAAAATAAAATGATGAGAGAGGAAAAAACATAGTACAAATCATTTGTTTTTAGTCTCTTCTTCTTCTCTGAAGTCTTCCACGAAGTTTCAGTTGCCAGTCTCTTTAACAAAGGACTAGCCCATTCCATTTCTTCTATTTTTTCCAAAATCTTATTTTTTGATAAACAGTAAAGCAGAGTCTAAGTCATCGAAAATTTTAGGACCATCAGGAAGGAAGATTTTAAGCTTGGCAGGAAACAGAAGGTATGTTTTAAACTGTGCTTTTTTAAGCTCCCTTATTAGTGGCAGAAAAACTTTTCTTTTAGCTAATACCATGGAAGAATAGTCATTGTCAAAACGCACAGTTGTTTCATTAATCTTAACAGGAGCTTTAGCCCAAGCAGATTTAAGGACCATCTCTTTATCAAAAGATGATAGACATCTAACTATAACTGATCTAGGATAGTTTTTGTTAGAGTTAGTATTAGCTATAGATCTATGTGCTCTTCGATACCAAAAGAGAATGCTTCTGGTAAATCTAAAGTTTTAGGAGCCATGTTGTTAAAAAGAAGTAATATTGTTACCTTCAATATTTTCTGGCAGTCCAAAAATCCTAATGTTATTGCGCCTAGATCTATTTTCCAGGTCATCCAGCTTTGTTTGTAAATGTGTATTTTGTTTCAGCAGAAACTCAATGTTGATTTCCTCTTCTTGTATTCTATTTTCCATGTCATTCACAGCTTCTTCTATGCCTGTCATCTGGATCTTCTGTTGTTGCAGGTCCATATGTAACAAGTCTGTTTTGTAGTTTTTTCTATGAAAGTGTCTATTTTAGTATCCATTTTATCCATCTTAGCAGTAAGTTGCTGGACTATAATTATCAGAGACTGAAGTTCTTTCTTGATGCTGGAGTCTTGAGAATTTGTCTTACTGGAACTCATTTCAGACTGATAAACTGACAGGAAAATTTCCAAAGTAATTTCTGACAGGAATATTATTAAGATTTCCTTTCTTTTTTAGATATAGTTCAAGAACTATATAAAACAAACATATTTAGAAAGAAAATTACTTCAAAAATTAATTTTTTAAGTAATTAATACTTGTCAATGTAATGAAATTGGTGGAGCTGAAGAAATCTGCTGCTATCCTGTGTTCATCCTTGGCCACGCCCCCCAGGCGCATGACCTCTTCATGCATTTTTTCCATCTAAGACTAAGTGAACCCTTACTGTTTTCTTGGTTACACATTTTAACAGGGTTGCAGTGTCCTACCCCTTTTTGGGTTAAACTTGAACGTGAACTTAAATTTCTTTCTTATAATCTGTTTGTTAAAATTGATTGTTTTATGTTCCTCTGAGCAAGGTCATAACTCTCTGTATATTTAAGTGGTTAGTGTATTGCTAAATCCAGTGTTCTTGGTAACTTATTTTCATTTTTTCACTTTAATAAAGTGTGGGCCTATTTGTCTATGTACTTATTTATTAATTGCTAAAAGGCTATCTCTTGTTTATAGGTTCATAGGTTGGTACTAGGCTATTGGCCTTAGGGCCTCTACAAGCCTAGACAAACAATTCCCTGGCTATTTCTTCCCACAATATTTTCTTCCCTGGACCCCTGTCTAGTGTGATCCCCAGGGTGAATTTTCTATCTCCCATCCAATCGTCAAGGTTCCTTTTGAAGAGGGCCAAGGAAGCGCTCTGCTTGAAATGTATGGGCAGTCTATTCCAGAGTATGGGGAGTCTCTGGATCAGGAACCTATCCCTCCAGCATGTTTTGTTCATTGTGATGACAAGGTTTAGATCCCTGGAGCATGTGGCTCTGAGGGATTGGGATTTCTTTAAGTGGAGCATGTGTGTGTGTGTGTGTGTGTGTGTGTGTATACATATTCATATACATATATACACAGATGCGCACACACACACACACGCACACACACGCACACACACGCACACACACACACACACACACGCATAAAGCTAATAGTTCAGCATAGGGTAACCGAATCTCCTGAATAATGAACACATTCCTTCTCTACAGGCTCATGAAAATCTTTTCCCAATTTTCAAAACAACTGAAAATCCATCTAATGGACTTATATTTTCTTGTAACACACCAGAGTAGTCCCACCATCTCCCTCCCCTTACTTCCCATTGTATATAATAAAATTATTTTGTAAATAATGCTATCCAGTGACAACTTTTCATATCTTCACAAAGTGTAGTTTAACTAGGCATATTTTGTATACACTTTCGATGACTCCTACTGACAATATTACTAGCATTCTTTAGAAAATGGTTTCACCTTTACATTGTGCCGTTCCCTTTCTATAGTCTTCATTTTTTGCTCAATAGGCAAATGTGATCGACATGTACAAGTTACATTCAAGAGAGCCGCAGATTTATGTACCTGTTCTACGATTCTGTTTAATGTATTATTTTAAGTTTCTGGTTTTATTACTCTGTTTCATGTATTGTTGAAATGCTGGACCTTTTTTTCTTGGCCTCTTTGGACTTTCCCAGTAAACAAATTCGATTTAAAAAGAAAAAAAAAGAATCTCTCCCTCTCTCTATATATATATGTATATATATCTATATCTATATATATATATATATATATATATATATATATATATATGTGTGTGTGTGTGTGTGTGTGTTTGTCTGTGTGTGTGTGTGTGTGTGTGTGTGTGTGTGTGTGTGTGTGTGTAAATTAAACTAGGAGTTCAAAGAAGAAATATACAGAAAAACAGACGATCAAAAAATTTGAAAGCAAGCAATTTGAAGCTTGCTAGCTGTGAAGTGTACACAACAGAAATGTGACAAAACAGCATTTTTATAATCTGATACTACTGCATTAATAAATATTACCTTACCTTTCTGTACATTCAGGTGCTGGAAGATATTTATTGGGCTGAGACTAAAGTATCCCACACATTCATACAAGGATGAGTCATATGGCAGTACATGGAAAAATAAATCATCTCATTTGCATTCTAAAAAAACATAAAATGTTTAATTACTGGAAAGAGTGGCCATTTCTTTAAGGCTCAGAGTTTGTGGCAAGATTTTTTTTTTATCTTCAGGAGAGTTTTGGAAATTACCTCTGACAGAGAAACAAAAGTATTTTAAAGTTTAAAGTTATTTAGTTTTACATTACATGTATGTAATTATGTTAGGGCTACTACTGGAGAACTGCCACATGAGATTTCTGTAACTCAGGTTTATCAACAATTCAGGTTAACAAGAAGCTTGTGATATAATGACAACCAGATCCATTGGGGTAACAAAATTAGAAAGATTCCTGGACGTATAACGAATCTTATCCACCACTTCTAATTCTGTTCCTTCCTGATGGAATCTGCCACTAAAATTTAATGAAATGGAGTTAATCTTACCAAATTCACTAGTTTCAAAGAGGAGTATGTTAAATGCCATACTAAGTTAACACTGCAGTATTTGAAATGAAGCTCGACTCGCCTGACAGTGTTAAGACACATAGTATAGTAAAATCAGAAATCCTTCTCCATTGCGTCACTTTTGTGATCTTGGGGGTTACTATGTACAAGCAAGGTGGGGTTTGAAGAGGAGGTTACTCTCCTGTGAAAGCACTGTGTGTGCAGTTTTTAGTTTCTGTAAGAATAATTACAGTAGCTCTTATTTACAATGAAGTAGGTTTTCAAATCTGATGATTTCAACATAACAGAATTTTGACATACTTGGCTTAGTAACTTATGGTCCTACACAATGGATTTTTACATGTTCATGTAGATTGTCTGCATCTAATGTAAAAATTTGACATTGTCATCCAAGAAAGAGATAATTGGGACTTAAAAAAAACAGTATTAGTCTAGTGTGTAACTGCTTCTGAAAAATACATTTTACACATATTAATGCAGTCCTGCTACACATTCAAATAGCCAGTCTGGTTACTCGTCATAAAGGAACAAAGGAGGTGGGAGGCCATACCTCTGACCTCAACTCACCTAACTATTGATTCTACTGTACTATGTATCCTATGACACTGTAGAACACATTATATTTATTTATTGGCATTTGTTTACTTGGAAACTCCAGCTGAGCAGTGCCCTTTTTCAGTGTAGGCCTGGGGAGAAAAGCTCCATTATACAAACATCATGGACATCATTTACACTAATTTTCATTCATGAGCAACAGTTCCATTATTCAGACATCCTTGATATTTTTACACCGTTTATAAACAGTTTTGATTAAAAATCAAAGTTACGAGTTGCATATGAATGTATATATATTTTTTAAATACATGGAGGTATTTGCAATACAATATCATCAATATGCATAGATTGTCAGATTTTAGTAAAGAAAATTTGTTACTAAGAAGACTTGTTGAAAATCTGGGGCATAGGAAGATACGATAAAGAATTAGAACAGCCCAAAGAAAGGAAGAAAGGGAAAAGGCAGAAGGAAGATAAAACAGATGAGATGGCAGAGGAGGGTAGAGTTGTGATAATAGGACATTACATTTTGTGCTGCACAATGTTATGGCACAAATTTGTATACCTATATTAGAACGCGATTAACCAGGGGTGGTGCAGGTACAGATCCATTTATCTATCAGGTGTTGCTTCAGTTGGCATTTAAAGTCTGGCAGGTTGTAGAATGTTCTTAAGTAGAGTGGGATGGTATTATCAATGCAGTGTGAATACAGGGAGTATCCTGCATTGTTGTTAGGTTTAGTTATGGAAAGTAATCATTTGTCAGTGGAGTTTAGAAGTCTCTTAGCAGTGCAAAGTTGAATGATGGAACGAGAAGACGGGAGTTTTTCAGGGCTGTACAGTACTTTGAAGGTTGTAATTAGTTGTGAGTACAAGAGATAATTGAATCAGTCTAGTTGTTTTAGAGAGAGCCAATGATGTGATCTATATTGTAGGTTGGTTGCAAATTTGGGTAATTTATTGTAGAATTGTTCTAGTTTGACCTATAGAGAGATGTTAAGATTGGTTAGGATAGGAGAGGCATATAACAGGGCAGGAGTAGAAAAGAAGTGGTTATGTCTTGTCTAGCAGAGTCTGTATGGTAGTGTTTAACTCTGTTAAGGCAGCCTAGCTTTTGGTGTGCCTTTTTATGGCTTGCTGAAGATGGAAATCAAATTTCAGGTGGTCATCTATAATCAGACCTAGTAGTTTGGTGTAGGATTCAAATTTTATATTGGTCTTGTAGGATGACAGTATATTAAAAGTAGTACAGCGGTAGTCGACATCTATCTGTATCTATTTGTGTATATATATATATATATATATATATATATATATATATATATATATATATATATATATATATATTTTTTTTTTTTTTAAGATTAGTTGTGAGTTGTCAAGCCAAGCTTCTATTCAGCAGAAGGATTTCTGGTTGAGTGTCCAAGCAGCACATATTAGAGTAGAGTCATCTGCGTATTGTACTATGGTGGGCTCTTTCACTGCTGTTTAGGTCAGTGATAAAGCACTTAAGCAGTAGTAGTTCTAGGATGGAGTCTGGTGGGACTCCGACTGATAAGGACGGAAAGAGGAGGAAATCATTTTGCCATTTCACTGTTTGAGACTTATTAGGAAAGTGACAAAGAAACAAATTAAGTAATGAAGGTGATACCCCATAGAAAGAGAGTTTAGTTGGAGAATTTGATGATTGACTGTGTTGAATGCCTTGGATAGATCCAGAAATAGGGATGGGGTTAGAAAACCTGAATTTCTATTGTGATATGTTATTATCTATGAAACTTAGAAAGGCATGGTTGTACTATGACTGGGTCTGAAACCATGCAGTGAGGGAGAGAGGATGTTATGAGAAGTAATTTTTGTAATAAGTTAAGAATGAATACATCTTTCCAAGATTTTGGATAATAATTAATCAATAGTCTGTGAGCTTGGTTGATAAACCACCTTTATGGCGGGATATTACATAGGATTTTTTCCATAAGGTAGGAACATATTTTTCTTGTATAGAATATTTTGCTTAGAACTGAAACAGGATATGCCAGACTATCAGTAGCAAGTCTGAGGTATTCAGATGGAAGTTGGTCAGGGACACTGGTTGCTGTCCTAAGGGTTTGTAGGTATTTTTTAACTGTAGATGTTGGTATTGGATTGAGTGTTAAGGACTTTTGTAGCTTCAAGGATTGGAGTGGAATGACTGGATTTGAAGCAGCTCTGCTTTTAAGGAGGAAGGTTATTGCATTTTTAAAATGTGAGTTAAAACTGTGAAGCAATGCTTTGTGGGTTACTGGCTGGGGTAAGGCTAGGATGGGTTGATTTTCTAGGAGTAAGCAATGTATTTGTTGATTTCCATAAATTATTTTGGATTGTTTTTTGATGAATTTTGGATGTTGTTATAATAAATGTTGTGTCCTGTTCTGTGCAATGTTTGCTATGGTTCTGTTGCAGGGATGTTTGAGATTTGATTTGCAGCCATGACTTTCAGGCTTTATCTCTAAGTTGCATGAGTTTTTTTTTAAGTTAACCAAGAGACTGTTTTTTTAGAAATATTGTATTAAATTTGTCTATTGTTCCATCAATGAGAAGAGTTTTAAGTTGTGTCTAGTTGACCTGGAGCAGGCAAAAAGTAAAAGTTTCTTTATTGAAGTTACTGAGGTTTCTGACTGTGTTATAGAGATGAACCTTGTGGGGCTGTTTGGGGTGTCTGATTATGTTGCATAGTTGGTGGTCACTTAAGCTGACAGGCAGGATGCCATTTGTGGCAACATTGTTTGGGGTGGATGTTAGAATTTAATCCAGGATGGATTCTTCAGATTTGGCCTTGTTAATTCTAGATGGAGTCTTGATCAATTGAAAGAATCCATACGCTGAACTGAATTTGTAGAGTTTTCTAGCTCTATCTTTTGTCAGTCTATGCTAATGTCTCCTAGCAAGATGGCTTCTAGTCTTATGTTAGCTGATATCCAGGAGAAGATCTCAACCAGGATGGGAATGGTGATACCTGGTGATATTTATAGACCTATGATGGCTAGAAATTTGTGAGTTTCCAGTTTGAAGTGTGAGGCAAGAAGTTCAACATTGTTGAAAGTGGGTGTAGTATCATGGTAAGTGGAGAGATCTAAAACTTACAGCAACTCCATTCTACTTTTGTGTTGGTTCTATTTAGTCTGAGTAATTACAACCTGGTGTGAGTATTTCTATGTCTTTGGTAATTAGCTTTAACCAGGTTTCTGTGGCTATGAAGCAGAAGGAGAGCTGGTTCAACCAGTGCCCTGGGCCGGTACTGTGAACCAATGCCCCACCCCTTCAGCTCTTTAAGTGAAGAGCAAAAAAAACAAAGGCACAACACTGTAATAAGCCGATACATTGTAAGTGATCAGCTTATTACAGTTAGATACAAGACCCACCCCCCCCATCGAAGAGCAACAGAAAAACAAAAATGGACATCCTTTCTACTGACACACCAATCAGATGGTCAGCTACATTGCATGTTTCCCCTCCCTTCTGCCCAGCCATTCAGGTCCCATTTCTGTGCCTTGCCACTAACCCTCCTTTAACATATTTTATTTAAAAAAATAATAATTTCTTCTTCTTTCAAACTGTAGCAAAGTGTTTGCTACAAAAGTAGCAAACAACTGCTACAGTTTATACCCCATCTGCACACAGCACTACAGCAGTCATGTTTTAGTTTAAAAAAATAATTTCCTCTTTTTAAACTGTAGCAACCTGCTCGCTACAAATGTATCAAACAGTTGCTACAGTTTATACCATGTCTGCACAGACTGCTATAGTGCTCAAGTCTTAGTTAAAAAATAATTCTTTTTTTTTGTTACTTTTAAACTGTAGCATACTTCTTGCTACAATGTGGCAAGCAGTTGCTATGGTTTAGAGCACACACAGAGCACTACAGAGCTCAGGTTTGACTGCAAATATAATACCAGTTTTTAAAAGCTGATATTGCATTAAAGAGTGATCAGGATCAGCTGATCACCCCCCCCCCAACATGTTGTACTCAGGACGGTTGTCCCTCTCACATTGTCCTAGCTATGCTACTGCTATGAAGAGATCAGGGAAGTTGTGGGCTGTACAGGCATGAACTTGTGAGATTTTGTTATAAAGACTTTTTAATGTTACTTTGCCGTATTTTAAGTCCCTAGGTAGTTGGAGAGGTAGCCTGTTGCTGTTTTAGGATGTGTGATGACTGTTGTGATGGGGTCTGAGGTTAGATGAGTGGGTCTAGGAATGTATACCCCCTCCCAGTATTATTGTCCAGTTAGCAATGTGTCTACTGAAGAGCGACTTTTATTTGGGCTTGAATTAATACATGAATTTGGATAATGTTAGAGCATGTGCTCCTTGCTTGTATTTCAGGGTACTAATATAATTAATGTGAAGTAGGCTGGCGGAGATATTAGATTAAAGTTTATTCATGTGAGACTGCAACATTAAGACACTCTCCTTTATCACTTTTCTTTTCTTATATAACCTTACACAGCTGTTGCATATTCCTACAAGAGCTAGTCCCTCCAGAAAATGATGTTTAGCTTGACTTCTTCTTTGACAGACATTGTTCTACAAATGTTCACAGACGTTACTTGCATGTCTGATAGCCTCAACAACCATTTCCCATTCAGTTTCTTTCTTCCAAATCTACTTCACTTCCCTATGCATATGTTGTTTGTTCTTCTTTTGGCTTTTCCCAGTTAGGGGTCACCACAGCGGAACTCCGGTCTGCTAATGATTGGCAGTAGATTTTTTTTACAGTGCCGAGGTGCCAACTCAATGCACAACCTTCAACGAAGGCACACCCATTCTATGCATGTCTTTCATATGACACTCAACCACGGGGAGGACATGCAAACTTCACACAGAAGGTGCTCCAGCCAAGAATCGAATGGGAGAACCTCTTGCTGTGAGGCAACAATGCTACCGCTGCACCACTGCGGCTTCACTTCCCTATGCATAACAGAAGCTAAAACAATTTCAGAAATTAAGGAGAATTGACTGATTCATTATAATTCAAACCACAAACTCAAATGTATTCTTGAACATAATTAACACGAACAATGCAAGCCTATGACAAACATTTCCCAAATACTAGGAAATATGTTCAAAGGACACAACTGACCTTTGTTAACACTTAATTTACTCTTAAAAAACAGGGACAAAACACGGAAACCACAGAAAGTCACAAAATACCCACAACTACACAACTCATTCTTCATTCTTAGAAAAAAATACAAAGTTGAAATAAAAGTAGTCGCATCTTACAGTCTTCAAAAACAAACTCCATATCAGTAACTCCTAGCCAAAGCATTTCTGGAAAGCAGTAAAGAACATATCTACTTCAATAAAAAGAAATATAATAAGATTCCACCCTCACAAATGCAACTGCTATTCATCAATTTAAAACAGTACTAATCTTACCAATTAACCATGCTGGTTAAATTTCATCCCTATTATAATCCGTTCGTCCAAACCCAATCAACAAACTTAAAATCAGTCTAGCACAAAAGGAATGTATCTGATGTTATACCTTTAGCTCCCATTTTCTATTTCAATATACTTCCTACAAATTAGTACAGGAATTACTTCAAACAATTAGACACCAGAACAAATCCCAAACCTAATAGTGTCATCTCTGCTTTCTTAAAATGGAAGTAATTACTGTGGCACATGTCTTTAACATCTCCTTCTCCACAAGTAACATCCCACCATTACAAACATAATTCTCATATCATAACTACCCCCTCCATCCACCCCACAAGATTTTTGTCCTATTTTTATACTATGACTATTACAAAGATTTCTGAAACACTGTTATTTGAACAACTTATTACACCACAAAAGTAAATATGGCCTCTTTACTGATGCCCAACATTATTTTAGAAATGGACAAAATAATTGCTATTTGCACAGTTACAGTCAAAATCTAATTATCCATTGAAAAAGGACAGTTAACTATAAATAAATCTATAATTCTATGTCAAGCTCTTAAGAGTGTAAATCATCAAATCATATTAAATAAATTATTACAACTAGGCACTCCACTGCTAACTTTTACAAAAGCTGCCTAACAGGCAGAACCTTCAAAATACAAGCTGGTAATATCACAACTGACATTGGCACCTTTACCTCAGGCATCCCACAGAGCTCTGTAATTGCTCCATTTCTATTTTCACTCAGTTATTCCATCTAGTAACATCAACCACTACATAAACAGCATCATTGTGAATGCAGACTAGCCCATATCAGCCACTGTACACAATCTCCTTCAAAATTATGTTCAGCTTTCTACCAGTTGTTATCTAATAACAAACTCAGGTTAATGCCTCATAAAAGCAGCAATGTTCTTTGATATTTTACAAAAGCTTTCCAAAGTCAGTTTGGTCACTATAAATGCTTCTTCTAATAAAACTATTAAAACAGTACAATGGTACAAACATCTTAGAACCATCTTTTGACATTCATCACCTATATAAACTTAATACTTTCTGAGGTAATCACAAAACTAAAGGCTGTGTACACCATCACAAACTATCTCACACTTGGAGTGTGCAAAACTATAGTAAAGAATATAATAACACCAAGAATAGAATATACCACCAGCCTACAGCCTCTCTCTACTCTTCCTACAACCCACACAAGATTCAAACTATTTTGAACAGAATATGTAGATTTCACTTTCTCGTTTGCAAGGAGATTACTACAACTCCTTTCAAAAAGCCAGTTGTTTATGTCTCACTATGTAATCTGCTTTCTTGCTGTCATTCCCATGTTGAAAACCCGATGTGAAGGATTCTGTCCATTCCTCAAAAGCAAACCCCAAATTAAAACCTCCTCATTGCTTCCAAGAAACCATGATGAAAACATTTGTATACAAAGACCTCTATTTAGCTACTTTTCAGGAGAGAAAGTTTCAGTGAAATAATTCCATCAAAATGAAACCATCTTCCCAACAACTTTAGACAATATCACTGACTACTAATTAGTTAAGATAAAAGTCCTCCGATAACTACAGAAATTGCACAAATGAATCTACTTCAAAGATAAAGTTTTGCCTTATTTAATAAAACATTTAGTTAGCAATTAAAATAGTTCTCACTATTTTAATTCAGTAGGGTGTAGAGTTTCTATTACATTTATTTTACAATTCTAACATATGGGGCAGGATTCACAAAGCCTCCGTGTAAGAGTTATAACTCTTACACGGAGGCTGCAGTTAAACGGAGTGATGTCAGCATGCTCTGCATATTCATGAGAGCATGCTGAATCACACCTAAGGCTAACACGGTCCATGTAAGACAGTTGGGGGCGTGTCCGTAGGCCGAGCCCTGTAAGCGGACATGCCCCCAGAAGAGTAAAAGTGCCCAAAGTAAACACCCACGACAGAGTCCATGGAAATGTGAATAAACACAAAACAACACATGCCCCCACAGACTACGAACATAAAATGTACAAATGAACATCTCATAATTTTTTTTAAATTGTAAAGATGTCTGCCCGTGAGTGCGCTCGTTTGTGCGGGTGTGCCTGTAGCGCAGCCACAGTTAGCAGTCAGTGGGAAAGCATATAAGAACTAAATATGCAACATAAGCCAAGAAGCAATAGCGTAGCGGTAGAGATGTTGGCTGAAGAGCAGGCATTCATGGTTTGAGCCCCCACAACACCAATTTTTATTTTTAGCAAAATAAGCATGAAACAAGTCCCTGACAAACATGTACACATAAAATCACATTTTATGTAAAATGTAATGAAATAGCCCATTTATATTGAAGAAATGTGAGGTAACAAAACAATAAAAAATGCCAGATGTGCCCATAGCTGAGCTACAGTTAACAGGGTGAGTGCATCTGCCCGTAGGTGAGCAGTGGTTTAACTGGTGCAAAATGAGTGCCTGTAGTTGAGCAGTGGTTTAACAGGTGCAAAATGAGTGCCCGCAGGTGAGCAGTGGTTTAACACGCTGAAACTATGTGCCCCTAGCTGAGCTGAGCGTAATATGCGTGCTGATAGCCAAATGAGGCTTAAACCAGCATACCCCGTTTGCGGGGAGCTGTGCACCGAGCAAACAAGCTAACCGATGGGCAACGTTGAGCAAGCTGTATCAAAACTGCCTTTATACAGACACACTCCTCAGCTTGTCTAGACAGTCATAAAAAATAAAAAGTAGTGGCCAGGTTCGAACCCAGGATACTATACACCATAGTCAATGTACTGAACCACTAAGCCATGACAGCAGTACCTATAAATGCAATAATAGCAAATATATAGGAATGAATACAAACTGTAGCATGACAATACAGGTTTAGTGAAGTTGATACAATTCCAAAATGGCCAATCACAGATATGTGCAGGAAAAATGGCCTATATAAGCCCCATAGTCGGGAATACACAGCATAAATGATTGTAGAACTGTCTTGCAGCCAGAATTACAGGAGTAGGTGAGGGTAGTTGCTTTCGAGCACAGAGGTGGGGTGTTGAGGAGTCCAGGTACATGGTCTGGCTCCTAGTCCACAATCATGAGGCCCAACTCATGCAGGGCCAGGTCCTGTGGGGAGCATATAGGGCTGAGGCGTGGGACCGGTTGGCTCATGATCTCACCAGTGCCACAGGGATTCCAAGGACTGGTGAGCAGGTCCGTCACCACCATGCGGACCTGAAGAGACGCAAGCAGGACCAATTGAACCTTTGGATCCAGGAGGCCCGGCAAATGCCCAATGCCCCACTACTGAGTAAGTTACATTTAATTATGTATGTAAGAAATTAAACTAGCTGATATTATGGAGATGTGTATTCCAATATTACTTCATTTATATTACAGCTGCAGGTGTCCGTTCTGCGAACCGCAGAGCCTATGGCGATAGGCTGGTGCGGTTGCGCCACCAGGCAGGTCAGTAATCCACTCCCAGTAACTGTAAAGAAATATAAAAGTATGACAGTTAGCAAAAGAGTGCAGTGTAGTCACTAAGTAATAAAATGTGCAAGTAACAGTGTAAAATTGTTTGCAAGTATTGCTTGATTACAAAAGTGTGTTGCAGTCTGTAGTCCAAACAGAAAAATGAAAATGTCTGACATAAATTCTGAAATAAAGATGCCCCACCTGTAAGAAAATAGTACACAACCTGCAGCAGGCTGAAAAGTACAGCTGCAGAAGATGATCAAATCACATGTGTGAAATATATCCCTGTTGAAATACTGAAACATGACAGAAGTGAGACTGCTGGAAAGGATTGTAATAACTACAGGTAAAACATGTCAATAAAGCCTAGAAGTAAGTATCATCCTGAATAGCAAAATGAAAACAAGTGAGAGAGTGTGAGAAAGTGTCATGAATCCAGCAATACAGTAGTAATAACCCTTGAATAAAGTATACTGCAGTCAAGACAGAATGAAATGCATGTGAGAATCAAAACCAAACAGCAAAATCTGTTCAAAGTGTTGCTGCATCTGGAATGTGTATCCCAAAATCTGGATATGTTGCTCTCAGTCTGCAATATGTAGATAGTATGATTGTCTGATATACCAAACATCCACACTTGTCTATAGCTATATAAAGCAAATGTAGCAGGATGATGTAGCTGAACAAAGCTAGATATGAATGTGTATGAAGAACAATAAAAATGTATATTGATGTTGCAGTAACAGTCCTATCACCAAGTAGAAGTAGTTATCATATAGGAAACTGTAGTTAGAACAGTAGTGTGTATATATGTGCAGCTATTAGAAATGTACAGCATATGTATTGGTATTCGAAGGTGTTAATATTATTTTCTTCACCCCACCCTATAACCACATAGAACCCATTCCACGTGAAAATGGTATGTGCAATCACAATTAACACCACTGGACATTTGTCCTGTTGGGTCATATATATTTGCATGTCTGTTGATGCATCTGCCCTGTTCATACATCCAAACCTGATGGCCTGTTGCCATCAATCAACCCTGCATGTTGTTGGACTGTGTATTGCTGTTCAAATTATGCATGTGTTATGCTCGCTGTTCAATGGTGTGAATATCTGGGTGTTTGGTTAATGGGAATACTAATGCATGCTGTTACAACTAATTGTGAATGGTATTATATGTCACTAACCCAAACTGTCATGACATAATGCAAAACATAGGATGAAAGAGAAGGCGGGTTCCAGCGGACCCACCTCTCCCACCTCAGCTGGCGAGTGCACCTGGCACTAGTGCCCAGTCTGGACCCTCCTCCAGTGGCCCTGTGTCACCTGTGGGTGGAAGCACTGCAGGGGATGGGGCTCATCCCCCCTCTGCAAGCGTGGCCAGAGGAGAACCACCACTCACCCTCCGTAGCGTCCGGACCGTGGTGCGTAGGGAGATCCGGGTCTCTGTTCTCGAGCCCCTACACCAGCTTGAAGCACAGGTGGCACAACATACGGGCATGCCTGTTGCCCGGCCTACACAGCCCCCAGCACAGCCCTGTCCTGGGCAGTGAAGGAACAGTGGCAACTGCCTATGGGTGGGGATATCAGTTCCACTGTTGCCATCTGTGGGCTCATGGGCTCTGGATATCCAAACCTCCATCCCCGTCAATTGTGTAAACCCCCCACACATGTCATTCACTGCCCCTGTATGCGTCTTGTTTGTCTTGTCTGTTGACCTACCCAACCTACCTCCCCAGCAATACCGACTTCCTTCACCTGACATACCACTCTCACCTGAAAAAAAAAAAAAAGGGCACTCTGTACCCACAAAAAAATTATGCCCCATACATAGCTGCCCATTCCGCACACATGTCTGCTGGACATGGAAACTATCAATTACAATTGGCTGTACAACAAGTATTATTGTTGTCCTGACACCTCTCTCAGGGGTGGAAGGTTTCAAATGTCACACCAAATTACATACATATGCACAGCTGTTGCTGATGAAGAAATGGGCAGCTATGGGCCTTACCTACATCCCTCCTGCAAATCCCAAGCTTGTTTCCCTACTGTCTTACCCTCTTTGTGACCCCTTTATCACCACTTTCCTGTCTCCCCATTTTCATTTCTTTCAAAGAAAATAGCGTGGGTGTGCGCCAGAGTAAGCACTGTTAAGCGGTTGTAAGCGGGTGTGCGCGTGTGTGCGTGGAGCTAAACACCAGTGCGCATGCGTGAGCTCCGCGCAAACCAGCGCTAACCCAGTTACAACTGCTTAAAAGTGCCTTAGTCACTCTGATTGACAGGTCCTGTAGTCAGTTCAAAAGCAAAATAAAATCCCACTGTCAGTCCCGAACCCAGGATCTTGGAAACAGTAGTCTGTATGACCTACCACTAAGCCATGACTGTTATACAAGAACATTGTGCTAAAATAAATATAACATGTAATAGTAGGGATGAATGTAAAGGGAATACAGGATGTGTAGTACACAAAGCATGCCATTTAGAATTACTATCAAAACTAGTGGATTCCCATAATAGTGTGTGAACAGAAACAGCCATGCTAGTTGGAAGCTTGTAGGCAATAATGTCAGTTAATGTACATATCTAAATGTATGTATATATAGTTGTAGGTGTCATTGTGCATACACACTTACTACAGGGAACAGGAGAGAGGAATGGAGAAATGTGAATCTACAACACAGCCTGAATCATGAGAGAGATACTAACCTTTACAATCACAGAACAGTGTCCACAGCATACCAGCATGGTCCTTGCCCTTACAATCTGAAAGGGCAATGCCTATCTCACATACCCTTTTATAGCACTGTCCTGAAATCACAGTGAGAACTGCAATCAGTACACAACTGGCTGCATGCAATTAGCAAATGCTGGCTTACAATTGGTGCAGAGGCCATCACATGGACCTATGCAGATACCTACAAAAGCATCCTGTACTAACACTCCACACATGCAATATGTTCATTGCACTGTCTGGAAGCAGACAGAGGGAGAGAGACAGACAGAGACAGAGAGAAAAAAAAACACACGCTACACACTGTGAGTCTAAGCTGTCAGCAGTGACAGTAGCAAGCTGTGCCAGCAGCAGCAGGAAGCAGAAGCAGCGGTAACGCAACCAGCTGCAACAAACACAGGTAATGTAAAGTAGCAGGTTAATAGTCTGCATACTGTGAACCCTCCAAATGTGTCATAGGTCTGTATCTATAGGTATGTCCATGTGATATGTTGTGTGTACGTAGTTCCACCAAAAGGGGATGACTATACATTACATGTCAATCAGTGTTAGGCCATGATCCTGGCAGCAGTTGTCTGTGTGTTGCCCTCAGCAATGGCTGTAGTGACTGTTTTGAAAGGTCAGCCAGGTTCAAAAGGCAGGATCAGCCCATCACAAAGGCAAACTGGCTGGGAACAAGTGTCTGCAGGTACCCAATATCACTGCATATGTGTCCCATACTGAATAATCCCATAGCTTAGCAGACCAGGCCGGTTATGCATATGATGTGGTAGTTCCCAGGGTCAGTAGAGGTGCCTCCTTAGTGGTGTGGGACCACTGTTGCTGTATGCCAGTGTCCAGGTACATATCCTGTAGTATGGCAAAGATTAATTATCAGTCTTATATGCGGTTGTATGTCCTCTTGGAGTGCATGTAGCACACATCCAGGGAGACCATCAGGTCACAGTGATGCTGTGTGTTCTGCTTTGCTGAGGGTGGCCCACACCTGGACATGTGAGATGATAGGGAGGTTACATACAGCTGTGATAAGTATTTCAACTGGTGGGGGAAAAGGAGGGGGGATACGTGCACCGAACCTGTCTGCAAGAATGTTGCCAATATCTGTGTGTTTGGTGAATGTTAAGTAGGTGTGTATTAATGCAGAGCATATCTGAGGCATTTGATCTATATGTGTAACATAACTGAAGAAGGCCTTGTGGTTATCCATAGTGTTTGTGGCCATTTCCCTCCCAGAGTAGGCCGTGGCCGTTGTTATGAGAGACTGTAGCGTAGTACCAGTGCTGACCACAGATGCCTTCCCTTAATGTGAATCTGCTCTGTCCTGCAGTAGCCTCCTGCTATTGTTATACAATCTGCCTCTGGCTGGGGTCCACCGGACAGGATGCCTAACCTTTGTGCATAGGGTCTGGGCTAGAAATATGTGTGCAAGTTCCATGCAATCTGTGAGATGTCCATGGTAAGCATTTGCAAAGGGGTCAGCAGTGTGGGTTGTGGCTTCCACTGGCCCAGTGTGCGGCATGGATACCATCTCAGTCCTAACAAGTGAATAACTGTGTAATCACATACATATCAAAGTAGTCTACTGTGCTGGTGGTGGTGGTGGGATATGTATATCTAGGCCGAGTAACTTGTGTCCACATCACACTAGTGGATGGCGTCCCACATACAGTACCTTGGGATGAACCCCCAGAGTGAGGTTGTGCATTGGACCTGTCAGTGTGTGCTGACCGATGGGGCATGCTACTATGTTGTGTGGAATGTGGCAGGTATTGTTGCACAGGTGTTGGCTGAGCACTGATATCTGGCCATGTACTTGTGTATCCACCACATGCAACATATGGGAGTAGTAGTATATCACTACACATGAGTATCATGTATAGTATGTGTGCCATATATTGCTGACATAGTCTGCTGATATCCTGTTTGTGTTCTCTTCCAGGGAGATGGCGCGTCAGCGTAATCCCGCCTACTCTGCAGCGGAAGAGGAGGAGATACACCAGAGCCTGGTGCGGGAGTATGACAAACTGTTTTCCTGCACCAGTCAGAATCAGCAGGAGAGGGCTGCACTGTGGCAAGACCTTGTCCGTAGGGTAAATGACATTGGCACACATAATAGGACATATGAGCAGGTACAACATCACTGCAGTGATTTAATCAGAAATGTCCGTCAGCGTGCATCGGATATCCACAGGCAACAGGTTGCCACAGGAGGTGGGGTGGCCACACATCCCCCCCTCACCAGACTGGAGGGGCTACTCCTAAGTGTTGTGGCTCCAGCCCTGGAACAGCAACAGCAATACACCTGCATCATGATGGAGGCTGGATCCACACAGCAGCACGACATGGAGCGTGCAGGTAATATGCCATATGTACACTTGACTGTTCTGTACACTGTTAGTTTATGCATGTGTAAGGTGTGTCCGTGGTATGTAGCTGTCATCATAGTATGTAATTGTGCATGTGTGATATTGGCAATATCAGCAGCTGGCGTGTGAAAGGCAACTGGTGTACTACTGCACTGTATCATATGCAGTATCAATGGCACAGTTGTGCCCACTGACATTAATCTCATCATTTCTGCAGGTCCCTCTGGGGTTACAGCAAGGCAGGCCATCCATGCTGGTGAGTGTGTTTAACAATACCTATAATAGTCCTGATAGTGCTAGTAACACTAGTGTAACTCAGTAGTGCTCTGTGTGTATACTGCGGGGTGTGCATGTGTGCAGGTGTGCCTGTGCCCATGTGTGCATGTGTGCAGGTGTGCCTGTGTCCATGTGTGCATGTGTGCATGTGTGCCTGTGTCCATGTGTGCATGTGTGCCTGTGTCCACGTGTGCATGTGTGCATGTGTACATGTGACCACGTGTGCATGTGTGCATGCGTGCATGTGTGCATGTGTCCACGTGTGCACGTGTGCATGTGTGCACGTGTGCATGTGTGCATGTGTGCCTGTGTGCGTGTGTGCATGTGTGCCTGTGTGCATGTGTCTACGTGTGCATGTCTGCATGTGTGCCTGTGTCCATGTGTGCATGTGTGCCTGTGTCCATGTGTGCATGTGTGCATGTGTCCATGTGTGCATGTGTGCATAAGTGCATCACTGGTAACATTGTGTGGACACTGTAAACTGTGTTTCCTGTCTTCCTCCCACAGGTTCTGGTGCTGCTCTGGTGTCCTGCAGCAGGGAACCTGAATCTGGTGCCACAAGTACTGGTAATGATGATATCTGTGTAATGGTACAGGAAGGTGTGTCAGGGTCCGCTATTGGTCAGCCAATTGACAGTACACAGCTGTCAACCCCATCATTGTGCACAGTCATCCTGCCAGTACATCCTTTATCACCATTGTCCCTAGGTGATGGACAGGATACAGTGGGCATTGACCAGGGTAATGTGGTATCTGTGGCACATGCTTCCCCACACAGCAGCCATGGGCAGTGTCCTGCAATGGTACCACACAGACAGTTGCCCATGGGTTCTCGTGGGAGCATCCATGGGCGTACTGCCTCTGGCAGACGTGCCCAAAGAGGTCTGTCAACCTCAGCTATGTTTCGGGCTGTCATGCAGGCACAGTCGCGTATGGAAAGGTACACCAGACAGGGTCTGAGGGAGCTGAGAGCATGTCGCACAGCCATGACTGACAGTATGCATGACATCGCGGATGCTATCCTTAATTTCACCAATGTCATAGACAGACGTTGTGGGGACATATTACAGCAGTTCCACAACCAAATGTCCATGAGTCAGGGCAATGGTGGGCGGTTGCAGCATCGACGTGGCCATATGCCAGCAACAGCAGCTGGCAGTCAGCGCGGATGACAACAGGCCCGCGCACACCCCCATAGTGCCAGCAGCAGCCCCAGCAATGCTGGGTCTGTGCTGTCATAGGAACGCCCCAGGAGACCACGTGCACATGGCTCGGGACAGTCCCAACAGGGACCTGTGTCCAGTCAACACACTCCCGCTTCTGATGACAGTACCCAGTCTGGCTTAGTACTAGATACGGTCCGTAGCACCCCTGCCAGGCACAAGTACCGTGTCCATGCCCACAGACACTGATCTGTATAACCTGCCAGGTGCAGTCTGTGGCTGTCCACAAACCCCTGTATATGGCAGCCATGAGGTGGAACTGTGTGCGTGCATACACACATGCGAAATGTTAACACCTAGGGCGACCACATACATGCACACACTGCACCAACAGTGACCCACCCTGTACTGCTGCCCCTCACCAACACACATACACACACATGTCAATTGGTGGTATCAGTGGCAGACTCAGGCATACCTAATTCACACCCTGTGCATATGATGACACTGTGCCACCTCCTGTAATCTCCAACATCATTTCAGGAACAGGTAAACACGTTGCTGATGCACAGGGTGACTACATAGAAGTGTATTAGTAGTATCATGTTGGTAACAGTACAGTGTGCTATGACTGTGTGTATAGCCCAGTATGCCTGATGCAGTAACTGTATGAATGTCCTGAATTGTTATCTGCACCCATAGTACGTACCAAAGTGTAACAGCTGCACATAATTGCATGCCGGTGGTAAGGATGTCAACAGATAGCCACATACATGGGTAGCACAGGGGGGAAGCTAATGCAAGTAGTGATATGCAATGATGGACATGTACAGTAATGGTGTCAAGTTGCCCACAACGACTATGCAATGTGGATGTTTGCGCATGTTGATATGTGTGCAGTACCAGTGTAATCCAAATCACAATTAACTATGACATAATATCAGTTCTACCATGGGCATCTCCGCTGTGTATTCCTGGGTACATGTTGATAGTGCCTACATATTTGCATTGTTACTTACTGTTAGTGTTACCCCTTCTTTGTTGTACAATGAACTACTTCCAGCCCTGCTTACTGTAGCTTTGTTTGCATGCATGTTCACTTGTGGTTCCCTGGAACACTGCTTACACCTGCAATGCAGAGTTACAGTGCTTCTGTGGACTCCTAGTGACATCTGCATAGCGTACGATACAAATGTCAAGTTTACACATGACAGAACGTCACTGTCCGTCCTGTTCATATGTACGTTGCCTGTGACACATTGCACATGTCTTACCTGGCATTTACCCCACGTGTGCAGTCATATATGCCACTGCTATGAAACAGTATCAGTACACCCACACATACACACCTTCAGTATGTTGTTCGCCATTGGCCCTATGTGTTGGTACTCACCATGGCAATCACACTACTAGGGTAGCATGTGCAAATGTAACCTGTGAATCACCTCTATGGTCCAGTTGTGGTTTATGTGAGTCATGTGGCAATGTCACAGCTGCCACATGTATGCAGTCAGCCATCACCCTTGGCCAGGAACGTACAACACATGTGTGGGATGCCACCACATAGCCAATCTGGGGGCTGAGCTCTCTGAACCCAGTAATGCCATACCCTATCAGGTGGCATGTCATATTACAGTGACTACAATATAAGTCAGACATAGACATGCACTGACAGCATGCTGAACACACTGGGGCATACATGGGGACTCAGAATAGCATCCTGCCTGAGCATCACACACCTCCGCAGCTGGCACATAGGCATATGTTCCATCGGAACAGAGTACATGCCACACATGGCACACACATCCTGTGTGCCACACACTCACAGCCTGTAGGGCTACACAACACACCTGCTACAGATGTGTCAGGTACCTGTCTTGGGTGCTGCACTGGGGTCCCGCTCAACAGGCTGTATCTGGTGAAGGTCACAGTGATATGCCTCAGGGGCACTACGGTCCACCACAGAACACATGCATACAGGTCAGTCAGAGGCATGGACACATATGACTCACTCATTGACCATGCCACTATGGATGACCTGAGACATACCTCCCTGGACTACATGATAGGGAACATAGAATGGATCTCTCAGCATGTGGCACGGGCCAGTATGAGCCTGATCTTGGTTGCCAACATACCCTCACCAGGTATGCTACCACTATATGTAGGAAGGGTGTTGTATGTCTACAGTCTGCTCAGTCTCCAATGTCATTCATAGGGTATCCACTGGCTGTCAACGTGTGCTTACATGCTAGGGAAGCCACAATGATGTGCAAAGGTCAGCTTGCATGTGACACCCATGGCCCGATGTATATTGGCGAAGCTCCTTGATACACACATACTGCATTATGCTGCAGGACACGGATTACATAGCCACCTCCGTGGGTATCACACAGGTTAGGACACTAACAGTGCTGCTACACAACACCAGCAGTGTACACCGCAAGATGCATGCACTGGACACTGTCCTCAGCACGGTGAACTGCAATGTCTGTGCAGTACCAGAGTCCTGATTCATGGCTCACAGGTGCAACCCATCACTGCCAGGTTATGCCTCATACCATGCCTGTCATCCCCTACACATGTAACACACATGGACAGGGGGGTGGTATCCCAAGGCACCACAGATACACACACCTCCAGGTTGTTGGCACAGCACAAAGCATCAGGGCCTAATCATGTGCAGCTAACAGTGTGTCAGACTGTCATCTGGTTCATAGCCTGGCACACACAACCCTCCCATACACAGGAAAACCACCTATCCTCCATAACAACACTGGCAATATGACAGTCTCAAGAACTGCCTTTCTATGGCTGGACTGCATCCAGCCAAACATTGTGCATGAGCATTACTGTAGCTACAACACACTAGTTGAAGGGTCCACAGCATGTGGTCACTGAATTGCAGTGGAATGACATGTTACAACTCCCACAACAGGTGGGAACATGCAGCACCTGTACATCGACTACATGTAGACTATATGGCCCAGACCAGATGTGTATCCCCTGCTGTAGGTATTTTACCATATACACCCACACTGTATAGACACATACCGCGTGGGACCCCTGCACAGTAAGACACAGTCATATTGTTATACATTGCAAATACCATTTATCCACTCGAGGCATGTGTCAGACATGGTAACGACTGCAGGTCACAGGTATTTATGTGTATGTGTCACACACATACATCATGTGTGCAACGCCATTGCTGGTTTAGGCAATGGCATGCATTGTTATGCACAAAGACCCACACAAGGTCATAATGTGTGACACAACCACACGTGGCAGTTGTGGGTTACCAAAACATACATATCTGTACTCTGACAATGGTAATAGACCCAGTAGCAGAGTGCACTATTGGCATTACTGGCCAACTAGCCCTGTTTGGCTGTGCTGATAGTGTGGTGACATCCCCTGTGTTTACTGGGGGAATATGCAGCATCTGGTGTATTGTAGTATTTGCCAAAAGGATCTGTTCTCTCACACTTGCATCTACACACACCCTAGTACCCCCACACACACACACACACTTGCCATTTGCAGGATTCATACCCCTACCTAACTAAGTCACGACAAGTGAGAGAGACGCATTTAGCAAAGCGCACTATTCGGATTACTAGATGGTTCCTCTTCTCTGGCTGTACTTATAGGGTGCTGACATCATCAGTGTTTTGAAAGGGTAATGTGCATCAGGTAGTGTGATCTCCTGATTGCCAAAACTAACATGTTTTTCATACAGAAATGCACACACACAAACTCCCCACATCCAAACACACATACACTTGCCACTTGCAGGTTTCAAACCCCTATCTAACTATGTTATGACACTCGAGACGGACGCATTAGCAGAGCATGCTATTCGCATTATTGGGAGATTTCCCTTCTCCTGCTGTACTTATAGGGTGCTGACATCATCAGTGTTTAGAAAGGGGAATGTGCATCCTGTAGTGTGTTCTCCTAGTTGCCAAAAGGGATATTTCTTTCATACAGACTTGCACACACACTAACCCCCTCCACACACACTGAGCATTTACAGGATTCAAACCCCTACCTAACTATGTTATGACACTCGTGACAGACGCATTAGCGGAGCACGCTATTCGAATTAGTGGGAGGTTTCCCTTTTCCTGCTGTACTTATAGGGTGCTGACATCATCAGTGTTTAGAAAGGGGAATGTGCATCCTGTAGTGTGTTCTCCTAGTTGCCAAAAGGGATATTTCTTTCATACAGACTTGCACACACACTAACCCCCTCCACACACACACTGAGCATTTGCAGGATTCAAATCCCTACCTAACTATGTTATGACACTCGAGACGGACACATTAGCAGAGCGTGCTATTCGCATTACTGGAAGGTTTCCCTTCTCCTGCTGTACTTATAGGGTGCTGACATCATCAGTGTTTAGAAAGGGGAATGTGCACCCTGTAGTGTGTTTTCCCAGTTGCCAAAAGGGACATTTCCCTCTCACAGACTTTCACACACACAAACCCCACTCACCCACCCACACACACTGAGCATTTGCAGGATTTAAACCCCTACCTAACTATATTATGACACTTGAGGGAGACGCATTAGCAGAGCGCACTATCTGAATTACTGGGCATCTGTTCTGCACCTGCAGTATTTATAGGGTGCTGACATCTTTATTTCTACAGAGGTATGTACATGTAGTACTACCTGTCAGGTGGGGGATAGCATATATATGCATTTGCAGCCACCTACGTCAGGGTCAGATATGCACATCGCACTGGCAGGTTATGTTCTATACCATGCTTTGTGACCACAGGACCTGTAACATACAACATAACCAGTCCAGAACACCACACCCACATCCAGGACACGCACTTAGCTTCCCTGGGAACAGTGCCGGGATATGCAGGTGTTCACATACACCATTCCAGTTGTTAACATCAGGTACAGGCATATTGTGTGTGAGAACTACTCAGGCCTCTACCACTTTACCCTACAGCCACTACAATTTGTGGGTCCATGTGCTATGGCAGAACCACACACCACAGCCACATGGGGGAATACATATTGCACCTGTCCATCTGCAGCGTGGGTACTCACTGTTCCACACCAGAGGTAGACCACCATTGTTGATATCTGACCATACCCACCTTTCCCTGGACATCCATATCCCATCTCCACCCCCAGGCAAGGTTGTCACTGCACACAAACTGTATTTAGCACAAGCAGACTCTACACTTGTGAAGACTGGGGTGGACAACTTCAGAGGACCCATGCTGGGGGACTATACTGGCCACTCAGCATAATCCTTGACAATTGCATTCTATGAGCAGGTGTACGGTTTGCATTGATCATGCTATCCCACATATACCCATGACTGCTCCACAACAAGACACTTGTCAGGTGTACACCAGCCATATATGAGCCATACAACAGACAGAGTGAGCTAATACATTGCAGAGCTGTAGCCCACAGAGGGAGGACATCTGTGAACAGTTCCAGCATGGCACATCATTCACACATAATCATCACAACACAGTGTTGACAGTGGAATTGTCCAGAGAATGCAGATAGGGCTCCCCTCAGTCTGTTATTGATGGACACTTACTGTTAGAGATCCTCAGCAACCCTCTTCCAGCACACAACGACAACATGGCTGTGGCTTAGCACATTCAATCCCTGGGACCTCCATGGTGCTCCTGCTTGACAGAGGCACAGCTCACTAGCTTCACATGTTGCCTTATGTGACCTACTTTACAGTGGCACAGTAGCCTACTGTACTGGGGATGCAGATGCCAAGCACACTCTGGCTGAGCTGTCATTCCCTAGGGCAACAAGCCTAGTATTGACCTCTACACCCATATGTTCAATTGTCGGATGCACAATATTTGTTGTGCTGTTCTACTGTTTGCAGGTCTTTATTGCCATAGCATTCCCTGTTCCTATGACCAACTTGTGTATCTGTGGAAGATGTTTGCATATGACAGTGATCCACTATATCACTGATGTCTCTGTAGTCATTTACTGTGTGCACTGGGCAGATTGCTGTGTTGTGGTTGGTTCCTGGACTGCCACGTACAAATACCAGATATGTGTGGCCAACTGCTAAACGGAGATATGGCCTAAGTGTGTGAGCATGCCCAGTTCAGCCTTTCCATGGCATGTTGTCTGACATATGCCTCATTTATCAAAGTGTGCGAGCATGCCCAGTGTGAGCTTTCCATATGTTGCACTCTGAAGTCCACCACATATTTGGGTGTGTGTGAACTTCAACAATATCTCACGTTTATGGTTGTGTGTTGGGTGTCATGTTGTGTACTAACTGGCCAACTGATTCGTGTCTGCCACAACAGGGATTATACTGTGCCTGCAGGGATTGCATGGGATACTTTGCAGACAGTTCTCAACATACTTTCATAAGTACCTAACACTGTAGTACCGTATAGTGTACTGGTTCAGTACTTTCACTGTGGTGGACAGTATCCTGGGCTTTAGTCCTATGACTGCTTGACATCTTCATAGTGAGCACAACAGACTGTGTAGGGGCCAGTTGTGCACATATGACCATGTTGCATTATGTTCAGATATGGACTACTTACACCAGGCTCGTCCAACATTGGTAGTGTATTCCACAACATGGGTGGACATTGGCAAACACTAGCGATGTTCCCTAGGCCATTTCTGATGCTAGTCACAGGGTGTGTTTGTCCTTTGACACACATTGTAACTGGAGTTTGTCATGACATATGTCATGGTTAGTATACTGTGCCCTCCTACCTCTGACACAACACAGATATACCCAGCCTACCATCTCCCATCCACTCATCAGGATTCCTCTTGAGGGGTGTCGATAAGTGACTCTCTGGCTGACCTGTACCGGGAGTTTACTGAAGAGTGGGGGTGCCTTCTGTGTTATGGATCATTCTGTACAGCTTGTCCTATGTATGTCAGTGCTGGGGTTCAGGGCTCTCATGTGCATAGCTCACTGCTATTCAGATTGTACAAGGTGCAGCATGTTCATTGATTCCAGGTTGGACATGGCTTCATACATCAGGCACAGCTTGCCTGTAGCTGGGCAGTATGGCAGTGTGTGGGGCTGCAGTTTGTTTACTCAGGCAACACATGGCATCTGTTCATGCTCTTTGCTACTCCTGGTGGGGTACTGTTGTGGACTTTACAGTTGATGGAGGTGTCTGCTGAGGTATATCCCACAGGGGCTATTGTAGTCAATTGTGACGCTGATGGAGGATGACTGCTGAGCCACAGTGACATCCCCTTATCTACATCTGCCAACCTTCATGTTTGGGTGGGTATATAGTATATGTTTCTGCGAACACTACAGCCACATGTTTGTCCAGTGCAGGATATCTATCACATTTTGTACCCAGGTCTCTCATTACATGTTAGGTACTTCATGGGTTAACACCTGTGTGGTAATTTGTGGGCACTTACTGTATATCCACGGTGGTTGTCTATATACAGTTCTGCAATTAGCTTGCTGACATGGCTATGGCTCCAGTTGTCTGTTTGTAGGTGGCCCTTTTGTGGGTTGCTTGTGTCAGCTGGGGGTCGGATATGGTGGGCTGTTTGTACTCCTCTGCATACATGTTCAGTCACAGTCCTTCCATGTCGGCCTATACCTATGGGACATATATACAGAACGGGGGGGGGGCCAGGACCAGGCCTTGTGGGATGCCACTCATATCTGCTTTGTAATCTGACATGGATGTGGCATGTCTGACCATGTCAGTTCTGTCCTTGGTCTGGTTTGCAACCCCTCTACTGACATAGGGGTATATATTTAAGCTAGTGAACATATCCATATTGAACTCGTACGGTATTGTCTAGAAGCATATGCACGGTCTAGCTACACTGTGTGGACCACATTGCCCTCATCAATGACCTTAATGACTGCTTCAAATGGGTCAAACATGTTTAGGGGCAGGATTTGCAGTTACGACTGCCACACTGTGTAGTGTCCAGTATCAGTAGGTCCACAATAGCCTTCTGTCTGCGGTACATACTGATCCTTTCCATAGCTGTGCAGACCAAGCTTGTCAGGATCCTGGGGTGGTAGTTTGCAGTATCCATTCAGGCAACACCTTTGTTGTGAAGGACCACTGTTGTTGTACACTGCTCTTTGGGTACATATCCTGTGGTAAGGCTGACACTGGGCAGTAGTGTGATTTGGCATTCCATTATTCTTGGAGTCCATTTTGGCCTCAGCCCAGGACACCATCACATACCTTTGCTGCTGTGTGTTTTGCTTTGCAGATGATGGCTGTTACCTCAGCATCTGCAATGTCAGGGGACCAGCAGTCTGCTGGGATAGATATTTTGCACTCTGGGGGGGGTGTTTGCACTGCACCTGTCAAGTTGTATGTTAGCAATATGTGTGTGTGTTTGGTATGTTGTTTGTAATATCTGTGATTCGGAGCATATCTGTGGATGCCCAACATGGTTCCTACCATTAGTTAGGTAAGCCTTGTGATTATCCTTAGTGTCCTGTACAATTTGTATCTTCATAGGTTCATGGGTTCATACTAGGCTATCCACCCTAGGGCATTAGTAAGCCTAGCCAGAGTGTGTGTGTCTTTCGCCACCCCTTGATATGTTTCTATTATGGCCATTTATGAATTTCTTTACGGTGCCTCTGTCTGGTCGTGACACAGTGAAGACCCCCAGTATACATGTACGATCATCCATCCACTTGGCAATATTCCTGTTGAGGGGTGTCAGTGAGGGGCTCTGCCTAACATGGATTGGGATCCTGTTTCTGGGTGTGGGGAGCCTCTGGGTTATGTATCTGTCCCTCCAGCACATCTTATTTCATTATGTGTTGAGGCTGACATCTGTCACTCTCACAGCTCCAATGGCTTTGATTTCCTGTGGTGGAGCATGTCCATTACTCCTGTGTTGGACATGGCCTTGTACAACAGACATACAATGCCTCTGTGTAGGCAGTCTGTGACTGCATTCAGCTGGGGTGTCTACAGCCAGGCAGCATATGACATATATTTCACAGCCTTTATCCTCTTGGTGGGGTAACTATGAGGTCTTCCGAACCGCTGCAGGTCTCATGTATGGTACATCCCATACGAGTCATTCTACTAGATTCTGGGTCTGATAAGGGAACAGTACAGCGGCACAGTGACCTCTGTTGATGTAGATGTGAATCCTTTCATGATACAGTGTCCAATATCGACAATCTTCCTAGCCACATTGGCATTGTGAGTGTCACATGACAGATTACTGTTGACTTGTGTCCCTAGGTCCCTGATTACTCCTTGCATACATAATGGTTTGCTACCTATGTGGTAATGTGTGTGTACCTTGTCTGGTATTTGGTGGGACATTCATACTGTCCAGTGTCTTCAGGATGTCTGGGTGGAGTTCTTGTGTGTGAGAGTGTGGTCTGTCGCATGCTACAGACTGTACAGCAGTTTGGACTACACTTAGGTGCACATGGGTGGTCTCCGCTGCTTTGTGCATTGTCAGTTACCTGGCCATATGGGTGTCTGTGCTGCATATGGATACTCCCCCGCCTTTGATGTTTTGGTCCAGGTGTTGGGGCCATAACACATGATATGTGGTATAACCTGGTAGTGCTGGTGTGCTATCACTAGGCTTGCAGCAGGCTTCTGTCACTGCACAGACATCGATGTTCTCCATAATGGGAAGTGCCTCAGGGGCATGCATATTGCAGTTTACACATCTGGCATTGGTCAGCATTACCCTTATGTTTCTTACCACTTATGTTTTCTAGGGTGGTGGGTAGTCTTTTTGGCCTTGCCTACGTACGGCTCTATGGAGGTGGCAAAGGCCTTATCCAGTATCCAGATGCACAGGGGTAACAGGTGCAAGCCATCCCTGGAACAGCAGCATGGCTTGTCATGCTTGACATCTCAAGCAGACAGACATTAGACCCTCTTGGACTGACAGCTGTAACTGTGCCAGCTGTTAAACATGATCATTCTGTGTTTGTACTGTAGCATCATTCTTGGTGAGGGTTGGATGCTGCACACAGCCAGTGTCATACCGGCCTGGGGTACATACTCAGAGAGATCATCCATGTCTCTTTTCATGTAGACCAGGGAGGTACATCTCAGGTCATTCACACCAGCATGGACATTGAGTGCATCATATTTCTGCTTGCTTTGGGGTGACCTGCGTACTTGTGTTATGTGGCATTTTGTGGCAGCCTACAGGCAGCTTACTCTACCCTTTCCCTTGTTCAGTCTGGTGAGTGGGATAGCAGTGTGTCTGCCTATACAGATACCTATTACAACTGTATCAGGCATGTTGTTTCTCCTTCTGGCCTGTGACTGTTTGGCACACCAGCTTTGTGTACTATTTGTTGCATGTGCTATGTTTGGAGTTTGTGGTTGCTTGTGATCTGCTTTGGAGGCTTCTGTTGGTGTGGTGTGTTTGTAATTAGGGCCTCCAGGAATATTTTCCTGTGTTTATGTGTTTGGTTTACAGTTGTGGTAGGACTATGTGGGACTGGGTTTGTGGTGTATGTGGGTACCTTCTCCTCCTGACTAGTTTTGACAGTACTGAGTTGGGGGAGCTCAACTTCTGGTTTGGATACATGGTTGCATCTATCACATATATTTGTATTTATTGGGGGGAGTTGTGGTTGTCTGTGTACTTGGGACAGGTGTCACATTGCCTCTGGATTCACAGATTCTACTTGTTGTGGCTGGACTTAGTGGATTGTATGTGTGGACATATGTTATTGCCATACTACTGGTCAGTGATTACTTCCCTTTTTATGTTTGCTCTATCATGTGGTAGCTTCCTCATTCTCTTGCATGGTTTGGTAATGGCTGGAGTCCAGCATGCCAGATGCCTGTGTGTATGGCATTGTGTGTTGTTGTTATTTGTGATTGCATATTCCAAGCATTCCTGGCTGTGTTCATGGAATGTCTGTATAACATGTTCTGTGGTGTGTCCCATATTCTGCACTTGCACAGGGCCTTTCGTGGATTCAACATCAGTTTGGAGGGCTGCAGCCTGTGCTTTACACATGTTTTTCACTGTGGTATTCTGGCCAGGGACTGGGGTCGGGATGTGTATATCCAGTGTGATTACTCTATGGTCTGGTCTTACCAGTGACGGATACACTTCTCATCTTGCCATCCAGTGCACATGTTGCTGATTATCACATCCAGTATGCTTACCCCTCTTGTGGGAGTGGTACATTGTTCCTGGGCATTTTTGTTTATGGATTCTGGGAACTTTTCTCCAACTGTGTTGGTGCTAGTATAATGCTCCCGGTGTATGTCTGGGTATTTTCACTCAAGCAATATAATGTTGTTTTGGGGGCTTGATATATTCATGTATTCCAACATAGGCCAGGTGCAGTTCCTGGTATTAGGACAGTAGTCTGCAGCAGGCTATATACTGGGAGGTGGTTTTAGCCATTGGTATTTGACCATGGCTGATCCATGCTGCTTCTTGTTGTGGTACCAACATGGGGTTGTGGTTATCCTTGACATTTATTGCTAGTCACCCTCCTGTTGTAGCTTGTTCCATGTTTTGCGGCTGTACAGCACAGTATGAGGTGTGACCTGGTAGTGTTAGGGTGCTAATGTGAGCCTTGACCCAGTTGTCTATTACAGGACTGATATCTACATTATCCATACTGTGTGCATTTACACTGCACGCATCTTGCTGTTTAGACTTCTGGCATTGGGTAGCATTACATCTAGGTTCCTATCCCTTGTGGTACCTATGAAGGTGGGTTTGTGCTTTGAGACTTACCTATTCAGGGCATGCTGTGGGTACTGACAGCCTTTGCCAGTATCCATGGAGCATGGAATGATAGGTGCACACCACCCCTAGCAGGTGGTGCATCATGTCATGCTCCGCATGTCTTCCCAGCCTGAAACACATTGGCTCCCCTTTGACTTACTGCATTACTTCAGCCAGTTATTGCACTTGATCATCCCATCGTCATTTTGTGGCTTCATGCTTGGTGAGGGTGGATGTTAGTCAGGGTGCTCAGGTGTGCATATAGTACATGGTGTTACATTACTTAACACATGACATTCATGCCTCAGGTGGTGCTGCTGGGCTGCCTCTGTCGGTTGCGCATATTACACTTCTCTGTACATGTTTGTGAGCAGATCATGTCATTTTAGGCATCCATGTTATTATTTGAGTGAGTCAGAGGGGGTATCATTCCCAGGGTTCCTACTGAGCCAGTGGATGTGCTATGCGTTGCCTCTTTGCCAAGGCCAGGGCATACTGGGCACGCCTCCTTCTGCCTACTGGGGCAGGATCAGGTTGTTCCTCCTCCGAGTCATGCTCTGCCTGTGATGGCCTTGGCAATGGTGGGGGGCTGTTTGGCCCAGCCCTATGCTGGTCCTGCTGCAGCTGTTTTCACAAGATCATATTATGTAGCATAGCACATACCATGACAATTTGGGTACATGTAGTTGGTGTGTACTGCAAGGCTCCACCAGATGTGTCCAGACACTGGAACCATGACTTGAGCAGCCCAAACACACGCTCTATTACATTACGTGTTTGTGCATGTGCCTCATTATGGCATTCCTGTTCAGGTGTGTGTGCGTTTCTGATGGGTGTCATCAGCCACGGCTCCAGTGCATACCCTGCATCCCCCACTAGGTGTCCGTGTAGGATGTCTGCATTGGCAAATGTCTGGTACAGCTGCGTAAAATGCCAGATGTGGGAATCATGGTAGTTCCCAGGGCAGCCAGCACACACATTCATTATTATGCCCTGGGCATCACACACAACCTGGCAGTTGATGGAGGGGAAGCCCATGCAGTTAATGTAGGCCCTACCCCGCTCACCGGCTGGTGATTTGATGCGTATGTGCGTGCAGTCTATTGCACCCACTACCTCAGGGTATTCCGCTATTTGCTGGAAGAGACGCATATTGCTGGCCAATACCTCACGGGCATTGGGGAAATATATATGATCACCGACATGTGCTGACATGGCATCCAGGAACTGGTGCAGTACCCTGGAGGCTGATGCCTGTGATATCCCCATCATATCACCAGTTGGTCTCTGGGAGGTACCTGTTGCTAGTATTCTTAGGCCAACACATACCTTGGTTTCCACTGGGATGGGTTCCCCTCTGTTGGTTCTGTGTGTGAGGCATGGCCTGCACAGCTCAACTATTTGCTGCAGGAGCTCTCTGTCCACTCTACAGCGCTCTACTATCTCCAGCTCATGTAACCCATGGTAGGTGACCCTGGGCCTGTACACTCTTCTCCGTCTCCTCAGTGTGGGTTATCTGGCACCATCTGCATTGTCACCACCCTCAGCAAGTCGCCTATGTCTCATTATGACAGCTATGGCAGCCCCTAACATTTCTGCTCTGAGTGAAGCTTTTTCAGTTTTCACTTCTATTAGCTTACTCCTGTCTTGCAGTGTCTCTTAAGAGAAACATCCTGCACTACTGTTTGCAGAGTTTTAAGGGCTGGGCTGGGCTACTATTCTGCCTGTGTAATTGCCTGCTTCTAATTGTTTTCACCTGCTAGCTTCAGCAGTTATCCCTGCTAGCTTCCTACTAATTCTGTTGCTTCCTTTTTCCTTTGTGTTTCCTCAGGGGTGAGCAACATGCATACTAGCAGAAACACGCTCACAGTGGCTTACACGCACACACACGTGCTTACACGGTTCAGAATCTACTTATTCGGGTTAAAATGCGCGCACACCCATGCAAACTGTGTTACAAGTCTGCCAACAGCCTCCTACATGCTCAGCCTGCCCTACACGTGCGCACACCAGCGCAAACAGTGTTAAACATCTCCCAACACGCTCCCACATGCTCAGTCTGTCTTACACGTGTGCACGCTGCCCTACTCGCTCTTCATGGTGCGCACATGTGCGCATGCACGCCCAGCAAGAAACTTTGGTGTAAGTAACAGTGTATACCTTCCATTTCTTGACTTTCCCTGACTTATCTTGTGGCACACCTCTTTCCATGATCTGTGTCTGTCATCTGTCATGTTACACAGACCTCCAATGAACTGCATTTCTTTCTACCATTCCCCCCTGTGATGTCACCTATCTCCTACTCTATTCCTTCCCCTTATGTATCTCTTACACTACTCAGACTGTGCTCATTTGCTATGTGACTGTGAGATTCAGTATCCTAACCCTCATTTACATGAGATTGCCTACTAATGCTTAGTTACATGTCTTAGACTCAGCTTCCCCCCTTAGCAACCACTACACAGTGGCCATGTTGTTTTTGGTCTGCTGGTCCCTGCATTGTCATTCCATGTATTGCATGAAACCCACATTTGTGGGTTTATAACCTTCATTTTTATGTTTTATACAGCGCAGCCCATTTGCGCGGGGTTGCGCTGGGTTTAAACATCGGCGAATGCCGAAAAAAAAAATTATATTTTTATTATTTTTGCATCGGGTTACCTTGCCAATGGCCACATATATGGCCATTGGCATGCTGCCTGAGACATATGCACCCTTTATTTGGAGCTGACATGGCTCCGTTGTGGAATTTGCAGAAACGTACTCAGTTGTCAACTGAGTACATTTCTGCAGCTAAAACTTCTCTTACACGGACTGGTTTTTGCTTCGTGGATCGCTAATATACCTCATTTGCATACCTTTCGGCTGCAAGTGAGGTATTTAGCATGCCCATGCCCAGTCCGTGTAAGAGACGTTTTAGCTGGTCTCTTACACGGAGTTTAGGGCTGTTCCTGGATCGCGAGGCTTGCATGGAGTGTTACACGTCTCTTACACTCCGTGCAAGCCTTCGTGAATCCTGCCCATGATCTTACAATATTAGGAACTTACAAAATACACTTTATCAGTGTCTGACATTTCTGCTCAAACCAATGGCATTTATGCATTTCAAGCTTAATTTTCTATTAATAAAAACTAACTCACATGACATGTTTACTGACAATAATTATATATCTCCCTTATATCATTGTATAATTACTCCATCCAGCATCATCTCACCTTTTGAAATGTATTATTATGTCATCATTTAGGAATTTGCAGTTACAATTTATTAATTAGACAAGATGATAATTCTTTATATGCTTGATCATGTGAATTGATCTAGTATGTATACGTATGACTAGCTAATGTATTGTAAGCATAAAACTGCAGATTCTGAGTTAATACATAAATATTGCATGTCTTTGTTGTAAATCTTGTGCTCTTTTTCCCCAGACATTCCTGAAAACAGCTGAAGAGCCAGTCCATATAGCCATTTAAAAAAATATATATAAACAAATAAATAAAGAGTCCAGCCAATCAGCAAATCAATCAGCACATTTTGAAGAAGTGGAAGAAAAACTGGAAGAAACTCACAGAAGGAGAGAGAACATGCAAACTCCACACAGACAATTACCGGTGGTCAGGACTGAACCCTTAGCTCTGAAGTTGTGAAGCAGAAACCTTAATCATTTACAGTACAGGGTAAAAGTATAGCCTAAGGAATATGAATGTGAAAATCCTTTCTGTGAGGCACTGGAATGAGTGTACTGTTTGTACGTGCAATGATCAGCTTGCTGAGATGTCATGGTCTAACGTTGCAAGTTCACTATTAATATATACTTAGTGGTCACACTGTTAGGAAAAGGACATGCCCTCATGCCCATTCTGTTGAAGCTTTCTGAACTTAGAGTCAGAATATAAAAGGAGCAGGGGTGAAAGGGGTGCAAGGCTGTTTACTAACCCACAAATATATATATATATATATATATATATATATATATATATATATATAAACACTTTATAATCTTGAAATACTAAAATGTCAAATTTTAGTATCGCGAGACTATAAAGTCGAAGTTTGAAAATAGCAAAAGTGCATAATCATGAACTCGAATATCTCAAATTCACAGTTAACATCTTCACAGTACGTTATATCCGTGTGCGGTGCCGCATGTGGATTTAGGTGTTATGTCAGGTAAGTGAGTGTTTTGTAAGGGTTTTGGGTGGGAGTTTGAGTGTATGTGAGTGTGCTGATATGTTTGATGTGTGTGTGAGGGACCGTAGAATCTGTGTGTGTGTGTGTGTGTGTGTTTACTTTTGTTTACTGTTTGTGTGATCTCGGAGTTAGTATATATATGTATATATATATATATATATATATATATATATATATATAGGTTCATAGGTTCATACTAGGCTATCTGCCCTAGGGCATTTATAAGCCTAGCCAGAATGTGTTTGGCTTTCGCCACCCATTTTAGATTAATTTTGCTATGCCCTTTTTTGAGGTTAGTATACTGTGCCTTTGTCTAACAGAGACACAGAAGTGATACCCGGGGTAAACCTACGATCTCCCATCCACTCATCAAGATTCCTCTTGAAAAGAGTCAATGAGGGACTCTGCCTAACCTGGACTGGGATTTTATTCCAGAGTGAAGGGAGCCTCTGGGTTATGAATCTGTCCCTCCAGCATGTCCTATTTATTTCAGTGCTGAGGTTCAAGTCTCTTGAGCGCGTAGCTCGATGGGATTTAGATTTTCTGAGGTGCAGCATGTCCAGTAATTCCAGGTTGGACATGGCTTTATACTTCAGGCACAGATTGCCTCTGAGCAGGCAGTATGCCACTGAGTAGAGCTGGAGTTTCTTTAACCAGGCAGCATATGGCATCTGTTTGAGCCCTTTGATCCTCTTGGTGAGGTACTTTTGGGGTCTTTCCAGGTGCTGCAGGTGTCTGGTAAGGTACATCCCAAAAGGGACATTGTAAATCAATTATGGGCCTGATGAGGGATGAGTAAAGAGGCATGATGACCTCCCCTGATCTAGATGTGAATCCCTTCATGATTAGGTGGGCTATATAAAATGTTTTTCTAACCACTTTGGCCACGTGGTTGTCAAATGAGAGATTGCTATCAACTTGGGTCCCCAGGTCCCTAATTACCTCTTCTGTACTTAATGGATTACCACCTATGTGGTAATTTGTGGGCAATTTGTTTTTTCCAAAGGGGAAGACTATACACTTTTTGGCATTTAGCTTGAGGCCATGGCTCTGGCACCAGTTGTCTGTTTCTATGAGGCCATTTTGGAGGATGCTTGTGTCGGCTGGAAAGTCAATTATGGCACCCAGTTTGCAGTCATCTGCGAACTTGGTCAGCCACAGTCCTTCCGTGTTGGCCTGTACCTCCAAGAAATATATACTGAACAAGAGAGGTCCCAGGACTGAGCCTTGTGGGACGCCACTTGTAACTGGTTTGGAGTCTGACATGGCTCCAGCAATTCTAACCATGTGGGTTCTGTTCTTGAGCCAGTTTGCAACCCATCTAATGACATAGGGGTTTATATTTAAGCTGGTGAGCTTATCTATAATGCCAGAGTGGGGTATTGTATCGAAGGCTTTTGCAAGGTCCAGGTAGGCTGTGTGGACCACCTTCCCCTCGTCAATGGCCTTGGTGACTGTTTCAAAGAACTCAACCAGGTTTAAGAGGCAGGATCTGCTCTTAACAAAGCCGAACTGGGTAGGATCCAGTGTCTGTAGGTCCCCAATATCTTTCTTTATGAGGTCCATGATGATCCTTTCCATAGCTTTGCAGACCAAGTTAGTCAGGCTTATGGGGTGATAGTTTCCAGGATCCATTGAGGCACCACCTTTGTGGAGAGGGACCACTGTTGCTGTACGCCACTCTTTGGGTACATATCCTGTAGTAAGGCTGAGATTGAACAGTAGTTTTATGTTTGGGTTTAGCTCTTCTTGGAGTTCATGTAGGATGCAGCCCGGGACACCGTCTGGTCCCATTGATGCTGTGTTTTTTGCTTTGGAGAGGGCTGCTTTTACCTGAGCATCTGAGATGTCAGGGGGGCAGCACTCTGCTGGGATAGATATTTGCCCTTTTGGTGGGGAGGGGGGGGGTTGCACTGAACCTGTCAGCTAGGATGTTGACAATGTCTGTGGGTTCGGTGTATTTTTTGTCATTTTGGACTAATTCTGAGCATATCTGGGAATTCCCACCCAGGTTCCTAACATAACTAAAGAAAGCCTTGTGATTATCCTTAGTGTCCTGTGCAATTTTTCTCTCAAAGCTGGCCTTAGACAATTTTATGAGTGCCCGTAGTTTTTTGCTAATACTGATCAGAGATGCCTTCCCTTTTTGGGATTTTGCTCTATCATTTGGTAGCTTCCTCCTTCTATTGTATAGTTTGTTTATGGCTGGGGTCCACTAGACAGGATGTCTGCCTTTGGAGGATTGGGTCTTGGTTTTATTTGGGATTGAATGATCCATGCATTCCTGAAGGTGTTCATAGAATGTGTTTATAAAGGATTCTGCAGTCTGGGCCATATTTTCCACAGGCCCGGGGGCTTTGAAGGATTCCACCTCAGTTTTGAGGAGTGTGAAATTTGCTTTAGAGAAGTTTTTCACTGTGGTTTTCTGGGCAGGGGGTGGTGTCAGGATGTGAATATCCAGTGAGATTAGTTTATGGTCTGATCTTACCAGTGAGGGATATACTTTTGGTCTGGAGCATAGAGTCCTCATGTTGGTGATGATCAGGTCCAATATGTTTTCCCCTCTTGTGGGAGTGGTAACAAGTTGTTCCATAGCATTTGAGTTGATAAATTCTAGGAACCTTTGGGCTAGGGTGTTGGAGGTAGAGTAATGCTCCCAGACTATGTTTGGGAAGTTGAAGTCGCCCAATATAATGGTGTTTGGAGAGACCTTCATATTTTCCAGTGTTCTCAGCAAGGCCAAGTGGGGTTCCTGGGTTTGGGAGGGTGGTCTGTAGCAGGCTATAAACTGGAAGGCAGTTTTACTCACTGTTAGTTGCACATGGATGTCTCTGATGCTTCGTGCTATGCCACTAACCTGGAGGTGTGGGTATCTTTGACGAATATTGATACTCCCCCTCCTTTTATGGTTCGGTCCAAGTTTTGGGGCCGAAAAGCATGGTATGAGGTATAACCTGGTAGTGTTGGGGTGCTCTCATATATATATATATATATATATATATATATATATTATATAAGTAGGGGGGTGCAGGGGGGCTTGCCCCCCTGCTTATTTGTGTTATAGGTTTGTGGATGTGTGTTGTTTTGTTTGTTTATGTTGTGATGTGGGTGTTGTGGTGTATGTGTGGTCTGGTATGTGTTTTAGGTGTTTTGAATTTCGTAGTTTTGGGCTTCGCGGTTTTGCTGTTTCGGTGTTGTGTGGATTCGATTTCATGGTCTCGAAAAACTGAAATTCAAGATTTTGGTATTTCGAGATTATGTAGTGAATCTCTTTCTCTCTCTCTCTCTCTCTCATATATATATGAAACCACTTTTTTTTCCTGGTATACCTTCAGTGTACAACTGAGATGAAGTAAACAAAATTCTTTCCAGCATAAGTTATTTGGCTTGTTTCTTGCCCATAAAACCACCACAGACACTCACACTTATACTGACACACACACACACACACACACACACACACACACACACACATCACATATAGACCCTCAAACGCACACATGCAAGGACATGCTCATATACATACAGCCATGTGCATGCACACACACACACACACACACACACACACACACACACACACACACACACTCACATGTGCACCCCCCATTGACACAAATGCACACACACCACACAGAGAAACAAACACACACACTACACAGAGACACACAAAGACACTCACACACAAACTACATTTTGACTATGTCCCTGAGGATTTAGTGTGATCTAGTGAATATAATTGTTCCCAAAGTAATGAATTCACCTTGTTTTAGAAACACATACACACTACTGTATATATCCCACCGCTATTTAACTGCAATCACACTGTAACCATACAGAGGATGTGGTGCATGAAATATAAACAAATATGATAAAGTTGGTCTGTTGAAGCTGAATATTTTTTACACTCGGGTAACACCCCTGCACATGGATGCATGCAAATGACTGCACCCCATCACCTCCAAGCTAATGTAACTATCTATGAGTTCACTAAACATCAGGGGAAACCTATAAAATTTTAATCAAAACTTAATTTGTTCTTTCAAAATCTGACAAAACAGGGTTTGACAATCTTGTCTCATCCAACTCCCAGACCTGAAGACTGTATAAAAACATACTTTGTGTCAGCATAGAGTCATGCCCCCCAGGCCTGTATTGGCCTCATTAGTGCCTAGTGCATGTCACACTCTAGTACTCTTCATAACTAGAAATGGGATAGCAATGCTAATTCCTGGCATTGCAGTCACAGTGCCACATCTGTTGCAGCTCTTTTAATTATAGGCTAAAGCCATTTAACTAATTCTACTAGATAGTTCACTCCCTAATTATAAACAAATATTAGACAGCCAATTTTGCTGACATCAGATGAAAATCCATTGTCGAGGTATTATCTGTAGTGACACTGTTAATGGGAGCTGAAACAACTTAACATGTGATTTTAACAGGTTAAAGTATGCGAAGATGCTTACTGGATCATTCTTCTTGGAAAACATTTATAGATTAAGTGACACCACACTGTATGGACAGACTGGTTTCTACCCTAGGCATTCAGTACTTTTCTGAAAGGTTTTCAGTGTTTCATGTTGTAGTGTGTGTAGTTTAATCTATGGTTTATGTCCATCCATTTTATAAGTCTACAATTCTGGCTATTACAGATAGATTCAGTGGTAAACGTAGTCATGGTCCTTTTCCAATTTGTCAGACAAATGAGAAGTAGTATAAGGTTTTGAAACTAATCCACGAACACAATATAGGGAGACAATGTCATTATCCCATGTTACCTATGTGTTTGTCAACTCATTTCCAGCCTCTTAAACAGTGTGCTTGTGTTTACTGTGCTTAAACAGAGCAGTGTATTTGGAGATCGGAATTAATAGATGTTTACATATTGCACGCATTTTACCATCTGTCAGACTTTTGTTTACGCTCATTAGTAGAGTAATGGAAAGAGCGGCCATTTGATTAACATGTTTGAGAGACTGCAAACATGCAGTGACCCATGTTCTTGAGTTTTTTCAGAAAATATTTTGCAATACTCACTGTTATGGATGGGAAATGAGCAAGATGCAGTTATAATCAGATGCGTAGGAAAAGGTGTAGTGTTTGCAGAACAGAAAAAATGCTAACAGTGTTATAGCCATTGATGTCTGCAACATTATTATGGAATGTATTACTGGTGTTTTAGACTGTTTATGTTTAGCAACTCCTTTGTACCTGTCATAATCTATACCATGGTAGCTCAGTGGTTAAGGTTTGTTCCTCACCACACCAGGATCCATGGTTTAATTCTTGCCTCCAGCCTCTGCTAGCTGGAATCTGCACTGTTGTTCCCATATTGGTGAAGGTTTTCCCCACTCAGTCTAACTTCTTCCAACATCCTCTAAACAAGCTAGTTTTCTGGCCACTATAAGCAGTCAGTCTATATTTAATTTACCCTTGCACCCTTGACATGTGGTACAGGTCATGGTTGAAAACTGTCTGAGAGCCAGTTCCCTTGTCAGGTTAACATAGGAATAAATTAAATTATATGTAATGAGATTCTTAAGCTTTTTTTCCAAGTCTAAGGTGTAATAACATGTCTGATGTTCTGAATCAGAACTTTACATTACTTTTTTTTTAATAAAGAAGTTTCCATTACTGACTGATATATATATATATATATATATATATATATATATGTGTGTGTGTAGTGCTCCCGCAGGTGTAGCTGAAGTAGATATGGGTTCCTTCCTACCTGTCTCTGGTGACACCCCTATAGGCCCAACACACCAAGGTGGCAAGAATGACAGATTTTATTCTAGGTGACATATCTAGTTTAAAAGGCAATAGCACAACCACAAACAAATTATTTCAACAGTGCACCAGTTAGCAATAAGGCAAGGTGAGATATGCATGCAATGAAAACATACATTCACCCACTTCCCCAGAACTCAACAGAAAAAGGTCTTGACATTCAAACATGCACAAAGAAGGCACTATCAATAAGCAGTAAGACTTTATAATGCAGCAATACAAACATGGGAAAAATGCAATGTCATTAAGCAATAAAAGAGTTATAATACAACAATACAGATATGAGAAAATGCAATGTCATTGAGCAGCAAAATTCTTGAAGGCAGCAGTCCTAACACAAGCAGAATGCAATGTCATTGAACAATGAAGATTTATAATGCAACTATACAAATATGAGAAAATGCAACGTCATTGAGCAGTACTAACATCCTTAACCCCCTTGATCAATTCTAAACAGAGCAACTATGAAACACTCTATTATACCCTGTTCACTGGCCAGTGACTACTTACAGTCTTGCTGCTGGCATGATGGGGCCCAAGTTGGAGCTCATATGGATCCCAGTTATTTGTCATCCACAAAGCATTTGGGGGGGATCCACAATCTTATAAAAATATAAAATGATGGTCAGAGCCTCTCACCACTCCATCAAGAATATCCTAGTGACCAGGCACCATGGTTCCTCTGATGAGAAAAGTAGAAAAATCACCTGCCAGAACTCTGGTAATCATCTATGGTTTCTCTCTACTAGGCCCAAAGAAACTCCTTTTCTTGCTGAATCATATGCAGGTGTGGAACTACTGGTTTCAGACTTCTCTCCTGATTCCACAAAACACCATCATCCAGGATTTCAGCAAATGACAAACACAATCTGCTACCTCATGTTCCTGTCCCAAAGCACTAGAAAAGAAAATCCAGTCATGCTGCAAGGCCCTTTTCTGTTCAGCTAACAGTTTCAGTCTTCTCCTTCAGCTAGTTTCTCAGTCTCCTCTTTTGCTTTCGAAATTGTCTTTTATATTCCTGAAAAGAGCTCCACTTTGTGGTCTAATGAAAAACTATAGTCTATTACTTCTACAATGAAATACAGTGAGAGCTACACTCTCCCCCCACTTGAAAATCTTGGGTCCCCCTAAGTGAAAGGTAGATTAGCAGCAAAATATTTACACACACTAATGCACCATCAACTGAACAATATTTTTGCATTCAAAAGGTACATTCCACCAAGGGTAATCAGCCTTATGCGTGACTTGGGAAGAGGTGTCACCACTGGGGTAGGAGGCATAGGGATTATGGGCACAGACTCTCAGATGAGCTGTGGTCACAGGTTCCTGTGTACTATGTCCCAAACTGTTAAATTGAAGTTTCTGTGGAGGCTGAATCAGTCTCAGCAGTTTTGGTTTGGAAGAGACAGCTAAGGAATTTTGCTCGGAAGATTTGTCACTCACATCACATTCAATGTCCAGTTCTTCAGTAGGCATATTGTCTACTTCTAAGATCTCCTCTTGTATAACTTCACTTTAACTTTCCATAACATTATGACTGTCCTCAGCACTATTTTCTGAAGTTTGCATAGCAGGGCTTCCATCAGTATCAGGTTCTATAAGAGGCACAGAAACATTACTTAGTCTATTGTTAGTTCTGGGCTGCTCAAAATGACAAGGAACAAATTCTGGTGCATTTACATTGAAATTACAGTCCATGGGGTCTTGAACATCCTCATAAAAAAGCCCACTGAAACCCCAGTCATCATCACTGTCCTCCTCTCCTTCAGCAGGAGGAATTCCTCTCTGCCTTAGCCTTCTGGATCGCCTTGAGTTAGGCTTCTGCTGAGACATTCTGGGTTCTGGATTCATGAGTCTCACTGATTTTGTCAAAGGCATTAAGTCGTTGTGGTGCCAGGTTTTAATGGGTCCTTCTTTCCCCTCAGGGCAAACTTGGAAGACAGGGATATTAGGTAGCTGAGAAAAAATTATGTAAATCTCAGATCCCCAGTAGTCAGCTAGTTTATGCTTTCCTTGTAGTCCCAAATATTTCAAAAGAACTCTGTCCCCTGGCTGCATATCATGCATCTTTACTTTTTTTGTCATAGTGAGCCTTGTTTCATTGATGTCTTTGTCCTGTTGATTTTTCAGCAAGCTCATAAGCCTGTCTGAGCTTCTTCTTGAGTCTCTCCACATAACTGCCATGAGATCGCACTGGTGTATCATCAGCTGTGACTCCAAGGGTGAAGTCAACAGGAAGATGAGTTTCTCTTTCAAACATTAGGAAGTGAGGCGAGAATCCTGTAGCATCATATTTAGTACTGTTGTAAGCATGCACCACTGAGGCTACATGTCTACTCAACTGACTCTTCTTCTCAGCAGATAGTGTCCCCAACATGTCTAGTAAAGTTCTGTTGAAATGCTCAGGCTAAGGATCCCCTAAAATAAGGAGTGGTGTGGCTTTTTTGGACTCCCAAAAGAGTGAGTAGTTCATGGACAAGCTTGCTCTCAAAATCACATCCTTGATCAGAGTGTATCCTTTTTGGCGGGCCATAGTGTGCAAAGAACTTCTCAACTAGTAGTTTCACCACTGTAATAGCTTTCTGATCATGAGTGGGAAATGTTTGAGTGTATCTGGTATAGTGGTCTGTCACCACCAGCACATTACTGATCCCGCCTTCATCTGGTTCAATGCACAGAAAATCTAAACAGACCAATTCCATGGGTCCACTACTTTCCATTTGACCCAGTGAGGCAGCTCTGGTCAGCAGAGTCTTTCACTGAATGCAATGAAGACATGTACAACAAAAATCCTTAACATCTTGCTTCATGCATGGCCAGTAGAACCTGTCTTGACCCATAGTTCTGTCATAACCAAGATGACCATGTTCATCATGCAATGACCAGAGTACTACTTCTCTATACTTCTGAGGAAGCAACAATTGCCATTTTTCACTGCTGAGTGCACTTGGAGATCTCCTATACACTAGTCAGTTCTGTATCTGGAGTCTGTCCCATTCTTTGGCCAAAAGTCTTGCCAGGAGATGAATATCCATGTGAAGCATATTAACTTGTTTCTTCTCTAAAGCAACTACCACCAGTTGACCTAAGGGGTCTTCTCTTTTATCTCTCCTGAGGTCACTGCTACTCAAAGCTGGTAGCGATGAAGCCTGTAAAGTGACCAGATTACAGTAAGCTTGGGGTATGCTTGCTGCAGACAGATCCAACTTCTGGGCCCAACATTCAGTGTGTTGATAGCAGGTTGCAATCTGACACATAGCTCTCACTCCTGGCACTGGAAGTTCCACCCATTCATCATCGGGATGTAAATCTCCCTGAGGTCTTCTGGACAGACCATCAGCATCTCCATTTTTGTGTCCTGGGTGATATTTCAAGCTGAAATTATAGTTGCATAGAGCTGCCATCCATATGTGGCCAGTAGCATCTATCTTTGCAGTGGTCTGGATGTATGTCAGAGGACTGTTGTCAGTCTGCACTTCAAATTCAGCCCCATAGAGATAGTTATGCAGCTTGTCCACTACCACCCACTTTAAGGCAAGGAATTCCAAATTGTGAGCAGGGTAGTTTCTTTCTGTGGGGGAAAAACTCCAACTGATAAAAGCCACAGGTCTCAGCTTCTTGTCATACTCCTGGTAAAGGATTCCTCCTAAGCCATCCCTGCTAGCATCCACATGTAAAGTGTATGGCTTTGTTGAGTCAGCATATGCCAACTGAGGGGCATGTGTGAGGCAATACTTAAGCTGTTTAAATGACTCTTCACACTCAGGAGCCCAACGACTCTTGATGAGTTCTTTAGAACCTCTCAGTCCCTTAGGATTTTTTACAAGGATATCTTCATCTGTTTCATCTGCTTTCTCATCATTTCAGAACAAATGGTTGAGAGGTCTCGCTATCTTTGAAAATCCTTCCACAAACCTTCTATAGTAATTGCAGAACCCCAGGAAAGATCGCAGCTCTGTGATAGTTTTGGGTCTGGTCCAAGATGTCACCACTTCAACTTTGCTGGGATCTGTCTGTGGATATTCCATTTGCAGGCACTACATGTCCCACTTAGGTCACTGAAGGTTGGAAGAACTTGCATTTGTCCAATGACAACTGCAGGCCTTCCTTCTCAATCTTGTCCAATACCCTCATCAGTCTTTCTTCGGGCTCCTCTAGGGTCCTTCCAAAAACAATGATGTCATCTAGGTAGACTAAGACATCCAGGAGATGCATGTCCCCAACTGTTGTTTCCATGATTCTCTGGAAAGTTGCCGGTGCATTTGATAAACCTTGAGGTAGGCGATCAAACTCAAAAAATCCCAAAGGGGTGATGAAGGCAGTCTTCTCTTTATCTTCTGGGTGCATAGGGATTTGATAGTATCCACTCCTTAAGTCTAGCACACTGACCCACTTACTGCCCACCAGGCAATTTACAGCATCTTCAATCCAGGGAGTTGTGTACTGGTCTGGAATGGTTCACTGATTCAGTGTACGATAGTCAACACACATGCGAATTGACCCATTATTTTTCCTGACAATGACAATGGGAGAGGCATATGGACTTCTTGACTCTTGAATTATCCCTGCAGCTTTTAGTTCTTCCAAATGTTTTCTTAAGTCCTCCAGGTCTCCTGGAGCTACCCTTCTGGAACGTTCCCTGAAAGGCCGGTCCTCTTTTACTCTTATTCGGTGTTCTGCACTTTTTGCACAGTCCACATCTAGTTCACTAGTAGAAAAACAATTTTTATTTTTCATTAGTAGCTCTTTAACTCTGGTTAGCCACTCAGGGGGCAAGAGACCACCTCCTATATCAATATCTCCCAGCTTCAACTCGTTGGCCCTGCTCTCATTCCTTGTCAATACAGAAACAGGTAAGGGAGTGGCAGCATAAACATTTCCTAAATGCACTTGTGAACGCAGGACAATGGGAGTACTTCCTTTATTCGTTAACCCCACACGCAAAGTGTCATAAGGATGCTTTAACTTGTCCACAGGCAAAACTTCTGGGACTAGTTCCAGCCCCGGTAGCAAGTCACTTTCTGGATCCAGTTCCATCGTGAGATGAGAGGAAACTGTTTGTCCACATATCCTTACTTTGGCTCTCAAGCAGGTGATCTGACCAGGATGAATTATATGCTCTTTCCCAGACAGGGTCCACACATGACCAATTTCATCTTTCTTACTATCCTTCTCCCTTTGAAGGGCACAGAAAACTGGTCTCAGGAGAGGATGTAATGCTGGGTGTTCCTGGGTCAACTGAGGTATTAGCATTTTCTGACAAGGTCAGTATTTGTCCCCCCTAAAATAGATGCTGAATCCTTTCCTTTTGGCCTGGGGCACACAACAGCGAGTGTTTCAAAAACTTCTGTTGACCCAACAACTGAAGTGGAAAATTCTAACTTGAGTGAGACATAACCATCATAAGGGAACTTTGTGTCACTTAGCCCCCAGATATCTAAATCTTCTAACTTTTCAAGTGGCAAATGCTTTAAGTATTTTTGGTAGAAGTCTCTGTACAGAATGGTGATTTGTGCACCAGTATCCAACAGTGCTTTAATATACACTCCTTCTATTTTTACTGACATGACAGGGGACGGTCCCAGTAGGCCATCGGGTAGTTTCTGTTTCCGGTGTTGTTCAGCTGTACGGCAGTCAGCATGTGGCTGAGGTACCACTGGTTGACCTCACCATTTTAATGGATACAACTCTTGCTTAGTAATGCTTTGTGGTCTCAGATGATGAGATTTTGGCTGAGATGGCTTTCCAATTCGTTTTTTCACCTCAGATAAGCTAGAAGTATGCATAGTGGGTAGTTTCTCTCCCCTATTACAAGGGTTTGTGTGGAAAGCGGATCCAGGATGCTGTCTCTTGATGTTATATTTTATGGAGCTCTTTGTAAATGGGCACTCATCTGGCTCCTTCACTGAGGACCTTTGAAGTTTCCTGCATTGCACTAGCCAATAATAGTTTGTTCACTTTCTTCAAGTTCTCTGCCTTAGGACACTGTCGCTTTATATGCCCTGCATCCCCACAGGGAAAACAAAATCCAATAGGAATTCTGAACATTGGCTGATTCAGTTCTTCCCTGAGTCCTTTCATGGAGGTTCTAACTAATGTATTCCTCCCTTCAGCTAAAGTTACCATGGCTTTCTGCAATTCTGCAATTGTCTTGGTGAATTGAGCTATGGCGTCGGTCAGGGAAGACACCTGCATTTGCAACTGTGACACCTCTACATTGTGGAAACTCTGGGCCATGACTCCTGTTTGAGTAGTGAGCATGGCTATAGGCTCCTGCTGGTGTTCACTCATTGTTTTAGTTGCTGTTGAACACTGAGATTTGGCTTCCAACAGGGCCTCCTCTTCCCTCACCTCTTTAACCAACCAAGAATAAGTTAGAGTCTCTTCCCTATTTCTCATCCTCATTTTCCACACAATGGGGTCCATAGCTTGAGCTCCCTGTGAAATTTGTCCGATCTGTACTTGGTCAGCTACTTTTGGATTCACCCCTTTCTTTAGGATGATCTGGTGGAGCATTTTATCTAATCGGTTAATGTAATCAGACAGTTTCTCACCAACATCTTGGTATGTATGTTCAAACTGATACAGTAGGTCAGCAGCCCTCTCAGTTCTTCCAAACACATGCAATACTCCTAAATAGTCCTTGGCCATGCAATCTTACTTACCCATCCTTAGGTGGCGTATGGTATCCACAGCTAATCCCTTTAGATTTTCAGCTATCCTCTGCTTCTTCTGAGATTCTGGGATATCCCACTCCTCTAGGGCTTGTGAAGCCTGATCCATCCAGAATTCAAAATCTCCCTCTTCCTGAGGTGTGGGTTATCTGCCATAAAAGAAACGCAATTTGTGGTAGCCAAACCCAGTGAATGCCTGTGTAGGCTTTAAGCATCTTTCTAAAATACTTCCCAAAGTATTCAAAACTTCAGGCCCTATAGTATTTATGGGCAGTGAAGCTGCAGCTTCTGGTGTAAATTTCTGACCTATTTGGATAGCCTCCACAGGTATTTTCTCTGTTGCTGAGGTAGTGCACTTCTCAGGGATTACCACATGGACTGCACTCTCACCTGAAATTTGTACACTCGAAGGTATGTGCTCATACACTAATGGACTTTTCCATTCTAATAAGGCCAATGTGCTCTGCTCGATAGGGTCCATAGTGCTGTCTAATAAAAATCCATGGCCTACAACTGGTAAGGATCCTGTGACTTGATGTATTTACGTATCAGTCCATGTGACCCTGCCAACACCAAAACTAAGCAATGCTCTGACTGAGCATTGTGCTGTTTGCGCCATTTAGTGGCTACTTCTGGGTTTATGTTTCTGCTGGATTTGCTTTCCATGTGTACAGGGGAATAGGGTGGAGTCCAAGGCAGTACAGGCAATCCTGGATGAGCCTCCAAATGTAGCGCACCCACAAGTGTAGCTGAAGTAGATATGGATTTCTTCCTACCTGAATCTGGTGACACCCCTATAGGCCCACCACACCAAGGTGGCAAGAATGACAGATTTTATTCTAGGTGACACATCTAATTTAAAAGGCAATAGCACAACCACAAACAAATTATTTCAACAGTGCACCAGTTAGCAATAAGGCAAGGTGAGATATGCATGCAATGAAAACATACAGTCACCCTCTTCCCCAGAACTCAACAGAAAAAGGTCTTGACATTCAAACATGCACAAAGAAGGCAATATCAGTAAGCAGTAAAGCTTTATAATGCAGCAATACAAACATGGGAAAAAATGCAATGTCATTAAACAATAAAAGAGATATACTACAACAATACAGATATGAGAAAATGCAATGTCACTGAGCAGTACTAACACCCTCAACCCCCTTGATCAATTCTAAACAGACCAACTATGAACCACTCTATTGTACTCTGTTCACTGGCCAGTGACTACTTACCGTCGTGCTGCTGGCATGATGGAGCCCAATTTGGAACTCATATGGATCCCAGTTATTTGTAATCCACAAATCATTTGTGTGGGGGGGTCCACAATCTTATAAAAATATAAAATGATGGCCAGAGCATCTCACCACTCCATCGAGAATATCCTAGTGACCAGGCACTGTGGTTCCTCTGATGAGAAAAGTAGAAAAATCACCTGCCAGAACTCTGGTAATCATCTATGGCTTCTCTCTACTAGGCCCAAAGAAACTCCTTTTCTTGCTGAATCATATGCAGGCAGAACTACTGGTTTCAGACTTTTCTCCCGATTCCACAAAATACCATCATCCAGGATTTCAGAAAAAGACAGACACAATCTGTTACTTCACGTTCCTGCCCCAAAGCACTAGAAAAGAAAATCCAGTCATGCTGCAAGGCCCCTTTTCTCTTCAGCTAACTTTTTCAGTCTTCCCTCCTTCAGCTAGTCTCTCAGTGTCCTCTTTCATTTTCGAAATTGTCTTTTATATTCCAGAAAAGAGCTCCACCTTGTGGTGTAATGAAAAACTACAGTCTATTACGTCTACAATGAAATACAGTGGGAGCTATATACATATATATATATATATATATATATATATATATAAAAATGTTATAGTCTCACACACACACGCACACACACACACACACACACACACACACACAAAATGTTCTTTGGATGAGACATTAAACTGAGGCCCCATTCGCTTCAGTTGCTGGTAGCTCATTTGGATGTAAAAGATCACCTGTCAAAAAGATTAAGGGACGCTCCCCGATGCCATGGCCAAATTTCTCCTGGCAGTATAAACACCATCTTATGTCTCCCCTGAAAAGATAAACTAGCCTAGTATAACTCACTTTGTCAATAAAGTATAGTGGTGTTAGGCATTTTTTTACATTAATTTGTCTTAGTGGTTGTGTCTTATTTAAAAGTACATTGGTAAGAATGTATTGAAAGAATGGAGTTTATGACACCAAATTCTATTTATAAGATAATTAAACTTCATACAGGCATTGTTATAGCAGGTTGTCACATGGTTATGTATTTGCATATAGTTATCATAGGGGTGATGGTCACCAAGTATGGCTGGTACAGGGGCTGTGTTGATATACCAATGAGATATTTGATCAGAATGCAGTCCGATGTATTTGTTGTTCTTCTAGTATAATTTGTTAGCTAGTTCAAGATAGTATAAGCAGATACAGTATTATTTTATATTTTAGAGTTTAATGCATATATGATCAAGCCTGATTAAAAAATTCCACTGTGAAATTCTTGAATTTAGATCTAATCACATTTTTTTTAGTATGCCATGTAACATTTGTAACTCAGTCAACACCCATTTTACTTCAGCCTTTTATTCATATTTTTGGTCCAATTTTTGAGTTCCCTGCTTGACTTTAGCCTGGTTTCAGATTCTTGCACTAAAAGAAGGAGAGGTATGACAGAAGTGCACCTTTTCTGTTTCATTTTTGGTGTGAGGAGAGAGCTGGAGTTGTCAGAAAAGAAACAAAGACAATCATTTTCAGAACAGAGGTACAGAGAATTTATTTATTTAATTGTAAAGAAAGCTAGTGAATTAAAGTTGGTTTATTATGATGCACAATACACAGACATGGAAGGTATGTGCAGCCTTCAGTACAGTTTACCAGAGATGTGTAAATGGTGGGCAGAACGGTAATTTTAATTCACCTCTCTTCCTTTTAACCCCTTATAGAAAGACTAAGGTTGTTTTTTATCCCTGCTTCCTGTAATTCCATAAAATTGTCCTTTGCTTATCTGAATCACTTCATGTCATAATGTGTTAAATATTCTCTTTGTACCAGTACACTGGGATTCAATTTGTCAGTCATGCTCTGCTCCAAGATGTGAAGGAAACAAGTGATACTATTTGTGCATCTTGAAGCAAACAATGATGATGATAACAATAATAATAATAATAATAATAATAATAATAATATTTATTATTATTATTATTACTATTATTATTATCATACTGCCAGCCCAGCTATAGGGAATTTTTCAGATAATTCTATGTCATTTGTGAATATTTATATGATTTAACTCAAGCATCCTTCAATGCTATAGAATCATGGTTGGCAGATGCCCGATTAATCTTGAACCCAAATAAAACTAAACTCACGCTCTTCCACTCCACTAAATTCAAAACTCAATCCATTTACTTCAACATCACATCCAATAATAAGACTTTGATTGAACCAGTACCATCCACCCAACTTCATGGTGTTGTTATTGATCAAAATCTGAAGTTCGACTTACACATTGCCCAGACTGTAAAAAAAGTACACAAGAAAATAAGTATCTTACACAGATGCTAAAACTATCTAACCAAAAACTCCAGAATAACCACAGCCAGAACTTATCTTCTATCAACTTTACTATATACCTCACCCATCCTTACCAACCTCTCCAAATCAGACCTAAGCAACCTAGATGCCTGCTATAATAAGATAGCTAACTTTGCCACTAGCTGTCTTCCTAGAACCCATCACTGTAAGGCCCTAAGACAACTATCCACTTACCACTTGAAATAAGAACTATAAATAGCTTAAAAAACTTCAAGCATCACATTACAGCTCACCTCACCACTTCCTGGACTTGTACATGTACTGGGCATGGGTAGCCATATCCATGGAACTAGCTGATTTTAAAATTTTAATTGCATATATAATGAGCATTGAGTTTAAGCCATATGACTAACTTATGTTATTTTTTCTTTCTCATAGGCTCATAGGTTCATACTAGGCTATCTGCCCTAGGGCATTTATAAGCCTAGCCAGAGTGTGTTTGGCTTTTGCCACCCATTTTAAATTAATTTTGCTATGCCCTTTTTCGAGGTTAGTATACTGTGCTTCTCTCTAACAGTGACACAAAAGTGATACCCGGGGTAAACCTATGATCTCCCATCCACTCATCAAGATTCCTCTTGAAGAGAGTCAGTGAGGGACTCTGCCTAACCTGGACTGGGATTTTATTCCAGAGTGAAGGGAGCCTCTGGGTTATGAATCTGTCCCTCCAGCATGTCCTATTTATTTCAGTGCTGAGGTTCAACTCTCTCAAGCGCATAGCTCGATGTGATTTGGATTTTCTGAGGTGCAGCATGTCCATTAATTCCGGTTTGGACATGGCTTTATACGTCAGGCACAGATCGCCTCTGAGCAGGCGGTATGCCACTCAGTAGAGCTGGAGTTTCTTTAACCATGCAGCATATAGCATCTGTTTGAGCCCTATGATCCTCTTGGTGAGGTACTTTTGGGGTCTTTCCAGTTGCTGCAGGTGTCTGGTAAGGTACTTCCTGAAAGGGGCATTGTACTCAATTATGGGCCTGATGAGGGATGAGTAAAGAGGCACGATGACCTCCCCTGATCTAGATGTGAATCCCTTCATGATTAGGTGGGCTATATAAAATGTTTTTCTAACCACTTTGGCCACGTGGTTGTCAAATGAGAGATTGCTATCAACTTGGGTCCCCAGGTCCCTAATTACTTCTTCTGTACTTAATGGATTACCACCTATGTGGTAATTTTATGGGCACTTTGTTTTTGCCAAAGGGGATGACTATACACTTTTTGGCGTTTAGCTTGAGGCCATGGCTCTGGCACCAGTTGTCTGTTTCTATGAGGCCCTTTTGGAGGATGCTTCTGTCGGCTGGAGAGTCGATTATGGCGCCCAGTTTGCAGTCATCTGCGAACTTAGTCAGCCACAGTCCTTCCATGTTGGCCTGTACCTCCGAGAAATATACACCGAACAAGAGAGGTCTCATGACTTGTGGGACGCCATTTGTAACTGGTTTGAAGTCTGACATGGCTCCAGCAATTCTAACCATGTGGGTTCTGTCCTTGAGCCAGTTTGCAACCCATATAGTGACATAGGGGTTTATATTTAAGCTGGTGAGCTTATCTATAATGCCCAAGTGGGGTATTGTATCAAAGGCTTTTGCAAGGTCCAGGTAGGCTGTGTGGACCACCTTCCCCTCGTCAATGGCCTTGGTGACTGTTTCAAAGAAATCAACCAGGTTTAGGAGGCAGGATCTGCCCTTAACAAAGCTGAACTGGGTAGGATCCAGTGTCTGTAGGTCCCCAATATCTTTATTTATGAGGTCCATGATGATCCTTTCCATAGCTTTGCAGACCAAGCTAGTCAGGCTTATGGGGCAATAGTTTCCAGGATCCGTTGAGGCACCACCTTTGTGGAGAGGGACCACTGTTGCTGTATGCCACTCTTAGGGTACATATCCTGTAGTAAGGCTGAGATTGAACAGTAGTTTTATGTTTGGGTTTAGCTCTTCTTGGAGTTCATGTAGGACGCAGCTCGGGACACTGTCTGGTCCCATTGATGCTGTGTTTTTTGCTTTGGAGAGGGCAGCCCTTACCTGAGCATCTGAGATGTCAGGGGGGCAACACTCTGCTGGGATAAATATTTGCCCTTTTAGTGGGGAGGGGGGGAGAAGTTTGCGCTGAACCTGTCAGCTAGGATGTTGGCAATGTCTGTGGGTTCGGTCTATTTTTTGTCATTTTGGACTAATTCTGAGCATATCTGGGAATTCCCACTCAGGTTCCTAACATAACTAAAGAAAGCCTCATGATTATCTTTAGTGTCCTGTGCAATATTTCTCTCGAAGCTGGCCTTAGACGATTTTATGAGTGCCCGTAGTTTTTTGCTAATACTGATCAGAGATGCCTTCCCTTTTTGGGATTTTGCTCTATCATGTAGTAACTTCCTCCTTCTATTGTGTAGTTTGTTTATGGCTGGGGTCCACCAGACAGGACGTCTGCCTTTGGAGGATTGGGTCTTGGTTTTATTTCGGATTGCATGATCCATGCATTCCTGAAAGTGTTCATAGAATGCGTTTATAAAGGATTCTGCGGTCTGGGCTGTATTTTTCACAGGCCCGGGGGCTTTGAAGGATTCCACCTCGGTTTTGAGGAGTGTGAAATTTGCTTTAGAGAAGTTTTTCACTGTGGTTTTCAGGGCAGGGGTTGGAGTCGGGATGTGAATATCCAGTGAGATTAGTTTATGGTCTGATCTTACCAGTGAAGGATACACTTCTGGTCTGGAGCATAGAGTCCCCATGTTGGTGATGATCAGGTCCAGTATGTTTTCTCCTCTTGTGGGAGTGGTAACAAGTTGTTCCATAGCATTTGAGTTTATAAATTCTAGGAACCTTTGGGCTAGGGTATTGGAGCTCGAGTAATGCTCCCAGTCTGTTTGGGTAGTTGAAGTCGCCCAATATAATGGTGTTTGGAGAGACCTTCTTATTTTCCAGTGTTCTCCGGAAGGCTGAGTGGGGTTCCTGGGTTTGGGAGGGTGGTCTGTAGCAGGCTATAAACTGGAAGGCAATTTTACCCACTGTTAGTTGCACATGGATAGTCTCTGATGCTTCGTGCTGTGCCACCAACCTGGAGGTGTGGGTATCTTTGACGAATATTGATACTCCCCCTCCTTTTGTGGTACGGTCCAAGTTTTGGGGCCGAAAAGCATGGTATGAGGTATAACCTGGTAGTGCTGGGGTGCTCTCGGGAGCCCTGAACCAGGTTTCTGTTACTGCATAGATATCGATGTTCTCCATGCTAAGGAGAGTTTTGAGTGCATGCATCTTGAGGTTTAGACTTCTGGCATTGAGTAGCATTACTCTTAGTTTCTTATCCCTTGTGATACCTATAGAGGTGGGTTTGTCTTTTGAGCCTTGCCTAAAAAAGGCACTACGGGGGTAGCAAGAGCCTTTGCTAATATCCGAAAGCCCAGGGGTGACAGGTGCAAGCCATCCCTAGCGAAGCATCGTGGCTTGTCGAGCATGTCATCCCAGGCTGACAGGCATTGGATCCCCTTTGAATGACACCAATACTTAAGCCAATTGTTGAAATTGATCATCTTGTCTTCATATTGTGGCATCGTTCTTGGTGAGGGTAAGATGCTACTCAAGGTCAGGGTCATACCGGCCTGGGCTACATGCTCAGAGAGCTCCTCTATGTATTTTTTCATGTAGTCCAGGGAGGTACGTCTCAGGTCATTCACACCAGCATGGACAATGACTGAGTCATGTTTGTACTTGCCTTGGAGTGACCTGAGTACTTGTGTTATGTGGCGGATCCTAGCGCCCGATAGGCAGCTCACCGTGACCTTCTCCTTGTTCAGCCTGGTGAGCGGGACGTCAGTGTGCCTGATGATAGCGTCACCTATTACAAGTGTATCAGGTGTGTTGTTTAGCCTTAAGGGCTGTGACTGTTCGGCACACTGGCTTTGTGAGCTATGTGTTGCATGTGTTTTGTTTTGGGGTAGCGGTTGCTTGGGTGTCTGCTTTGGTGGTCTCTGCTGCTTAGGCAGATTTTTATTTAGAGCCTCAGAGTATGTTTTTGTGTGTTTATGTGTTTGGTTTGCTGTCGTGGTAGGTCTATGTAAGACTGGAATTGTAGTGAGTGTGGTTTCCTTCTCCTCCTGACTGGTTTTGCCAGTACTGAGTTGAGAGAGCTTAGCCTCCAGTATGGCTATATGGTTGCATCTCTCACATGTGTTGGAATTTGTTGGGAGGAGGAGAGGGTTGTCTGTGTACATGAGGCAGTTGTAACATTGCCTCAATATTCCCAGATTCACCAGCTGGACTGGAGAGGAGATTGACAACTGACCTTTGTACATGCTAGAATAGTATTGGGAATTCCTTTATAATTGAAAAAAAGGGCCAATGGGGAACGAGGTACTCAAGGGGTGTTTGTGAGGGTGTAGTGCTTTTAATATTTTAGTGCTGACGTATATAATTGCTTTAGTGAGCAAGTGCCAGGTAACTTAAATGCAATGTGTTTCAGATAACTTAAATGCAAAAACGACAAACAGTAACTTTCTTTCAAATGAAACAAGGAAATAAGTACAGTAAGCAATGCAGATATCACTAGGGAACCACAGAAGTGCTGAAAAGCTGTGTTTTAGGTGGAATTAGCATTTCAGGGAGATAAGCAAACAAACAAGCAGCATACAAATAAAGCTAGATTCAGCAGGCCTGGATCTAGTCTATGCTACAGCAAACAAGGTGTACCAATTTCAGTAAGAAACAGTTCAAATATGCAGGTACTATAAGCCTTTAACCAGAAATTCCCAGCTCAGAAGGGCAGAGTCCAGCCTCTCCTCCCACAAGGGTGCAGACCACGAACCTTCTTAATGTAAAATAACTGTCCTGAAGCCCAAGTGCTTAAACCAGAACTAATACACTTTTAGAATAACAGACACTGAGCCCAGAACCACTCCTTATGTGGTAGACAGGTTACCTAGTGCTTACCACTCCCACTGATAAGTTAGAAGGCTTCCCTCCAACACAGAAAGGCTTGGGGGCTCAGAAGCTTACAAATAATCCTGGATACAGCAAATCTGTATCTGGAACACTAATTACAGGAAAGGTAGGAAACAGGCTTACAATTTTTTTTTCTGAAAAGTAGCAAAAACAGTAGTAAAAACAATTCACATGCAGTGCAAGCTGGCACACTTGAGTATGTAGCAATATTAGTCCACACACAGTTTGAAAAAATGTAATTAAACAAAAAGGACTAAAAGCAAGTGCAGAAAGGGTTTATTAGGTAGAATGCGGTAAAGAGATGGGACTGAGGGAGTGTCCTAGATCAAATCTACAGTGGGGCTGGCACTGCAAAAGCCACCAAATTTAAACTACTTCCAGAACAGGGAGGAGGGGTGGGGAAAAGTTTCAACAGAGATGTGAGGAATCAGAGTGCAAATTATAAAACCCAAAAAATATATACTGATCTCTGTATATTTGCAGAACACTAAGACAACAGATATCTAAGCAACAATTTAGCTCTATGATACAGAATAATACAGAAAAATATACTCAGCTCTATATATTTGCAGAAAGTCTTGCAAGGCTGTTCCACTTTAAATGCAGACTGCTGCTATTAACAGTTCAAATTAAGGGAACCTTGAGTTAACAACACACAAGCAATAGAAACCACAATGAGGGGGGTGGGGAAGAAAGTTTCAACAGAGATGTGAGGAATCAGAGTGCAAATTAAAAAACCTAAAACATGTATACTGATCTCTGTATATTTGCAGAACACTAAGACAACAGATATCTAAGCAACAATTTAGCTCTATAATACAGAATAATACAGAAAAATATACTCAGCTCTATATATTTGCAGAAAGTCTTGTAAGGCTGTTCCACTTTAAATGCAGACTGCTGCTATCACTGTTAATATCTACCAGATTTTAAATCTTCAGTTTGCTATGCTACCTGTATATAAGACTAAGTATTGTAATTGCACTCTTATTGTATACAAGGTCACTACCTGCTACTACTGTAAGAACTGTCTTCTAGAAGCATTGTTATATAAGATTATTGGTCTTGTCTCCCACATGACCAATTTATTCTGTTCTAGTCTTTTTACCAGTATAAATGTCTGTTACTATTTTTTTCTTTATTGTATTATACAATTTCTTTCTACTAATAAAATAGCTTACTAACAATGGAGCTTTTCACCCTGGGCGTCCACTGAAAAAGGGTTTTATGCCCAGTTGGACTCTCCCGGTAAACAAATGTAAAATAAATAAATAAATAAATAAATTTATACTAAAGTGTGTGTAAAGCACTGAGCTAAAATGCAACCACATCATGCCCTATTGGAATAGACCAGGAATGTGCCTGCATTATTGTGATTGTTTAGACGTATATGTTTAATGGAAACTGGAACACAAGAGGTTAACTTGAAAAAAAATCTGTGAAAATAGTTAAAATTAAACTGCTTTTTATAGTGACTGGGCCATAAACAGAAGATGTTATATCTTAATTTCAGTGCAGTAGCAGACACAATATCCAGAGCTGGAAGTTTTTTGTATTGTCTTGGGCGGCACAGTGGTGCAGCGGTTAACGTTGTTGCCTCACAGGAAGAGGTTCTCCGGTTCGATTCTCGGCTGGGGTGGCTTCTGTGTGGAGTTTGCATGTTCTCCCTGTGTTCGCGTGGGTTTCCTCCGGGTACTCCGGTTTCCTCCCACATTCCAAAGACATGCATCTGGAGCATTTCTCCCTGGGCCTCCGCTGAAAACAGGCTCTGTGGAACCTAGTCGGACATTCCCGGTCAACAAATGTTAAATAAATAAAAAATAAAAAAAGTAATTACTAGGTTTGAAATGTAGAAGTGTTCTATTGTTTTATGACTTCCAGGATCTGCAAACATCTGAGAGATCTGTATTTTTCACAGAGAGATGGTAAATTCTGTTATTTTCTGACAATGGGGTTTAACTTGGGAACTGAAAGTCAGATGACAAAAAGTGATGTCATCCAAGCTAACCCAGCAATAATATTTGATATTAATTTAAGAACTCT